>NC_064640.1:84678773-85303773 GCF_023864345.2 Schistocerca serialis cubense | reverse complement strand
TTCTCCACAGCGGGATACGCCTTGCCACTGGTGCTTTCCGCACCAGCCCTGTGGACAGCGTACTAGTGGAGGCAGGTGTACCTCCACTGCGGGTACGACGCCAACAATTACTGGCTGCTTATGCTGCCCATGTTTTTAGTTTGCGCGGGCATCCCAATTACCGTGTCCTGTTCCCGCAGTCGGTCGTCCATCTGCCGGACCGTCGGCCCCGGTCGGGTAGTCCGATCGCTGTACGCGTCAAGGACCTTCTCTGCGGGCTTGGGTTTTTCCCTGTTCCGCCTCCTTTCCAGGCGCCTCTGCGTACACCCCCGTGGTGTGTTCCTCGCCCTTGCCTTCGGCTCGACTTGGCACAGGGCTCGAAGGACTTGGTCCCTCCAGAGGCCTTCCGCCGCCGCTTTTATTCCATCCTTGCCACGTATCAGGGCTCTGGAATTGTTTACAGCGACGGTTCGATGGTTGCTGGTCGTGTCGGGTATGCGCTAACTCTAGGGGACCATTCCGAACAACGGTCCTTGGCAGCTGGCTGCAGCGTTTACACTGCTGAGCTAGTCGCCATCTTTCGGGCCCTAGAGTATATCCGCTCCTGCTCAGGTGAGTCCTTCGTGATCTGTAGCGATTCCCTGAGCGGTTTACGAGCTCTCGACCAGTGTTTTCCTCATTCTCGTCTGGTGTTGGCTATCCATGAGTCCCTGCATACTCTTGCGCGTTGCGGCCGCTCTGTGGTCTTTGTGTGGACCCCCGGTCATGTCGGTATCCCGGGCAATGAACATGTTGACCGGCTGGCGAAAGAGGCCATGTGTAAACCATCTCTGGATGTTGGCCTCCCAGAGACTGATTTGCGGGCAGTCCTCCGCCGAAAAGTTTTTGCGCTTTGGGACGCTGAATGGCGCGATCGGATTACACCCACTAAACTCCGTGCCATTAAGGAGACGACGACTGTGTGGCGGTCATCCATGCGAGCCAACCGCAGGGACTCCGTCGTCCTTTGTCGGCTCCGCATTGGCCACTCCCGGCTAACACACAGTTATTTACTGCGCCGGGAGGACCCTCCTGTATGTCGCTGCGGGGCGGCTTTGACAGTGGCCCACATTCTGTTGGCCTGCCCCCTTTTAGCTGTGGTCAGGCAGACATTTGCGCAGCCTGATACGCTCCCTGCCCTTTTAACAGACGACTCCGCTATGGCTGACTTAGTTTTACGTTTTATTCGGGCAGGGGGATTTTATCATTTACTCTGAGTGTTTCTGTTTTATTTTATCGTTTTGTGTCGATTCTGGCCTTTGGCCTATGATTTTACACTGATTTTTTAATGTGTTTCTAAGTGGTTGGCTTTTCCTTATTTATTTCTATGGTCGGCCAACCACCGTCACACTCTGTGTGGTTTTAGTTCGTTTTGTCTTGTCCTTGTCTCAGTTTCTCTTGTTCTGTATCGTCTGTGATCTCTTCTGTTCATCGTTTTATTCTCTGTGGGTGTTCTTTGACTTTGGAACAAGGGACCGATGACCATAGCAGTCTGGTCCCTTTAATCCCCCAAACCAACCAACCAACCTGACTGCCTTGATCCAAAGGTTTCAGTGTCATGTGAGAAAAAGAGAGTTGAGTTTTGCATGATCGATGTTTTCGGAATCTGTGCGAATTTGCGTGGAGGAGATCGTTTTGTTCGAGAGGCAGTACCTCATTATGTTTAAGCTCAGAGTATGTTCTAAGAATCTATAACTAATTGATGTTAAGAATATTGGATGGTAGTTTTGTGGATCATTTCAATTACCCTTCTTGTAAATGGGCGTGTCCTGTGCTTTCTTCCAACTACTGGGTATGGTTTTTTGGTTGAGGGATCCATGATAGATTATAGTCAGAAAAGAGGATAACTTGGCTGCAAATTCAGTCTAGATAGAATCTTACAGGGATTCCTTTGGGCCTTGGAACTTTGTTCAGTTTTAACAATTTCAGCTGTTTCTTAGTACCACTGGTACTCATAGTTATTTCACTCATCTTTTCTGTGGTATGAGGATTAAATTGCAGCAGTTCTTCTGGGTTTTCCTTTCTAAAGGAACATTTGAAAACTAAGTTAAGCATATCAGCTTTTGCTTTGCTGCCCTCAGATTGTTACTGTCCTCAGATTGTTACTGTCTCATTCACAAGTGACTGGACCTTAAATTCCGTGCCACTAACAGAATTTCTTTGAGTTTTGTGAAATATCATTTGACAATATTCTACTGCAGTAGGCACTAAAGGCTTCATGCACTGCTCTCTTGACAGCAAAACATACTTAATTTGGCTTTTTTCTACCTAATGTGGGGTACGTGATCACTTGAATTCACAAAAATTTGCCGAATAAATAAGGTACCGTACAAACAAACGAGTGACAGTAGAGTAAGCAAATTCAGTGTTGCCAATATACATAATGAAAGAAACATGATGAGTTTTATGCAAAACACCAATTCGCCAAGACTTAAGAGTATGTCGCTATTACTTTAGAAAGTAAAAACAATTTTCATTGCAAGAAACGAAACTTTCTCCCTGGTTGTATAATTTCAACTATGGAATTCCTTTAAATAAGTGTCTGCAAGATACTGTTTGACCACTCGCTGTTACTGTGTTTATAAGTATTAAAATTCAGAACTTTGCACATTAAGTATGTGCGATAAGCCTAATGTGGAGGTTTTTTTTCCCCCCCTCTCTCCTTCCAGGAAACACTACTATTGCATGTGACCCTGAAAATGCTTCAACTTCTGGAAGTTCTACAATCGACTTAGTTGTTGAAAGCTGAAATAACAACATCACTGAAGTCATTCATCTCATTAGATCATGTTACCAAGTCAGAAATTCTCTGCTGTCTTTGTGCTTTAGGGAACCATTCTGTAGTTCTTCGGAATGTGCATCCATATTTCCACTGATGATTTCCAATTCAAAAATAGAACAAAGAATGCAGCTACACAGAACGAAACTGGCACATAGTACAGTCCATGGTATTGCTCCCCATTTTACCAAAGAACTGCTATAATTCCTTACCCCATGATTTGTTGGAAGGCCTAAAATCTTCTGTTGGAATGCATAATTTGAATAAAAGTGTCTATAGATGACCATAATGTTCACTTTGAGGTACTCAAAGATGTATATGCAAAGATTAAGGAATCTGTAATGGGTAATGGGATGGGTTTTCTGTATATAGGTTTTTGTGGGCTTCATGTGGTACAGGGAGCATTTAAGATTGGTATATCAAAAACTAATTGGAACTTTCTTGTTCTTCTGAGAGTGATTTCTTATTTATTTAAAGATTCTCCTGCTAGAAGAGCAAAATACATAGAATACACTAAACATACAATCTTTCCAAATAAATAAATATTGCTCAATCAGATGGTCGGAGAATATTGATGTTGCCCAAAGAGCATTGGAAATTTTGCCTAATTTGAAATAATAAGTTTCTGTCTCAATAAAAAAAACAAATTTGTGCCAACTTCACATCATCATTACTCGAGCCTTCTTTGCTGTGACAGTATCAGACAACTAATCACATGGCTTTATTCTTGTACTGTGACTTGCGATCTTTAGAGCTTTCTCTGATGTGGTGTGTAATCAGCCCTGATGTTTAAGAATCTTTTCTTTTTGGAAAAAGACCTTACAGATGAAAACGTTTCAGGTACAGCAAGAAAGTTTGATCTTGATGTTAGTACTAAGGAAGCATTGAAGAAAACGAATAGCCCACCAGAGTTGGACATTCTTACATCTGAAATAAGAAATGTAAACATGCATTTTAGGGATATTGGGCAAAATAAGACAGCGTTTGCTTTTAAAGTATAAGCTTACCCGTCAATCACTGCCCCCTCCCCCCACGCCGCCGAAAAACTATCATAATGTTTAGAAATTCTAGTTTCTAATGCTAGACTCTCTGGCATTAGGGCTGACCATGTAAAACAAGAATATATGGATTTTTGTAGTCAGCTGCATGTAAAGGATGTCCTTAGAACCTGCAACAGGTCTGAAACTCGTCCTGATAAATTTTGGATGGATTTAATATGCAATTCACAATATCCTTGTGAAAATTTTAAGGATTTTGTTAAAAAGATTTTTGTCTTATTCCATGGCAGTGCAAGCATCAAGCATGGCTTCCCTGTGAACCACCGACAAAACATATTGTGTATTGGTACAAATATGTAGATGATACTCTGTGTGTGGACAGGTTCCAATAGACAACTCCACAAATTTGTGGAAAATATGAACCAGTGGCATACTAACGAAGGTCAGCATTGAGTTCGGGGGGCCCATCATAAATGTCATGGACATTAGATTGAAGATAGAAGACAGTAACCATAAATTTAAAATTTACTGGAAAGACTCCTTCACTGACACATTCATCCTGGCTTCCTCCCAACATCCTACAACCTATAAACATGCAGCATTCCACCATGTGATCCACAGTCTCCTTTCTATCCCTGTGTCCCAAGAAGACTTTGACCAGGAACTTAACACAAATAATGAATTTAACCCCAACATGTAGTAGAAGTAGTAGAAGAAATTCTTTAAAATTTATCAAATTATATTATTTGAGAAAGGCAGTGTGGCCTAACTTCTTTCATAAAGTCATGTATTCTGCCCACCTGACAGTGAGTCATTGTTGTTTTACCAGAGCGGTATTATTAAAGATAAGGCCTACCATCCTAAGCATTCTTTACCATTTGCTGTAATGGAGGTTGTAAAACATTTATGTAGGGATCTTAGTGACACAAGATTATTAGACAAGTGGGACTCAGAACCCGGATGAGAGTTTCAACAACTTTGTATTGGAATTGATATCAAAAACTATTCTGGTAGGACTAACTACCTTAAAAATAGGTCTGCTGGATGCTCGGCTGTGTTTAGATGATGAAGTGTCAAGGTGTAAGGTTATGGAAATGATGGGGGTCCTTGGTGGACTAAATATGCAAAGAATGTTAATTGCAATTGACGGCAGGACATTCTTCAAGGCAGAGAAATCCCTGTTGGAAGCCACCAAAGAAACTTATATAAGTAGTAGTTGCCTGAAAAAGGAAAGAAAGGAAGAAACACACCAGGAACAAGAATAATATGGACCTAGGATGTATTAGTGTTAAGCAGGTTAGATAGAGAAAGAAGTTTAACCTGAGTTTCCTGAAAGTTCACTTTTTTTGATGATCTGGTCCCCATTGGTTAAAACCTATTAAAGATAAAGCACTGAAGTTTTGTATGCCTTATTAAAACATACTTAACTAAATTGTAGGATATTTTTATGACTTAAATTTGAAAACAAAAGATCTTTTAAAGAAAAACTGAGTGTTAATTACATAAATTTGGTAATGGGAATGTGAAATTGCAAGAAATTGTGATCTTACATCACTTTGTACAATTCTAGTGAAGCCCCACTTTTCGAGGAACATAAAAGGTGTAAAATACAAGAAAACTTAAAATGTGGGAAATTGTTTATAAAGTGGTATCATTCCAAGCATTGTTTATTATCTAATAAAGGTTTTCTGAATTTGATACATTTAGCTGTCATTAGCCATCAGTGTGACATCTCCCAACACTAACACGGAACTGCACTAAAAAATGATGCAATTTGGAGAAAGATAAGAGAGTCAAACCAAGCAGCTATCATGCTGATTTATGGGGCTGGTACAAGAACACAAAGAAAATCTTGAAAAATTTGTCAGTTTTTTAAATGCTGTAACTCAAACAGTAAGAATTGCAAATATATGTAATGCTTTCCATCTTTTAACAGATCTTTTGGGAACAGTTTGATGTTTGAACTATAATTTTTGGTCACACACTTTTTCCCTGAATTTTATTTTGTGTTGCAAGTAAAATGCAGCATAACTATATTTAAAGTAGACTTTTAAAAAGAAGATACTGTCATAAATCATGTTTCAAATTTTTTTATTACATTTTCAAACATTTCTGTTGAAAACTCTTAGTTTTTTCTAGAAAACTTCTATTTTCAAATTTGTCTTGAGAATAGTCAACGTTTTAGTTAAGTATGTTTTAATATGGCATTAAACAAATTTAAAAAAAAATGACATGGCTACAAGTGGTACACATAAAAATAATTTATTCACAAAAATTTTGCATGATTGTGTGTATCTCTCTCTTCTTCTTGTACTTGCTAATGTTAAGTTTATTTGATAAAATGTGTAGTCACTGCCATGATGTGAAGTAGGTGAATACTGGAAGAGTGTCTTCCACGTTTTGCCTTCGTTGGCTTTGTACTGTTGATTACTATCATGGGTGTTTTCTGGGTGAGATCAGTGCCTCAGTAAGATGAAGAGAGCAGCCACAAGGTGTATTATACTACTAAGCCAGACATAGTGTGAACAGCCTCTGGATTTGTACTGTGTTATGCATTGAATGTAGTATACTTTGCTCAAGTACAATTTAATGATTGTTGTTTGCCATAGTAGATTAATCTGGATCCACAAGTATAAAAATCTACTTTCCTACATGGGATGCATTTCAGAACTTAGTTTTCAGATCACACTCAGGCCTTATGTTCAGGGAGACAGTTCTACAAAGTTTCAAATTGAAATTAATTGGCTGTAGCATTAAATTTTCAGTGTTCCTACAGGATGTCAGTCAGCTTTATAGAGCAGTGACACTAGCGAAATAACACTCCTAAAATGTGTGGTCTGAAGTTTTTTATTTATTATTTTTTTTATTTATTTTTTATTAGTGTGTTAATGAAAACACAATAACAGTGAAGTGGATAATCGTGTAGGAAAAACTGTTCCCAAAATGTCATACATATCACACATGGAAAATATATTATGGTGACAAATCCTTCATTTACTAAGGAATAACATTGCCAAATTTAAGATGTAAACTACACTAATTAAGAAATCATGTGAGACCTAGAGAAGATACTACATAGGTGTTCAAAGTCTGTATCCCATACTGCCAGCCAGTTTGGACCCCTTAATCACTTTCAGGTAAACATGAAATAATGTCCATACATTCTTTATCACATTAACAAATACACTTACAGAAAAAAAAGCACAACACCAAAGAATAATTAATGCAGAGAAATGAAGTTTTGGAAACATATTTGTCTATGTAACATATTTATCAAGATTGCAAGATCAAAGGTTAATGTATGTGTCAAGTAAGCCATTACAAATGTGAAATGCTGGTACATTAATGACCAGTGTAACTGCCAGAATGTTGACTGCAAGCATTCAAGCATGCATGCATGAATTTGTGTTGTGCGGGTGCCGAATGTCAGTTTGTGGGATGGAGTTCCTTGCCTGTTGCACTTGATCAGTCAATACAGGGATGGTTAATGTTAGATCTGGTGATCAAGCAGGCCAAGGCAACATGTCGACACTTTGTAGAGCATGTTGGGCTACAACAGTGGTATGTGAACGAGCGTTATCGTGTTGGAAAACACTGCCTGGAAGATTGACATACAAATTTGCAGTCAGGGTATGTGGGATAACCAGGAGTATGTTCCTGCTCTCATATGAAATCACACCCCAGACCATAACAGCAGGTGTAGGTTGAGTGTGTCTAGATGCAGACAGGTTGGTTGCACGCCCTCAACTGGCCTCTTCCATATCAACACACAGCCATGACTCCTCAAGGCAGAAATAACTCTCATCAGAAAAACCAACTGACCTCCATCCTGCCATCCAATGAGCTCTCACTTCATGCCACTAAAGCTGCAAATGGTGGTCGTTTGGTGTCAACTGAATGCACACTACTGGGCATCTGGCTCGGAGCTGTACTTGAAGTAACAGAGTTGCAACAGTTCGTTCCATCACTGTGGTGCCAACTGTTGCTCCAGTTGCTGCTGCAGAACAGTGCAAGGCACCAGAGCCATGTGCCGAACGCAATGGTCTTCCCTCTTGGTAGTGATAAATGGCCGTCTGGAGCCAGGTGGCTACATTCCTTCAAAGTGTTTCTGCAATATCGTAGAAGGAACGTCCAACTTCTTGTAGCGCTATTGCATGCCCTCGTTCAACCTCTGAGGTATTCATAATGTTGTCTTTGTCACTTTGAAAGCATTCTTGACTAACATCAGCTCACCATGTCCAATCTCAAAGGTAACTAGTGCTCGTGGCCATACAGCATTTATTTAAAGCAAACTTGATTTGCATCTTCATAGTGGTCCTACTAGCACCACACTTAATGCAACTGGTGTGTAATTTTAATAGGGACAATCTTCCAAATATAGAAACACACCTACACCCACCAAGTTTAGTTTGTTGCACAACTTCTTTGTATTGAGATAGGATATTCGGGTTACAGTGTGCATGCACATGACTGGATTTGTAATGAGGTATGTGGTATTATCGTTTCCAGATTGCCAGTTTTCTTGGAGTATTTGTTCTAGGTATTTCTTTGTTATTTTTTTTTTTTATGGCATCATATGTATGATCAGTTAATGACATATGTATGAGGAAGTGAAAATGGGCCCTTCAAATAAAACATACATTTGGAACTAGGCAAGAGTGTAGAATGAAAAACTTGTTTCAAATAATCTGACAGCTTCAACAGAAAAGAATAATTCACTTTGGTTTATTAATGGTGGCAATGGGCCTAAGCATGGAAAAATAAAGGTCTAGTTTATTTAGGACACTGACAAGTATAACTTCACCATTCTGCAAGATGATTAATGCTTCCTCTGGAAATAATGTGGAAATAAAATCAAATCAGAAAACTGAACAAAGTCTCTCTAAGAACAGTTCACTTCAGTCTGCTGGAACTATGTGAATTCATTCAACAGTACCCAGTCACATCTGTTTTGTTTTTGACACATGGAAGAGCTGCCTGACGGCTTTCTGCATGTGTGGTGTTTCCTGTTTGGAGACATTGGAACAATTTTCTTGGAATCCTCTTGGTTTGAAACCACCTGTAGCCCCTGTTTGAACAGTTTATGGCCACATTTTGAACTTGAAGAATCAGCTTCTCAGACAGAACTTCTGGTCTGTGCATGATGTGATTGTTGGAAACTATTGCTTGGTCAGACATCTACACCCATATCAATGTTAGATAATGAATTGGCTACACTTTAATCCAAACTAATTTATAGGGAAAGTAAGTGTAAGGTTTTCTGTCGCAACAGAACTTGAAGAATTTTTGAGAACTGAACGTCAGTTGTAAATAGAAAATTAACCTGCATCATTATTTTCATAGAATATTTTTTCAAAATGTTTTATCATCTTCTGTTTTATAATCATTTTTGAAAATTAATGCTACATTATTCTTATTGAAATGCTACATGCTGTTTTAAAGCAAATGCAAAATATGCATGGTGTAAAATGTTTTAATATATTTTTCAATGCAATGTTCTTTCTTGTGAAGCAGTTGAACTAGTCACATCTATAGTGTGACGTATTGTAGTAAGTCAGATGGAAAGAAACAACAATACACATCAGAGAATTTTTACAAGAACAAGTGGCAACTGTTCTTGTTCCGGTCTCAAGTGCTTCAGATACAAATCGGGCCATAATGATTTATTGGAGGTCATGTTCTCAGATGTGATATTTGAATACTTGAGATGTTATTCAGAAATTGATAAAGTTTTGGAATTTTGGAATCGAGAACTTCAGGAAAGAGGCTTGTGATATGAAGGAGAGACAGCGGGTGAAGGGGTTAGGAAAGATTATGTCATTGGTAGAATATAGTATCTTGCATAGGAGATGAATGATGTGTATATAGGAGTCACTGTCAGGATAGGGAGCTGCTTCTGGAAATGGTATGGACATAGTACAGGGCAATGGTGGAGGATTAAGCTGGAGTCAAAAAGTAAGAGAGATTTTGAGGCAGGCATGGGTATAGGAAAATGGAACGGGGTGGCCACAGGAGTGAGTGTAAGGCAGATGGAGGATGGGACTGATGAAATTGAGGCATGGTAGTTCTGATAATGAAGGATGTGTTGCTGGCATGGCGTGCCCACCTTCACATTTAAGAAAAGCTGGAGTTTGAGTGAAACAGTCATTGAAGTATCCCACTTCATCAATGTGCTCTGAAAGTAAGCAGTGTAGTTGGCTCTAGGCCACAATTTGGCAGTGGCCGTTAATGCACACTGATAGGTTGTTACTGGTATTACCCATGTAAAATGGAAAAATTCAGTATACAACAAAGTTAGTAATGATGATGAAGTTGAATAGAACAGAACACAATCATTATTGTCACATCACATGTTATATACAATCACTCGATTGAAACATTGATGACTTGTCAATGAATAATTCTGTGCCTACCTAAGGCCGGTATTACACGATCATATTTCTTTGACAAAGATATGATCAAGGATATGATCAAATCTTCATCAAATTTGTTTGACAAAGATATTTGACATGGCGCTATACTGTCGTCATATTTTTCATCAAATTTCAAGATGGCGGACAACAATTTCTTATTATGCACTGCGGTTTCTAGTACCACAATTGCACTCTGTGTGTATTTGGAAGAAAAGCGGTCGAAAAAGAGGAAACACGTTTGGATGAAGCCATATCTATTACATCGAGATAGTAAAAGAATTCAGTGGAATGTGTTAAGAGAGCTGCTAGTGAAGGATGTAAATTACTTACGAATGGATGAGAGTGTATTCCAGTATTTGCTCAGTAAAGTGGCTTGTCATATTACAAAAGAGAATACTCTTTGGGAAAAGCTATATATGCAGAAGACAGGCAAACGGTCACACTTGGATTTCTTGACAGGAGAGAACTTCTCTAGTTTAAAACACAGCACTTGAATATCACATTGCACATTAACCAAAATAATTCCTGAAAGGTGTGAAGGGAATTATAAAGCACTGAAGGGGAATATGTGAATGTAAATAAATGTTTAGTACACTATGTGGGCAGTAAGAACTAACTTTATTTTTGAATAATTTAATTAATGGAATTAGTGTTCCAACAACTACAAAATTAATAAAAAGTATGAAACAGATGAAGTGCTTTTTAACTTGGGGCAACTAGAGTTCAAGAATAAGTGAAGTAGAATTGAAAGCTAAGAAAGAATTTTTTATTTTCTATTCTGTATTCCGGTTTGCTAAAAAGCTGCCTGGATGTTTCCAGATGTGGAGGTGGATGGCTGTAGCTGTGATTGTGGACGTGAAGTTGCCTGCACCATATTCCACTTGACCATCACCACACAATTAATAGCATGCACTGCGCCCCTTGCCCACCCCCAACCTTGTCGAGGCAAGATTATTTAAAAAAAAAAAAAAAAGGTAATGAAGGAACACACCAACTTTGAAGTCATGTTTACAAAAACACTAAAGAGGTGTCAAATAGCTGTAGCAACGCCAATGCTTCAAGCAATTACATTTCACATTGTAGTGAACAGAAGATAAATGACTTTCGTGATCAAATCTATGGCGAGGCCCTAGATGTGATCATATTTATTTGATGATAGGTGACATTTGACGAAGTTCCCTATTACACCATCAAATTTCGTTGACATATCAACTTTGACAAAGAAATATGAGAGTGTAATACCAGTCTAAGTATACCTTAAAACAAGATACATTAAAAAAAAGCATATGGATGCTCCCAGAAGCACATTACAACATAAAAAGATAATTACGTGTTAGATTACTTCCTTTTTCTTAAAATTTCCACAGTGGTTTAAAATCAGTCTTTTTAAGTATTTTTCATGTTTGTTTCTCTAGTTTATGAACATGGACATACTTCAAAGGGCACATACTTTCATAAAAGTAGTATATATGTATGCATCTAGATATTTAGGTACATATTTTATAAGTATGGACACACGTAAAGAGAACATATACCTCAATTAAAAGGGAACATAGGCATACACATAGAACGTAATGTAGAAAAAATGGGAAAACAAAGCAATATCTCAAACTTGTCTTCCTTGTTTATAAAATCATCCACAATGTAGTAGCATTTGATTTTTAAATATTTTTCAGTGTTTGCAGCTGTGGGTTCTAGCTTGCAGTCCTTAAAGTTTGAACGCATTTTATTGCTAAGCTTCAAAGCCATGTAATATGGAGTATTATCAAATAATGGTAGTCTGTGGCAAGGTACATGATATCTTGTTTGTGTCTTGTTTCATGTTGCTTTGAAACATGACTCTGACTCTTTCAGCAAATGTTGGAATAACAGATTGTGGGCAAATGTATGGAGCAGATGTTGCAACTAGGTTGTGAAACGGTTATGAAACGGTTATGACCCATAGGCAAGGGGATTGAAAGGAGTAGCAACTTATGGGCAGAAGGATATTTACATGGGTAGAGTGGGTAGTAGAGTACCATTATTGGAGTGGGGAGAAGGGTAGTTGGAAGGACATTCCTCATTACATTGCATGGTGAAAGGTAGTCAAAGCCATGGTGAAGGATGTGGTTCAATTGTTCAAGTTGAGGTTGTTATTGGTGCAGTGCCTTAAGCATTCTGACTGTGAGGTTGCTTGCTACAGCAGATTTTTCTCTCGCCAGATACCATGACTGTATTGGACATTACAGTGTTGAAAGGGATGGCAGATTCTGACATTGTGTTATTGGTGATTGGAAGGTTTGAAAATAATGTAGATTTTAAAGGGACCACCTGAGATGGATGTTAATGAGTGGGAAGGAGGTGACTTATTAATTATGTGAGGGCAAGGTGAAATAAATAGGACCTGCTTCTGAAATTGTTATTTATGTGATTAGTTGTGATCTTGGATCGTCTAGAGATAGTACCTGCGTTACAACAAATAGCAAGAAGAGTAGTGTGTAACAGTATAACATGTTCATTCATTTGTCAGCATTACACTGCATCGCAACATTGAAATTTATTACTTGTAAGTGCACATTACTTTGTGTATTGTTACATAGTTCTCCAGTCAGTGCAAATAAAACAAACTTTTATTTTATAACCATATTATTAGTGGAGCAACCATTACTCATCTTGCTGATAAAAGAAGCTGTTGTTTTTTGTTAATTCGTGAGGTAGTTTTGGTAATGGAAGCTCCTGGTAAAATGTAAATAATTTAAGGGATAAATGTCACAAATCACCAAAGAGTAGAGCTGCTTAGTCATTAAGACATATAAACGAGACAGAACTCTGAAAGCTTTTGGGTGAATTGTTAACTGAATTTGAAAAGTGGAATGAAGTATCTGTGGAGTGATGTCATACAAATTATAAAAATGTATAAAAGTATGTTCCACATCTCCTCTTAAACCACTAGACTGATTTTAGCCAAACTTGGTACAAACTTTATTTCCTCCCTGGAAAGAAACACCTATCAAAGAGGTGGGTGTGAAAAAGCAGCGTAGCCCGTGATGCGAGAATGCCCATACTTTAGTCATCCAGTATTTGAAATTTGAAAATGAGGCACTTGGAGGCTTGCAACAAACTTCACATATAATTTCAAACCTTTGTGAAAATTTTTCTTGCTAAAATCCTCTCAAAGTGATGAAAGCAAAAAGTTTATTGCTTACTACATTTTTGCTCTTCATACAGTAAAACTGACACATGCAGCATGCCATTTTAATTTATCACTTCTTTACTACTAATGGTATGTATGAAGAATTTAGCAGACAGTATTCACATATACCACTGAATGTACCACAAAATTTATATCATTGTATAACACTTTGTTCAGGAGATATGACATCATAACACTGAATGCATAAGAAACTTACCAGATTATGTGTGATGTTTTAGTTTATTACTTTTTTACTACTAACTGTATTCACAACATATTTCATAGATAGTAGGCACATATACCATCAGACGTACCTGAAAAATTATGTCATTACACAGTACATAGTTCAGGAAATACAATGTCATAAACATTGAGCTGCCTGAAAGCGAAACTGCAGGGCATAATACGCTATACATGCATGTGAAATATGTGTATGAATGCTTGTGAAATAGATTTGGCTTGTGCATATGTGAGGAAAGTCGTGGGTAAAAGGCTCATACTAAACACCTGAAACTATTTCAATCAAATTTGGTACACATACTAGTTACAATCTGGAAATAAATACTATAGGGTATGAACCATCATCCTCCTGTGGGGATGAATATGGTAATGTTGTGGGAAAAGGGAGGGTGAGTAGATGGAGGAGGGGGAATTGGACAGAGAGGGGGAAGAGGAAGAAATGAACAAAGAGAGGGGGAAGAGATGGATCGGGGGAGGGGAGCTGGATTAAAAAAGATTGGAATAAACACACATACTTGGGTAATGATCTGAATAAAGCCCTTGACTGTTTTCTTTATGACATCCTGCTCACAAAACCTGAATTTTTTTGTATAAATAACTTATCCTTAGCTGTAATTTGTAATTTAAGTAACAACATGCTATTTGAAAAAAGAGACAGCATTGGTCGTATATTTTTTACTATTGCAAAATCGATTTTCTGTCACTGAGTGACCATCTTCAGTGCTATATTGTATAACTTAAATTGGGATGCACTGTTGTCACTAAGGTTACGGCAATCACATAGACCAGTATTTGAAATTTGAAAATGAGGCACTTAGAGGCTTGCAACAAACTTCACATATAATTTCAAACCTTTGTGATTGCCGTAACCTTAGTGACAACAGTGCATCCCAATTTAAGTTATACAATATAGCACTGAAGATGATCACTCAGTGACAGAAAATCGATTTTGCAATAGTAAAAAATATACGACCAATGCTGTCTCTTTTTTCAAGTATACCTGTTACCTGGTCGTAGTGCACAAGACAACATGGAGTCGCGAATCAACATGCTATTTATCTCTGACAGAAGCAAGCATACTGCCATGAATATAGTTAGGACAGGTGTGCTACAGGCCTTGGTCCTTGGACAATAAGTCTTCAGAAGGCCTTCATTTATTTCAGTTTCTTGTGATCCGCTGTAATGGAACAATTCTTGCCATGTTGAGAATTATTCACCTGTGGAGAGGAATGTGCAAAGTTCCTTCTGAGGGGCACTGCAGTCATCTTTATCTACTTTAATATAGTTACAGTGCTATTCTACATATATGTTGAATTTAAGAATAATTTGAATTAAAAGATGAAATCTAATGACACTACACTGGGAGCAAGGGGAATTTAGATATAATGAGATACAGGCTATTGAAGACATGTAGCACACACAAAAGGAATGATCTAATTTTTTAAAGTTAACTCCCATATTCTGCTTGGACTGTGCCCTTACAACATAAGTTAAGGAGTAAATATAATTTTCTGAGGTAAATAATACATATTGGCATTAGTTTTTAAGGATTTTTATGTAGAATTATGTAAACTTTTTATGGGCAATTCCATAAAAGTCCATAGTGTATTTAATGAAGAAGCCAGTTTTGCTATATGTGGTCAGTGGTGAATAAAGGATCTTTTAATGTGTTGTGGTGGCCATCTTTTCAATTTATCTGAAAGTAATGCATGTCTTAGGTGTGTGTGTGTGTGTGTGTGTGTGTGTGTGTGTGTGTAAACTAAAAGGTGAAATTGCCAACAAATTCATGAAATTTCAACTGTGAAACGTACTGCAAGCAAATGAAGAATTCTTAAATAACATACTAGGTGGGCAGCAAAAAAAATTTGTGATGTGAAGCTACATTGGGCCAAGAACCTGTGAAAATGAATTAGTAACATCAGATCAAGTAGTGATGTTTTCAGTAACATGAACTTCAGGTGTGATGACAAGAATATAAAATGAATAATGAAACTAATAAGCTCAGTCCTAGTGCCTACATACTCATATACTGCATCAGGAGGAAAGCACAACCACATGTCTCAGATACTTGTCACCACTACCACCACATTACTTGATAATGAGGTCAGGTTTTTGTAGTATCATAGTACAGAAGCCTTTCAAGAACACATGGAAACAAATGTATTTTGCCGTTGGTACTGAGTTGGAAAAAAAATGTTGCATATGTAATTTCTCTCTCTCTCTCTCTCTCTCTCTCTCTCTCTCTCTCCAGCTTGTCAAATTCTTCATCTCTCATGTGTTAAGACTTGGAACTTCATTTTGTTCTATCACTGCTCTTTACTTTTTGTCTTAAAGGTTCAGTCCTTGAAGCTCATGAAGATGATGGTGATAGGGAGCCATCTAATAGTCCAGAGGTCCATAACTTTGATATTCGAAGTCATCTGTCATCAAAATCACAGGAATACTCTTACTTTAATATAGAGAAACTATCACTTTGGCGAGGCCCATCACATTGGAAAGTTTTTGCGTCAAAAGGTATTTTGAAGTGTTTTTGAGCTAGTGTACTGATTTATTTTAGTAAGATTTAAATCACTTGTGACTTTTGACTCAGAAGAGGGGAGATAATGATGTTTTCCTGCCCCTCCCGCATCACTGGCACTTTTGTTGATTTGGTACACTCTACCATCACTTCCCCAGTACAAACAGTAGCACATGCTGTCAAACATCAGTAACTTCTGTGTGGTGAACTTGGCAGATTGTCGCCAAAATCGCCCTTCACTTTTTTCCACACAACTGTCAAAAGTCACAAGTTTCTTAACACTATAGTATTTTAGTGTGTTTTTGAGTAAAAATAATTTTAACACTGGCAGTAACAGCCTTGGAGATATAATTAAACAACAGCTGTAATGTCATCTAAAAAAAGAAGAAGAAAAGAAAAAAAACAACATAGGAGCTATATTTATCTACTGAGTTCATGTGTTTCATTGCAAGGCTACCCTCGCCCTGCTTCTGTTCATATTTCCATTGAGGTAGCTTATTTCCCACAGACAAAACTGAAGACACAGAGAAAGTGAAAAGGAAACAGAGGCCAAAGAAAAAAGTGAAGAACCTATTTCCAGAAGAACCTGAACAAAACATTGATGATAAATTGCAGAAGGGGAGATCACAGAAGCTTACAAAGAGAACAACGCAGAAATGGCAGGAGAGTAAAGTAACTTCTCAACTTGATGTACACTATGAAAATAGTCACTTTCGAAGGTACATTTTGATTCTTTTTTTTTTTTTTTTTTTTTTTTTTTTTTTTTTTTTTTTTTTTTTATATATATATATATATATAAAGTGTGTGTATATACACTGTGATCCTAGTATCAGATATTTCAACAGAACAGTTGTGAAATAAAGAAATAGACAAAGTAGAATATTTGTAATGGACAAATTAGAATTTTTCTTTTGTTATGTGACTTATAAAGAAAGACTGAAACTTTGCATTTTTAGTGTACTGCGATATTGGCAGTGCTATTAATTGTACCTGGAATTAGAAAACTTGAAAGTATTGACTTTTTTTTTGTCAGCACTAAATTTTAAATCTCTTTAAGTATGCTGTACTTTGTATTCGGTAGAGAGATCACTCTTTTGCAGAAACAGCCATTATTACTCAACGTTTCTCCAGTGGAGGGAGGTATGTTTGTTGATTGTGGTGTGTGTGTGTGTGTGTGTGTGTGTGTGTGTGTGTGTGTGTGTGTGTGTGAACTTGTTTGTCTTATCAGCTCAGTGTCTTATTATGATAAAACCAGTTGAGTATCTGCAGAGTGAATTTCAGCACTGGTTAAGAGTCACACCTGTTGCCACAGAATAGTTATAGAATGGATGGTCATCTAGAACCACATTAACACAACTTAGTGGAATGGTCTTAGAACGATAAATTTTGCGCAGGAAGGGGATAAACCTACATCGTGCTAATGTCATGGTAGCTGCAGATATGACATTTCCTGGCCTTAACAGTAATAAAATCACAGTACCTACATGAAAATGTGGAAACAGCATTACATTTTATATATGTATAACAGTCTGCCAATTTTTGGCAGTGGAAAGAAAAGTACAGTGGGATTGTGTGCTTTTCTTTACCTCTTATTTTCCTTCCTCAAAGGCTTTTCTCTGGTAGTCCCCTATCTTTATTACTGTGTGAATTTTGTGGTTGAAGAGGATAAGGATTGTAAATTTTTGATCTATTAAGAGAGAATGCTTTGATACATTTGTCAGGTGTACAGTGAACCAAGGTGCTGTGAAACTGCAGAGACAGCAAACAAATGTCTTACGAGGGTTGTGCTTTTAACGGTTACTGGCAATCAGTGTACTAAAAACATGTAATACATCGAATAAGTAGATTCCAACTTAGTTGTGCCTGAAAATTGAGTGTGAGTTACTGACAGTCAAAATATTGTTTGCTAAGAGCACCCTTAAAGTAGCAGTTGTCATTAAAAAGTTATATGTATTCATCTCAGAGGACATTATAATCCGTTCATCATAAGAATAAACCTGATGTAAACATTGTACTGTGTATTCTTCTGCGTTTGCTCGAACCTCATTGGATGTCTGTTTCACGTGGGACTGCAGCAAAGCTGTCTCGAGTACTGTCAAGTATGATAGTAAGGGAAAGTTTCGTGCTGTGAGTTACACGCACATTGACATAGCGATAATATGGCACAACAGCTTTACCGGTGCATTTAACTTGGACAGCACTGGCCGATCAGCTGGTACAGCTAGCCTGCAGTCATGTGGCCAGCTGCAGTTAACACGTAAAAAGAGACAAGCAGAGGAGCAACACAGCTTCGAATGTCATTTAATTTTAAGCACACTGAAATAATACACTGCAAATCTCCCGCAATATGCTCCTTACATGTAATTTTTGTGCATAAACTGCATGTAACGTAAGAGAGTGTAAGCTTCTTCATCTCTGAGTAATTACTGCACCCTACATCCTTCTGACTCTGCTTAGTGTATTCAGCTCTTGGTCTCCCTCAAAGATTTTTACCCTCCACGCTGCCCTCCCATACTAACTTGGTGATCCCTTGATGCCTCAGAACATGTCCTACCAACCGGTCCCTTCTTCTAGTCAAGTTATGCCACAAATTCCTCTTCTCTCCAATTCCGTACAGTACCTCCTCGCACCGAGCGAGGTGGCGCAGTGGTTCAACACTAGACTCGCATTCGGGAGGACGACGGTTCAATCCCGCGTCCGGCCATCCTGATTTAGGTTTTCCGTGATTTCCCTAAATCACTCCAGGTAAATGCCAGGATGGTTCCTCTGAAAGGGCACGGCCGACTTCCTTCCCCATCCTTCCCTAATCCGATGAGACCGATGACCATGCTGTCTGGTCTCCTTCCCCAAAACCAACCAACCAACCAGTACCTCCTCATTAGTTATGTGATCAACCCATCTAATCTTCAGCATTCTTCTGTAGCACCACATTTTGAAAGATTCTAGTCTCTTCTTGTCTAAACTATTTATTGTCCACATTTCACTTCCCTGCGTGGCTACACTCCATACAAATACTTTCAGAAACGACTTCCTGACACTTAAATCTATACTCAGTGTTAACAAATTTCTCTTCTTCAGAAACGCTTTCCTTGCCATTGCCAGTCTACATTTTATATCCTCTCTACTTCGACCATCATCAGTTATTTTGCTCCCAAAATAGCAAAACTCATCTACTACTTTGTCTCATTTCCTAATCTAATTCCCTCAGCATCACCTGATTTAATTCAACTACATTCCATTATCCACATTTTGCTTTTGTTGATGTTCGTCTTATATCCTCCTTTCAAGACACTATCCATTCCATTCAACTGCTCTTCTAAGTCCTTTGCTGTCTCTGACAGAATTACAATATCTTCAGCAAACCTCAAAGTTTTTATTTCCTCTCCACGGATTTTAATTTTACTCCAAATTTTTCTTCTATTTCCTAATACATAGATTGAATGACATTGGGGATAGGCTACAACCGTGTCTCACTCCCTTCCCAACCACTGCTTCCCTTTCATGCCCCTCGACTCTTATAACTGCCATCTGGTTTCTGTACAAATTGTAAGTAGCCTTTTTTCCATGTATTTTACCCCTGCCACCTTCAGAATTTGAAACAGAGTATTCCGGTCAATGTTGTCAAAAGCTTTCACTAAGTTTACAAATGATGAAAACATAGGTTTGCCTTTCCTTAATCTATTTTCTAAGATAAGTCGTAGGGTCAGTATTGCCTCATGTGTTCCAACATTTCTACGGAATCCAAACTGATCTTCCCCGAGGTTGGCTTCTACCAGTTTTTCCATTCGTCTGTAAAGAATTCGTGTTAGTGTTTTGCAGCCGTGGCTTATTAAACTGATAATTGGGTAATTTTCACATCTGTCAACACCTGCTTTATTTGGGATTGGAATTATTATATTCTTCTTGAAGTCTGGGGGTATTTCGCCTGTCTCATACACCTTGCTCACTAAATGGTAGAGTTTTGCGAGGCCTGGCTCTCCCACCGCTGTCAGTATTTCTAATGGAATGTTGTCTATTCCCGGGGCCTTGTTTCGACTTGGGTCTTCAGTGCTCTCAAACTCTTCACGCAGTATCATATCTCCCATTTCATCTTCATCTACATTCTCTTCCATTTCTATAATATTGTCCTCAAGAACATCGCCCTTGTATAGACCCTATATATACTCCTTCCACCTTTATGCTTTCCCTTCTTTGCTTAGAACTGGGTTTTCATCTGAGCTCTTGATATTCATGTAAGTGGTTCTCTTTCCTCCAAAGGTCTCTTTAAGTTTCCTGTAGGCAGTATCTATCTTACCCGTAGTGATGTGTGCCTCTACATCCTTAAATTTGTCCACTAGCCATCCCTGCTTAGCCATTTTGCACTTCCTGTCGATCTCATTTTTTGAGACGTTTGTATTCCTTTTTGCCTGCTTCATTTACTGCATTTTTATATTTTCTCCTTTCATCAATTGAATTCAATATTTCTTGTGTTACCCAAGGATTTCTATTAGTCCTCGTCTTTTTATCTACTTGATCCTCTGCTACCTTCACTATTTCATCTCTCAAAGCTACCCATTCTTCTTCTACTGTATTTCTTTCCCCCATTCTTGTCAATGGTTCCTTAATACTTTCCTTGAAGCTCTCTACAACCTCTGGTTCTTTCAGTTTATCCAGGTTCCATCTCCTCAAATTCCCACCTTTTTGCAGTTTCTTCAGTTTTAATCTACAGTTCCTAACCAATAGATTGTGGTCAGGGTCCACATCTGGCACTGGAAATGTCTTACAATTTGAAACCTGGTTCCTGAATCTCTGTCTTACCATTATATAATCTATCTGATACCTTCTAGTATCTCCAGGATTCTTCCACGTATACAACCTTCTTTTGTGATTCTTGAACCAAGTGTTAGCTATCATTAAGTTATGCTCTGTGCAAAATTCTACCAGGCGGGTTCCTCTTTCATTCCTTACCCCCATTCCATATTCACCTACTACGTTTCCTTCTCTTCCTTTTCCTACTATAGAGTTCTAGTCACCCATGACAATTAAATTTTTGTCTCTCTTCACTATCTGAATAATTTCTTTTATCTCATCATACATTTCATCAATCTCTTCGTCATCTGCAGAGCTAGTTGGCATATAAACTTGTACTACTGTGGTAGGTGTTGGCTTCCTATGTATCTTGGCCACAATAATGCGTTCACTATGCTGTTTGTAGTAGCTTACCTGCACTCCTATTTTTTTATTCATTATTATACCTTCTCCTGCATTACCCCTATTTGATTTTGTGTTTATAATGCTGTATTCACCTGACCAGAAGTCTTGTTCCTACTGCCACCGAAGTTCACTAATTCCCACTATATCTAACTTCAACATATCGATTTCCCTTTTTAAATTTTCTAACCTACCTGCCCAATTAAGGGATCTGACATTCCACGCTCCGATCTGTAGAACGCCAGTTTTCTTTCTCCTGATAACGACGTCCTCCTGAGTAGTCCCCACCCGGAGATCCGAATGGGGGACTAATTTACCTCCAGAATATTTTACCCAAGAGTACACCATCATCATTTAACCATACAGTAAAGCTGCATGCCCTCGGGAAAAATTACGGCTGCAGTTTCCCCTCGCTTTCAGCTGTCTGCAGTACCAGCACAGCAAGGCCATTTTTGTTAGTGTTACAGGGCCAGATCAGTCAATCATCCAGACTGTTTCCTCTTCAACTACTGAAAAGGCTGCTGCACCTCTTCAGGAACCACACGTTTGTCTGGCCTCTCAACAGATACCCCTCCGTTGTGGTTGCACCTACGGTATGGCTACCTGTATCGCTGAGGCACGCAAGCCTCCTCACCAACGGCAAGGTCCGTAGTTCATGGGGGGGGGGGTTCTAGTTTCATATGCTGTTGTATTTGATTAGCTGAAAATACTTAGTAACCTAAAAAATAAATTTCCTAATCTTGAAGTGTAGGAAATATTTTCTGATGGTGCTAGTTATCATTTCAGATACAAGTGCACATCAGACAATATAACTTCCAGCAAAGGAAATTGTGTCTTTTGTTAAAGTGACTTTTCTTTTGTTCATTCCATGGAAAAAGAGTTGTTGATGGTGTTGGAGGGATGCCGAAGCGTCGTGTGTAGCAGCATGTGAAAGCTAGACAAGCTGTCCTTACTGACTGCACATATTTTGTACATTGTGCAAAATCTGTAATTGATGGTGATTGTAAAAGAAGTTCCAGCACAAGAAACAAAAAGCCATTCGGACATATTTCAGCAGCATAGGAGTGATACCGGGATCCCTTCTGCTGATCATGTCCACAATGTCCACACCGTTGGGAAATACACAGTTAAAATAGGTTTGTTGTCCGAGGAAGATAACACACACTTCCATTCCAAACCTGTTGCAGACCTCAGTTATCAAGAAGAAGCCCTCCAATTTTTTCAGTAACAGCTGCAATCACAAAAAATTTTGAGTTCCTTTTGGTCAGTGGATTATTGCAAAACTAGAATCAGAACAAGGACATTTGCACAAATGTCTTGGACAAGTCGTCAGTGAGGAAAGCTAAAAAAAAAATTTTTTTTAAGAGAGTGGGGAATAAATTTGTACAGTCAGAGAAGGATGATCATAATGAGGTTGATATTTCCCAAGCAGTGTCTACTTTACGAGAGCCTATTACAGATCATTGGGAAAGGTTGACTTTTGCTGAAATGACGTTAAACCTCTTAAAATAATTTGTTTTCTGTTGTTTGAAAGCTCTTCATTTATTCGTAAGTTAGTCACAACACAGTGATTTTAGTATTGTTAAGTGTAAACTTTCAGTCCTTCACTATAAGTTAATTGGATGTTACATCTGCAACACTAAAATGTTATATTTGTAACATTTCATTATCGTATCAGTTAGGGTAAGTTGATTTAATGTCTGATATCTTTACATAAATGTTGGTCCTTGTACATCATGTAAATAACACACATTTTGATTTGTACAGAGGAATCTTGCAGATATTAAAAGGCATACAAATAAATGTGCATTATCTTTGATATTCCGAGTTACCTCTGCAGCACTACCTTTTTATATATATTTTAGTGCCAAATGAACACTGCTTGCTTCATCAGATCTTATCTGTATGTTGTTCATATTAAGACCTATCTAAATAAAAACATGTAGCTTGTGGGGGTTTATTTTCGTATTAATACTTCACTTTAAGCTGTACAAATACTATGTCAACAACTATCACTCTGCTATGTGTAGAGCTATTTTGCTCTTGCTGGGGTCTGATTACATTTTTGGATTATCTGCCATTCCTTGTTTCCTTCAGTCATGGCATGTTATTTTTTTTTTTCTGACATGGGCCTAGTTGTCCATACGCCTGCTCAATAGTTCTCTTTTTATTGATTTGTATATTGTATCAGTCATCCATATCTACTGTGTTAATATCGTCCCACATCCAGTGAAAGTAATGTAATGCCAAATGCATATTAAAGAGTGTGTGTGTGTGTGTGTGTGTGTGTGTGTGTGTGTGTGTGTGTGTGTGTATTTTCTGATTTTCTCTGGTAGTTCAAACCATTAAGATATTAGAATATGCAGATGATCTAAACATCACTAGCGATAGGAAAGAATCTGTAACAGCAAATGCGAATGCGTTAATCAAGGCTAGTGAAGATGTAGTTCTAAGGATAAGTGAAGACAAAACTAAATACCTGGTTACTACTAGAATGCTAACAGCAGCAGATCAGGAAAAGGTAAGAGTTGGAGACATGCAGTTTGAAAAAGTGAATATATTTAAGCATCTAGGCGTGGACATCACTTCGAGAAATGAGATTGAGTCCGAACTGAAGAAGATATTACAGGCAGGAAATGTGTGCTACTTCTCATTGAATAGTCTAAAATGTGAGCTGCTATGATAGTGCGGTGGTCTGCTAGATGTCTGCCTGATACAGTACCTGCAGGTTGTGTGCCACTCCTTACACACACACACACACACACACACACACACACCAGAGACTGGGGTGCAGTTTTTTCCAAGAGAACCTAACTTTCGAATGAAGAAACATTTATTGCTAAGGAAAACACATGAAACAGAAAATAAGATATAATTGCGTAGGCTTCCGCGGCCAGAGTCAGTTGACATAAAAGTTTTGTGGGCATGGTACTGCGTCATAATGTATAAAACTATTGCTGCTGGAGAAAAGCCAACGTTTCGGCCATCGTTGCAGCGGTCTTCTTGCTGTTTACATTGTGACGCGGTACCATGCCCACAAAATAAAATATAAAAAATTTTCTGCTATTGGGGCAACATTTCAGTGTAAAGCTTGCAAAGCCAAAAACCTAGCGTCACTCAATTGCAAATGGGTTCTTATTCTCAGTATAGAACACACTATCCAAAAATGATAAATTTTTTTACTCAAAAATTAGTATTTATGGCGTTTTTACAAAAATATATATAAAAATGTTGGAGCGTGTTGTTTTGCTAATCATTTATAGTTACTTCTGTTGTTTCTCAGGTTATATCATAATACAAATTTCCTCATCAAGTTTGTAAGTGAGCGAAATTTGCCATTGTCAGAAGCAGAAGTGGTGGATGACGGTGACGCTGTAAATTATGACTATTGCAATCCAAATGACACCCAGGAGTACTGTCCAAATGTTCCAGTAAGTGGTTAAGTTTTATTTTGAATATTTCTTAAAGTTTGAAAACTTTACACTATTACAGATTGAACTAGTTTAAAAACATCTTTTGCCGGCTGGTGTGGCCTAGCGGTTCTAGGCGCTACAGTCTGGAACCGCGTGACCGCTACAGTCACAGGTTCAAATCCTGCCTCGGGCATGGATGTGTGTGATGTCCTTAGGTTACCATATTTACTCGAATCTAAGCCGCACTCGAATCTAAGCTGCACCTGAAAAATGAGACTCGAAACCAAGGAAAAAAAATTTTTCCGAATCTAAGCCGCACCAGAAATTTGAGACTTGAATTCAAGAGGAGAGAAAAGTTTTAGGCTGCACCTCCAAATCGAAACAAAGTTTGTCCACTTTAATATGAGACACAATTAAGGTTGAATGAATGATGATACAGCTACAGTAGTTTGGTTCGAGTCGTAAGCTTAGCAGTTAAGCTTTACCAGGTAGCCATTGCTATGCGTCAGGCATTCCGTCCGTATTTATACGGGTACCTTCCTTTTTCACGTGCTTCGTCTGGTTTGAATTGATTGCTTATTTTTCTTTGATCTGATAAGTGCCATTTTCTTTGTTATAGGTGTTTACGTCACTCTAAGCTGAAAATGCATTACTGTACTGTGTCATGCATTGTTTGTCGCATTCTGATAGTGCGTGTTTACGGCCTGTCGCCGCTCGCGGCATGGCTTGCTTTTCTGCGTGCTATCGCCGCTTACAATTAAAAAAATGATCAACAAGAACCAAATAACAGACTGCGTATAATAGATGATGTTCTGACCGAGAGTTTAGCGAAAATTTTTCCCCGTGTGAAACTCTTTGCAGACGCCTCTTTAGTACATTACATTACATTCTGCACAGAAATTAGAGTCATCTTAGATTTAAAAATCTAGTCAATTGCCATGCTTCATTTCTGACTGTATCACTATTAGCCATAAGAATAATACGAATATAAACATGACATGATATGTATATTCTTCCATGTTTGCTGTTGTCTCACTCTAGTTTCGCAGTTTATTAGGCAGACAGGATTTAAATGAGATAGCAGCAAACACGAAAGAATACATCGCAAAATGTTTATATTCATATTATTCGTATGGTGAAGAGAATACTGCATGTGATTCACAATTCATAAAAGTTCCTATTAGCAACCATCTCTTCTCACAGGTAGGAAAAAATTCAGAATGTAGAGTTGGCCATATTGACAAAAATCTCGAACAGTCTTGCCAGTTGGATTTTCGTAGTACATTGAAATGCTGCTACATTCGAAGATGAGCAATACCCAATTTGTATTTATTTCGTTGGATAATGTATGAAAATGCAGTGGTCGAAACTCGGGGCGGAGAAAGAAAGCTCGTCTTCCACCTTTTTTTAAATTTATTTACTGTCGCAGAGGTTTTGGCGCCAGTACTTATCTTTGTGCTTGCAAAGCGAGCCTGTGTAGCGTTACATATATTCGATGGCAGAAGTTAGTTGTGGCGGCACCTACCAACATTTTTCAGAACTTCCACTTACTTTGCACTCGATTCTAAGCCGCAGGCGGTTTTTTGGATTACGAAAACCGGAAAAAAAGTGCGGCTTAGATTCGAGTAAATACGGTAGTTAGGTTTCAGTAGTTCTAAGGTACTGATGACCTCAGCAGTTAAGTCCCATAGTGCTCAGAGCCATTTGAACCAAAAACATCTTTCAAGCTAGTCAATTCATTCTAGTCAAATAAAAAGCTGCCAAGTTGTATTGGTAAACCCAGATAGTCATATGATTAATTGATTTCAATAGTAATTAAGCTAACAACTTTAAATGTATATTGATTCATCCATTAGATTTTGGTCATATACCTTCTGGCCATCTTCAGAGTGAGTTGATTGAAGCTAAAGCATGTGTTCCCACATGTGGAATAGGTGCTGACATCTGTAAGTTTGATACCTACAGTATTCTGGAGATATGTTCTCCCATATCAAGAATAAACAATTTAAATTCTGTCCATGAAAAAAATTCAGTTTACATAGAATTTGAAAATAAATGCTGCCTTCCATTTGTACGTTTTCCTGTTTGTCTTGAAGATGACAGTTAGGGTCATGTTTTGTATTGCAAACTGATCCAAATGGACTCAGATCTACAAGCAAGCATTAGTCACCATTGTTTCCATACCACGAGTACATTAAGAACTAAAATTATTATGGCATGTAGTGTTGCTGAGTCTTCAGGGCCTGCTTATACACTTACAAGGAAGAGTTTTTGAAGAAAATTGATAATTCCTTCACGAATTTACAAGTCACCAAAGAAACAACTGAAGGTGGCTCTGTAGAGTGAGGAAGATGAAGTAGATAGTGTTATATCCTTCACTTTCCTGCTGTACATAAGAAGTAATTTCTCAAAAATTGACTGGATTGTCACAAAACATAAAGTTTGTGATTTTTTGCCCTCCATTGAAAATGGCTACTCTTCTTCTTTGTATAAAGGATGATTTGATACTTCAAAGCTATTATTTACAAGATCTCGTAAGAGTGGCGTTCCATACATCAGGCAGATGATGTGAACAATTCTCAAGACATGCACGGAACATCGGTGGTACACACAGTTCTTACAGTCCCATAAATCAGCTGCGGTAGGATACCACATCGACACTGGTGATCTTGTAGCATATGATCTGGCATCAACCTCATCCTTTTGGGACTTGGTTGTGAAAGAAGCAGTATAAATGTGCGTGGCAGAGTATTTAATTAATTGTCATTATGTTTTCAGCTTGTATAAAGTGTGTAATGTGACACTTGCTTTGATTAGCTCTCAAAGATGTTGGTAGAGTGCCACTTCTGTCAGTGCATCAGTATCTTGGTTGTTTCAAATGTCTAGCCACAGATAAGAATAAGTTCTTTTAAAATTCTTTGCCACCCAACAAATATCACTGGAATAAGAGTACCAGAAGCTCCGTGTGCAGAGGCACAGCCGTCAGGTGTAATGGGTAGATAAGAGGGTGAGTCAAATGAAAACCTTAAATATTTTTGTAAATATTATTTATTGTGCGGAAGTTGTACAAAGCTGTATCACTTTTCAACATAATCTCCACCATGCTCAATGCAAGTCCTCCAGCACTTACAAAGTGCATAAATTCCTTTAGAGAAAAATTCTTTTGGTAGTCCCGCACAACCACTCTAGCACCGTGTGACGTACCTCCTCATCAGAACAGAACTTCTTTCCTCTCATTGCGTCTTTGAGTGGTCCAAACATATGGAAATCACTTGGGGCAAGGTCTGGTGAGTATGGTGGACGAGGAAGACACTCAGAATGCAGGTCTGTGATTGTTGCAACAGTTGTATGGGCAGTGTGGGGCCTTGCATTGTCATGTTGCAAGGACATCTGCTGACAGCAATCCACGTTGCTTTGATTTGATTGCAGGCCGCAGATGATTTTTTTTTTAGGAGATCTGTGTATGATGCACTGGTGATAGTGGTCCCTCTAGGCAAGTAATACTCCAAAATGATGCCTTTTTCGTCCCAAAAGAGAGCCAGCATAACCTTCCCTGCTGATGGTTCTGTTCGAAACTTCTTTGGTTTGATCTCTTCGTTTCCGGTTGGTGGAAGTGATCCCAGGTTTCGTCCCCAGTAACGATTCTTGCTAGGAAGCCATCACCTTCTCGTTCAAAGTGCCGAAGAAGTTCTTCACAAGCATCAACATGTCGTTCTCTCGTTTCAGGAGACAGTTGCCGTGGCACCCATCTTGCAGACACTCTGTGAAGCTGGAGCACATCGAGCACAATTTGGTGTGCTGACCCATGACTAATCTGTAAACATGCTGCAATGTCATTCAGTGTCACGTGGCAGTTTTCCTTCAACTGCTGCAATGTTCTGTGGAGTCACAAGTCGTACCTGACTTGGATGAGGAGCATCTTCCACTGAAGTTACACCATTTGCGAACTTCCTGCTGCATTCGTAGACTTGCTGCTGTGACAAACATGCATCACCGTACTGAACCTTCGTTCGTTGTTGAATTTCAATAGGTTTTACACTTTCACTACGCAAAAACCGAACAACAGAACACTGGGCGGCTATCTTTATACTCATACTGCGACTGTGTGTGTGCATCTGCACTATGCTGCCATCTACAGGCCATTCTGCATGCTGTTTGTAGCATGCTTATCAACTTACAGGATGACGGCACAAAATATCGATTTGTTATTACAAATTTAAGGTTTTCATTTGACTCTCTCTCGTATGTATTTAGTAGCTTCAGTCAGTTGGCTCTCCAATAAGACAGCAAAATATCAGTGGAAGGGTTGAAGTTTTACAGCTGTGCACATAAAATCCAATGGGTTAGTCCAGGTGTGGGTAACCTTTGCTGACCTGTGGGCCTGATTCACATAATTAAGCTTGCGGGCCACCTCGGTGATGCAACAATGCACTCATAGTACATACAGTCAAAACAATAGATTCGTGATGTTAATGTTTATGGCTTAATGCACAGATATGAATGGCACCCTTTTCTCAACCTGCCGTGTCAACAAATTATGCTGCAAAACGTCCATTTTGGCGAACATTTGGCATTGTTTGTCCAAATTCGAAAATAACTTGCAATTTTGTCTTTCCACAATAAGCTGTTGTTGAGCTATGCATTTTGTCAAAAATTGCCTTTCTATTTTATACTCCTTCACATCAGATAGTAATTCACTACAGAACAAGCAAACAGGTGTATCCTTGTATGTGTTAAGGAAATAATGCTCCATTCATTTCTCCCAGTATTGGTGGCGTTAAACATGTACTTTTCTCTTCATAATGCCAGATCTTTTGAGAATAAACTCTGTAAAGACACACAGAAAAACTTGCACAAAATTAACAAACTAGCACAGAACTGTACAGGTGAACTGACAACAGATAGCCTGGTTTTAAATAAAGTTACAGCCCCTGCTGTTGTTCAGATAGTGAGTAATCAAATTTCTGCAAGCTTCGGAGCATATGTAATAGCCATTGCTGAGGTTATGGGCACAAAACTGCCACTTAAAGATGTATGAATTATGTAACTTCTCGTGAGGAGCAAAACAGGACTGTTTGTGTGTTTCTGTAGTATTGGTTAAATATTAAGTAGAACTGTTGTACTTTTCATGTCTTTTTGCTGTACTTTCTTCTTTTTGCATGTGGATATAGGCAACTATGTAAGATTGTATAACAACAGGGTGGTTTATTGGTGATATTTATTCTTGCAATCTTACAGTAGTCACCGATGAAAAAATTTGTCCCTTTTATATCTACATATACCTCCCCAGGGCTACCCTGCAGGTCGCATTTTCATTCTTGGCATAAGGGTCACTATTCCTTTGCTGTTCCACTAGTGAGCGGCACCGGATGTATTAAAATGTAAGCTTTGAACTGTGAAGGTGGAAACAGAAATATTTTCGACTTGCATCCGAATGCAGAGTACCATAATTAACAAGTATGTTAAAAGAAGAAAATTATTTTCAATTGGTTGGTGGTTGCCTTCCACAAGAGGAAAAACTTGTTTAATCTATGAAACTGGGAACTTAATGTCAATTTGGATAAAACTAATTTTATCCTTCTATTTCCTGGTTTTTATCCCATATCCTCAAGCAGTCAGCATGGTAATTATTGGGTTTGGGAAAGTAAGTGGTAAATGGTGGCCAGATGCTCTTTCTGTTGCCACACCTTGGCCCCACCCACCTGCTCCCCTCGTGCTGCCATCAGGGTGGATCACAAAATTAATTTTATTAAGGATCAATAATGTTTCACCTTGAAAGCATGACAGAAGTCATGTATAGTTTCGTAATGGGACATTCCGCCAGAAAACCAACAGTGCCAAGCTATATCCAAATCTCAAACAACAGAAATTGAAGAGGAGGGGGTTGGAGGGGGGGGGGGCAGAGAGAGGGGAGGGGGCGAGGGGGTTAGAAGACTTTATTTAATGTTTCATGTACATACTGAGACCTGCTGTGCCAAATTAACGTCCAGTATCTACACTACATGATAGCTCTGCAATTTACAGTTAAATGCCCGGCACAGGGTTCATTGAACCACCTTCAAGCTGTTTTGTTACAGTTCCACTCTCAAACAGTGTGCAGGAAAAATGAACAGTTAAATCTATCTGTGTGAGCTTCGATTTCTCGTTTTATTATGATGATCATTTCTCCCTGTGTAGGTGGGCACTAAAAAATATTTTCACAGTCGGAGGAGAGATTGCCTCAACAAAAAACACCTTTGTTTCAATGATTGCCACCTCAATTCATTTATCATGTCTGTGGCACTCGCACCCCTAGTTTGTGATAATGCAAAATGAGCTGTCTTTCTTTGGATTTTGATGTTCTTTGCCTTATCTGTCTGATGCAGATCCCATAATGCACAGCAATTCTCCAGGAGAAGGTGGAAAAATGTAATCTTAGCAGTCTCTCTAGTAGACCAGTTCTGCCAATAAAAGATCATCTTTGGACCACAACATAACCCATAATTTATTCATATTTGTAATCCCAAAGTACGTAGTTAAATAGACGGCTTTTAGATGGGTATGATTTATTGAGTAACCAAAATTTAACGGATTCCATTTAGTACCCGTGTGGATGATTCCACACTTTTGGTTATTTAGAGTTAGTTGCTATTCTTCACAACATACAGCTATCTTGTCTGCATCAATTGGTTGTGACCACCTAAAAACTTTACAAGACAGTAAATAATGGCACCACCTGCAACCACTCTATCTTCTGAGATTATTGAACCTAATTATTTTGCACTTGGTTTTGTACCTCTCCTGTAACTATGATGATTGGTGAGGGGCAGCAGTATCTTCATTTTTATGGCAGATTGATTTAATTATTACATAAAAACAGTCTGTAATAAATATAGGATCATTTTCAGGTAGTAAATGCTAAAAGTCACCAGTTGGTGACTATATGCTAAAAAGATAATAACTAACTAAATAAATAAATAAATGAAAGATCTTGTTGATTTTAGGAAATGTTCTGTTAGTAGGGGTTACAGGAATTTAACACCATGTTACTAATTTCTTTGCTCTGACAGTCTTTTGCAAAATAGTTGTATGTGTAGACGTGGGAGTGTGTACTCCACTCAAGTTCCAAAATAGCTGCACCATAATGAGTCTAATGTTGGGTGGCAAAAATAAAACTAGGTCGTAAAATGTTTCCCACTTATTATGAGAATCCTATTAGTTAAGCAACTGGGGAACTGCAATATCATTATGTCAGAACATTATCAAAAAGTCCTGCGTATTGATCCTTACAAATTTTTTGTCATGCATGGAAAAAAACTACTAGATCAACTTGTGCGTGGTAATTTCTGCCAGTGATTGAAGTGGTTTCAAGTAGTTTGGTTCTTTAATTTTTCATTTTTCCAGGTTGAGAGTGGTTCATCCTCAGGGCATGTGAGCTCGCATATCATACCATTATGCACCAGCAAATCCTCATCAGTTCATTAAACAGTGATTGCGTAATGTTTATAACAGTGTTTCGTACACAGTTTGTGGCCGTTTTGTACCTTTATGTTAAATGGTATACATTTGATAGGAAGGGGACACATTCTGAACAATAAGTGAAAATAAGTTGATGATTAGTACTGATTTGGTTTATTAATTACATTGGAAACTGCTGGGAAACAGCAAGAAATAATAAATGTGTTTCCCACCAAAACATACCTTTTGTACTACACTTCAGAAATTTCAGAAAATTTGTTGTTCACCTGAGGATATAGATTAAAACATGGCAAGAACAGTGATACAACTAAAAAATGCAATACTTATGAAAAGTCTTAAAGAATTAATTCTATAAAACTTACATTAAAATAATATAAGCTGCCTTTAATGTTTAAGTAACAACATTGTTGGCAGTAAATTCCATTATATTTTTCATGGACTTTGGGGCACTTCCATGCGTATTTTACAGTGCATAAACTAAAGATGCTGTTCTTAGACCTGTCACTTTTCTTTCCCTGGTGCGATGTGTTTGCTTCGGTAAATCACATAATTTCTTTTTAAAAAAGGCAACAATGTTTACAAATTTTCTTATGAAATCTGATCTTCCTTTTTATAGGAATCGTTTTCAGAGTAACATGTCTTGCATCCTGATCCAGGCAACCTTGGTGAAAATCACACCATTCATTTGCTTGTTAAAAGAACGACTCCAGCCATTTCCCTTGTCCCATCCATGTCAGAAGTATGCCAAAACTCCTATATTCTCAAATATACATATACAATCCCGAATCCACTGTACAGTCTATGGCAGTGGTTACTTCGTGTCAATAATAGTCGCCTCTTGTTCTGTGACAATCATTTAGAAAGGGAACCAGACCATCGTGTTCAATCCATCGATGTAGGAATGACTTGGTCAAATGCCTATGAACAGCCAGTCCATATCTGTTTCAGACAATAAGCCATTTCATTTATAAAGAAATATATGAATGAATGTAACTTCTAAAGAATCTAACTTCACCTGTTGATTCACCTGCATCAGATGATCCATGATGCTTAGTAATCATGGTTGAACTTAGAATCATATATTTGTTAATCACAAATGCTATTTGAAGAAACAAAATTGTGTATAAAGTTGGTAAAAGTTTCCATTTATTTTTCCTAGTGTGATGAGTGTCAGTGCAGCAATTACATCCTTACTTTTTTTGTTTTAGAACTGTGATGAATCATCGTCATCAGAACATGAAGAAGATGGACATGAATTGCAAGAAGTTAATGGCCATCCAGTCACACCAACTAGAGATGAAAGGGAAAGCGTATGTCAGTGGAAACTGTTGACTCCACCTACAGTGGTGAGCATCTTCAAATATAGTGACAACAGTTGTTGTATGGGGAAAGTACAGTTAAAAATTTTTATCTATTATTTACGTATCTCTTTAATTATGTTATTTGACATCCACTGTTAGTATAAATCTCATCTGGACTTTTCAACTGCTTGCAGTCTTCAACTGTGTGCATTCATGTTGCTCCTGCATGTTTTCTTATATCACCCTCTGTCCATTACCTCTCTTCTTATCTGTTGGAATTTGTAAAGAATGGATAGTCCTTATTCTAGTTGTAGTGTAGTGAGTTTGTCATATTTTCAGACCTGCCCTATTAAAATACAAATTAAAACACATGGTAACCAATCACTGAACTTAGTTCTTATTAAAGACTCATTTCAGATGTTTGCCCTTTCATCAGGTGGCATATCAGGTGTCTAGTTCAGGTGTGATGCTCCTGGAAAACCAACATTGTCAAAATATCTAAATTGTTTGAAATTTATCACTTGGATTGCAGAGTGCTTTTGGTTGTCATTTCTTTAGTCGAAGAACTGCCATGGGTTCACAAAATGTGTTGGAGTCTCTCCGTATCTTTCCAACGTAAAAGTTTCCATAAGTACACTGTATTTTATGTGCTCCAGTTCTCTTAAATTTATCTTGTTTGTTTACTGTATACACTAGTCAAATTTGTGTGTAGTTGAAGAGCTGATGCTGAACTTTCGTTTCTTCAGATTTCTCGCTATTTGGTGTGACACTGACCCATGAGGGATACAAAAGCACTTGTTCAAAATATAGTTTGCCATGTTAGTCAACTCTCAAAGAGACCAACTGTAACGCTATCACAGCAGATAGGGGAATGGATGTTCAAATATCGTCCGCACAATGATGCTATGCGCGATTTACATATCAAAGTCCAGTGAACACCCCCACCCCTGCTGCCACCACTGCATTTCTCGTAGCTGAAGTGTTGCTGGTTTGCTTACCTCATGTCTTGTAGGCATTGCCCCGATTGGTTTGTTATACATTGGTCGCGAGCTCTAATGCTTGTGAAAGAAACAATGCATAATAATGTGGTACCTGGGGAGGTTTAAAAAGCTTAAGCATAATGAAAATCATAAAATGCTAGGATGCCAATTAATTTTGTTTTATTTATCCAATTGTGAAATTTGTAAAAAGATTTCTAGAACCAGTCTATTGTTAATATTCATAATAACATTCCTAGTCGTTAATCATTAGTCCTCGAGCACCGCAAAAGTCACAAAATGCTTCACGTGGTCTTAGAATCCGCATGATATCGCACAAATATATTGCACGAATACATTTTTCGAGGCAACTTTAACAACCGCTTGTCTTTACAGAATTGCAATTTGAACACTGATCTGCATGTGACCACCTCGAAAAGTGATCATAGTCTGCCTAACAAGCTGTGTTACCAGTTTGGCGGCAGCCTTTTCAGGACAGAGTTGTTATTGGTCCATCCTTTCCATCATTAAGTGCTGATAGTAACTAAAATTTGTTAGTAGCATTTCCTAATGAACTGAGTGATATTGAAATTATTGTTAATAAGGTCTCAATGCAAGGAACATCATCAGTGTGGTTGGAGCTGTATATTAATATTTAAACAGGAAATATAAATAATCAAAGACCTGCTTCTTGGTGCCCAGTGTGGTAGGTGAATCCCCAATCTCTCTCTCTCTCTCTCTCTCTCTCTCTCTCTCTCTCTGTCTGTCTGTCTGTCTGTCTGTGTGTGTGTGTGTGTGTGTGTGTGTGTGTGTGTGTGTGTGTGTACAGCTCTTGCTCACCTGGCCATTCTCACACTATGTGACTATCTGGCATGTCGCAGTGAGTGTGCTTTGTGGTCCTGCCTACTCGCTAGTCTCCCATAGCAAAATCTTCCTGTACTGTGCATTAAAACAATGCAACAAAAATATAATACATGTGGGCAGGAATGTGGTATAAATGGCACAATGATACTGATAAAGGGTATGCTAGTGTATGGGGTGACCTTCAATTTTTTTTGATTTGTTCTTGATTAACTTTGTCTCTCTGTGACTTACCAACTGTTTATCATTATGTCAGTGGTTCCAATTTTGTAACAGGTTTTTTTTTCTTTTTTTTTTCTAACTGCTCTATGATGTGACTTTCTGACACAGCTAGTGTTACTGTTCTGTGTATTACACTGCTATAAGGTGCTACTTTCGTCATGTGTGGTGGGATGAGCTGTTGTAAATTATTATTTCTATTGCTATTGGTTTTCAGAAAATGTTGATGTTATGTTCTGTATTAAGAACTTCCATTCTTTCATGTAGTTATCTGTATGACAGGCAAACAGTACAATGTCATCATGAACCAGGGTTATTTTGGATAAGTTGCATTAACATATATTTATTCTTTGTCTTCCCATCTGGAATCTTCTCGAAGGCTGCCAAGAATAATTCGATGGTAAAAGTCTTCTAATCTGACTCCTACTTTAATTTTGAATATCTCACTATCCTGATGAAGTGTAGTGGAATCTGTAGCATTAATATATGAATTCTTCAGGGTACTAATGAAACTTGAATCGGTGCCTTTTTTTCTCAAGAACAGCTAGTACAGATTTTCTCTCAGTGGAGTTGAATGTTGTCTCAAAATTCATAAATTGGCAAAGTGGTAACTGATATTCTTTGCTCTGTTTTGTAATTTCATTCAAAATTTGCCAATGAGGCAGTGTGCTATATCCACTTTTAAAGCAGGCTGGTTCCAGTATGTAATAAATATCCAATATTTTTACTATGCGAGAAGTAATTACTGTAAATATTTGGCACATTAAGAAGAGGAGACCCGATTGGTCTACAATGTCATATTAGTCATGTTGTTGGTGTAGAACATCAGTGTGCTTACTAAATTTGACTACAGAGATCATTAAATAGTGCTAACACACATTGTTTATTGGCTCAACTAGTTTAGACTCCATAAGTAATTATAAATCCAGCCTACTCGTCAAATGTTGGGTGTTGAGGAAACCTGCTGTCTCGGATCGCTAGACAAAAATTCAAGCAAATTGTGTTAAAGAGTTTTATTACGAATTGAATCACTGACAATACTTAACTTTGAGAATGACATAGATGTGTCGCAAGCAAAGGGCGACAGACAAAATAAACAATGTTCGTCAGTATATACAGTTCCTAAGTTGCTGGTCTTGAAGTATTTAATCATGATGCTGCTGAAGAAGTGGGCCACAACCAGTCAGGACAGCTCTTATTCCTCTTCACATGGAGGCCACTGCCGTTGCGTTGTTGTCCTGGAGGGGGGTCGGTCAGCAAGCAATTGGCTGACATCGTTTTCACAGCCCCCTCTGCTCTCTCGTTTCTGACTGGCATGCCGGCACTTGACTTTACGGTGTAACAAGTAATTTTCAATAGCTCATATTGCTTCTTAGGCAATGGCTGTGTGAGAATTTAGGGGTAAGCTTCCTCCGATGCTCACGACAAAGACAGGTTGTGGCATGTACGTAACAGCACGTGACCCTGCAGGTCTTAAGAGTGCCAGTAGCCATCTCTGGCTGAAAGCAAATAACTACAGATGAATTTAGTAATTATTGACTGCTGGTTGAAATGCATGAACACTCTATCCCCAACAAAGTTAAGACCTTTAGTTTGTACCTTTTCAACTACATATTGATTTCCTGTGGGCCCTGCGCAGAGCAGTGTGTTCGCGAAGTGTAGCGGACGAGCCGACAAGTGTGACGTCACAAGTTCGTTGCAGGGTCTGTATATGTCGTTGGCCATGACATCCTCAAGGCTCCTACAAGAGGACTTGCAAGCAATTTTGTAAGTTTTTGTGCATTACTTTTCCTCCACCTTTAATCATTTCTGTTGAAAGACCTTAGTCTCCTTGTACCCTCAAATTCGTCATAACTCTATGACTTCATACACACCACTTGACATTACCTTTTTAACTATCTGTGTTTTTGATTCATCTCCTGAAGAATGCAAACATTTAAAGAAATCTTGGTATGTCTATACGATTTCCTCTCTGTTGTTGCTGTGCTGTCTATCATCTCAACTAATGTAATTTGATGTAAATGTAATGCAAGTATTATGTTCATTGTAAGTTTGTTTCTCACCTCAACAGGAAAGGGAAGGGTAAACTGGCTGGGCTGATAGCAGGAAATTTAAAGGGGGGAGGAACTAAATCTCATGGTGGAAAAACTTTTTTAGTGTAAGATCAGTGTCCAGTGGGAAACTCAGCCAGGCAAGTACTAAAGATGTTAAAGAAGTTCAAGATACAAAAGTAAAGTGAAAAATAATGTTAGTATATTTCATCAAAATATTGGGGGATTGAAGAATAAAATTGATGAGCTTCTGCTTTGTTTAGAAGATATAGAAACTGAGAATGTAATAGATGTACTATGCCTGTCTGAGCATCACATTGTCACTGATATGCAAAAGGTTAGCATCAATGGGTACAAATTAGCTGCACATGTAAGTAGAGATAATATGATGAGAGGAGGAGTTGCCATATATGTCAAAAGCTTCCACAGTGTAAAAAATTTAGAAACTAAAAAATTTTGTGTAGAGCAACATATGGAAGCATGTGCCACTGAACTAAAACTAAATGATGGCACTTTCGTAATTGTAACAGTGTAAAGGTCCCCCTCAGGGAATTTCCAGCTATTTCTAGAATACTTGGATGCTTTGTTGTGCTATCTGTCAGACAGGTGGAAGCAAATTATCATTTGTGGGGATTTCAGTGTTGATTCCCTGAAAGAGTGTAATCTGAAGAATGACCTTGTAGTATTACTCAGTTTTTTCAATTTGAGCTCCATCATTGATTTTCCTACTCGGATAACAAAGAACAGCAGGACAGTGATAGATAACTTTTTTATAGACCAAGATAAGTTTAAGGACATAAATGCTTATCCTGTTGAGAATGGTCTTTCAGATCATGGTGCACAGCTAGTTACAGTACATGACATAGCTCCATGCAGTATATCAAATCAGAATTTCAAAGCAGTGCGTTCAATTAACAATATAAATATTGCAAACTTTAGGCAAAGCCTACAGCAGCTAGACTGGGATGAAGTGTATAAGGAACCCAATGCAAACTTGAAATATAACTTATTTCACGATACATTTTTAAGAGTAATTGAAAATTGTTTTCCCAAGAAAATAGTTAAACATAATTCCAAGAAAACATATTAAAAACCTTGGCTAACTAAAGGAATAAGAATATCTTGCAACCGTAAAAGAGAACTGTATCTAACAGCAAGAGGGAGTACTGACCCCGAAATTGTTCAATATTATAAAAACTATTGTGCTGTACTAAGAAAAGTTATTAAAAAGTTCAGAAGCATGTGTATCATGTCTGAGATCAGTAACTCTGATTATAAAATTAAAGCAATTTGGAATATTATTGAAAAGGAAACAGGGCAACCAAGAGCACAGGAAGACTTTAGTGCCATAAAACTGAATGACAAGTGTACTAACAAACAATCAGAAATTGAAAATATTTTCAATAATCATTTTTTAAATGTTGTGGAGAAAATAGGATCTAGATCTTCACTAGAAGAGGCAAGGCTACTAATAGAAGAGGCCATACCTGTGCAGTTTGAAACAACTGTATTTCCACCAACCTCTCCCTCTGAAATCAGTAAAATAATAAACTCACTGAAAAGTAAAAGCTGTTACTGAATTTATGGCATTTCCAGCAAGGTACTTAAAGCTTGTTCCCCACAGATAAGTAGGATTCTCAGCCACATATGTAATAGCTCTTTGGAGCAGGGTGTTTTCCCCGATAGACTGAAATATGCCATTGTAAAATCATTGCATAAAAAGGGGGATACGTCGGATGTCAACAACTATCGCCCAATCTCTCTTCCGACAGCTCTATCAAAAATTTTTGAGAAAGTAATGTATTCAAGAGTAGCCTCCCATTTTTGTAAAAATAAAGTACTAACAAAATGTCAGTTTGGTTTTCAGAAAGGCTTTTCAACGGAAAATGCTATATACGCTTTCACTGATCAAATATTAAATGCTCTGAATAACCGGACATCACCCATTGGTATTTTTTGTGATCTCTCAAAGGCCTTTGATTGTGTAAATCATGGAATTGTTTTAAGCTAAATCATTATGGTTTGAGGGGGGGCAGTGCACAAATGGTTTAATTCATACTTAACTGGAAGAATGCAGAAAGTTGAAATAAGTGGTTCATGTAATGTTAAAACACCGGCTGATTCCTCAAACTGGGGGGGCTATCAAGTATGGGGTCCCACAGGGTTCGATCTTAGGTCCTTTACTGTTCTTGATATACATTAATGACTTACCATTCCACATTGATGAAGATGCAAAGTTAGTTCTTTTTGCTGATGATACAAGTATAGTAACAACATCCAAAAACCAAGAACTAAGTGATGTAATTGTAAATGTTGTTTTTCACAAAATTATTAAGTGGTTCTCAGCAAACGGACTCTCTTTAAATTTTGATAAAACACAGTATATACAGTTCCGTACAGTAAATGGCACAACTCCAGTAATAAATATAGACTTTGAACAGAAGTCTGTAGCTAAGGTAGAATTTTCAAAATTTTTAGGTGTGTCCATTGATGAGAGGTTAAACTGGAAGCAACACATTGATGGTCTGCTGAAACGTCTGAGTTTAGCTATGTATGCTATTAGGGTTATTGCAAATTTTGGTGATAAGAATCTCAGTAAATTAGCTTACTATGCCTACTTTCATTCACTGATTTCGTATGGCATCATATTCTGGGGTAATTCATCGTTGAGTAGAAAAGTATTCATTGCTCAAAAACGAGTAATCAGAATAATTGCTGGAGCCCACCCATGGTCATCCTGCAGTCATCTATTTAAGGATCCTCACAGTAACCTCACATTATATATATTCACTTATGAAATTTGTTGTTAATAATCCAACCCAGTTCAAAAGAAATAGCAGTGTGCATAGCTATAACACCAGGAGAAAGGATGATCTTCACTATGCAGGGTTACATCTGACTTTGGCACAGAAAGGGGCAAATTATGCTGCCACAAAAGTCTTTGGTCACCTACCAAACAGCATGGAAAGCCTGACAGATAGCCAACCAACATTTAAAAATAAATTAAAAGAATTTCTAGATGACAACTCCTTCTACTCATTGGCTGAATTTTTATATATAAATTAAGGAAAAAAAACCAACTTAAACATTAGTGTCATGCAATATTTTGTGTAATGTAATATATTGTACAGAAATCTTTTATTAACCTGACACGTTCCACATCATTACGAAGTGTCGTATTCATGATCTATGGAACAAGTATTAATCTAATCTTATTATATTTTCCTTGTATATTATCATTACCTATTTGAAATTTCTGAACATTTTTGTTTAATTCATCTTATTCCACCATGGTTCTACTATAGTTTATTTGAAATTGTCACATTCACTATAATATAGCTTCTTCATTCCGTTTAACATTGTATTTCCTTTTGCTTTCTTCATCCCTGCAATCTCTTTGGTTGTGTGTGTGGTTTTTTTTTCTTTTTTTCATCTCTCTCTCTCTCTCTCTCTCTCTCTCTCTCTCTCTCTCTCTCTCTCTCTCTCTCTCTCGTTTTCTCTCTCCCTGAATGTGCATCTTAACGAGTGTAATCAGCTAAAATTCAAAAGTAGTTTAGGACTATCACATATTGTCAAAATTCTTTATTATTTGATAATCGTAGTTGATTTCATTTTTAGTTCAATTTTGTCACTGTGTAGTCCATTTTTCCATTTGCTTTCTTCCAAAACAATGTGTAAAGGACAATCATGTTGTTCATCTTGGCAAATTCTACTAATGTTTGACTGCTTTCATCCCTGAAATCGTATTCTAAGTTTCGCGCAGAAGTTTTAATTTTTGTCCTGCTTTCCCATTAAAATCTTGGAACCTCTTTGTGGTAATGTGATCACATTTGGGTATAGATTTCCACGGAGTACCTTTTAAAGCAAGTCTTGCTGTTTTCTCTGAGATTCCTTCTACAATAAACCCTACACTTAAATTTCCTCCATGCTCTGTACTAAAATGTATGTTCCTGATTCTAATTATATGTGGTCTTCATCATCTTCACTGCAGTTCTGATGAGTACACTGTACCCCATCTGATCTTATTTAATTCTCCCATCTACACTAATCTCCCTTTGACTCCTAAATTTTTGCAATTTAATGACCTTAAATTAATAGTAGTAGAAGCAGTTGTGTTTCTAAGACAATAACATGAATTATCTATTTAAATAAACTTTGTGTAGCGAGGCATGAGTGCAGAAATGTCATCTTTTGGTAGTCAGGATACTTGGATGTTCACATAATTATGTGTAAGCTACAACCTCAGTGCTGCAACAATTGTGTTTTGACACAGAATATAATTTTAATGTTTCAACATTGTGAGTGCCTCATGCTGGGGAAGGTGTGGGCAAATCAAATTAAATTATCATCTCGTAAAATTCCTCATACAATCAAAGTTTGTGACTTGTCAATTTTAAGACTCTCATACAGACTAATAAACTAAACTAAGGTGACGTACATACATACATAAATATTACTTTACATGGTGATAATTTTTTTTAAATCTGTAGTTATACTATATATGGTGTTATTTTTTAGAGAAATACTATATTACGTGGCCATCATTCAAGAAATCTACACTATAATAGCATTTACCTTTAAAATATCTTTTGATGTTTCCTTCAGTATTTTTTTAGATTGGGGTCACTTTTCCCCTTGCAGATTTTATTTACAAATTTCATGCGCATGTAGCATGGAGTTTTTTCTTATAGTTCGAGTCTGTGGGTAGGTAGCATGTAACTTGCCCTACGTCTAGTCTCATACTGATGCAGGAAGCAGTGTCCTCAAAAAGTTGTGTGTTTTTCTTTGTGAAAGTGAGAATCTCATATACACACACAGACTAAGAATGCTGTCTACACAATCACCGTACAACATACTTTTACGTTTTTACATATCAAGGAATCTGACACAGCTTGCAGTGTCTAATTTTTTGTCTGTACAGCTTATCTCACTCTCACATCGTACTGGTTTTTCCATGGCGAAATGAGTAATTTCTGTTATTGCAAAGTTTAATTTCAAATTATTATTTTTACCCATGCTTCCATGTCCCCAAGTATGTGATCAGTGCAGTGAATTAAATCGTCATTGGTTTTACAGCAGACTATCACTGTTGAGTGAGCTGCATAGAGGATGGTGTCAGACTCAACCTGGCATGGCATATCATTAATCTAATACAAAAATAGTAGTGGTCATAATATTGAGCTTTGTGGGACACCTAATTCTGTGTGTTCCCAGCCAGAAAGGAATTTCTTGCCACTGTTATTAACAAGTACTATATGTTTTCTGTTTGCCAGATGTAATTTCCTTGAAAACCACGACTAGTCAGTGTTTGAAGAAGGCGGTAATGATTTACGGTGTTTGAAGGCTTTGGCAAGATCGCAAAAGATGCTCGACACACACATTCTATTATTGAGACAACTGCTAACTTCTGTTACCAATTCATTTGTTGCGTGGGTTGTGCTGGAGCCTTTCCTAAGACCCTACTGATTGCGTAAAATGATATTGTGGAATGATTGCGTAAAATGATATTGTGGAATGATTGCGTAAAATGATATTGTGGAATGAATTGTAATTTTCTGTCTGATCACATGCAGCTCTTTCAGATGTTTTTGAAAAAAGTTGGTAACAATGAGATTAGCTTGTAGTTTCTCCATTTCATCTTGTTTCCCCTTTTTATGGACTACCAGAACTTTGGCATATTTTAACCAATCTGGAAAACTTCCCTCTTCTAAAGACTGATTGCTTGTGAGGGAGAGTTGATGTGCAGTACTATGACGTATTGATTTTATTATTTTAATGGGAACCTCATACCAACCCAGTGAGTTGAAATTTTTTAGAGAAATTATGATTCTAATGACATCAGAGCTTCAAACAGGTGAAAACTTAAAACCCGAGAAATTTCTCTCTGCCATAATAGAAATTCTACTTGGTGGTGAGGAGGCACCAATTTTGTTACAATTAATGTAGAAATTATTGAAGGATTCACATATGGCACTGGAATCTGTAACTGCTTACCGTTTATCATTAGTTAGAGGGACATTTTCTCTCCATTCCACTGTCAACCTCACTTCTTATAACAGACCAAACAGCTTTGGATTGGTTTTTTGCATTTAAAATAATTTATTGATTGCAGTATGCTTTGCTAATTTGAGTATTTGTCAGATGTTTTCCTTTATGTGTTAACATATTTAAGAGATTCAGGATTTCTGTTAACTTTGCCTCCATATGCAGTTTCCTCTTCTTGATGCTAGACACATTATTCTTTTGTTACCCATGATATACTTTTATGAGACTCAGTTGCATCTGTTACAAAAGGAAAGCATTTATTGAATATGCTCATGAATTCGGTTGAAACGTTACTGTAGTTGTCACTTGTTGGAGAGTGTTTTCTGACTGACAATATGGTGAGGCTAAGATTTTTAATAAATAATAAATACTTCCACATTTTCTTGGCTGAAGTTCCTACATCTATTAGTTGTGTCACCTAAATTTAATTGTGGTAATGATACAAATAGTGCTACATGGTCTGATACTCCTAAATCTAAAGTAACTTTGATGTTGTAATCATAACTACTTACAATATTATCAATACATGTTGAAGTAGTTCTGTAACTCTTGTGCATTGGTTGAAATTTAGATTTAGTGCTTTTGTGGATATCAGAGTCTTTAAATGTGACGCAAGTTTGTCATTAATTCTTACATCTATGTTGAAGTCAGCACATGTAACTAGTTTCTTACACAGTACTCAATTTTTAATTTATGTAACAGAGTTCAAATTTACCTAAGAACACACAGTTTATATGGTACCCAGGGATGCCTGGAAGTTTGTCGATAAGATTGATATTTCCAGTTCTAACCCCATGTTCATTTAGACCTATTACCTTCACTGACTGTTTCATACTTTCGCATATCATAAAGCTTGATGATCATTCCTTCAGACAGACCTCCAATGTTCAAATGCGTAATGTAAGTACTACTGCATACATTATTGGGTAAAGACTCTTTAAAACTAGTTTGTTTACAGGGTAAAGGAACTTCCACTTGTGTATTGAATACTTCTTCTGTATTGTTGGTGTTGGACCAGATCCAGTTAAAATTGGCCCCTGTCACTAGTTTCCCTGTGTGTAGACAATTCAAGCGATGGCTTGTTTGCTTTTGCAGCTGCTTTCGTGCATTATTGTGTCAGAGCCTTGTTTATATTTGATGCTAGTCTCTTCTTACCAGAGTGATTCAAGTTTTGTCCATGCATTGTGAAACTAGCTTTTTCACAATTGTTGACATCAAGAAGTGTTATGTTTTGGAACAGAAGTGTTTTAATTTTTCATTCGTTCATCGAATTTCACTATTTACACAAGACCAGTCCACCAGATGAAACCACATGGGTAGATTCGTCACTATAACATTTATAGTCTGCAACTAAAAGATAGGAAGCAATTTTTTTTTTTAGAAATGCACTGGCCTCATTGCTGTAAACCTCGTTTGATCCCACTATGAGAACAACACAATCACTGTCAGTAGAAATGGCACATTGTTTTTCGACCCCACTAATCACGTTTTCAAACTTCACTCTATGCTTAACAAAAGCTGAGACACTCATATTTTGTTTTGCAGAGTCTGATACAAAGTTTGAAACATTGTGTACTGGGCTATCTCCAAATATTTGACTTCTATTTCATGATGCACTTGTTTTTGTGTTGCTGCAGAACAGTTCTTTGCAGATTCCCTGTGAGTTTTTGATGGTTCTCTTTTGCACATGATTTTAAGCACAGCATGCAGTCGTCTACATTTTCAGGTGCAAGCTTATTATCGGATGCATGTTGAATATATGTACAACAATGTTCCTTGTCTGCTATTGTTACACAGTCTTTTTCAAAGTTCTTCTTCCCCCCCACCCCCCCCCACCCCCCCCCTTTTTTTTTTAAAAAAGCACATTTCTTGGTTACAAGTGAGCTAAAAGTTTCGAAACACTTATTTTCATTTACTTTTAAACTATTACTGTTCCCCATAATTTCACATCTGTGTTATAAAGCAGCACATTTAATTTGCAACACTTCTGTATCACTTTGTAGAACTTGATTTATTGAGTCCTTGTCTCTGATAATGTTTATATACTTTTTTTCATGTGTTTCCATTACACAGGCATCATATGACTAAAGAGTAGTCCACAGTTACTAACTTTATTTTCCAACAGTTTTTGTGAAATCACTGTTTACAGCATTTTCACTGAATACCTTTCCTGACTTTCCGGTCACACAACGCACAATTACTACCACATTTTAATTAACTTTTCTTGGAGCAATTAACATTTACTAGTCTGATCAGCACCATCTTAAATCAACACAACTTGTAACTCTAAGTTTTTGGTTTCTTTAAACCCCATTGAACTGAAATGAGTTGCTTTTGCAAATTGAGCAATCAGAAGTAAAACCGATATCTTGTTAAGGAAATTATTATGTAGATGTCGGATAACTTAAAAATTTGTAACAACCCTCACACTCAGTGCAGCATATTATGTGAATCAGCTCACTCCACGATAAGTAGGACTCTGATTTTTATGATAGGGCATACAGTATTTGGTAAGACTGAGGTGTTATGAAAACTCGCATAATTGCTTGCTATGAAAGAACTAAATTAATTACTGTAATACGTTAGGTCATATTTATGCGTATATGGCCATTTCTCTATGATAGAGCAATTTCAGTAAGTAAATGGTCATATGCACGTTATTTTCACACTTTCAAGAAGTAAAGAACTTTTCTCACGGAACTTTTTACTTTTGTGTTAAATTTCTCGGAATTTTACTTCTCATTTTGTTTTCTGGAAAATGGTTCATAGCTACCTTCCTTCTCTATTTCATTTGAATCCAAAACATGGATTTAACCCTTCTGCAGCAGTGAGTTGGTGTAGCCTGCTGTTGTCAATTTCTAGAATTACTTCAAAAGAAACATGACAGCTGCTGTCACACACAAATGACTGAGAGTGAATATGATAACATTGAAATTACATTATGCTTGTAGTCATTTGATTTCACAGTTTACAGTAATTCTGATACAAATACATCATGTTTGTTCAGTTACCAAGGAATTTTGGAAGCTCAAGAGGAATAAATTGTTCAGTAACTCGCATATCAGTTTTTCCGTGGTAGGGTGACATTATTTTGAAATAGATAATCTATCAAAGAACTAAGTAAATATGAAAAATAAATCGTAAAGCTTGGTCCTTTTTAATATGTGTTACTCTTGAAGATAGAGCAATTCTGGCTGTGCCAGTAATGCTTTGAATAATGGCATAAGTGGCCAATTTCCTAGGCCCAGTATTCTTCTAAGTGGTCCGTCTCCAAAGTGGTAAATTATTCTAGACCCTGGACTGCAGGCAAATGTCTCATTGAGTTATTCAGTCTTGTTGAAGTGAGAAATGTTTGCAGTATAGCTCGTGGGAGGGAGAGTGTAAAGTGAAACAAAGCATGCAAGTAAAATTACAACAGTTGGTGCCTCAGTATGTTGAGAAAACATTTGTGACTGATAATAAAACACATATGGTAAACTGTGTGATATAAGAGTAACTGTGGAGAAAAACACAAATGTGAAATACAAAGGATTGCCTACTTGCAGCCAATGTCTGTTATTCCTTTGTGTCTAAGTGGGCATTGATTGAAATCGATGGAGGAAGTTAAAAATTTATGCTGGCTTGGGATTTGAATGCGGATCTCCTGTTTATTAGGCAGATGCTCTGATCACTAAGTCACCTGGACTCTGTGGTCATTGCATCTTCACGGACTACTCTAGCACGCCTCCTATCAGACCCAAATTCTCAACTTGTCCACATACTACTAATGTAGTGCCCCTTCCCTGCATCCTCATTACTTGCAGCATTTTGCTGATTCCAGTAAAAGTTGGAGCGTGGTGCGCATCCGCACTGAAAAAATCATTAGCCATCTTTTCCTTAATTATATGTGTGTGGCGTCTGTTCTTTTGACCATGTCCAAAGTAGATAATTTGGGTCTGATGGGAGACGTGCTAGATAGTGTAGTCCTTACATTTGTGATGACTACTCTGCCTGGATGGTTTAGTGGTCAGGGCATCTGCCTAGTATGCAGGAGATCCGGGTTCGAATCCTGGTCCCGCACAAATTTTCAACTTTCCCATTGATTTCAGTCAGTGCCCAGTTGCAGCCAGTACAATTCCTTCGTGTTTCAAGACTGCACCAAAGACAATGGGTTGCAAATGAAAGGAAATATGGGTATCAATTCATGAAACCAGACACCATATGGTGAGTAGCAACTATCCTTTTCATAATGTTATTGTGAGAAGTTCAGAAGAAGATGTTCCAGGTGAAAAATTCAGGGAACATTTAGAAGAAGTAAATTTTTCCACCATTAGTAAATTGTTTGGCAAATATATGGCTGCTATATGAACCAAATGCATTAAACATGACGGTGTACTACTCTTAGCAATGGATGCTGTGCCTTATACAGTGAAATATGCTGTTTCACTAAAATCATTATGTTGTAAAGTGATGTGTGTGACTTGCACAGAGTTGCAGAAGGGATTTGTAGTAAATTCAGTGGCATTGACAAATTTATGGGGTGTGTCAACCGCATTCATGTGTTGCAGTGTTTAAGTTGTTAGCTCCAGACATTTCCTCACTACCATCCACCATTTTAAAAAGATGGAGATCTGGATTGATGCCTGCAACTATTACCACCAGAACTTCGGTGTTGTGAAAAGCATCATTGATTCATTCGGTAGCAGTGAAGCAGCTTGAATTCCCTTTGCCCAAGGGTCAATGTCTACTGCTGATATTTCAGACTAACTTTTTTATGTAATTTCAAATTTTGGATTAATTCCTGCTGCCATAACTGCTTTGGAGCAATCAGAAGTGATACTAGTGAAACCAGTAAAACATATGAAAAAATTGTGAATAAATAAGAAGCTGTTTGCAGTAATGTGAGAGAAGAATTTTCAAAGAAAATGCAATAGGTGTTGAAAAGAAAAAAAAGTGTAATCATACACTTTGTCCCACTTCACTGCTTTTGTTGGGTAAAAAGAACTGCCTTAATCACTTAGATCTAGATTCAAATTATTTTGTCAAATTTAAATATGCCGCTCTTGAGGCATGTAACTTGGAATCCTAAGTGAAGTAGCTTATTATTAATGAGCAAGTGATATGATGAACATTATACGTAGAGCAAAGAAGTTTAGTATGTTTTCATTCTATTAACTTGCAACAGGCTCTGGTTGTGAAATTTATGTAAGGGTATGGAACGACTCTTTATTTCATGCTGTTGCGGAAGGGTGAAGTCCATGTTATGGAGTCAAATGAAATAGGGAAGAAAGGTAGGTATGTGCCAGTTTTCCAGAAAACAAAATGAGGTGTGCAATTCTGAGAAATTTAACACAAAAGGAAAAGTTCTGTGAGAAAAGATCTTTACTTCTTAAGAGTGAAAATATGTGTATATGACCATACATTTTGTGTAAGTCATTTTGCAATTTGTTTCGATCATCCGACTATTATTTGTTTGTAAATGACAACATTATCTGCAAACAATCTTAACAAGGACCTCCTGCAATGGAAGGTCACAAGTTCAATCTTCAGTAAGACTCATTTGAAAGAGTTGTGTTAAAAATTATGACAGGTAAAATATTAGCTGCTAATGACACACCATGCACATCAGGAAGGCGACAGAGAGTGAGTGTATGGGAGGTACAGAGAATTACCTTCTGTGGGATTGTATGTAAAGGATGTCACAAAGGGTGGATAGTGTCGACATTCAAGAAATGTTCAAAACCAACCATTAACTTGCACCATGAACACTAAATGAAAAATGGCACGTCCCAGTGATCACAAAGGTTCATACCATCACGATTGAAGGTGACCTTCTTGAGAATTACAAATCGTGCAGGATGTTCAGCTAGGTAGCCACTCTTAAACAATACATATAGAATCATATTGGTGTAATGGATATGGAATTTGATGGTGTGCAACAGAATGCCAAACATTCCACCGTGTAGCTATCCTTTAAGGCATAGGTTCAGATAGTGCAATAATGTTTTATAGGCATGGAGAAAGCAAATGTCCAGAGGGTGAATTTGTCCAGTGGTTTCAGGTGGTATGAATTGCAATGTCTCACCCTTTTCAGGAGGGATAGTTTGCTCTAAAGGAGTAAGTGTCTTACACACAGACCAGGAATCGATCTTGCTGTGATGTAAATACTCCCTACTGCCCTCACTAGATCACACATACATGAGAAAGAATTGTAGGTGGCAGAGCACCTCTAACTTCTCGCAGCACAATAAACAACTTTCCAGCCAATTTACCATTGAGATTAACAGTCTGCATAATTTTATACGACATTCGTGTGGCATTGGTGTTAGTTTATCTTGATATAACTCCATTTGTATCTCTAATTTTCAGGACTCCTTCCATATGCATTTTCTCATCAAATCCCAGTCAGTCTGAGTTGAAAACAAATTCCTTACAGTATGATCGGATAAGTTTGTTTATTGCATCAACAAATTTTTGGGCAAATTCCGCAGTTTGCTGTGCATCATCAAATTGATACTTCGTTTGAAATTTCGTTACCTTACATCTTCCAATTCTGTCGCATTGTTTGAAATTACGCAACCATCTACTGCTTCCCTTAAAATCACTGTAATCTATGTCAGGCACAACCCAGTAGGTCACCATCATTCTGCATCCTGTAAATTGTATTGAGCATCCTTGAAATTTGCAAACACCAGTTTTTGTAACAAGTGCGCCTTGTTCTCCCGTGAATATGCCCTACATGGTCATACTGCTGCAGAATTATTCGAATTCTGTTAATAATTCTTTTTTTACTGTGCTGCAGATAATCTTCCAAATTATGTTTAGTACATGCTGCTTGGGCAACAATTGCCCTTTACTACATTACACTGGAGATAGGATTTGTGGTTTCCTGTCTGACAAGGATGATGAGCTACACGGCTTGACACCTGTTTCAGTATTGCTTTCACTTTTAAGCATGTACTGCCATCATTGTATTCTTTATGTACATTGCCCGCACTGTTGAGCATATACGACACCCAAGGTTCCACTTACATTGCGGAAATGCTAATGTTTCATCTGACATTCCTTTCTCACTCTGCAAAATTCCTTGGGTTCCTTTCTGACGAAGTGTCAACTTCAGCAACTGCTGTTCTCGATTAATGCAATGTTTGCTTTGTTTATCGTTGCTATTGCTCAGATTTGCATCAGTACCATTAGCACTGTTGTGATTTACTAGTTAACTAAACAGTTCAGCTGTGCTCCTTAGCCTCGTGCTGTGCTCACCATTGGATACATCAAGTCCCGCCCCCTGTTGCCCTTTGCAGCCATTATTGTGGTTGCATGGTAGACAATGTGGGGGGAGTGTTGGAAGCCGTAAACATCATTGACCTTTTGTGAACTCGCACTCAAGGAGTTCCTTGTAAGAGTGTTACTCAGATTCTCCTCAATCATTTATGTAGATCGGGAATAGCGGAGGGCCTATAACACTGGCTTGAGAACAACAAATATTAATGTTGTTTCAATTGATGAATTTGTCAATTACTGAGAGACAGATACAGCTCATTTTATATGCATTTGGCATCCTTTCAATAGCAAATGCCACATTGCGGCACACTCGTGTCCAACCACAGGCTTGATAGTATCCATACCACCCTTGGACATGAAAAGCTGATTTGCTAACCTCAGCTAATCTAATCTCCACGACCCGAGCAAAAACTGACAAGAGATTGGATGCGCCATGATGCAACTGTTGGGTATGCTATTGGGCGAGCTCTGGTGGCTGTGTCTGACAACTGTTGTTGGTGCCACTGTGAACGCAGCCGAACTACAGAGAGGATTTGCTTTTTACATTGGACAAGCAACAGTTACACATAGGGAACAGTGCTTTAAAATCAATTAAAGCAGCAATGTATCTGAGTGTCTCCAGTGCTGAGTTAATACTTTATGCCCACCAGTAAAGTGATATGAAATTATCTTACATTTGACTCTATGTGACTTAGTCATTTAACATTCATTCGTAGTCTGTGTTCAGCTGCTGGGATGGTTGCTTTAAAAAAAGCAAGCCTGATTTCCTTCCCCAAACTGAGCTGGTTTTCTGCCACTGACTGCTCGCCCCACTCTCTCTCTCTCTCTCTCTCTCTCTCTCTCTCTCTCTCTCTCTCTCTCTCCCTCCCCGCCCCCCCCCCCCTCCCTCCCTCTCCCCACCTCTCTACCTCTACCATGTTAAGTAAACATAAATTACTGGCTAATTTATATGATTTATGGAGACAGTGTTAGTAAAGAAATTATGTTAATGTGGGGCATGTTGTTCTGAGATGGTTAGACTTGTCTGGTCACTTTAAGTGGCGTGTTTTAAATATGAAAACTGTTCGCAATTTGTTGATAGTGAAGTGAAACTGATCTCTGACTAGTGTTTTGTTTTTAAAAGTAGTCTTGTGTTATTATTAAGCATTATCTTATCTTCATATCTGCTTTTATCTTGTGTAATTATAAGCTGATCTGATCAGTGTGGCACGTGTATGTTGTTAACAAATCATAGCTTTACAATAGTCTGCACCATCATATTCCTCAGTAATTATTTTATTTGGTAACCTAGTATTCCTTTGTAACTGATGTCGTATGTGTTGTTTATAGGCAACAAAAATTAGCATACCGTATGCAAAAGAGTCAAAAAAAGTTGACATGGCAAGGCTGAAGGCCACAATGTGGTCTATTCTTGAACAAGTAAGTGTGTTTCAGTGATAAATTAATACAATGTATCTTATTTGCATGACTGTAATCTAAGGATGTGTGTGAATTATGTGGTGCTTTTATTATCCTTTTAGCTATTCATATTTCCTTGTGAAAATTCTTGATATTTGTTCATGGCTGCTTCTGGACACATTTTCTTCATTGAAGGAAATAATCCTAGTGTAATCCTAACTTCTGGCATATTCCTTGCTGCTTTAATTAAATATGCAATTCTGCTTTTTGTTTAGAAAATAGAAAATAACAGTGGTTTGTTAGTCCCTCTGCCTCACACGGCCACCTCGGTCTTGCCTTTCCATATAGTGTTTATTAGTTTTTCTTAATTCTGTGCAGTCATTTTGCTAAGCTGCATTTTGTACTAAGAGCTGCCTTTGATAGGGGATCTTCATTTCTTTGGCTTCTTAGAGCTCATTCATACCCTATATTTACAGAGAGGTAGTCTGTTTAGCTGCAGCCAAGTAATTTTGCAGTAATGTTTGGGCTTTGTATTGGAGAATAAGCTGAATGGCTATGCTACATTTGAGGTGTTGGTCCTTCATGTGAAAACCTTGGTCCTGGGTGTTCTCCGTATCCACTTATTTGTAGTCCGTGAGACAAACAATCGGTATTCACAGTTCACACTGCCAGGTGGCAAAGTTGCCTGATGTGGCTTGGTTGCTATTACCCATGTATTGTAGTGGTAAAAACAAAAATTGTGACAACATTCAGGTCATATTTGTATGTGTAAATTTAACTACAGTTATTAGTTGTAATATATATACACTAGAAAAACTGGAAATAACTGTGCAGTCTGTAGTACACTGAAATACCTTAGTTATATATTGTACATCGTCATAGAAATGTGCACCGTTGTTTCATTCTTGTCGATTATTCACAGTTTGTGTTTTAATTGTTAAGTATTTCCATTATTAACTTGCTGTGCAACAAGTGGCAGAATAATTTGTCAGTTGGCAGCATGCTCTCCTCTTAAATTGGCATTAATCAGTTTCATCTAGCTACAAATCTGCATCATCATGCAACATCTGTACTTTCCATTTATGGTTTTCTTCCATTATTTACTCATGTTTTAAGTTTTGGCATAATGTGAAAACTGAATTATATGAAATTACACATAATGATTATAATTATTTATTGCATCAAGGTAGCCTTATAATTAAAATGCTCACGTTACCTGTTTCGGGAACAGCATGATGAAGCTGATAGTGGATTAATCACACACGAAGAGAGTAATAAATTACTAGGACCAGTAATGTAATTGTAATCATTGGAATAACTAAGTTCCTGAAGCCCATGTCTTTCTGCATTGTGTGAAGTGAAAATTTGGTCTCTTACAAATAGTTATACACTGAGGTGACAAATGTCATCGGATAGCAATGCGCACATGTACTGATGGTGATATAGTATTGTGTACACAAAGTTTAAAAGGACAGTGTGTCGGTGGAGTTCTCATATGTACTTAGGTGGTTCGTGTGGAAATATTTCCAACATGATTATAGCCGCATGACAGAAATTAACAGATCTTGAAAGCGGGTTGATAATTTGAGTAAGATGCATGGAACATTCAGTTTTGGAAATTGTTACAGAATTCAGTACTCAGGGATTCATAGGTCATGAGTGTGCCAGAATACCAAATTTCAGGCATTCCCTCTCAGCATGGACAACGCACTGGCTGATGACAGGATCGACGTTTGCATTAAGTTGTCAGTGCTAACAGGCAAGCAACACTGCATGTAATAGCCACGGAAATCAAGGTGGGATTTACTATGAACATATCGATTTGGACAGTCTGGTGAAATTTGGTGTTAATGGGCTATGGCATCAGAAGACTGATGTGAGTACCTTTGCTAATAACACTACATCATGTGCAGCACCTCTCCTTGGGTGACCAATTGGTTGTACTCCAGATGACTGGAAAACTGTGGCCTTGTCAGATGACTCCCGATATCATTTGGTAAGAGCTGATGGTAGCATTACTATGTGGTGCAGACCCTATGAAGCCATGGACCCAAGTTGCCATCAAGGTATTGTGCAAGGTGGTGGTGGCTCCATAATGGTGAGGGCTGTGTTTTAATGGAATGGACTGGGTCCTCTGGTCCAACTGAACTGATCATTGACTGGAAATGGTTATGTTCGCGTACTTCAGCTACTTGAAGACGATTTGCAGCCATTCATGGACTTAATGTTCCAAAACAGTTGTGGAATTTTTATGGATGACAATGTGCAAAGTCGTCGGGCCCGAATTGTTTGCGGTTGGTTTGAAGAACATTGTGGACAATTGGAGCGGATGATTTGGCCCCCCATCAAACATTTGTCGGACATAATTGGAAGTTCAGTTCATACACAAAATCCTGCACCAGCGACACGTCCACAGTTGTGCCCAATGACTCGTTGAGTCCATGCCACGTCGAGCTGCTGCACTATGCAGGACAAAAGGAGGTCTGACATGATATTACGAGCTATCCCATGACTTTTGTCACCTCTGTGTAAATATATCAGTGAATAGCATCTTCAGAAAATCATCCAAAGCTGTCACTTGCTTTTTTTCGATTGCTCTTTTCACGGTGTATGCAGCCTCGATGTGCCATCTCATCACAATCTATGTTCTACTGTTCTTTCCTTTTTGTTGAAACAGTGTTTTTGCTTACTGTCTAGCAATCCTCTTGAGAACCTCAGCAATCGGAAATAAGAACTCACGTTTGTCCTTTTCATATGAGAAATACTACCTTACTTAACACTGGAGTTGGGAGCTTTTTTCATTTGTTTCATTTGTTTTGGAATTGCACTACTTGTGTCTCTGGACATGGTTTGAAATTACATGGGAGTGAGTAAACACAGAAAGCACAGACTATGAACTAGACTTCCAGTTGAACAAAGCAAAAAGACAGCACCAGTTACACTCAAGAAACCCACTACTACGTTTACTTTTGCAGCGTAGCAGTTTGACTGATGCTACCGACTGAAGCCTTGTTGGCTGGCTTCCCATGATTACTAGGCAACAAAACACCACCACTGAGCTGTTAGTACGGAAGACTCATCTCCCAAAGTATACGTAGTGAAATTACTTTTGTCCACTTAATTTTTGCTGATGCTACAGGTAACTCTAAGGATGCTGAATTGAGCCAATTATAAATTTAATTCTCTCCAAGGAACTGTAAAAACTAAATTTTGCATTTGGGCCTTGAGATGATTGATTTGTTATATTGATAAAGGCTGTGCCTGTGTAATTACAAAGGCTTGCGAGATTTAGACTGTTGTTTTGTCAGGTTCCTATTCCTGTGGCCCATTCTGATCCCATTTGTAACCCCTGTGTTGTGTACCTCATTCCGTCACAGGGTTTAGACATTCCCTAGTATGCTATTGAAGAACAGAAACAAAACCTCGCCTCACTAGTTAACAGTTGTACTGGTGTTGTGTGTGTTTGCATGTGTTCGATAATTTCTGTTATCATTTGTCATTGTGCAGTTTGATCAGTACAAAGATGTGGACCACACTGACGTTAGTGAAGATAGTGATGAATTAATTCTCGAGGTTCTGTCATGAGATAAAATATTTTATGTTCATTATCTGCTTATAAGCAACCTTTCTGGAATCTTGTCAAATGTTGTGGTTTAGTGGTTAAGATAGTAAATTGCCATTTAGGATGAGGGTGGTTTGAATCTCCACTGGGCATTCAGATTCAGGTTTTCTGTGGCTTTTCTGTGTTGTTTAAGGTGACTACTGAGAGGCTTCTTTTGAAAAGGATATGGCTTCTTTTGAAAAGGATGTGGCCAGTTCCTTGCCTCCCCTTTCCATTGTAAGGCTCATGCCTTTTCTGTGTGTGAATAAACAAGTGAACAGTCATCTAGACATAAACTGCCCAATGTCATTGAACCCTTTCAGGTCACTACATGTAAGTTCACTCTGCATTCGTGAGTTATATTGTAGCACACAACAGTGCATTGTGGCACAAAACAGAAATGAACACTGGTTTCTGAATTAGTTTATTCGATAATGCAGATGACGGCACACCTTATGATAACGTGTAAATACACCCGGAGATGATGATACAAAGTCTGTAGAATAACAATGTGTCCAAATCTTGAGGGCTGTAGGACAACTAACAGTTAAAAGCATAGTGTAAAATTAACCCGTGTCAGCCTAAATATAGGCAAGTGTAGTTGTCTCTGGTGTTGGTGTCGCTAATTTTCTGTCAGCGCATGCTGCCAGTGTTGTGGACTCGAGCTGGAGGCCGATGTTGAAGCCTCTGGTGTCAGTCCCCACGTTTGTGTCTACTGAGCCTTTAGCACTTGAAGTAATGTCTGTAGCATGCCAACACTAAGAGTTGCTTGTGCAGCTGGCTTAGTCTACTGATTTGGAGCACGGGGCATGGCAAAAACTAGTGGCAACTTTTGGTTTACAACACCCCTCTCCTCTCTGGGTGAAGGGAGGGGGGGGAGGGGCACAAGGGGCCTCATATTGTGTCGAGCAGAGAGCAAGGTATGTGGTCCCTCTCTTCTCAGCCTATGGCGCAGGCTCGCGGTGCCTCCAGTATTTCGGCACGTGATTGTAAGGCTGAGTGTGCCCAGTCAATGATGACAGTTCTGGGTGTGCAGTGGCAGAAAATGGCTGAGACAGCTGCAACCGGAGACATCGTCATGATGATGATGATTGGGCTCCACAGTGGTTGCCACTCCTCTGGTGCACTCTCTGGTGATGTCCTTGGCTGCAGTAACTTGACCTGAATTGGCGATCTGCCCTGTGATGGGAAACTGGAAGTGAAGCAGGTCTGTCACCCTGTTGCTGCGGTGGCTTGGTACAGCTGACTGTGGAATTAGAGGGGGTGGTTGGAGGAGGATGGGGGAGTGGTCTCGAGAATGAACTCTTCTTCCACTGAAGGGTGGGAAAACGGGGAGCAGCGAAAGGATTGCTGAGAAAAATAATGGGAGGGGGTTGCAGTTGTAAAACCAGATCTGGTGTTGTGGAGGGGGGGGATGTCATCTCTGGCATAAAGTGTAAAAACACGTTGCCCCTTTGATGACATGGTGGCTGTGAACCACTGATCAGCTGAACCTCCTGCCCCACACCCATGTGCCAGGCCGAAACATTGAAGAGTGAGGAGGAACTTGAAGGCTGGGTGTAGGCAGCAGTAAATGGAGAAGATAACGGGCTTGACATCCAGCTGATGGTGTCTCCCATGTCGTCAGTGAAAGCATCTTAGGCATCTGATCTCTGCCCAATATTGCTGACCGCTGACTGCTGTTAACATCTGCAGCAGGTCCTTGATTGTGAAAATCTTTGACAGCTACGCCACTGTGTATTTTGCAGTAGTTGTATGGCAGTTAATGGGAATCTGGAAAAAGCATCTGATGATGAGCCACGTGGTATTCTGAAACGGGCCTGCAAAATTGAGGTGCACTCATTCACATGGTTTGGTGGGGGATTGGCCATGGTCAGTAAACCTGACATGGGGTCACCTGCTGTTTCACGCGTCTCCTACATTGACAGACTATGCGCTATATTCCCAGTCGGTGCGTGGCCAATAAGCACGGTGCCAGTGGCAGATGGGAAAGAGCATCTGTGCTTTAGTACTGGGTTGTGCTTCTGCAGTGGATTTCATATCTACATCTTGAGGGGAACTGGGCGCAGTGCTGGAGCCTATGAGCAGTACAATCTGGGACATGAGCTGCTGGGTTGAAGAACAGGCTCGACAACTTGGGGTCTGTTACCAGGTGAAACTTGGCGCCATATAGAAATATGAAATTTCTTCAAAGCAAATGTAGTTGCCAGTGTTACTTTCTCAAGTTGAGAGTATTTCATGTCCGCAGGGGTGAGTGTTTTGGAAATGCAAACAAAGGGATGCCTTCAACCATCATTATCTTAGTGAGCAAGGACTGCCCCTACCCTGTGGTCCAATATGTCTTTCGCTACCACTGTCTGCTTCGCTGCTTGGAATGTCCCAAAATGAGTTGGAGAGTACACACTGTTTGAGCTCTATGAATGCCTTTTCACATGTGGTGGACCACATGGAAGCTACTCCTTTCTTACACAAGTGATGTAACAGGTGAGCTATCAGAAATGCAGCCGGAATGAATTTTCCGTAATATGTAATCTTTCCCAGAAAAGGGTGGATATGGCTGAGGTTTGCAGGCCAAGATCTGGATGCAGTTGCTTCAATGTAGTTCCATCTTGGTAAAATACCTTCATGAGAATTGACATAGACTAAGTACTCCCCTGAAGGCAAAAAGAAAAAAAATGCATTTGCTGAGATTGCACTTTAATTCTGAATTCTGCAAAATGAAAGAAAGTGACTTCAGAATTGCTAAATACTGCTCGGTGGAACTTACCATGACGACAGTGTCATCCAAATAGTTAATTTAACCAGGCACATTTTGAAGCAGCTGTTCCAGGTACCTCTGGAAAATTGCAGGGGCACTGGAAACCCCAAAATCCAACCACTTACAGTTGTATAAACTGTGTGATGTGGTGACCACTAAAATTTTCTGTGAACATTTATCTAATGGGAGCTGTAAGTACGCCTTGGTGATGTCAGTTTTGGAGAAGTGTCCGAATCCCAACTTCATTTATAGTTCTTCAGACTGTGGAAAGGGGTACATGCCTGCTTCAGTTTGAGCATTCACTGTGACCTTAAAGTCCCTGTTAAGTCTGAGTTTGTAGGATAGCTTTCTGGCAATAACGAGGGGAGGAGCCTAGTGACTTAATGTGATAGGTTCTGTCATATCCAATTCCTTCAATCTGTCTAATTTGTCATTGACGTGGCCGCAGTGCACCAGTAGAACAGGCTGGTGCAGAAAAAGCATAGAAATTCTTCTCTTTTCCTAGACCAAAAGAAAAAGTTGGGGGAATTCTGTGCAGAGCATGTCCAGTTGCTGAGGAACATTTGAGAGGCCTGATTTACTGTCTCATTGACATAAAATCCTAAACACATAAATGCATCCAGACCAAAAATATTTTCAGTATGAGCTCAGTTTACAAATAAGAAAGTTATTTACATTGTTCATTTTTGTAAATGGCTTCTATGGTGGACTGACCTTTCAATGGAATACATTCCTATTATAATAAGACAAACTATCGAACTGATTGTAAATATGTTTGAAAATGATGAGACTTGTGGCAGCACACATATCGACTTGAAAATTTACTGGCTCGCCAGGCACCCACAGTAAAATCAGTAGTTCATAGGAGGATCTTCCCTGGATGGGTGGTGCAGAACATATAACATTAATGTCCATTTGTCGTGATGATTGTGAAGTGGGAATAGCCACCCAACATGCAGATGTGAGGTGACCCTGTCATACCCATTTAGTGCAATCTGCCCACCAGAATAGCCAGTTGTCTCTAGCATGCTTCTGAAAACAGTCCAGGCAGGATGGCTAAGACTTGCGCAATTGGGGGCATGAAACCCATTGTTTAAGTCTCGAGGAAAGTGCGCGTCGCTGTTTTTTCACTGTCATGCGAAGTCACCACTGGCTGCCAAATTTACCACATTTCTGATCTTGCTGTTTACCACAGCAGTGTCTGCCCCCATGATTCTAAGTTGTGGCCCACTGCTCCTACATAGACATCTACAGCGATATGCCGCAGTCCACCTTACAGCTTGTATGACATTTATCAGATGCTGCACAGATGATCACATCTCTCTAATCATAACATCTGCATCAGATTCTTTGGTGTTTGGTGTAAAAAACTTGCTTCGCCGACTTAGCCCCTGGAGTTCAGCTGTCTAAGCTCATTGAGATTGACCGGGTTGCTTGTGACATTGGTAAAACTCAAGGCAAGCAGAAATCACATGAGTGTCTTTTGTTAATAAGTTCTTAATAAAGAACAAATTTCTTCGAAAGTGTTTAGTCGGGTTCCATCAGAGGGACTGATAAGTTCTTGGCAGAATCCACGATAAGATGATTTAGCAATATCATGTTTTTTACCTAAAACACTATAAAGTACTGCCTCAGCTGTTCTTTGTATGCGCCCCAGTTTCATATTTTTCTGTGCATCACGTGAACAGTGAAGGATTGACTGTCTGCTGCTGCAGTGGCCTGGACAGAAGATCTTCCACACTCCTGTGACTTTGCACTTGTTGAACCATGAGCTGCTGCATAACAGTGGCAGGAGATTGTTTGCCCATGTTGACTGGGAAGGAGGAAACGCTAGTGGCTGTTCAACACACAGTCCGCAGTTCACCGAAAAGTTTGCTGTCATAAGGCAGCAGCAAAGAGCCAAAATTTGCATGTGGTTTGTCCTAGTTAGAGTGATAGAACAAGGGCAAGTTCAGTCTGTAGATGCCATTTGTGTTGTGGCATGCAACACACACACACACACACACACACACACACACACACACACACACACTGGTTTTTCAATTCCTTTGTTTGATATAGCACACAATGGCACAATTTGCAGTAACATGGAACTATTTCTGGAGGTCATAAAGTGTCTGTAGCTTGACATATGCAAATCTCGAGGGTTGCACATAGCTAACAGTTGACAGCGTGGGGGTGTAAACTGATCCTGGGAGGCTTGCGTTGGCCTAGATATGGGCAAGTGTTAGATGTCGCCGGTGTTGGCACTAGTTTTGAGTTGGTGAGTGCAGCCGATGTAGACTTGTGCTGGTGGTCAGTGGCGGTCCTCACATCCGCAGCTAGCGAGCCTTAGGTCAGTGCATGAAGTAACGTCTGTAGCATGCTGGCGTGAAGAGTTGCTCTTGGTACCAATGTGGAGTGCGGCAGATGGTGAAAGGTAATGGTAACTGTGGAATTACCACAGTAGGAAGTTCTGCAATGGGATTTACTTGGCCTTGTGTGGCCAAAATGGAAATTGCTGTATTAAATAATCATAACAGGTTGAAAAAGTGGTATTCTAAGTACCTGAATTGAGCTAAGTGTCACTCAAAATTATATACCTGGTTGATTGGTGTGTACAACCATTCATTATATCCAAAACTGATGGTACAGTTTCCCCAGATCATTCTGTAACCTTGGAGTGGAAACTAAAGTAAACACTCCAACCCACTGTAAAATTCTGTGACCCAGATGTCTGGTGTTTTGGTCCTGAGAAGAACTGTTGTGATGTAGTTGCACATTCATGTTTAAGCCAGGAGGTCTGTAATAGATAGATCAGGCTGCCAGGTTTGATGATCATTTAGTAGCACTCATGTGTACAGCTAAAGGAATGCTGTGGGCACGAATATCGTCATAGATCTAATACAATACCAGAAGGCATGGAATTACTGTAACGTCATTGGCTGACAATAAGCAGGATTCGCACAGTCCATGGCATTTGTACAGAAAGGCCCCACTGATGGGAAATTACTTCATCTTTTCAGTCTGATTGTGACGCTGAACATTGTACTATGAAACACATAGTAACAAGCTGTAGTAGATGAGCTTGCCCTGGAAATCTAGATTATTTCTTTCAAATGGCAGAGGCAGCCCTTGAATGGATTGAGAAGTCTAAGTATTAATTTGTAGATTTAGTATTTTAGTTCTGTTTATTGTATAAAATTATACATTTCATTTATGTTAGTTGCACTTTGGTTTATATTACCATACACTAAATAAATAATCCTTTCCAAACTCTCTTCTACATGTCAAAATAACAGGTGACAATCCAACAACATAAATGCTGCAAATAACACTTGTAATCTTCCTGTAGCCTTTTTCCTTTATCTGAGAGGTTAGTCACGTGTAATAGGTTATAACCATACTGAAATTTGTACAGAAAATTAAAGCATTTGTTATTTCATATGAAGCACTTGCCCTCTAACTCTCCCGCACACCTGTGGCACAGAGCATTCTCAACTGTTTTTGTTACCTTTAATTAATGACACTTTAATTTTATTTACCATATTTAATTTTTTTTTTTCAGTTTTCAGTGTGTAATTCTGATAAACAAAATGGCAAACTGAATGAGATGGTGGGTGTACTCAGCAAACCAGAAGGAACTGTAACCCATTTCAGTAAATTGTTATCTGAAACAAAGGCTACCTGGCCTGATGATACAAAGGCTGAACTGAGTTTTGCTATTGTATTTCAGGCACTTCTCCATTTGACAAATGAAAAGAAAATGCACTTAAAGTCAAATGATGATTTAAGTGATGCGATTATATTTTGCCCTAAGAGTTCCTGTAATATTTAATGGAAGGAAATGAGAAGCATTCATAGGTTCTCTTCTTTGGCAACTGATTTTTGTTAACAGGTGTCTCAGCGTTTTCATCAATTCAAAGAAATAATGGTTGCAAAGAAACTAGATCTTACCAGGAACACAAGGTGTACACAATTTGTTAATCTAAATAAGATTAAAACACATTGTTAATTTGTAAGTGTTTTAGAAATGATGATGATTATTTGAAAGCCTGGAATCTACTCTGAATACATGTGATGGAGAAAGGTGTGTAATCCACCTTAGTTTAAGTTAGTTAAATCAGATCTCGTAACTCAGTTGTTTAACTGTCTACTATGCAGTTATGTAAAAATGTATGTTACTTGAAATTGCAGAGATTTTCAACAGAAAGCATTATTCTTTTATATAATATGGAATTGATAGTTACTTTTACACATTCTTTAAATGTTTAATAGTGTGCAGGGTTGAAAAATTGAAGATTGTTGTGTAGTTTCATCAAGTACACGTAGATACTCTTTAATATTGTTGAGTTTATTGTATTATAAATTCTGTTTTAATGGGATTTAGACTACATATGAATTATTGTATCACTATTAAAATAATTTTAAGTTCAGTCAGTGTAAACTTTCATAGCTAGTGTTCAAACTTCCAGATTGAGAGACAATGGTCATACATGAAACTATTTCATGACATTTTGTCCACTGCAGTTGGAGACAAAACATCAGGGAATAGTTTCATATATTCTGTCAGACCAGATATTTTAACTGAAGAAGTTTACATTGTTAGTGATAAGTCTTTGTAACATTTTCTAAAGGACAAACTGTTCAGTGACAAAATCCACTGTTGCAGCTTTAGACATGTGGCCATTACCAAGTAGAGTACTGCAAAAATTGTGCTTTAGCAAAAGTCAAAACTTCAATATATATGCACACTCACACGTGTCAATATGCTTTGAAGCTTGTTTTTCCTTGAAATACTGATATTGAAACAATTTCATAATCTAACGACAGATGGCATGAAAATGTTACGATACTTAATATAATTCTCGTTGAAGTTTCCGTTTTTATCAGACTATGATATTAGAAGTAATTTATAAATTCAACAAGATGTTTGTAGAGTATTTTTATATATTTATGTAATCAGAGCTATAATTTTAAGTTAACTTTCTAATCAGTGAGATAACTATTAAATAAATTTAAAAACAAATATACAGTGTTTTAATCTACTGCACAGTGCAATGAGTCTCTTTGATAATTTATGTTCAACACCAACAGATAATTCTTTCTCTGTATTTGTGTTGTGTCCTGTACATGTTGGTAGAGTGTGATGCAGATATGAAAAATATGTACTCAGTGATAAATTAAATAAAATTAGATTTTATAGAACTTACATGTTAAATATCGTACATGGGGTATTAAGCCCACATAACTTGTCAGCTGCCACTTTCATCACAGCCATTTCTGATTGACATACATGCATCTGTACAAAGGTTTATTAAAACTGCGTGCTGGACCGAGACTCGAATTCAGGACCTTTGCCTTTTGCGGGCAAGTGCTCTACCATCTGAGCTACCCAAGCACGACTCACAACCTGTCCTCACAGCTTCAATTCTGCCAATACCTTGTCTCCTACCTTCCAAACTTCACAGAATCTCTTCTGCAAACCTTGCAGAACTAGCATTCCTGGAAGGAAGGATATTGTGGAGACGTGGCTTAGCCACAGTCTGGGGGATGTTTCCAGGAGGAGATTTTCGCTTTGCAGTGGAGTGTCCGCTGATATGAAACTTCCTGGCAGATTTAAAACTGTGTGCCCGATCGAGACTTGAACTCGGGACCTTTGCCTTTCGCGGGCAAATGCTCTTGCTCACGAAAGGCAAAGGTCCCAAGCTTGAGTCTCGGTCCGGCACACAGTTTTAATCTGCCAGGAAGTTTCATATCAGCGCACACTCTGCTGCAGATTGAAAATCTAATTTGGCAAAGGTTTCTTGTTGGCATTGTTGGGGGGGGGGGGGGGGGGGGGGGAAGAGAGAGAGAGAGAGAGAGCGCTTTTTACATTCTGCTGTGCCAAAGAATGTGTGTGAGTACCTTGATGTGGGGAAAGTTGCTTGCTGAAAGAGTGAATTACTGTGGGCAACACTGTGTTGGTGACAGGGTTCAGAAAAGAATATTGCAGACTGTAAAAACCAATAAAAAGGCCACAGCACACAAATCATTGCCCAAGGCAATCAGTCAATTTGGCAGATTGATTATGACAGACAACTGCCTTTTGTATTGTAAACCTGTATATTGCATTGTATGTAGCACATAAGACACTGGGTCATCACAAAATCCACAATAGCATAGTGCTGTATTTTGCAGAATTTCTACTTGAATGTGATACATGAAAGGGTTTATTTTCTGATGACTTGTGGATTTGAGAAATTTTAAGGAATCAGTTTATTCTTTCTTAAACTGTGTAATGATGATGGCCATGGAAGCCTGAAAATGAAGTTATTAAAAGAATGTTTAACATCTGTTACTGTGAATTAATTTATTCACCACCATATGTATTTCAGAAGACTTACTTCTATCATCAAGAATGGTAAGATGAATAATTAAATTATTTGTATAAATACTTAACCAAAGTTGATCACAAGTTACAGTTATTGGTACCTCTCAAAGAAACATAAGGGAGGAAACACACAACGTAAGTTACTATTATTATTATTATTATTATTATTATTAGTAGTAGTAGTAGTAGTAGTAGTGGTGGTGAATTTTCCCTATGAATGGAAGATGTTCAGCAAATAACTCAGTCAACTTCTTCTTTTGGTTCTTCTTGTTGTTACAGTAGGCTTTCATTCTTTCCAAGAAGGCATGTTTACACTTTTATGACCACTTTGGTCTGTACTGTTTTTGTTTCTGGTTGCTCTGATGTAACTTTGTGTTTGTCTACTTTGCATCAGAAGGTCTCTCTTTCTAAAACGTCGGTTGTTCTTATTTTTGCATTTTTGAGATCCTTTCAGATTTCGTTCAGCCTAGTTATGGAGTTCTTAAGTGGTGTTACATAGTCCCTTATCCTTTCTGTCAATTGCTTTTCTGGTAGTCTGTTGAGATGACCAGAGAATTTAATTCGCTGTTTTTGTCAGTTTCGATTTTCAAAAACTTTTCTGTCGTTTTGATTAATTGTAGCCTGAAATTGTCTTGGGTTTGTTTGCACCTAAAATTTGACTAATGATCTTTTTCCGATTTCTTCAAGTTCATGTTTTCCGTTAAGTGTCGGTGTTTCGCTTGCATAGAGGACTCTTCATTTTATGGCCATGCTGTAGTGCCGAATTTTTGTGTCTTGACATGGATTTTTTGTGGTGGAAGTTTGGGACTAACCCTAATGTTTTTTTACATTTTGGAGGCAATTTTGATGTGAAATTTTTCAAGGTATTTCAGGTGGATCAATTCCCTGAGGTATTTAAAGTATGGGACCCTGTTGATTTTACTGTATTTTCTTCCAGGCTCGTGATTTCTATCTTTGAAAGTAAGAATTCAGTTTCTTTAAATGAGATTTGCGACCCTGCTTTTTCTACAAATTCTTTAAGTGTCTTGAGCTGCTTGACAGCAGCCTCTTAATCCTTTGTAAGTATTGCCAAGTGATCTGCAGATGTGAGGTATGGTACATGGAGGTTGTTATTGGGGTAAGCCCAGTAGGATTGGCTTCTGAAACCCACTTTTGAGTTCTTTCTCCCAGTCTTCCATAACCTTGTCTAGGATGACATTTAACAGAATAGAAGAGAGGCTGTCTCCTAGCCTCTTACCTTTTGGAATTTCAAAGAGTTCTGAGATTTCCCTCATACATTTTACTTTAGATTTTGTGCCAGTTAGTGTTTGTTTTACGACTTCTTGTGTTTTGCGATCTAATCCCCTCTATTCTAAAATTTTGAATAGTGAGAGCCTGTCTACTAAGTCGTATGCCTTTTTGATATCTGCTTGATGTTTTTGTCTGAGGGCTCACATTTTGAGTATGGTTAAGTTTCAGGTAAAAAATCTGCTCTGGGCATGATCTGTTCAGTGTGAATCCTGTTTGATATTTGCCAATTCATGTTCTAAAAGCTTTTGTGCTCTATTCAAGAGACAAGCTGACAGAATTTTGTAAGTGACTGGTAGGAGGGTTCTGCCTTCCCTGATGGCTTGTTGTTTTTATGTTTCTTGATATGTGAATAAACTACTACTACTACTACTACTACTGGTGCTGCTGGTGGTGGTGGTGGTGGTGGTGAACTTCCTGTTGTGATTTTGGGATGTATTTTCTGGACTCTCTCTTTAGGTTCTGGACAATTTAAAAGCTATGAAAAATATGTGACTAGCTCTTGACAATTTTCATTATTTTTCAAGGCTGATTTACCATCTTGTTTTCAAAATCAGAGGGTCTGTGGTGAGTATGCTTTGATTTGCTTTGCAAAAATCTTTTAGAAATAGTATGTGTTATAATTTTTAAAGTTGTCTTCAGTTGGCACAAGTTCGTCACTAACATATTCTACTTTGTTGGGTTTTAAAATCTTCAATGTTTGTGAATTTCCAAGGAATTTCTTCTGTTCTGATTTGTCATAGTTGTAATTTTGAAATGCCTTTTTTTCTATCTTTTAGTGCATTTTCACATTTACAAATGCCCTACCAACTAGTTACTAAGGCAAGTTGTGTTTTCATAATATTAAATTGTACACAGACACATTATGAAGCCTATTTGATGTCTTAGTATTTCAAAAAAAGTTTAACACTGTTGCAGCGTTAAATATTTGTCAACTTAAAAACTAATTAGGAACGGTTAATGCTTGAAATCAACAATTTATGTATAGAGGAGATACGAAGATGGGAAAGAGTTTACATTTGTAGAACGTTGTCATTGATATTATCGTGGAAGACACTTGGCTTCTCGCTCCTGAGCAGTCACCACCCCCACCACCACCACCACCACCTAGGATGAGGATGATAGCAATACTTTGAGCCTTTTGGATGTGTGATAGTACATCTAGCTTGGGTTGTCCTACATTGCAGCATGTGCTGCTTCTCTGTGTGTACATTTATCTTATAAGCTAATGTTACTGTTTAATGATCACATACCTTAGTGACATTCCAGTGACTATACCCTTGGTCCTTATTTAATGTTTGTCTGTATTCGTCTGTGCTGCTGTAGTCTGATTTGTTACTGCTAATACTGTTTTCTGTCACTCTACTACTGTCTGCAGAGTCATTTTTGACCTGTGCTAATTGCTGCCTGTTCTCATTGTTACAAGTACTCTTTATGCAGTGTTCTAGATATTCTGTGGACAAAGTTATTGAGACACCATATTTATAACATTTGAAAGTATTACAGAGCGTTTCACAACATTCTAGAATGTTCTACAATGATCTGGGACATTTTGGAATGTTGGGGAATAGTCTGGAACATTCAGGAAGATTCCAGAATGTTGGGAACATCCTGGACTTTTGTGGAACATTCTAGAAAACTCACGAATGTTGTGGAATGTACTGAAACATTGTGGACCATTCGAAGCTTTTTTAGTATTTTCTGGAATTCACCATTGGTGGCGCTGCCCATTTGTAGGGGTATATAAAGCAAGACCTATTATGGATTTGAATGTCAGTTTCTCATGAGTGACGAAGGGAGGAACCGTTTAAGTAGTGCAGTGAGTGAATAAACAGAGGCAGTGAAGTGTGAGTAGTCAAAGTTATACAGTGAATGAATATAAATCAAACATAACATGTGTAAAGTGTGTTTAGTGTATTTGTTAATAAAAAGTTGATTTGACTTATATTTTAGACAATGCTAAAACGTAAAAGAGGAGATCTTGCCAGTTCTGAAGCAAAATGGCGAAAGCAAAAAGAACAGTGAAAAAACATGAGATGAAGAGTGTAAAGCACATTCAAAGTTTCCAATGAATGACAGTGAGCACCATGAGAAGCAGACAAACCAGATAACAATGGATTGAATGGTTGGAAGAATCAAGAATTGCGACAATCTTATAATGAAAGACTGCGAACTCTAGCCAGCTATGAAAATATCGCCCTATGAGAAGTATAGACGAGGACAAGAAAACAGTACAACCTAGCATACGAAGCATTCCACCTCAAGCCAACTAAGAACATAACAAACATGTCATAATCAGAAAAATGTGTAACATTTACCAGTTTTGCTGTGCGAAAAAATTCAGTAGAGAAACACCAGGACTCTGTTGCATGAATGGAAAAATTTGATTACCACCACTGGAAGCACATCCCCAGGAATTATTGCGTTACATGACTGGGGAAACTCCAGAATCTAAACACTTTCTTGAAAATATGAAAGCGTACAATGCCTGTTTCAAAATGACTTCTTTTGGCATCACTTTGATCAGCGCTACAGAGACGAAATCTATTGTTTTTTCCATCCAAGGACAAACCTATTACAACATGGGATATTTGCTACCACTACCCAACAAAGGCCATCAATTTCTGCTAGCATATTTCATCAGAAATGAAGAAAGACAAATTTATCAATGATGCACAAATATCAGTGGACAGAGGTGAGTAGTAAGCTAAGATTTACAGAGAATCTTACAGATACAATAAACTGGTTCACATATTCAAAACAGCACTAGATTTAATGATTTCTGATGACTATAAAGTTATAATTTGAGCCGACAGAAGACCACCTTGCGAAGACGAACGTCAATTTAATGAATCTCAGATAGACGTTGTTGCCATCATAATTGTGGACAATGAAAACATAAGCTGTTACATAACTGTACAATGAAGAAGAGGACTACAACCCATTGCAGGTACACACCATTCATATGATGCTCTCCAATATCCCTTAATATTTCTGCATGGAGAGGACAGATATCATTTCAATGTGAAACAAATCCAACCTTAAACAGGCGTAGAAACAAACAAAATGTCACTTCCAAGGAGTTATTTGCTTACTGCTTAATGATCAGACACAATGACACCTACAGTGACATTCCCAACACTCGCCAGTTATTCCAACAACTTCTGGTAGGCACATATGCAAAAATAGAAGTGTAATACATGCTTTACACAAGGCTGAATCAGAAGAAACTATGCATGGAAGAATACATCCACCTTGGAGGTGCAGTCATAAATGACAGAAACATTCATGACATTGGAACAATGATAATCTTACCCTCATCATACACAGGAAGTTGGACACGTGCTCGAATACAGTTAAGATGCAAAAAAAAAAAAAAAAACCTGACATCTTCACAACATTCACACGCAATTAGTTGTGGCAAGAAATCAAAGAACTAAGATACAGACAGGCCCCCATGCATTGACACGACATTACAGCCTGAGTTTACTGACAACAAATGAAATTTATTGAAGTCATCACAAAATTCCACATCTTTGGAACCATTCGATGCGGTATGTATGCAATTAAATGGCAAAAATGAGACTGCCTACTCAATGTCATATGGCTACACAACAGAATTCATCCCACGGATATCGACAAAATCATCCAAGCTGAATTTCCCTCTCTACAAGAATATTTGGATCTGTGTGACATTCTAGTGAAAAATGCAGTTCATGGACCATGTGGGCTATAAACAATAATTTACCATGTTTGAGTGATGGGAAATGTACCAAAAAATACTCAAAACCGTACTTGGATGACACACAAACTGAAGTTGATGACTTTCCCAAATACAGTAGACTATCGTCCAAAAAATGGTGGCTTCACAGCAAAAATTCAGGTACAAAGTAATGATGAACTGGAAATAGATAATAGATGGTACCAAATGACACACTACTTTCCAAAATGTTCCAAGCACATAAAAACATAGAATACTGCAATTCAGTGAAATCCATCAAATATGTAAGTATGTGAACAAAGACAGTGACATTGCAGTATTTCAAATAGCCAAAGACAGTGAACAACAAAACAGAAATCATGAGATCCTCACAAACCAAATGGGAAGATATGTCAACAGTCACAAAACAGCTTGATGGATTTTCAGTTTTCCCATATATGAATGTGAACCAACTATGGAACATCTAGTAGTACATTTGGGGACAGAGTGTTTACCTCACAAGACACCAGAAAAATTGCAAACATACCACTTCAGAACACATTATTAACCACTTTTTACCCACGGTGTGACAGAGATCCATTTGCAAAAGCATTATTGTATGTCGGCATCCCTACCCGTTACACATGGAACACGACAAGAAAAATCTTTCAATGACGAAAACAAGGAATTTGAGTAGAGGATCAAAATTGGTGCACTAGGCCGAGTATACACTGTACATCTGAAAAAAATCCCAAATGTTTCTATCTCCAGATGTTACACGAAATATGGGGACCAACAAGTTTCACGTATCTCAAGATTGTTGACAGTTACCTATGCCTGATGTACAGAGAAGCGTGCCAATGCTTAGGACAACTTGAAAAAGACAACCACTTGGAATTAACCTTACAAGAAGCCTGGCTCACAGCATCAGCTGAGCAAATAAGAGACTTATTTGCAATAATTCTAACAACATGTAACACATTGAATCCATAACAGCTATGGGACTCCAAAGAAAGTATGAATGATGACATACTGTACCAAATGCGACAAGTTCATCCTAAACTGACCATTGAATTAAACGTTTACATCTTCAATTAAGCGCTCATTTGCCTAGAAGACAAATGTTCAGCAACAAACAGCCAGACCTTAGTACAACTTGGAATGCAAGCACTACGAAACTATGCTATTGGTGTGCTTACAAAGGAAAAAAGCTACAGCATAAACGAACTACTTCAGTACATTGCTCATAACAAACCACTCCCCAGTGACAGTCAAAAAGAAATTTATGACGACATGGACCAGATCGACAACACCACTGACAGAATTATTTACTTGGATGCACCATGTGGCACCGGGGAAATGTTTCTAATAGACCTATTGCTGGTGGAAATATGTGCTAAACAACACATCGTACTTGCATTGGCATCATCTGGCACTGCAGCCACACTTATGGAAGGAGAATGAACTACCCATTCCACCCATTGAATATAGGCGAAGAACAATTTCTGGTGTGCAAAATCTCAAGAGCATATGTGTAGGGTGAACTTCTGAAGCAAGCTAAAATTATCTTCTGGGAATGAATGTACAATGGCACATAAAAAAATCACTTGAAGCCTTGGACAGAGCATTAAAAACTTGCAAGGAAACTCTGAAGTGATAGGAGGAGCTCTACTGATACATTCAGAAGAATTTTGACAAACACCTCCAGTTATCCCCAAGTCAGCACCAGAAGACAAGATCAATGCATGCTTAAAAGAAATCACATCTCTGGCCACACATACAAATGGTGTGTCAAGTAAAAAAAAAATATTACAATTGAACTATCAAAAGATGAAACAGCAGCACGTTTTGCTCAACAGCTTTTACAAATAGGCGAAGGCACATATCCTACTGACCAGATAACCAGCCTTATTAAACTCAACAGTGATTTCTGCAATGTAACCATCGCTGAAATCAGTCATTGACAAAATTTATCAAAACATTGTTCACAGCTATGACAGTCTGGTCTGGCTATTTGAAAGGGCAATTTTGGCAATTAAAGTAATATTGTCGACGATATCAACTTCTCTATTCAAAAGAAAATGCCTGGTAAAGAGAGAATATAGAAATCAATCAACACAATGGTAAATGTTGAAGAAAGTGTCAATTTCCTACAGAATTTATAAACTCTTTGCAAGTACCAGGAATGCAATTACACTGCCTTTGACTTAAAAACTGGATCTCCAATCACACTACTCAGAAATCTCAACTCACCAAAACTATGTAATGGAACAAGAATGATCATCAAACAGCTGTTGAATAACATCATCAAAGCAAAACTTATGTTTACACTGTTTATCCCCAGAAAACCCACTTTTTTCTACTGAACTGCCATTCCAATTTAAAAGCTTGCAATTTTCAATCAGATTAGCCTACAGTTATACAATTAACAAAGCACAAGGACAAACTTTAAAATATTGTAGCATCAGCCACAGAGACTCCTGCTTCCCTCACGGTCAACTATATATAGCTTGCCCTGGAATAAGAAATTTGAAAATTTTCTACATGTATAACCCAGAAAACAAAATGAAAAATGTTGTTTATAAACAAGTGTTTTAAATAGAACATGTTTTCAATAATAAAATTTTATCACTTATACTTCATAGTTTATCCTGGTATTCCAACTACCATACAATCTCGTATCTTCTCCCTGGGAGAAGCCAGGTACCCCGGGTGGTGATGGTGTCATAATCTCCATCCTAATAGCACAGTTGTGAAATTTATATCTTCATTGTCACAAATATTTGGCCGTTTCTTGCGAATGTGTTGCTATTTCTGAGGTTGTCAGTACAGTGAGACCTGAGATCACCCCTCTCCCTCAGTACATATTGGATTTCACTTCTATACTGACATGAGAATGCTACAATGTCTCTTGCTTCCAAATAGATCTCCTGCGTGCCACTCTTTCACTGACTGTGTAGATCTGGCCGAAACACTTGCTTTCAGTATCGTCATACGTCACAGTGAGCATCGACAACATTGCTGAAAGAAACAGGTTAGTACGCCTCTGGATGCTATCTAGACTTTAGTGAATACTACTGTGTATTTGTCCAGTTTTAAAGTCGGTTCGATTTCGACTACAAATGGATTCAGGCACACTGCAGTTTAAATGTTGTAGATGTTCATAAGCAGCCAAAGTGTGCGATATAGATTCCCATGGTTAGCAACATGACAAAATTTAGAGCCTGCTTGCTGCTCGTTCCCAGTCATCCTAGTTCTCAGCCAAGCTGCTGGTGTCAACTGTCCCTCTTCCAACTCTTCTGTAGCGCTGAACTTGAGCTACTTGTGAAAAACTGATTGCAATAGCTTCTAGTGTGCCAACCATGTGTAACAGCACCAAGTAATACGTAAATAAGCGATCCCTATTACCATTCAGGAACATTCACTGTTGGGTATCTTTATGACGGGGCTTGTTGCTGTAATTTATTCTTGTTAATACAGCTACAGTCAATTTAATACGATTTCTTTCCTTTATTAGAAATTTCATTCTGAATTAATTTTCCTTCTTGTTTCAGTTGAATGTCACCATCATGTGCTAAATCTGATTAAAAGCTGGTAACATTTTTACCCAGTATTCTAATACGTGAAGAGCAACTGAATCTCTCATATGCAGTCCACTTATTAAATAATTACAGACTCTCATAACGGAATAAAATATTGGTTTGGCTTCTGAATCAACTAATGTTTTTTGAGGGACAATGTTTCTGTTTTTGAATGTTATCTTTACTTAAAAAGCTGCATTAATGCTTGTATACAGTATATGTACATGCATGAGAACGTTTATTGCAAACTTGTTCAAATACAACAAAGGTTTTTAAGATGATAAAATTGAATACCCTGTCCTGTGTTTCACAAAATTGTCAAATTTTTATCAAAGCAATAGAATGTGGCCTCAATAGCCAAAGCTTCATCTCTAAATTTAAGGTGACCCCTATAAATGTAAGACTACTCCTATATATTCTACTGAACAATGTAAAAATGTTAATCTCAGCAGCAGTAGTTTAACCTGTGAATATAAGATGACCATGCATTTTTTGAATGACGAATTTGGGAAAAAAACCCTCATCTTGTAATCAGGTAAATACGGTAGGTCCACATAGTATGGTCTCTTAAGTGGATGGTCTTACGTCGTGCGAGTGTGTTGGCTTTTGTCTTTCCTGTGATGATTGGTTACAGCATGCAAGTATGTGTTCTGGTCTCTCTCTCTCTCTCTCTCTCTCTCTCTCTCTCTCTCTCTCCCCTTTCACCCCCTTCCCCCCTCTCACCCCCCTCTATGCATGCGGTATGGCCCATGGCAGGCTCAGAAATGCACTGTGTCCTGGCTGGGATTGACGTGTTTCATCCTCAATTGCTCCTTGATGTTACTTCTGTAAAGAAATCGGCATGAATTTAGAAAGCATTGCTCTCATATGATACTCAGCTTGCCCCCTTTTGTTGATATCCTGTGAACCATGGATGGAGTGCAACAGGCAGATTCCACACGCCTAGAATTCTGCAATTTTGACATGGTGCATCACCGCAGACTGTTGATGAAGGATAGGTTCCGAGCCATGTGAGTGACTCAAAGACTTCTTAAGTAATAGAACTCATTACATTGTCCTCGAAGGTGGGTTTTCACCAGAGACAAGGGTATCATCAGAAGTGCCCCAGAGAAGTGTGATAAGGTTGCTCTTGCTTTTTATATATAATCTGACAGATTGGGCTAGCCGTGATCTGCAACTGTTTCCTGATGACACTGTAGTTTACAGGAATGTGTTGCCATTGAGTGACTGTAGGAGGATACTAGATGACTTCCACTAAATTTCCGGGTAGTGCGATGAATGGCAGCTAGCTTGTCCAAAATATAGAAAAATTTAAGTTAATTCCGATAAGTAGAAAAAACTATCCATTAATGTTTCAGTACAACACTACTAGTGTTTGAAATTACAGTGAAATCCAGACCATTAGCTGCCTATAGGTGTTGATAAATACCAACAGGGACAGCTGAAAGTGTGTGCCCTGACCGGGACTGAAACCCGAGATCTCCTGCTTATATGGCAGACGCTCTATCCGTCTGAGCCATCGAGGACACAGAGCATAGTGCAACTGCAGGCATTTATCTCTGGCATGCTCCCCATGAGTTGCAAGATGATCAATGGCATCTGTTCATGTCCGAAAGAACAGGTACCATCTTCATATCATTTAGTAGTGTTTTCCTTTACACAGTCACATCGGCTAAACATCTTGGAGTAACGTTGCAAAGTGGTGTGACACTGAATGAACAAGCAAGGAATGCTCAACTTTAGTTTATTGGAAGAATTTTAGGAAGTGTAGCTCATCTTTAAAGGGGGCCTCATATAGAACAGAACCCTTTCTTGAGTACTGCTCAAGCGGTTGGGTTTCCCACCGGATCTGATTAAAGGAAGACATCGGAGCAATTCAGAGGTGTCCTGCTAGATTATGTTACCCATAGTTTCGAACAATATGCGAGTGTTATGGAGATGCTTTGTGAACTCAAATGAGACACAGGAGGGAAGATGATGATTTTTGTGAAATTTTATTGATCAAGTATAGAGAACTGGCATTTGAAGCTGTCTACAGAACCATTCTACTGCTTCCAATGTACATTTTGCAGTGGTAGGTTCATATTATAATCATGGGTAATATGTAGTTCACTGTGTTGATCGTGGCTAATTTATAGAGTAACTTGCCAGCCCTTTCTGTAGATGTTTTGCTATGTTGATTAAAGTTTAATTTGAGGTATAGGCCCCAGCAGTTTGTAACTGTGTCTCTTTTTATGTTATTTCTATCATGTTAACTGTAGGATTCTTTTGTAGATTTCATTTCAACATAATGTAGAGGCTTTTACTTGCCACATGAGTGAATCTATTTCCAGAACACCAGTTGCTTATGGTTTGTAGTACTGCTAGTTTTCGCTTCAAGGTGTTCGCTCAAGTTAGCCATTATCACAAGGAGGTCATCAGCATATGCAACTACTCTGCTTGTGTGTTTATTTTCTTCCATTAATGTTAGGAGGGGTTCAATAGCAATTTTTCAAAAAACGTCCGTGTATGAGCATGTCAGATTTTACACTTCCTATGCCCAATTAAAAGTACCACATGAAACATGAGAGTATGTGAGATGGACTTACGCAAGTGGCCTTTCATAATGTGGCAGGAAAACCAAGTCTTTGTTTGCTCTTACTGGTTATTTAGCATCGAATGTGCCCAAGCAGCTATTCTGATGTTACCCTCGGTAGTTGTGCAGAACAGTCAGTTAACCGTTATTGTCTGGACTGTAGAAACTGAACAGCTCCTTAGTTACTTGAATTGTTAGTTTGGGAGGTATTTTATTATTGATAATATGATGATGCAGCTGACTGGACTCTTCAAGTATTACTTAATAAGTATGTTATTAGAGTTCTAAAAGACCTACAATATTATTTGGTCAAATAAAACCCTACCGTAAGCTCCACACTAGGAGCAGCAAGAGATGTCTTCCTCTTTTATTGTTTCTTTCTCTATATATTATTTTAGATATCAAATTGATGCCACATTAGATAATTTAAAGAGCTTAATGTCTGAAGGTAACCTTTTGGCATATAGGCCTCTCTAGTAATTGTAGATGGTAAGACACTGACAAGTGTTCATTACTTGTGGTTGATTCCACAGTTTTCTACTCTCATTCTATCCTCTAAGTAGCACTTATCTGTTGCAACTAGCTACTGAGGTTGGCAGACTACATTGAGAATACTACCTCCAAATATTTACATATAAGTCTTCATGTGTTTTCGTTAACAGTGTATGTCATGTTTTTAATTATACAAATCTTACTTTTTAAAGAATTAGTGAGTTTTTTTTTTTTTTTTTTTTTACCTCAGATGAGATGGTAAGTTTACCTGGTTGCAAAACGTGAGAGATCTGAAAGTATGCTCCCTCAAATCAATATTCTAAAGTGTGGCAATGTAAATACATGGAAAGTAGAAAAACTAGTCTCCTTCAGTTTTATAGTATGTTGCTGTAATTTTGAATTGATTATGTTTGCATTGTACCTGAACACCTTGATGAGACTGGCCACAGTGGCATTCAGGATCGACCCAAACCACAGCATAGAGGCTAGCAGCCACCATTTTCCTATCCAATGACTTCTATGAATGTGACAAGCACAAAATATATTCAGTACACTACATGTGTGCATATCAAATTTTGCTGCCCCACCTACACCACAATACTACACTCGTTGTTTGCAAGCAACGTGGTCCTTTTGTATAATTTCAGAGAAACTCTGTTAAAAGTGGAAATGGCTAATGTCTGTGTGTTATATCAAGGTTGAAGCAAATATCCACCTCAGCATCTTAGGAGGCCTAGAGTTATTTTAGATTTGATGAATTTTTAAAAAAAGAAGTACCCTCATTAAAGTGTTCATAACATTCATGGCAAGTACCACAGTTTTGCTACGCTCATGGATAAATTTAATATGGGGAATTTCCTTGGATGCTAGTTTGCTCAGGCTATGTCTTCAGAATTCACCTGCCAGGTGACCAGGTGACTTCCATATGACTTAACAGATCTACCGTACAGAGAAAATGATCAATAGGATCCAAGACACCCTTCTCCTGCTACAGCAGGAGGAGCGGTGGAATAATGTGATATCCTGCAGGTTTCCAGGGTGCATCAAAACCCTGGGCATGAGGAACCTGATAAAGCAGCCAAGAATGCGTGTTGGGGACACACATTGAAAACTTTTGCTGTCCTTCTGTGAGGCTGCCTCATGTTTGAGTCAGATCATCTACTGATGGGAAGATGAGAAACAGGAAGTGAAAGGCACTAAACCATTTGGCTATCTTTATGTGCAAGAGGAGAAAACAGTATGTGGTGTCTGTGGCATACACATTTCAGCATATCACATTTGAGTGCCTTTTGTATTCCATCAATAGTGCAGCTGTATGTTTAAGTGGACTCTGCCTTCTATCTTGTCTAACAATGAGATAAACTTGGTACATGTTTTAAATTTTTATGTACCATTTGGACTCTGGCCTAAACCCTAAATTGGGGAAATGGCAGGTTCCATTTTTAGGCCAGTGAGCAGCCAGCCATACATCTACTTTAGTTTTTTAGTCTCTTCTCAATCAAATTCCTCTCTACTTTTTAAGATATGAATTGTTACAAGGTTTCATTATATCTGTGTGTGCTTATGCCCATGTTTTCACCCCTCTCACATTAGATCATTTGGTTTGCCTTGTCTCCAGTTTCAAATGGTGTTGTCAATGATAGAATTAAAATGGTGTCTCTAAAGGCCAGTAATAAGTTGGTGAGATGATTGTTGCACAAACTTGTGGAAGTAGCTTTAAAAATGTGGAACTACAATCTTCCACATTTTGATGGTGTATGGTACATGGAAGTAACCCTCTGAGTTTAACGTTACAACTGCAATCTCAAATAATGGACTGTGGTTATCACTGATTTCCTTCTTTGTGGTCTGTAAATTGAAGAGCAAGCAGGCAAGTCCCCAGTCACTTCATCACAACTAGTAATTGCAACGTGTTTCACAAAGATACATCTGCACAGACGTGACAACTAGTTACTGCAAGATGTTTCACAAAGATGTATCTGCACAGACACATCTGGGAAATGTTTATTTTCCACAAAATCCTTTAACACTGCAGAGAATGCAGATATAATACTTCCACAAGAAATGCATATGGACAGAATTTTAGTAAATCTGCATATTTCTAGAGGGGAAATTGATTCGTAGTCACCCTTTATGGCAATTGCAGTGCTCTTTCAGGAAAGGCAACTTTATCCAACATGATCATTGCTTGCTCCTCAGCTTACGGACACAGTACCTCCCTAGCATTCCGTTACACTTATGTGGGTATACAAAATTAACTTCACTGCGTTCGTGTTTATATTGTGGAGTTATTTTCAGTATATTGATTACTTATTTGCGGTTATTGAGTGAGTTTTTATGTGAAATACGTTCTTATAAACAGTGGCTGAGAAGAATTTAATTTGTGAGCAATTTACAAGAGGTGTTCAATAAGTAATGAAACACATTTATCTCGACCAATTTTGGTTGTAAAAAGTGTGGAATTTATTGAGGGACATCTTGGAATATTCTCGCGTCAGCCCCTGTAGGTTCGTGAAGTTCGATAGCTGGTGGCCCTATACATAGCCTTCAAAATGGCATCTGTAATAGAGATGCCTTCCAAGCAGAGCGCTGCCATTGAGTTACTTTTGTCAGAAAACCAGAGCATCGCAGTTATTCGTAGGTGCTTGAAGAATGTCTATGGAGACCTGGCAGTGAACAGAAGTGCAGTGAGTCATTGGACAAGGCATCTATCATCGTCACAACAAGTTCGCATGAACCTGTCCTGTCTCCCGCATGCTGGACATCTGCACACAGCTGTTGCTCCAGCGATGTTGGAACATGCAGACACCCTCATTTGAGGTGATTGATGGTTCACAGTCAAACACTTCGCTGTAAAACTGGACGTCTCTGGTGGTAGTGCTGACACACTCGTCCATCAGATGGGGTACTCGAAGGTTTGCGCCTGCTGGGTTCCTTGCCACCCAACAGAAGTCCAGAGCAATGAAGGACCATCTGTGCAGAATTTCTTGCATGTTACAAGGAAGGTTATTTATGCAACATGACGCCGACTCTGAAGTTGACAAGTAGAGCAGTATTATGGGCATACAGGCCTTCCTAGTAAGGTGGTGTAAGGCTGTCACATTGAACTGAGATTATGTTGAAAAATAGGGTTTTGTAGCTAAAAGAGTGGATAATAATATGGCGTGTTGTAATCCTGAATAAAACCGTCCTGCTCTCAGAAAAAAAATGTGTTGCAATTGCGTATCGAACGCAATTCATATGTAATGTTAGTGGGAAAGAAACTGGATTAGTAAGTGTGGCACCTTGCTGCTGTCTACAGTCGGCAGCGTATTGTAACACCGTGTGCATTGTGTTGTAATCACTTGATAGTTAAGTAATGAATGGTGGGAAAATTACTGCTTTTTCTCACAATTAATTGTGTTTCTCTTCTGTTCAGGAATTGCTTTCATTTGTAGAGTGTAATGCACTCAGTGGAGCTACATCCACGATATACCATGCAATGAGACTCATCATGTTAAAGCCTATAAAAGTAATATGCTGTAATGCATTGCTTGTCCAGCATTCAAGTATCTAAAAGTCCATGACACGCAGGTGACCTGCTGTTGTAGAGGGAGTCAACTTAAGCCTCTGGGCCTCTTCAGATTGTTTGAGATCTTGTCCCAACCAAATAAGACGGACAAATTTCAGAATCAAAACCCATAGTCAGTCTTTATTTTATGAAATTAAAATAACTTGTGCCCAGTTATAGGCATACAGAAAGCCACTCTGTAAATTTGTTAAACATTTTTGTACTGTCCCATATTATAGCCATATAATAAAACACACGAGGTCTGTCTAAAAAGTATGCAACCTTTGGTCAGAAAAAATATTTCGAATACCTGACGGGGTTGGGACCCTAATCCCCTTCAAAATAGGCCCCTTGTGCTTGCACACACTTAGCCCACTGATCCTTCCACTGCCGGAAACACCTCTGGAAGTCTCCTTTTGGAATGGTGTTCAGCTCTGTCGCTGTGTTCCACATTACCTGGTCTCTACCCTCAAAACTGGATCCTTTCAGTGGCGTCTTGTTTTTGGAAGCAACCAGAAGTCGCAAGGAGCCATGTTGGGAGAGTCGGGAGGTTGGCGAATGGCTGTAATTCCATGTTTGGCCAATAAATTTTGGATCAAGTGGGATGAATGTGCAGGGGTGTTGTCATGATGCAGTTGCCAGTTTTTTGCCGTCCACATGTCCAGTATTTTGTGCGGAACTGTGTCACGGAGTCACCGGAGAACATCTTGATAGTACTCCTTTGTCACTGTTTGTCCTTCCGGTGCCTATTCGTGATGCACAATTCCGCGGACATCAAAGTAGACAGTCAGCATCACCTTGATTTTGCTTCGCACCTGCCGCACTTTCTTCGGCCTTGGAGACTCAGGATGCTTCCACTTCGATGACTATCTTTTTATTTCTGGGTCGTACCCGTACACCCATGACTCTTCTCCAGTTATCATGGTGTTCAGAAACACTGGATCAATGTTGGTGGTGTCCAGACGGTCCTGTGCAATGTCAAAATGTAGATCTTTTTGCTCCGGCGACAACACCTTGGGCGCAAATTTCGCAGACACTCGGTGCATGTCCAAATCATCACACAAAATTGCGTGTGCAGAATATTTACTCATTCCAACCTCTTGAGCAATCTCTTGCACAGTCAAACGACGATCTGCCATCACCAAATTTTGCACCCTCTCAACTACAGCTGCACTCTGAGCAGTTTGGGGCCTGCCAGAATGCTGGTCGCTCTCTGCTGATGTGTGGCCAATTTTGAATCTGTTGGACCACTCCTTAATTTGTGTTACACACCTGCTGAACCATGCACATATTTTTGCTTTGAGAATCGCCAAGCTTTTGACAAAATTTGATGCATTAGACTCTTTTCTTTACTGTGTATAGTGGCACCACATGATCGTCTCTATTTTGTGCGGGAAAATCAAAGGTCGGATACTTTTTAGACAGGGATTGTATGTTTGAAGTGTGCTTTACGATGATGGAACTACAGCTATACTTTGTGCAGTGCATGTTGAACAAGAGAATGAACTAGTCAATCGATCTATTGAACAAAGGTTCTTCCCCAGTTTTGTGTTTGTGCGTGTGTTTTATTTTTGCATTAATGGTAAACAATAAAAGCATATGTATTATCACTGTGGTCTGTGTTTTTGTTTTTTGTTTTGAATAGTACGTCTTATTAAAAGTGAACGTAGTAACATGACAAAACAGTCAACCATAATACATTCCTTCAGTCGGCCACAAAAAGTTATTAAGCCAAATGAGGGCATTACAATGTCTCCACCTGTAACTCCAGAGGTTAGTTATTGCTATCCAGAAAATGAAATAGAAAATTTTGTTTGATAATAATGAAGTAGAAGTAGGAAAAGAATTAACACAGTTGGGAAATGAAAGTAAATGTAAAGATTTATTTTCTATTACTAGCAGTAGCATCAAGCAGTAACCCGTTTGGTTCAGTTTGCGATATATCTACAAAGGCATTTTCCTTTTCGGTTGTTTGGAGGCAAGATATTTCCACCCAGGTTGGTACCAAAACAACAACAACAACAACAACAACAACTTGAATCCAAACAGGAAAAATAACTCATGATATACAAGATGATTTTCTTAGCACCATGACCAATATTGTGCTAGAACATCTCAGATGAAGTAAGAGAATTCCAGTATTTTTCTCTAATGATTAATGAGTCAAAAGATGCTTGAAAAAAAATGAAGCAATTACCAGTTGTCATTAGTACTATTTAGACGGTAACATAAACACAGAAGGATTTTAGACTTTGAACTTAGAAAAAAAGTTGGATGCTGCTTCTTTGTTAGTTTGCATAAAAACAGTGCAATTCGTTTAAATTACTCAAACATGGTGGATCTACAGCTATGAGTGGTTCTTATGTGGGTGTTGAAGCTCTTGTCAGCATGAAGTGTGACAAGCCATCGACACACACAGTATGACCTGGAAGTTGAATCTCATCATAATTGAGACTGGGTTCCATTAGGAAACTTGTGCACCACGACCACACAACACATATTGCAAACAAGGGAAACTCTAGCATTGGTTGTATACATTTGAAGGCATTTTTTTAATTATTGCATATAGATTTCAATCACAGAGTGATTATCTTCATTGCAAGACTAAGTCCAGTGGACTCGTGTAATTATGCACAAAATATAATTTAAAACATAGACATTCATTGTGAAGAACATGCCCACTAGTAGGTTTTGTTGTTGTTTTTGTTGTTGGTCGTCGTCATCTGTCCAAAGACTGATTTGATGCAGCTCTCCATGCTACTCTATCCTGTGCAAGCCTCTTCATCTCTGAATAACTACTGCAACCTACATCATTCTGAATCTACTTAATGTTTTCACCACTTGGTCTCCCTCTCTGATTTTTACTCCCCACACTTGCCTCGAGTACTAAATTGATGATCCCTTGATGTCTCAGAATGCGTCCTATCAATCTATCCCTTCTTGTGGTCAGGTTGTTCCATAAAATTCTTTTCACCCCAACTCTATCTGTACCTTCTCATTAGTAATGTGATCTACCCATCTAATTTTCAGCATTCTTCTGCAGCACCACATTTCAGAAGCTTCTGTTCTCTTTTTGCCTAAACTGTTTGTTGTCCACGTTTCACTTCCGTACATGGCCACACTCCTTACAAATGCTTTCAGAACAGACTTTCAGGAACTTAAATCTATATTCTATGTTAACAAATTTCTCTTTTTCAGAGACACTTCTCTTGCCTTTGCCAGTCTACTTTTTATATTCTCTACACTTCAGCCATCGTAAGCTATTTTGCTGCCCAAATAGCAAAACTCGTCCACTACTTTGTATCTCGTTTCCTAATTTAATTCAACTACATTCCATTATCCTTGTTTTGCTTTTGTTAATCTTCATCTTATGTCCTCCTTTCAAAACACTGTCCATTCTGTTCAACTGCTCTTCCAAATCCTTTGCTATCTCTGACAGAATTACAATGTTATTGGCAAACCTCAGTTTTTATTTATTCTCCCTAGACTAACTCAGAATTTGAATCTTACCTATTTATTGGTTTCATTATAAATACCTATGTTTGAAGTTAATTTTGTGGAAGATTATATGGGTCCACTAGACCTAGTCTTGCACTGAAAGTTATCACTTTATGATTGAAATCTATATGCGGTAATAGAAAAAGAGGTTTCAAATTTTTACAACCAATGCTAGAGTTTTCCTTGTTTACAATTCTCATCATAGTAGCAACATGTACAGGGGTTATGTTGGCTAAACATTTTTTATGACACTGCAGAGACTATGTCGTTGTGAGCTGGTCAGCAGTGTATCAAATGTTTACACACTTCTGACATCTATAGCATGGGGACAATCTGTAGCTTATGAACACTGAATAAATTTTCGACTGCCAAGATCGCTAGAATCATTTACTCATATAGATGACTGGTTTTGGCAATTCTCTATTGCCATCTTCTGATCTGAAAAAGATGGCAACAGAGAATTTCTGAAACCGGTCATCTATCTATATGAATTTTAGTGATCTTGGCTGTTGAAAATTTATTCAGTTTTCACTTCAAATGTTTATTGATAAAATAGATGGGGAAAAATAAAGTTAAAAATCTTAAGAGACACTAGATAGGCCTGTCTGTATGCTTGGTGTGTGGCAGTGAATAAGACATTTGAAGCTATTCTTGTGGCCCTAATAAACGTTCAGACAAAAAGTTCTGAACAAGCTGCAGAGGAATCAGGATTTAGTGCAAAGTTAAACTTATTTTTAGTGTGTGGGTGTTCATGTGCCTGCTAGAAAAGTGCAAGTCACTGTCTGACTTTTTTCAGGGCAAATACTGAGATATTGTTTTAGCAATCAACTTAGGAGAAGCTACAAAAGACGATTTCAAACAAATGTGTGGCTCAAGCTTTTCACTTATGTACACAAAGAAAGTGCAGATGTGCCAACAAAAATAGATGCTGATGTTCCCACAGAGTCGTTTTCTTTTGGTAGAATTCGAAAGTTGCCAAAAGGTCCTGGGGAATTTATTTCTGATCTGCTGAATAAAGATGGTCTGGAAACTGTACAACCAACTTCTTTCAAAACTTAAGTATTTGATAAAGTTTTACATATAACAGACAGTGAACCTGAGGCATTTTGTTTCAAACTTGGGAATAACTAAAGGTATCATATTTTTTAACTAAAGTTCAGTCTTGATCACAACACTTACGTCTCAATAACATAGGTGACCGATTTTGGTTATATTTATATAACCATCTTCAGACCCATGGCTTCCTTGGAGGATGGTAGGCGGAGCTCTCCTCAGCTGCTACAAAGTCATCAGTTGACTTTGTAGCAGCTGAGGAGAGCTCCGCCTACCATCCTTCAAGGAAGCCATGGGTCTGAAGATAGTTATATAAATATAACCGAAACCGGTCACCTATGTTATTGAGACATAAGTGCTGTGATCAAGACTGAACTTTAGTTTAAAAATATAATTCTCTATTGATCACTGTTTCCAAAAATGTTTACTAAAACTAAAGGAATCACTTGTCTAAGCCAAAAAGTGAAAATTTTGTGGATAAACAAATGTTACTGGTGTTCACACAAAATTATTCATGCAATACTTCTCTGGGGCAGAAATTTGAACATTAAAAAATCTTATCATATGATATGAAGAGTGAACCAGAGTGAAGACAAAATTTACTTCCGTTTCTGAAGTTGGTAGAGCAGTATAAACTTGCATTACACAATTTGTGTGAATTAAGTCCAATAGTAGTGACTGTTCCAGCTTCCTTTGTGTCATATGAAAGAACATTTTCATGTATGTGACATGTAAAAAGTTATTTAAGGAATGCAATGTCTGATGCAAGCATTAGTTATTTATCTATTCTTTCAATAGAAAGGACTGTGACAAAGACCATGCAGTGGTTGATGATTTCTCCCAGTCACAACAGAAGGTTTAATCTATTTTAAAAGTAATCAAACACTTACTTGTTATTTTGTATTTCACTTTTTTGCTTTCTTCTGAGTAGTACAAGTGTTGCTGTTTTCCTGGTGAACGTAAAATGAATGTACAGTCAAACATGCATGTTTTGAGGCATAATTTGTTTTTGTTGCCTGGGGTGCCATTCATATTGATATGTTATCGTTAAAGATTTTGCTGTCAGTAGGGTATATGTCTACTGAGAGTGATAGCTTATGTATATAGGTGTTCTTTAGTTTTCAGTAGAAGAATGGAAATGCTTTTCAATATATTGCTGTTACTAAGGAGTACATGCATTGGAAAATGCAGTTACATTTGTAAGTACATGTTCAAATTAAATTGCTGAACATTCTGTTTGCCAGCAACAAGCAAAGTCATTGTGATATTTCGAATCTTCTTGCAGTTTTGTTTTACTAAAACTTTACTTGTTGCTGACAGTTTACACTAGAGAAAATATGATTCTGGCATGAACCATTCATGTTAGTCAAAGGCAAGGGCATAGAATGTTCAAAGGGCAAGATCATGCTCTTGACCAAATAAAAAATGGCTAACAGAAGGTCTACTTGCCCCAAATATTGCAGACGTATAGCCACCCAATGAAATTTTTTTATCTCGTTGATGCGGATACAAAAATGCACACAGTAACTAGAAAGTATATAGTGACAATAAATACACAAATTTAATCTGTGTCACAAACAAAATTTGGCTCTGTATTATGTTTGTTATAATGAATTTATTGGCAGAATTGTGTAATGTCAGTAAATCTATATTTCTTCTTCAGCCTAAGATTATCACTGGATGACACCCATATCTTTCTAGATCTCTAATGGATGCGTTCTTGTAAATAAAGATTTGTCACTACCTTTCACATAAACAATTGATAGTAACAATACGTGTGGCTACGCAGGAAGCCTGGCAGCCTGGTGGAAGTCTTTTTAGTTGATACCACTTCAAGTATTCATTTGTACAAACTTCTGCACAGTTCTGGTAAATGGACTGTAATCAATGAACTGATCATGCAGTATTAATGGAAATGCTGCTGGGAAGTTTTTAGAGGCATCAATTCAATACAAATGTCAATGGGGCAACTCGTCATTGATTCATTCTATTTAGCTGGAGCTAACTCCTTCAATTCCCTTGGACTGAGCAGATATCCCTGGTTCTCTTCACACTTGTAGTACGCAAAACAAATATAGAGTATCAAACAGCTGACTGTATACATTATTAGGTCAATATTGCTGTAAGTTGTCTAATAGGTAAAATATGAAATTTAAATGAACTGTGGTGTTGGTTACATTACAATTTTTAAATTCACTGTAATTACATTTGAGGTTTGCTTTCCTATTGGTTTGATATGAGGGGATAATAAATTGAGGTGTTTGTAACAGAACTTATGTCATGATGGTGTATTATTGCCTAGATGAGCTTGGAAGTAGAGGATATTCAAACAGCTCCCATGGTATTGAATTTAAAGGTAACTGAACCGCAGTATTTTTTAAAGTTTCAAGTGTTCTTCATTGGTTACAATGACACCATGCACTTCCTAAATTAATTTCTCAAGCACAATCTTGTTGTCTGCTTTGTACCCCATTGACACCTCAGACATATGCATTATTGTCAAGTCCCCATTAATTAGTGTGTTCCTCATGTCATCCAAGTACCCCATAAGCATTTTGAGTGATATGCATGCCCTAAATCACTGATACTCATGTGCTGACGGTGGTTTATCCAGAAACCATCATGCATTTTCTAAATTGCTCGAGTCTGATTTTTACTCTGAACTGTTTGTTTTTAAGGTTGGTATCATATCTGCATTCTTAATCCAGTCAGTCTCAACACCATTCAGCTTCTATTTTATTTCCTGATCAGGAAGGCAAGGCCATTGCGGTATACGTAAGATGGGACTCCAGTATTTTTTCATGAATTTACTCTCAAAGTACAGGAAAATCGTGTTTAGAATGGGCAAATCATACTGGTGTTGAATCACAATGTATATCTCTTAACTGTCCTCAGATGTTGTTAGGAAGAATCCTTTTAGAAAAGATAAAAGTCTAAGCCAAATGCAGCCCTTCACAGACACTGCAGCATGAGAAACAATGTTTGCCTTGGCAGCCACATCATGGAACAAAGTTCATTTTTAAATCACTGTTACAAGCTTTCTGATTGGTTCGTAGTGTTTATTTCTGTGGAGTGCATACTTTCTAATATGTGCCTACATGTAAGTCTTTCAATTCGTCACATTCAGAATCATAGCACTGAGCAGGACAGGTTTGTTGCTATCTGCCAAACACCACAGCACCATTGGTTAATAATAGTAAAATCCATAGGAATAGGAGCTTGTTTAACTTACTTCAAAAATTATTACTTGATGGAACTAGCAGTGTCTGCTGCTATTGACTGGCAAAAGTTCTACTCTGGCAGAAAGACCCAAGTTTCATAGTGCATAAATTTAGGACACTTGCTGTTAGGCAATCAAAGAAAATGCACTTCCCGTGTGTAGAACATACCAAGATTTTAAGTGCAGATTGTGCAAAATTTGTTTAAAAAAGACAGCTACTAGTTTCATCAGTGTGTATTGTTGCAATAAAAGTGTAATTAAACGTTTCTAAATCGTATTTAACTAACACATTTCGTATTGTTTACTAGTTAGACAGACGTGATCTAGACCTAAATTTTCTGAGTTATAAACGTTTAAAAACCTGACCAAACATGCCTGATAACGTAAATTCTCTACAAGCAAAGTAATTACAAATTCATTCTTCTGTCATTTTATCTCTAAATCAGTACAAAAACAACAACCACTGCCACTGCGCGTAAGATCTTTGTGTTGTTATTTGTTTACACACAGCCAATCTTGTGTTCTTCACAAATTTAAGACATTCTTTAAACTTAATTGTTCTTTTGAAAATGACCATGAGTGAGAAATGTGAGAGCTGTTACAGGGTAGTGCATAGAGGTATTTGTTGCCAATGTTGTAGGAAATATTTTCATTGGGGTGGGGGGGGGGGGGGGGAGGGAGATGCAGTGGGAACATTTTGACTGGGGAATAGGAAAGGAAAATCTGTGCCCTTCAGGCACAGTTCGAGGAAGAAAGGAAGGAAGGAACGAACTCACAAAGATCAAGGTAGATAGGCAGGAGGACGGTGGTTGGGAACTGGCAGCTGTTAGGATGATACGAAGAAAGAGAATGTGATCTGACAGTTTTATCAACAACACCAAAAACAGATATCTACCACTGCCAGAGTTAAGTGGAGAAGAGCCTCAGGTACAACAAGGAGCAGGAAATGTACAGTACACTCCAACCAAGGCCAAGAAGCATAGAAACGTACAAAGTGTTAGGAAGAAGAAAGTGGTGCTGCTAGGTAGTAGCCATTGGTGAGATGTAGGCCCTCAGTTACAGGAAATTTTAGGGGCAGCATAACAAGCCACCAGGATCTTCAAGCCAAATGCAGGGCTAAGTCATGTGATAGAGGACCTAGGGTCTTTATGCAAGGACTTTACAAAAGAGGACCATGTAGTGATAGTGGGTAGGGCAGGAAACAGTTTGGACAGGGATGGGGCATATGACATAGATGGTGACCTGGACAAGATAGCTTCCCTCACTCATGGCACCAACGTACACTTTGTTGAGCTGTTCCGGTGTCATGATCGACCACACCTTGATGGAGCTGTGAGACGAATTAATGTAGGGTTAGAGATGGCTCTGAGGACAGCCAACTTTGCTCATGTTTCTCTGGTGCCCATCGGGACTATCAACAGATGGGGTTTCACTAGGCATGGCATACATGTGAACAGGACTGGGAAGGGAAGATTGGTACAGCTGATTCATGAAAATATAGGGGGTAAATCTCGGGCCACACATTGTCAAATACCTGTTGTCAGAAGTATGAAAAGTGGGTCTTTTTTAGGATATATCCAGACAACAGGTTCCCCTGCCTAAAGAGTATCTCCAGCAGTTTAAAAACTGCTGAAACAATCACTCATAAAACATATTTTAACACTTCAAATATCACACATACCAGATGTCACAAAGAAAAACAAACCATTGGAAAGAGTAACATGGGGCATTTAACAGGATTAACAATTCTCCTTCAAAACATGCAATCAATAAAAAATAAAATACAACTATTAGAAGTTTAGCTCCAGTCTTCGAACTGCACAGTAGTTTCTATTACTGAGCACTGGTGTAGACACACACAAATCCAACATGTAGTATTATCATTCTATGAAAAGGCAGACTCTTCCTGTGGAATTACTTCAAGGGGTGGAGGATCATGCATTTACATCAGAAAAGGATCACAGTTCAAATCAAGACATGACCTCAGTACAGTGATAGAAGACAAACACTTTGAAATATCAGCTATTGAATTGACAGGGCATGATATCACAAAGAAATTAATAATTTTGTGTGTGTATAGATTTCCCAGTGGTAGCGTGGACACTGTTTTCAATAAATTAACAGAAGTTGTAGATAACATCTCAAGTATAAAGGTCAACATAATTCTGTGTGGGGACATTAACATCAGGATTAGTATCATAAATGAATCCAGCAGCACCTTCATAAACATCCTTCAAAGTTTTGGCACGTCCCTATTGGTCTATAGTGCAACAAGGGTTACTACAATGACTGCATCAGTAATTGACCATGTGGCCCCAAATATGGACAGGGAAAAATGTGATGTAGCTGTAAAAGATCTCAGACTATCATACCATCTCTGTCAAATAACAACAGTAAAACCAGGCATCGAATCATTCCCTAAACTACAAGCCTACTAATGACATCTATCAGAAATCAAAATAAAAGATTTTTCAAAAGAACTAGAAAAACAAAGCTGGGATGAAATGTATAAGGAAACCAATTTGAATATGAAATTCTCTAAATTCTCCACATTGTTTAAATTGACGTTTGAAAAGTCATTTCCAAAAGTACGCACGTCTGTATCGACATCTCACAAAAACAGATGGGTAACAGCAGATATTAAGAAGTCCTCCCAAACACTTAAATACCTCAGTTCCATGAAAACGAGCCGCAATAATCCAGCATTCTTAAATTTCTATCATAGATACAAAATGATCTATAGATGCTGATTGTTGCAAAAAAAGCCATTTAATGACAAAATAATATATAATGCAGAGAATAAAAGCAAAGAAGTATGGGATGTTATAAAAAAAGGAAACGGGGAGAGGCAAAGAAATGCAGAATAACATGCTGCTAAGGGAGGGGGATAAGGTAATAAATGATCCACAACACTTAGCAAACTATGAAAATGAGCATTTTTCAAGTCATGCTGAGAAGTTACAGCAAAAGTTCCCCAAAACAAATATAATAATGTTGCACTAAATACAATGATGTTACTTCCAACCACAGAGAATGAAGTCAATAAAACTGTTGAAAAACTAAAAAATAAAAAGTCAGTAGGCTTATATGAAGTACCAATGTGTGTATTGAAACAATGCACATGGATTATGCAAGGCCCCTTAAGAAATATAATAAATGAATACTTCACATCAGGGACATTTCCACAGCAGTTAAAACAGGCAAGAGTTGTACCTTTGTGTAAGAAAGGTAATGTGGAATAGACAGAAAATTACTGGCCCATTTCCCTGCTGTCAGCATTCTCAAAAATAATAGAAGCAATTATGAAAGACAGATTAATGAATTACCTGAATAAATACAATCTTTTAAGCAAATCACAGTTTGGTTTCCAAAGTGGGCAAAAATACGGAGTCAGCCATAGTTGTACTTGATGCCCTTGATAAAGATGAGAATGTCACAGGCATATTTTTGGATCTTTCTGAGGTGTTTGATACAGTCGACCACAAGAGTCTAGTAAATAAATTAGAAGCATTAGGAATAAGAGGGGTAGCTAAGACAGGTTTCGATCATATCTAGCACATAGGTTACAAAATGTGGAGATAATACATACTTCAGATAGCTCTAAACATGTAATAAAACGCTTATCAGAACCAAAATACATTAATATAGGGTTTCCGCAAGGTAGCATATTAGGACCAATACTATTCCTGATGTACATCAATAATATTATTCCTGATATACATCAATGACTTTCCCAGTAGTGTTACTCGTGGTGAAAAAACTCTCTTTGCTGATGACAGCAATATTATAATCACTGAGAAAAAAAACAGAACTCCTTGCACAGAAAGCAAATGAAACTCTCAAGGAAGTTTATAATTGGTCAATAAGCAATAAAGTGACATTGAACATAAAGAAAACTAATGCCATGAATTTCAGTTTGAAGAGGAAAAATGACAATGTTAAATTAAATGTAGATGGCACCTCTATAGACTGTGTAACAAATGCAAAATGTCTAGGAATGAATACTGATTCCCATTTGAAGTGGTGTGAACACAAAAGTGTACTTGCAAACAGAATGTCATCAGTATGTTCTGCCCTTACAATCCTATCACCAATGTGTAACATGCAGTGTCTTTTAGTTACAGATTATTCATATGTACACTCACTTCTTAGCTATGGAATTCTTTTTTAGGGAACAAATGCATAAAATATGAACACAGTTTTCAAAATCCAGAAAAGAGCCATAAGAATAACCAAAAAATACTAGTTGAGCTCATTGTAAAGATCTGTTCAACTGGGGATCAGTCAGTTGTACACATCAAAAATAACATTGGTAATTACTGCAGAAACAGCTCTGTCCACGACCTTGCAACAAGAGATAGACTCAACTTACATTTACCAAGAAAAAATAAACATAAAACTCAAAACAGCATTTTCTACCAAGGAATAAAACTGTACAATAAATTACCAAAAGAGATTAAAGAAAGTGCAAAAATACACTTATTTAAAAAGGCAGCTAAAAAGTACCTGTTATGCAGTACATTGAAGGATTAATTAGCTAAAACAGAGTAGGGGTTTGATAAAAAAAATGTTATACAAATAAATAATAATGAATATAGAACATCCAACATTCCACATAACACCTTTACTTTATGTTTTTTCCTTTCTAGAAATACTTAGCCCCAAGCTATGCTTAGCAAAATACTAACACCTCTTCCTCTTTCTGAGCTCAACATGTCACTCATGATGGAGGGATGCTGACTCAGTTTCTCAGGATAGCAAATGGGAAGTTGCGGTACAGACAGTGGCCCAGAGATCTCCAGTGTGCAGTGAGTGAAGTATTGTGAAACAATGTGTGTATACTGTGTGCAGTGATGGATAGTGAGATATGAGTGAACAGTGTGGCATTACATTATTTAATAAGTTATTTGTAAAAAAAAATATTGTATACCAGGAGTAAATCTAATGATTGTCTGTAACTAGAAGTCTGTAAATGTCTGTGTGTATGAGTTGGCTTATTTTAAATTGGTCTAAACTTGTAAATACTTTGACATGTCCTATATCCTCGTAAAAATAGCTCTACCGAGGAATAAAGCTACTACCAGTACCACCTGATTTCTGGTCTGTGACTACTCAGGACCAGGTAAAGATAAGCATTCTAATGATAAAGGTGTGTAATGAGATAAATTATAGTAAATTGATAAGAAAACATAATGAAATCTGGCCTGATGTTTTATCTGGAGATGCGCATAGGGATCTGACTAAATGACATCAGTTCAACTAATCAGGAAATGAATTTCATTGCTGATTTAAAATAACATTTCTCAAGGAAGACAGCTTTTCTCATTAATTACAGGAGGTGGAAAGGAGTGGTGGGATGCATGCAGATGAAAAGACAAGCGAATCATACTCCATGAAAAGGACTTTTATTAAAACGAGGCACATTCTCCATAGTATTATGGTTTGATTTCTTAATAAATTCCATGGAAATAATTCTGCGAGTAAAGGAAAGTGCTATCAGAGTGGTCTGACACGATGAACACATTAAAAATTTAAGCACTTACTACAGAAGTGGAGGGAAAACTACTAGAAGATACATTCCCCAAAATTTCCACGGATTGCGTGTAGTTGCTGTAAAAACCGACTTATGAACATTAATTATGTTAAAGAAAGAAAGAAAAAACCTGTAGAGCACAATGAGAAAATCCCAACGGGTATGTGTAACAAAAATATTAAGTCACTCTTTCCAAAAAATCAGTTTATAAAGGATAAAAATTTACACGCGTAAAATTTGGCTACAGAACTCCCTTGATAAGTCAGTTTAATTACTGCGTGGATTACCTATATCATGAAACGAAATGACGAACCAGAAATACAGCCAAAGTGTTTTATCAAAGTGTGTTCGGAAACAGCACATGGTACTCACGACAGCATCAGACCGCAACTTACTGTGACCAACCGCTTTCTTCTACATCCCAGACAATGTGATCTGGTGTAGCCGCCCAGATTGAGGGTAGCCACCACCCAACCCCATGGCGCCAAACGCATTGCTCAATCGGGTAGAAGCTAAAAATGCCCTTGCCCATTAATCCGCCTCCCACCATTTTATTGCACAAAATTTCGAACGAGAGCTCGGTGGATGACTCATCAGTCCGCACCTTGTTATGACGTACTTTTAAAAGAAGCAGGACGAACTGTCGGTTGCACATCTCTATCTGGGTTTGTTCTTATCGCGCCTTACAGGGCAGTCTCTCTTTGTATTTTCCCACACGAAGGCATCTCTAAACAGATTTCGGACTGACTCTGTGTCCATTCGATTACTGGGGATCTCTCCGCTAATAAGCCGATTATGAAATAGCATAATAGTCGACTGACAGCAGCGCATTCAGTCGAATCTCGGATTTCTCGTTACTAAGCGTGATTAGCATCTGTTTGTCGATTTTCGTTCTGTGCACACCGAACGCAGACACGACTACCACGTTCACTATCGTGCTGATAACTTTTCCCCCCTTTTGCGAATTTCCCGTTTAATTCCATGGTAATCGCGATAAATTCTCACCGTGAGTCCACGCAAACAGAAAGCGCTTTTCCTTCGATGAACAGTTTTACCACGGACATCGCGACCGCTACCTCTCGTTCCAAATGGGTTCATGCACCTGGTGATTTTCTTGCGCCATCGTTCGTAACGTCTCAGCACACCTGCTAGAAACCGGCGTTTCACGTCGTTCTCCTTGTGCCACAGTCGCATATACTTTGCCAACACACTTTTCCTCTTTCGGCAACACATTTTCCTCGGCAGGTCGGTATGACTGCGAGTATTCTTTTCTTCCGTATGTATGCCGCTGCGTTGTGGGGCGTATACATCTCGTACATCGCCGCGGCAAACTGTCATCCAAACTTCTGTGTGCTCTACTTGGCCTCAGTAAATTTAGGTCACTAGGAACTTGAATTCAAACCACGCCCAAATATCTAGGCCTTCTACACTACCAGCAATTTGTTACATTCTGCGATCTGTTTCGTGTGCCTTGCGATTAGTTTTCCTGTTTCTGTTGAATTATGCGAGAGGGATGTAGACACTCTGCTTCTTGGGCGTAAATGGTGTCGGTAAATACCTACCCGTGTGACTTGTCTAAATGAGGCTATGTTCACTGCAGCAATCACGCGAACCTCATGATTACGTTGCCCCCTCTATAATGTCGCAGTTTCTTCATTTGTTGCTTTGTTTATCTTCGATTTGGTATCTTTCTTGGCCCATTTGACCAGACTGACCGCTCTGACGCCAAGACTCTAGGTAGTGTCCATTTCCACGCGTAAATACGAGGGGTGTTCTATAGGTAATGCAACGTATTCTTTTCTCAGCCAATTTCGGTTGAAAGCATGCTGAATTTGCTGTGGGACGTCGTCAAATAATACTGTTCAGACCCTATAGGTTCATGAAGTTCCGATAGGTAACGGCGCTATACATAGCTTTCAAAATGGCGCCTGTAACGGAAGTACGTTACAAGCAGAGAGCGGACATTGAGTTTCTTTTAGCGGAAAACCACAGCATCGCAGGTATTCATAGGCGCTTGCAGAATGTCTACAGAGATCTGACAATGAACAAAACTACGGTGAGGCGTCTGTCATCACCGCAAGGTCGCGCAAACCTGTTCGATCTCCCGCGCGACGGCCGGTCGCACACAGCTGTGACTCCTGCACTGTTGAAACATGCGGACCTGGCCGCGGTGGCCGAGCGGTTTTAGCCGGCACGGTAGCTCAGCGTGTTTGGTCAGTGGGATGCGTGCTCTCTGTAAAAAAAATATATATAATCTCATTACCCCGGGCCCCAGTCAATAGACTGGGATCGTCGTGAGCATCGGATTCCGGGGGCTCACGGACATCGTGAGAAGAATCGAAGCTTCTCAAACTCCCTCAAGACCAAACGCAAACACTACATCGGCACACTGAACGTGAACACACTGATGAAGACAGGAAAGATGAAACAACTGACAGTGTGCTCCCTGCCGCCGTTGGATAAGCAGCTGCAGCAGCAAGTCGTACACTCCTAGCTCACTCATTTGTTACATAGTTTAATTCTTAATTTCTTTGCGTGTTTTTGGTTCTTGCATTGTTTAATTCATAAATTTCGGGCGTATTATAGTATTTGAGAGTGTAGCATCGTGTTTTAGTACCTGAATAGTGTAATTTCGCTTAGTCTCCTTCCGCCGCCGAGCAGTGTCAGCAGTGCGCAAGTAGCAGCATTACTGCATTTACTAGGCAATCTTGTATTTTAATAACCATTTAAATTTTGTCGATTTGTTTGCGCTCTCTGTAGATTAGTTCAGACGTTCTTTGCAAAACAGTTTTTAGCATGGATAGGGACTGCAACTTCTGTGTTCGGATGCAGGCTGAGTTGGCATCCCTTCGCTCCCAGCTTCAGGCAGTGTTGGCTTCGGTCACACAGCTTGAGGCTGTTGCCAATGGGCATCACTGTGGGGGTCGGGATGGGGGTTTGTCGGGGACGGCCAGCTCGTCCCACGCGTCCCCTGATCGGACTACGACTGTGGTTGCCCGGGATACTGCCCGCATTGAGGCTGATCCCTCACCTGTGGTAGAGTGGGAGGTCGTTTCAAGGTGTGGCAGGGGGCGAAAGACATTCCGGAGGGCTGAACGGAAAGCCTCTCCAGTTTGTCTGACGAACCGGTTTCAGGCTCTGTCTCAGGCTGATACTGATCTTCGGCCTGACATGGCTGCTTGTCCTGTTCCAGAGGTTGCCCCTCAGTCTGCAAGATCCGGGCAGTCGCAGAGGGTGGGCTTACTGGTAGTTGGGAGCTCCAACGTCAGGCGCGTAATGGGGCCCCTTAGGGAAATGGCAGCAAGAGAGGGGAAGAAAACCAATGTGCACTCCGTGTGCATACCGGGGGGAGTCATTCCAGATGTGGAAAGGGTCCTTCCGGATGCCATGAAGGGTACAGGGTGCACCCATCTGCAGGTGGTCGCTCATGTCGGCACCAATGATGTGTGTCGCTATGGATCGGAGGAAATCCTCTCTGGCTTCCGGCGGCTATCTGATTTGGTGAAGACTGCCAGTCTCGCTAGCGGGATGAAAGCAGAGCTCACCATCTGCAGCATCGTCGACAGGACTGACTGCGGACCTTTGGTACAGAGCCGAGTGGAGGGTCTGAATCAGAGGCTGAGACGGTTCTGCGACCGTGTGGGCTGCAGATTCCTCGACTTGCGCCATAGGGTGGTGGGGTTTCGGGTTCCGCTGGATAGGTCAGGAGTCCACTACACGCAACAAGCGGCTACACGGGTAGCAGGGGTTGTGTGGCGTGGGCTGGGCGGTTATTTAGGTTAGATGGCCTTGGGCAAGTACAGAAAGGGCAACAGCCTCAACGGGTGCGGGGCAAAGTCAGGACATGCGGGGACCAAGCAGCAATCGGTATTGTAATTGTCAACTGTCGAAGCTGCATTGGTAAAGTACCGGAACTTCAAGCGCTGATAGAAAGCACCAAAGCTGAAATCGTTATAGGTACAGAAAGCTGGCTTAAGCCAGAGATAAATTCTGCCGAAATTTTTACAAAGGTACAGACGGCGTTTAGGAAGGATAGATTGCATGCAACCGGTGGTGGAGTGTTCATCGCTGTTAGTAGTAGTTTATCCTGTAGTGAAGTAGAAGTGGATAGTTCCTGTGAATTATTATGGGTGGAGGTTACACTCAACAACTGAACTAGGTTAATAATTGGCTCCTTTTACCGACCTCCCGACTCAGCAGCATTAGTGGCAGAACAACTGAGAGAAAATTTGGAATACATTTCACATAAATTTTCTCAGCATGTTATAGTCTTAGGTGGAGATTTCAATTTACCAGATATAGACTGGGACACTCAGATGTTTAGGACGGGTGGTAGGGACAGAGCATCGAGTGACATTATACTGAGTGCACTATCCTAAATTACCTCGAGCAATTAAACAGAGAACCGACTCGTGGAGATAACATATTGGACCTACTGATAACAAACAGACCCGAACTTTTCGAATCTGTATGTACAGAACAGGGAATCAGTGATCATAAGGCCGTTGCAGCATCCCTGAATATGGAAGTTAATAGGAATATAAAAAAAGGGAGGAAGGTTTATCTGTTTAGCAAGAGTAATAGAAGGCAGATTTCAGACTACCTAACAGATCAAAACGAAAATTTCTGTTCCGACACTGACAATATTGAGTGTTTATGGAAAAAGTTCAAGGCAATCGTAAAATGCGTTTTAGACAGGTACGTGCCGAGTAAAACTGTGAGGGACGGGAAAAACCCACCATGGTACAACAACAAAGTTAGGAAACTACTGCGAAAGCAAAGAGAGCTCCACTCCAAGTTTAAACGCAGCCAAAACCTCTCAGACAAACAGAAGCTAAACGATGTCAAAGTTAGCGTAAGGAGGGCTATGCGTGAAGCGTTCATTGAATTCGAAAGTAAAATTCTATGTACCGACTTGACAGAAAATCCTAGGAAGTTCTGGTCTTACGTTAAATCAATAAGTGGCTCGAAACAGCATATCCAGACACTACGGGATGATGATGGCATTGAAACAGAGGATGACACGCGTAAAGCTGAAATACTAAACACCTTTTTCCAAAGCTGTTTCACAGAGGAAGACCGCACTGCAGTTCCTTCTCTAAATCCTAGCACAAACGAAAAAATGGCTGACATCGAAATAAGTGTCCAAGGAATAGAAAAGCAACTGGAATCACTCAATAGAAAAAAGTGCACTGGACCTGACGGGATACCAATTCGATTCTACACAGAGTACGCGAAAGAACTTGCCCCCCTTCTAACAGCCGTGTACCGCAAGTCTCTAGAGGAATGGAGGGTTCCAAATGATTGGAAAAGAGCACAGATAGTCCCAGTCTTCAAGAAGGGTCGTCGAGCAGATGCGCAAAACTATAGACCTATATCTCTTACGTCGATCTCTTGTAGAGTTTTAGAACATGTTTTTTGCTCGCGTATCATGTCATTTCTGGAAACCCAGAATCTACTATGTAGGAATCAACATGGATTCCGGAAACAGCGATCGTGTGAGACCCAACTCGCCTTATTTGTTCATGAGACCCAGAAAATATTAGATACAGGCTCCCAGGTAGATGCTATTTTTCTTGACTTCCGGAAGGCGTTCGATACAGTTCCGCACTGTCGCCTGATAAACAAAGTAAGAGCCTACGGAATATCAGACCAGCTGTGTGGCTGGATTGAAGAGTTTTTAGCAAACAGAACACAGCATGTTGTTATCAATGGAGAGACGTCTACAGACGTTAAAGTAACCTCTGGCGTGCCACAGGGGAGTGTTATGGGACCATTGCTTTTCACAATATATATAAATGACTTAGTAGATAGTGTCGGAAGTTCCATGCGGCTTTTCGCGGATGATGCTGTAGTATACAGAGAAGTTGCAGCATTAGAAAATTGTAGCGAAATGCAGGAAGATCTGCAGCGGATAGGCACTTGGTGCAGGGAGTGGCAACTGACCCTTAACATAGACAAATGTAATGTATTGCGAATACATAGAAAGAAGGATCCTTTATTGTATGATTATAGCCGGCCGAAGTGGCCGTGCGGTTAAAGGCGCTGCAGTCTGGAACCGCAAGACCGCTACGGTCGCAGGTTCGAATCCTGCCTCGGGCATGGATGTGTGTGATGTCCTTAGGTTAGTTAGGTTTAACTAGTTCTAAGTTCTAGGGGACTAATGACCTCAGCAGTTGAGTCCCATAGTGCTCAGAGCCATTTGAACCATTTTTTTGTATGATTATATGATAGCGGAACAAACACTGGTAGCAGTTACTTCTGTAAAATATCTGGGAGTATGCGTACGGAACGATTTGAAGTGGAATGATCATATAAAATTAATTGTTGGTAAGGCGGGTACCAGGTTGAGATTCATTGGGAGAGTCCTTAGAAAATGTAGTCCATCAACAAAGGAGGTGGCTTACAAAACACTCGTTCGACCTACACTTGAGTATTGCTCATCAGTGTGGGATTCGTACCAGGTCGGGTTGACGGAGGAGATAGAGAAGATCCAAAGAAGAGCGGCGCGTTTCGTCACAGGGTTATTTGGTAACCGTGATAGCGTTACGGAGATGTTTAATAAACTCAAGTGGCAGACTCTGCAAGAGAGGCGCTCTGCATCGCGGTGTAGCTTGCTCGCCAGGTTTCGAGAGGGTGCGTTTCTGGATGAGGTATCGAATATATTGCTTCCCCCTACTTATACTTCCCGAGGAGATCACGAATGTAAAATTAGAGAGATTAGAGCGCGCACGGAGGCTTTCAGACAGTCGTTCTTCCCGCGAACCATATGCGACTGGAACAGGAAAGGGAGGTAATGACAGTGGCACGTAAAGTGCCCTCCGCCACACACCGTTGGGTGGCTTGCGGAGTATCAATGTAGATGTAGATGTAGACACTCTCGAAAAATTTCAAATCAAAATATGTGCACTGCAAGGAACACGATTCACAGACGAAGACCATTTCAACACAGAGAATTTCAGAATATACAAAGGAAAACCATCGAGACAACTGAAAAATCTAAGGCTTTTTGGCACAGGATTTGCAGTACACAGGTCCATCACGGACAGTGTAATCGACTTTTCGTCACCAAACGAAAGAATCAGCACCATCACAGTGAAATCAGCCAATAAATCCTACACAATAATCAACGCACATGCACCGACTAATGACTACAACAGGAAAAACCCGGACGAAATTGATGACTTCTGGACGACAATGGAAGAAACTATCAGAAAAATTCCTGCACATAGAGTCAAAATAATAGTGGGAGACTTCAACGCTAAACTCGGAAAAGAAAAGATATACAGACATATCACAGGAAAACATACTCCACACAAGGACACCAACAAAAACGGAAAACATCTGATAGACTTTTGCAAAAGCCACGACCTCACCATTATGTCAACAAAATTCAAGAAACCAACACGAAAACTTACCGCATGGAAATTCCCCAGCGGAAAGCAAGAACTACAAATCGACCACGTAATAGTCCAGAAAGACTCACAAAAAGAAATTTTGAACATAGACACCCGTAAAGGCTACTTCGACTCAGACCACCACCTACTACAGATCAGGATTCGCCTTTTGCCCAAGAAAATGCTCCAGAAGAACAAAATTGTTAGACCAGATCCAGAATACGTTACTTTAAACCAGACACAAATATTACACAAAATTAAAATGGAGAAAACGACAGACTGGACACAACTTTCACGAAGAATCCGAGAGGCCATGAAACTAGCAAAAGCACCACGCATACGGAAACACCGTTGGTGGAACCACACATGTGACCAAGCTATTGACCAACGAATCAGTGCATGGAAAAAATTTAGTAGCCATAAATCCCAAGAGAATTGGATGAACTTCTTAAAAACACAGAAGCAATCAAGCAAAATCATTCACAGTGAAAAACGACAGTATGACAAACGGCGACTGACAGAGATCGAATCGGACTTCATGAAGAACAATACAAGAAACTTCTACAGAACGCTCAGAGAAAATATGACTGGATATCAACCACCCAACTTGTGCTTCAGATGGCCGGATGGAACCCTAGAAACCAATACCAAAAACAATTGTGACATTCTGGCAAAGTACTTTGAAAAACTGCTCAACACGGACCCCCCTATGGAAGAAATAATGACAGAAACGAGCACATACAATCCAGATAGTGAACCTCCAACTCTAGAAGAAGTTAAAGAAATAATTAAGTCACTCAAGAATCGTAGAGCACCAGGAGAAGATGGCATCATCGCGGAAATCTGTAAGTTACAAGACCCAGAACTCACCAAAGACATCCACAGGATCTTGGAAGACATCTGGAAGACCATGAAAATTCCTGACGACTGGAAAACTGCCCTGATACACCCACTACACAAAAAAGGTGACAAGACTGACCCGAACAACTACAGAGGAATATCCCTACTACCGGTCACATACAAGATCCTCTCTAAAGCTTTACTGAACAGACTAGAATGCCAGACCGACCACTTGATTGGGGAATACCAAGCAGGCTTCCGTAAAGGGCGGTCTTGTGCAGAACAAATTTGAAACCTGAAAATGATTTTACAACACAAACAGAACCTGATCATTACCTTTGTTGACTTCAAAAAGGCGTACGACTCTATCGACCGGAAAACTCTCTTCAAAATTCTAGCAGAATACAAAGTAGACAACAGAACACGGGCTATCATAGAGCAAACTTTAACCAACACGACCTCCAAAGTAAAGTTCTGTGGGGAACTATCAGAACCCTTTGAAATTCGCACAGGTGTCCGACAAGGCGATGGCCTCTCACCTCTCCTTTTCAATCTGGTGTTAGATAAGGTCATAAAAGAATGGGAAACATCACAACAGGGGATAACCTTAGGAAACATACAGATTAAATGCCTGGCTTTTGCAGATGACTTGGCGATTGTCACGAAAGGTATAAAGGAAACAAAAGACGCTATTGAAGAACTGCACGAAATCGCTTCCAAAACTGGACTACAGATCTCTTACGAAAAGACACAGTTTATGAGCACAAAGAAACTCTCATCTCTGAACACAAAGTATGGCACGATTTACAAAACGGCAAACTTCAAATACCTCGGTGAAACACTACAAATGAGTGGACATAACAGAGACTCAAACGAAGAAAGAAAGACTAAACTGGACAAGGCATACAAAGTAGTGTGGAATCATTACAACAAAAAGTCTCTCTCACAAAAAGCCAAATTACGCCATTACGACACGGTGGTGCTCCCCGAGGCACTATATGCAGCAGAGACCACACTAATCCTAGGGCATACACGTATCAGACAATTAGAAAAAGTAGAACGGAAAATACTTAGGAAAATATTTGGCGCAATGGAATATGGATCAAGAAACCTACCGAGGAACTGTACAAACATACGGAGACAATCACAGAAAAGATTAGAAAACGCAGACTACAATTCTATGGACACCTATACAGAATGCCATCACACAGGCTGACCAGACAGATCTTTGACTGGGTAACCACTAGAAACAACAAATGGGTGGCAGAGGTAGAAAACGACCTGAACCAACTCAACATAACAGCAGACACAATAAACGACAGAATAAAATTCAGAAAATCATTAAGAAAAGTAAACTACGTGAGATACAATGTGACAAACGAACAGGCATAAAATGGACCGAAGAACGCAAGCAAGATCATAGCCAGAAGATGAAAGAAATATGGGCAACCAAAAAGGCAATCAAGATGAAACCGAAGACACAAAGCCGACAAAAAGCGTGGACAGAGGACTGGAAACAGAAACACAGCGAGCGAATGAGGGAAGTTTGGGCAGCAAGGAAGGCAGCAAAAGGAACTGGCCATGTAGTTTAGTCCAAATGCGCTCTTTAAGGGCAAAACACCAATAATAATAATAATAATATATATATATATATATATATATATATATATATATATATATATATATACAGGGTGTTTCAAAAATGACCGGTATAATTGAAACGGCAATAAAAACTAAACGAGCAGCGATAGAAATACACCGTTTGTTGCAATATGCTTGGGAGAACAGTACATTTTCAGGCAGACAAACTTTCGAAATTACAGTAGTTACAATTTTCAACAACAGATGGCGCTGCGGTCTGGGAAGCTCTATAGTACGATATTTTCCACATATCCACCATGCGTAGCAATAATATGGCGTAGTCTCTGAATGAAATTACCCGAAACCTTTGACAACGTGTCTGGCGGAATGGCTTCACATGCAGATGAGATGTACTGCTTCAGCTGTTCAATTGTTTCTGGATTCTGGCGGTACACCTGGTCTTTCAAGTGTCCCCACAGAAAGAAGTCACAGGGGTTCATGTCTGGCGAATAGGGAGGCCAATCCACGCCGCCTCCTGTATGTTTCGTATAGCCCAAAGCAATCACACGATCATCGAAATATTCATTCAGGAAATTAAAGACGTCGGCCGTGCGATGTGGCCGGGCACCATCTTGCATAAACCATGAGGTGTTCGCAGTGTCATCTAAGGCAGTTTGTACCGCCACAAATTCACGAAGAATGTCCAGATAGCGTGATGCAGTAATCGTTTCGGATCTGAAAAATGGGCCAATGATTCCTTTGGAAGAAATGGCGGCCCATACCAGTACTTTTTGAGGATGCAGGGACGATGGGACTGCAACATGGGGCTTTTCGGTTCCCCATATGGGCCAGTTCTGTTTATTGACGAAGCCGTCCAGGTAAAAATAAGCTTCGTCAGTAAACCAAATGCTGCCCACATGCATATCGCCGTCATCAATCCTGTGCACTATATCATTAGCGAATGTCTCTCGTGCAGCAATGGTAGCGGCGCTGAGGGGTTGCCGCGTTTGAATTTTTTATGGATAGAGGTGTAAACTCTGGCACATGAGACGATACGTGGACGTTGGCGTCATTTGGACCGCAGCTGCAACACGGCGAACGGAAACCCGAGGCCGCTGTTGGATCACCTGCTGCACTAGCTGCTCGTTGCCCTCTGTGGTTGCCGTACACGGTCGCCCTACCTTTCCAGCACGTTCATCCGTCACGTTCCCAGTCCGTTGAAATTTTTCAAACAGATCCTTTATTGTATCGCTTTTCGGTCCTTTGGTTACATTAAACCTCCGTTGAAAACTTCGTCTGGTTGCAACAACACTGTGTTCTAGGCAGTGGAATTCCAACACCAGAAAAATCCTCTGTTCTAAGGAATAAACCATGTTGTCTACAGCACACTTGCACGTTGTGAACAGCACACGCTTACAGCAGAAAGACGATGTACAGAATGGCGCACCCACAGACTGCGTCGTCTTCTATATCTTTCACATCAGATGCAGCGCCATCTGTTGTTGAAAATTGTAACTACTGTAATTTCGAAAGTTTGTCCGCCTGAAAATGTACTGTTGCCCCAAGCATATTGCAACAAACGGTGTATTTCTATCGCTGCTCGTTTAGTTTTTATTGCTGTTTCAAATATACCGGTCATTTTTGAAACACCCTGTATATATACAGGGTGTTACAAAAAGGTACGGTCAAATTTTCAGGAAACATTCCTCACACGCAAATAAAGAAAAGATGTTATGTGGACGTGTCCGGAAACACTTAATTTCCATGTTAGAGCTCATTTTAGTTTCGTCCACCTACGCTCAATGGAGCACGTTATCATGATTTCATACGGGATACTCTACCTGTGCTGCTAGAACATGTGCCTTTACAAGTACGACACAACATGTGGTTCATGCGCAATGGATCTCCTGCACATTTCAGTCGAAGTGTTCGTACACTTCTCAACAACAGATTCGGTGACTGATGGATCGGTAGAGGCGGACCAATTTCATGGCCTCCATGCTCTCCTGAGCTCAACCCTCTTGACTTTCGTTTATGGGGGAATTTGAAAGCTCTTGTCTACGCAACCCCGGTACCAAATGTAGAGACTCTTCGTGCTCGTATTGTGGACGGCTGTGATACAATACGCCATTCTCCAGGGCTGCATCAGCGCATCAGGGATTCCATGCGACGGAGGGTGGATGCATGTATCCTCGCTAACGGAGGACATTTTGAACATTTCTTGTAACGAAGTATTTGAAGTCACACTGGTACGTTCTGTTGCTGTGTGTTTCCAGTCCATGATTAATGTGATTTGAAGAGAAGTAATAAAATGAGCTCTAACATGGAGAGTAAGCGTTTCCGGACACATGTCCACATAACATATTTTCTTTCTTTGTGTGAGGAGTGTTTCCTGAAAGTTTGGCCGTACCTTTTTGTAACACCCTGTATAAACACAACTGAGTCAAGGAATCAACGGTCAACTTGAATGGATGTCTTGTGACGTCCGCCCAGACGAAAAAAAAGAAGAAAGAAAGCGGTTAAGCGGTTCTAGGCGCTTCAGTCTGGAACCGCGCAGCTGCTACGGTCGCAGGTTCGAATCCTGCTTCGGACATGGATGTGTGTGATGTCCTTAGGTTAGTTACGTTTAAGTAGTTCTATGCCTTGGGGGCTGATGACCTCAGATGTTAACTCCCATAGTGCTCAGAGCCATCTGAACTTTTTATTTATTATATTTTTATTTTTTAAACATGCGGACTCTCTTATTCGATGTAAGCGACGGATCATAAACGCCTCGCTGCTTAACTGGACGTCTTTGTTGGTAGTGCTGACACTGCCTAACGGAAGACCGTAAAAAGCAACGGAAGATGGACTACGCGGGAAGCAGTACGTGGATGACGGGGTGATTATTGATGCAGCAAGACTTTGGCTATGACGTCGACCAGTAGAGTGGTTTCATGCGAACATACAGGCCCGCCCAGTAAGGTGGCGTAAGGCCGTCGCATTGAATGGAGATTATGTTGAAAAATGGGGTTTTCTAGTCCAAAGAGTGGGGAATAATATGGTGTACTGGAATCCAGGATAAAACAAACATGCTTTGAAACAATTAATTGTTGTAATACTTATAGAACTTTCCCCGTAATGGACACTGTTAGTCACTTCAGTCATTACGCGTCTGATTTTCTCTTGTACTACGGAGCTGCAATTTGTAGAATCACTTTCAGAATTATCTTGCGACGCTAGGAGCCGAGCCATCCAGTCTCTGTGTGTGCAGGCAGCAAATAATGGTCAATGCAGATGGGCAAAGCCAAGTTGAACAACACTTAACAAAACAACCGAAGCAGCACATCAAACCACACTAAAATAAAACATTAACACACTCGTAATGAAGTACTTTGTGTGTCTTCTCCTTGTAGGTAACATGCATACTTTTCTGTCCTACCCGACACCTGTAGAATATACTTTACGATTACTGGCACTGACAGTGACGTAGAAACTGGTGGAGCAAACGTGTGGCTCTTGTGATCGACGATGGCAGAGTTCACGAAATGAACGCTTAGTCATAAATGAAGTCCATTGCGTAGTGAAAGTCGTTGTAAATGTGAACGAAAGGCACAGGTAATAATCCCAGTCGAAAAAGGTAAAGACAGGTGAGGTTAGCGACTACGATCGACGGAGCTATCAAAGGCTTCAGAGAACGCGGAGAACCGCCAGACGAGTGCAGGACTGCAGCATCCACGGATACTGTCGCGTCAGCGGAAGGGCTCACGTGACGTGTCCGCAGTGTTGATGACGATGGCGCCCTCTGGAAGAGGTAGCCGCGCCCGTAGTACGCAGCCCGAATATATCTGACTTTTCCTCTGCGTCGATACTTGATCTCGGTGAGGGATATGAATCACGGTAGGTGCCAAATGCACACTATCACGAGGTATTGCCAGAGTGTAAACAAGTTTGCGAGCAGCAGAATTAAGTCAATTTGTACAACACCAAAATCAAACGAGCCCACCACTTTGGACTGCCAACAAAATGCAATGTAATTAGTTAATCGGTACAATTTGCTCCAATTAAATATTACAGACTAATTTAAGCTCCACTATAGTGGAGCCAAAGGATTTATTTAGTTAGAGAAGCCACACGTTGGGAGCCATTTAAGTCTAATAGATTTACTTTTACTTAGGCCCCAGACTGGGAGCCAGTGAAATATGCGACTGGTTTCGGTTAGGTACGTCACTGGGCGGCACAGAATTATGCCTTCTATACATAAATCAATAAGCATATATTTAATTCTAATCAATTACCAATTATATGATAAAGTTCTGGGTTTGTAACACCTGGGTTCAGTTTACAGTGATAAAAGCTATAGAAAGAATAATTTAAAATTAAGAATAGAATTTTTAGAGGGGGAAATAGTGTAGAATCAGTGTTCGGTAATTGCAGATCAAAATTATAGTATATCAGCAAGTAGTTAAACGTCTAAGTACAGCAAAGCCACGGAAGCTCCGTCATGGAGAAGTCAGTGACGTTAAACTCTTGTGATGAAAAACCTATAAAAAGGCCTGATCGTCATTATTGCCTCCTTTTTTCCTTGATTGTTTCGTTAAAGGGCGGGGAACCCGTGTCAGTCAGCGAGACAATAAATTAGATTGGACTTTATCGTGTTAAGATTCACGATAAACTGTTAGAATATTACGGAGATTAAAAGCGATGTAGTGTACGATCTCTGACTGTTGGTAGCAACGGAGTATTAAGAGCATTTTAGGACTTTTGTGCTAGATTGGAACTTTGCGGACATATAGACGACAGAAACTCAAATTATCTGCTGATACGAGTGAATTCAGAGGTACCGGTATTCAGATATTAACGGATGGACTTTTGAAAATGTCTTGTGCTGTTAGTCGCAAATCTGGACGTAGGGCGCATGCGTATCGGCATTTGCGGACTATTTTGATTCCTCCAGGCTAGGAACCTTTTAAATAGACCATCATCCATCACCATCTTAATCCTTGAATATAGAGTGAAAGTGAAATACAAGAGTGTTGTACTTATTTCATTTACCTAGTACTAATCAGTGAAGGTTTTACGGAACCAAAGCTATTCAGCAGTAAGTCAGCACCATCTAGCGGAAAGCGTAGGCATTAACTAATACGCTAATTGAAGTGAACGTTTACGTGTTTTACGGACTGCTTAATATGAACTTTTGTGACTCTTTGACGCCCTGCTCCCTCCGAAAGGTGGCGCAGGCTGTCTTAATCATAAAAGGGGAGAGTTTTAGCCGGGTAAATTACTAAATAAAAGCGATATTTACAAGACTCGCAGCAATAGCAGAACACAAGGCCCGCACCTCATCGGAGAGTCGTCGCTGTCACGTCGGGAAGTAAAGCCAGAAAACCTACCGACGATACGTATCTACGAGCAGACATCGACGTGGAGTACCTAAAAAGGGAACCACAAGAGTTGGGGATGCTTCAGGTTCCAGATGACTTGGAATGATATCAATGACTTGCTTTCTCTGAAATGAACATATGTGCACTGAAACTACAGGGTGATTCAAAAAGAATACCACAACTTTAAAAATGTGTATTTAATGAAAGAAACATAATATAACCTTCTGTTATACATCATTACAAAGAGTATTTAAAAAGGTTTTTTTCCACTCAAAAACAAGTTCAGAGATGTTCAATATGGCCCCCTCCAGACACTCGAGCAATATCAACCCGATACTCCAACTCGTTCCACACTCTCTGTAGCATATCAGGCGTAACAGTTTGGATAGCTGCTGTTATTTCTCGTTTCAAATCATCAATGGTGGCTGGGAGAGGTGGCCGAAACACCATATCCTTAACATACCCCCATAAGAAAAATTCGCAGGGGGTAAGATCAGGGCTTCTTGGAGGCCAGTGATGAAGTGCTCTGTCACGGGCTGCCTGGCGGCCGATCCATCGCCTCGGGTAGTTGACGTTCAGGTAGTTACGGACAGATGAGTGCCAATGTGGTGGCGCTCCATCCTGCTGAAATATGAATTGTTGTGCTTCTTGTTCGAGCTGAGGGAACAGCCAATTCTCTAACATCTCCAGATACTGTAGTCCAGTTACAGTAGCACCTTCGAAGAAAAAGGGACCAAAAACTTAATTGGCTGAAATGGCACAGAAAACGTTCACCTTAGGCGAGTCACGTTGATACTGAGTTGTTTCCCGCGGATTCTCAGTGCCCCACGCTGAACAACTGTCGTCGATTCACAAAAAGTCTAAAATGACTAAGAATTCTGGACAATTAGAATCTATGTTTAACATAGGGTACTTTTAAGTTGCTCACTTGAGGGCTAGCCCACGTGGATGCGCTTGCAGACTGACTAGATGCAGAGAGTATTCTAGGCAATTAAAGTCACTCATTCACAGGCTGGCTTTCTGGCTGTCGACAAAGAGTTGGACACGTTTCTTGAGTCCACAGATAAAACAGAAGCGGCAGAATACAAGATCTTGAGGAAGGCAGAGGGAAAGGCCCTCGACTAAGGAAAATGTTGACATATCCGACTGTTGACGGAAACGCCTGGCAGAAACAGCCTTCCCCTCGTCAACACGCTCGCAGAGCAGTAGTGTGCAGACCTGTGTTCACAGGTGAAATACTGGTCATGGGGAGTGCACACTTAATTTTATATCGTGTAAGTTATTATTCCCCATATTAAGCCAAATAGATGTCTCTTTTGTTGTGGTATTCATTCCAAAGAATAGTTTGATGCAGCTCTCCACCCTCGTCTATCCTGTGCAAGCCTCTCCGTGTCTGCATAACTACTGCAACCCACACCCGTTACTGTATTTATGCCAAAGTCTCGCTTTACAATTTTACACCTCCATGCCTCCCTCCATTACAAAACTGACTACTCCTTGATGTCTCAGTGCGTGTCATGTAAATTGATTCCTTCTTGAAGTCAAGTTGTGCCATAAATTTCTATTTTGTCCCAGTTAGGTTCAGTACCACCTCCGCTGTTATTCGATCTACCCATCAGCGTTACCCTGTAGCACCACATTTCAAAATCTTCTATTCTCTTCTCGTCTGAGCTGTCTATCGACCACGTTTCGCTTCCGTACAAGGCTACACGCCAGACAGATACCTTCGGGAAACAATTAAATTTGTATTAGACATTAACAGAGTCCTCTTTTTTAGAAACTCTTTTTCTTGTTATCGGTAGTCCGCAGTTTTATCCTCCCTGCTTCGACCATCATCAGTTATTTTGCTACCGCAATAGCAAAACTCATCTGCTGTTTTCAGTGTCTCATTTGCTAAAGGCCTGTTCAGCGATCTGCTTCTGCGCGGTGGTTCGCGCTCACACCTCGGCAGTGAGCAACCGACTGGCTTCGGCGGGGAGCGGAGGGGAAGGAAAGAGGAATCGGAACAAGGCAGGTCGGCACAGGTCAACGAATGTATTCTACGACCGCTAATGTTAGTTCTAGGAAGATGAATCGCCTCGCTATGGCTGATTAATGACTTTCGTGGCAAAAAAATTTCCTAATACTATTGCACTGATGGGAAATGACAATGGAATTAAACTGACATTTCGTTTAATTGATGAGGAGAAGAACATGGGGCAACCAAGTAGGAAACATCAAAATTCTTACGACTGATGCAACATTACGATGAATTCGTTTTCGACGAAGTTTAAACTGACGTCAGCTTGTATTTCGTGACTGTTTTATTCACACATTAAACTTAAAAACTCTATATGTATCAATGAATTCTACTTATTTTGCTTTAATTTCTGGTATCATAGTCTGCGCACTGAAAATTTGATGATAAGCTTTTAAGTTGTCGCTTGTGAGTAGGGTTGCCAGGCGTACAGTTTTAGCTGGAACAATATGGAATTCTATCGTTTTGTTCCGGGTTCGGCGCCGCAAGCTTTTAACCATACGCGAAATGTTCCGATTTTGAACATGTGGCATAGCAACTTATATTTTGCTGTCTTCCTGTACCAAATTTTACGATACAGATTATGTTTTCGCGTTAGAAGGCGCATGTGATGGTAACACGGTTGCCACATACCCCGATTTTGGTGGTATTTTCCAGATTTTTCTGTTGAAAACTCGATTTAGAATTAAACCTTGTCGGTAACAATAAGAGTTCCGATTAAATCGGAAAGGATAATGTTTAGTACCCGCCAGGATAGCCCAGAGCGCTAACGCGCTGCTTCCTGGACTCGGATTCCCGGATCGAATCCACCCGGCGGATTAACGACGACGGCCGGTGTGCCGGCCAGCCTGGGTATGGTTTTTAGGCGGTTTTCCACACCCTACTAGGTGAATACCGGACTTGTCCCCACGTCCCGCCTCAGTTACACGCCTCACTGACATTTGCAACACATTCACACTATTTCACGATTTACACTAGACGCAGACAGCTCGGGTACACTAATTCCGTCCTGGGGGGTACAGGGTGGCGGCAGGAACGGCATCCGGCGACCCCTTGACATTAACATGCCAAATCCGATTAACCATGGCCGCCCTGCGTAACCGCGGGACAATGCGCAAGCGATAGTTAGAATTATACGAGTCAAGAGACACTCTTGTAAATGTAGCAGAACTTAGTCCTAAAAGACTTGCACTCAACAGCTGCTCAGAATTTCTACTTTAAGTTGGCCGATCAGCTCCCTAGACCTCAATTGCTTGTTGACGCTGAACAAATGCTAATTTAGGACAAAAAAGGTCCTCGATCGGTAAAAAGAAGATAAGCTTCGGTTGACAGTCATTTGTTTTTGGTTGCAGCCAACGTTGCTTACATAGCTGACAGTTCTGTGTGGGGTAGCCATTTTGTCTCCTTTGTTACGGTGTGTTGTACTTCACTCTGTTTCGAGTGTGTCCTTTCCTTGTGGTAAGTATACGTAATTGTTTTAATTAATATCTTAATTAAAAGTTTCAGTACATATGACGATTTCGATTTCGAATGCGAAAATCATTTAATCGATTTTTATCTCTGATTTCTGCTTGGTGTTCACCCCGCACGGTGGCGGTGATGTGGGGCAGGGTTAACAGTCGGCTACTCATCTGAACAGGCCACGATTTTCCAGTAGTCTAGGGTCCAACGAATATGGTCAAGAGCGCAGAAGAGGTGCTTCAGACGATGTCGTGCTGTTAACAAAGGCACTCGCATAGCTCGTCTGCTGCCATAGCTCATTAACGCCCAATTGGTACCGAAAGTACCCTCCTCCACACACAATTAGGTGGCTTGCGGAGTATAATGAATAATCTCGCCGCACCATCCTAACGAATACATTCGTCGTACGTCCCACACTGATTTGATAATTTCCCGCAGTGTTGCTTGTCTGTTAGCAGTGACAACTCTACGCAAGCGCCACTGCTCTCGATCGTTACGTGCAGGCCGTATGCTACTGCGTTGCCCATGGTGAGCGGTAACGCCTGGAATTTGGTATTCTCGGCACAATCTTGACACTGTCGATCTCCGAATGTTGAATTCCCAAACGATTCCGGAACTGGAAAGTTCCATGCGTCTAGCTCGTGCTACCACTCCGCGTTAAAAGTTTGCTAATTCCCGTCGTGTTGGCATAATTACGTCGGAAAACTTTTCACGTGAATCACTTGAGCATAAATGACAGCTCCGCCAATGTACTGCCATTTTGTACCTTGTGTACGCGATACTGCCACCATCTGTTTATGCGCCTGTAGCTATCAAAATGGTTGAAATGGCTCTAAGCACTATGGGACTTAACATCTGAGGTCATCAGTCCCCTAGATTTAGAACTACTTAAACCTAACTAACCTAAGGACATCACACACATCCATGCCCGAGTCAGGATTCGAACCTGCGACCGTAGCAGCAGCGCGGATACAGACTGAAGCGCCTAGAACCACTCGGCCACAGCGGCGGGCCTGTAGCTATCCTATTACTTTTGTCACTTCAGTGTGTAACGCTAAATGATGACAGATTCAGAACATACTTTCGGCTATCTAAACCTGAGTTTGAAGAGATCTTAATATTGATAAGTAACGATGTTAGTAAAAAAGACACCAACTACAGGAGATGTATTTCCGACAGAGAAAGTTTGGCGCTATGCCTAAGGTAAGTTTACTAATACTCTATGCAGTTTCCTTTTTTGAAATCTTATTGTAGGTGGTTTATAATTTTGGTAAAATTTATTTGAAACATATAAACAAAAATGTATTACTTTTTAAAATTAGTTAGCATTTAGTCTATTTAAAAATTATTCACATTTAGCTGAATCTTTACTTTAATTACGCACCTTACAACTTATTTTAAGTTAATAATCGAGAAGAAATCGGCTCCAACGATTCACATTGTGTAATTGTGTCAAAATCCGATACTACCGCCTCTAACACTCATTCGTAACCAGAACAATGAAAACTATTTATTCTGCAACTGAAATCGTTTTTATATAGTTAAAGAGTACAATATTTGGTCGAAGAAAATGTACGTTACATTACTGAAATTAGCATACTGTGCAAAGTTACTGAGAAATTAGAGAGATTCAAACTGGTGGTGTTATCACTCAAATAAGAGATACAATACATGTTCGAAGAGCTGGATGAAGGAGAGAGGCAGGATGGAGAAAATGAATGATGTGGTACACTTGATGGTTCTTGAACAGCTTGCGACGCTAGGCCCGAAGAGCGCCAGTTCTCTTCCTCTGCTTTTACGATTGACTGCATCAGTTCTAGTTTTATCCGTGTTTGCAAAAAACGAGGGAGCAAACGAGTGGACTTGCAAGCACTGGCGAAAAATAAGTCCAGGTCATCAGCTTTTGGTGCACTTCTTTTGACTCTCTCTTTTTCTTGCAAATAACTAATTAATTTATCCACATTTCTGGGGTGACGGTTACTGGATTCACCTGGTGTTGACGCATTAGTAGAGGGAAGGGGACTAGTCTCTTCATTCTCCTCTATGTCAGTAACGCTTTCATCTCCTGGAGTGAGAGGACGGTCGCAGTCAGGGTCCATTGGAGGGATATTAGTGTCACACATGCAACACACAAAAACAAAGACGTAGTACAACGTTGATATCACACGCAGAAACATATTTAATATTAATAATTAAAAAGAGAGCTACACTACTGGCCATTAAAATTCCTACACCAAGAAGAAATGCAGATGATAAACGGGTATTAATTGGACAAATACATTATGCTAGAGCTGACATGTGATTACATTTTCACGCAATTTGGGTGCATAGATCCTGAGAAATCAGTACCTAGAACAACCACCTCTGGCCATAATAACGCCCTTGATACGCCTGGGCATTGAGTCCAACAGAGCTTGGATGGCGTGTACAGGTAAAACTGCCCATGCAGCTTCAACACGATACCACAGTTCATCAAGAGTAGTGACTGGCGTATTGTGACGAGCCAATTGCTCCGCCACCATTGACCAGAAGTTTTCAATTGGTGGGAGATCTGGAGAAAGTGCTGGCCAGGGCAGCAGTCGAATATTTTCTGTGTCCAGAAAGGCCCGTACAGGACCTGCAACGCCGGTCAACTGCTGTTTGTGTATGAGAAATCGGTTGGAAACTTTCCTCATGTCAGCACGTTGCAGGTGTCGCCACCGGCGCTAACCTTGAAAAGCTAATCATTTGCATATCACAGATCTTCTTCCTGTCGGTTAAATTTAGCGTCTGTAGGACGTCATCTTCGTGGTGTAGCAATTTTGATGGCCAGTAGTGTATTAAAGGTTATTTTGAAAGGTTTTAAGCTTGAACTAGTACAATTAAGAACTACTTACTATTTTGTCCCAGTTGCTGTGTTATTTCGCCCCATGGTGTGTCCTTTAAATTGCTGTCTCATTGAGGCAAAACTGACGTTCAAGACACACGTTAAAATCCCGATTTCGTTCAGTTTAAAAGTTTTGTACTCGAAAATAATCATGGCTTTAGTTTGGAAAACCTGGCAACCCTGGATGGTAGTTGAACCGGATGTGACCTCAGAGGCAGAATTGCTTTGTGTAATTAGACTCCATGCAAGTAGGCTCTTGGTTTTGTTCATTTCGGGGGCAAGTTCAACACTTTACCGCAAGCCATTGTGTATTTTATGTTCCAGAACTGATTTCTTTGTGGAAGTAGTGGGTTTTAAACGTCTGGGAGTGTGACAAATACCACGAATAGTAAATGGACATTGAAACCAACACACGCCGGAATAGGAGACTGGAAGTGTATCGATCAGTTTGGGAAAAAGAAATTCCAGAACTGCGGCCAGTTTCAGGATATGCATATAAAGCAAGGTGTACTTTATGTGTTGGAAAAGCTGGACAGGGATTTCCGTTTCACACGGCGGCGTAACCTGTGTTGGGCATCATTTTAACAGTGTTAACCGCAAACGAAGACGCTTAACGTCGGTACAAGCCAAGAAGGCTCTGTTGAGGCTGGCAAGGTGTGTAGCAGATGCATGCTAATTTCAACACTTCTAATTTTGAAGTAATAATAGCCCTATTTAGGAAATTATAAAAATGCACTATTAATACCGCTTTTTTTCGTTTCAGATAATTACATCTGAGCTTACATTTGCGCTTCACACAGTTAAATATCATCTTAGCTATGCCAGTACTGACCTCACTGTGAAAATATCGTCTCAATTATTCCCGGGCCGGCAATTGCAAACAAAATCATGTGAATCATTAATTACTGACGTTTTGGGCCAACCAGCATAAATAATTTAACTCAAAAGTTAAATACTGACAAAGCGTTTTGCTTGGGGTCTGACGCTCCCTACACAGGCGATCAAAAGTGTTATCTATTTGTGTAATGTACTGTGATGTGCAAGTGGGTGTGTCCCACAGATATCTAGATTTCTTTGAGAACTCTGGTGAATCTGCATTTGCAATGTCTGAGCAGATCTTAAAAAAAATCTCAAATCAAGAACTGAATTTGCCCCACGTTTCAAGTTTTACTGCGGAAAATTCAGATCAAACTATGGGAACAATAACTCTGTTTACGTTCACTTGAAAATGGAAAATCTTGGTACAATGACATCAAACTGCTGTGTCCATAATTTTTGAAATTTGGTATGAATGCTATGTCCATAGACATTGAAATGTTAATAATTAAGGCTTTCAATTACTTCTTAAATTTAGCTAAAAGGGTATCTCAGTTGAAAGTTTCTTTCAATTTGTTGCTGTAGAATACAATGCTTTGTTCAGACATGTACCTACGAGGTTTTTAAGCGTAAAGCCTGCTATAGAAAGATTGTTGAAATATCTTCCTTTAATTATGCCATACTTTTATAGTGTAGATGATTGCCGCGGCTTCATTGAAAAGAACTTGATAGATGTGTCTGGTTCAGAAAAACTATTTCTTTTACTGAAATTATATCTTCACTTTTCCCTACATTGAAGTTACGTTTTTTCCAAGCCTGTACTCAACTTAGAAATAAATGAACTGACAATTTGTGAAGTATAATTTTTAAAATGTCAGTGTCGATACATACGTTCCTATTATTCCTCACTGAAGTCTGGGAACTATATGTGAGTGGATTTCCATGCCTTCAGTGAGGAAAAAAGTAGCTCGCACAAGTATGTAGGTCCAAAAATCGTCGTCATCATACCTGCAAACTTGTGAAGCCGTGTAATTTTTATACGAGTCTAAAACACTTATTACATTACGAAATTTATCATGGAACTACACGTCTGCTTTCACGGAGCTGTAGCTAGCCATCCTGCACTGACGTCTTGTAAACCAATTTTAGTTTGTCTCACCCTCCCTTTAAAAAGTTCCTAGCCCGGTCAGGCGCTATTCACCGATTTACAAAGAGCTACTCTCCTCTATAAGCAATGCACCATTAAGTACGAATAACACGCTTGCGTCTAAGGCTACGGCGAATGCAACACACCGTCATTCCACTGAAGACAGCGCACAGTCTGCACTTCTTATGTAAACTGCAGTTGGAACAGTGAGAAAGGAAAGGGAAGAAACTGATGATATCAGCCCATTGAGACTTTATGCGGAATTGGCGACGTTCGAACCACGGATCTCCCGCTTACTAGGGAACTGCGTAAACCACAGCGCCATCCGGACACAATGTTTATCACAAATGCACGGACTACCTCGGTACGCTCCCCGGCCGACCCACATTCCCACCTCGCATCACTTATCCGCAGTCCATGTCCATATCCTCCATGCTCGCTAATTTTAGATTCCCGCCGGAGGTCAAACGATATTGTGCATCCGCAATGAAGGTTGTGGATTCATTGCCCATCGAGGCGAGTGAGTTATACAGTTTGCACTTCCCTGCGCTACATAATGACGTCTGGCCACCGCATTCTACCGCGAGCGCTTACTATCAACGCCACTTACAACTCAGACGTCGGGAGCACGACGGTTCAATCCCACGTCCGGCCATCCTGATTTAGGTTTTCCGTGATTTCCCTAAATCACTCCAGGCAAATGCCGGAATGGTTCCTTTGAAAGGGCACGGCCGACTTCCTTCCCCGTCCTTCCCTGATCCGATGAGACCAATGATCTCGCTGTCTGGTCTCCTCCCCCCAAAACAACCCAACCCAACCAACTACTCAGACGACGAACGAGCGTGAACGCCCGTGCTCGTCCAGCCGCCTCCTGAACAGGCCGTCCTAATGGAAATCCTTCAGCATCTCCCGATTTAATTCCACTACCTTCCATCATCTTTGTTTGATTTTGTTGGCGTCCATCATATAATCTCTTTTCGGGACACTATTCGTACCATTCAATTACTCTTCCAAGTAATTTACCGTCAAGGTTGATTCCCCTGTATACACCCTCTATCTTTCTGCTTGCCCTTCTTTGCTTAGTATGTGTTTACTATCCGAGTTCCTGATATTTCTGCTTCTCCTATGTCCAAAGCACTCTTTCATTTTTCTGTGTGTGGAATCTATCATTCCCTTGGTCATGCGTGTTTCTACAGCCATGCATTTGTCTTATAGCCATACCTGCTTAGCCGTTTGGATGTCCCACCAGTTTCAGTTTTTAGGCGTCTGTATTCCATATTGCATGTTTAATTTTTATATTTTCTCCTTTCATCAGTTGAATTCATTATCTCCTGTGTTAACCAAGGAGTTTCACTAGGAGTGCCGGCCAGTGTGGCCAAGCGGTCCTAGGCGTTTCAGTCTGGAACCGTGCGACCGCTACGGTCGCAGGTTCGAATCCTACCTCGGGCATGGATGTGTGTGATGTCCTTAGGTGAGCTAGGTTTAAGTAGTTCTAAGTTCTAGGGGACTGATGACCTCAGATGTTAAGTCCCATAGTGCTCAGAGCCATTTGAACCATTTTCACTAGGAGTTGTCTTCTTACTATGTGATCCTCTGTTGCCTTCACTATTTCATCTCTTAAAGCTACCAATTCGTCGTACATTGTATTTCTGTCCCTGTTCCTGTCTAACGTTACGTAATGCGCAACAACCAGTGGTTCTTTCGGTTTATCTAGGTCCTATCTCCTTAAAGTCTTACCTTTCTTTAATTTATTCAATTTTAATCTATTTTTCATAACCAATAATTCGTGGTCAGAGACCACATTTGCCACTGGAAATACTCTACAATTTAAAATCTCGTTTAAAAAGCTCTGTTTTACCAAAAGGAATAGTGAATATTTTGGGATATGACAGGAACGATCATATGAAGCAAAAAAGGGTAGTAAACGTGGGCTTTGCTCTTCTTCATCTTCGATACTGTGAAACAAATCTCGTCTACTGGATTCTCGTTGCTTTTCTCATTTGAAGAGGTGGCAGTATGGATCAAAACAATAAAAAACTCCAGTAAAAATGTGCTCTAAAGCGCTTACCTTAAGAGGTATGAGCACTTGTTCAGTAGAAGAGAGATGTTTCACAGTAGTAAAGATGAAAAAATCTTCAATTTTAATCTAGTTTTCATGACAAACAAATTATAGTCAGAGACCACGTTTGCTACTGGAAATATCTTACAGTTTAAAATCTCGTTTAAGAAACCATCTAACCAAAAGGAATAGTACAACAATTTTTTTAAATGATTCTAATATTATTTGTCGTATTAGGACGGAGTGTGCATCGCAAAAGAAGGAGAACCAGGATTTAAGCGTTAAAACAACATTTTAGAGCCCATGTTAAATGCACGATATTTTCTTCTATTGGTCTATACTGCCTTCTCCCAAAACATGGAAAGAAAAGAGCTTGCAGTAGAATGTATTTGTCTCACAGTATATCGAAGATGAAGTGCTCATACCTCTTGAAGTATGCATTTTAGTACCCATATTTACTAGACTTTTTTGTTTTGAATGATCGTTCCTGTCATCTCCCTGAATATTGGCCATTCCTCCTGGGAAACCCTGTATAATCAGTCTCAAACCTTCCAATGTCCCAGGCGTCTTCCACGTAACCTATTTTCTGACCACCTTGCATTACTCTTAAACCAAGTGTTAGCGATGATGAAATTATTCTCTGTGCAATTGTCCACCAGGTAGCTCCGTCTTTCATTGCTTTCTTACACTCTACGTTCTCCTACTATTTTTCCTTCTTTTCCTCTCCCTTCTATCGAATTTCAACCACCGATAACGCAATTGAACTTTCGTATTTGCAAAATTGTGTTGGTATCAGGATCAGCAACTTAATATATTTGTAATTTATTAAAGTTTCCGTCGGAGTTGCAAATAATGTTTTTATTAGCGACTAGTTTCGAATTTTTCGCTCATTCTCAAACCATTACCTGCATATGTAATTTTTCACTGCACATAATACATCTGCCCCAGACACACACTCCTTTCGCCGATGGATGTCTACCGGTGATCGTCCTTTGCCAGCCAACAACAACAGCACGTTGGTCCTGTCTGGACGTATTTGGTTTCTAAATTTACCACACGCACATAGGAAAAGACACGAATGCCACACTAATACCTTGCCTACTTGGCTCAAATGGCTCTGAGCACTATGGGACTCAACTGCTAAGGTCATTAGTCCCCTAGAACTTAGAACTAGTTAAACCTAACTAACCTAAGGACATCACAAACATCCATGCCCGAGGCAGGATTCGAACCTGCGACCGTAGCCGTCTTGCGGTTCCAGACTGCAGCGCCTTTAACCGCACGGCCACTTCGGTCGGCCTTGCCTACTTGTCGGTGCTTATATACCAGCATTGGAGTCGCGCTACGTTCCATAGACGATGCAGCAACGTCCTCAAACTGAAACTTTGATCGTCCCTTATTAACAGTTAGGCCGGTTACTTTTGAAATAATACAGTTTACTTACTTTTTTTCCAACTGTCTCGTTTTCATTTGATTGCCCCTTATAGAAAGACGCGTTGTCATTCGAAGTAAAATGCCAGAAGTATACACATATATAGGTGACATAAGTTGTTACACAGCTTCTCCTCCCACTCCTAGCACTACATGCAAACATTCTATACATGTGACTTAAAAACTTATAATTATACAACAATCTGCATAACTTGTCTGTATTGTCAAGAGAAAGATATATGAGCTGTATAAAATACTTTATCAAGGTATTTAAGCACTGTAAAATAATTTACATGACAACAATATTTTTAAAATGACTAATATTATTTTTCGTATTAGGGCACAGTGTACATCACAAAAGAAGGAAAATCAGGATTTAAGCGTTAAAACAACTTGAACCAGTGAAATGTATGTGTGTAAGAGGGCATATAGTAAACCGTTACGTCAACCATTGTGGCTCTCTTCTTCTGGCAGCACAATGTTTACGTTGCTGATCATCTGCATGGTCGCGGAAACGCAGCTTAGACAGAGCGACACAGTACCTTGCCGCAGGCACCAGGCAACTCTAGGGGGAATAAAAATTTTTGGAGGGGCTATTCACTGGTGTGGCCGAGGACTTTCAGCGTGCAGGTTGAGAGTGACTCCTCAAATATAGTTTTCTGTCCTTACCACATTATTGCAATATTTACCTAGAATTTGGCGATAATAGCAATGAAATGCATTAAATGTTTTAATCTAATAAAAACAAATAGCTTACATTAATACTTAGTGCATCGGGTAGGTAGATTAGAGAATTTAGAAAGGGAAATGGGTAAGTTGACGTTAGACAGAGGGAATCAGTGAAGCGCGGTGGCACGAAGAACAGAACGTCCGGTCATTACAGCGTTACCAACACAAAATCAAATAGGAGTCATGTAGGAATAGGCTTAATAATTAATAAGAAAATAGGAAAGCTGGTAAGCCACTATAAACAGCATAGTGAACGAAATACCGTAGCCAAGATAGAGATGAAACCAACAACTGTAACCTCCCCCTCACTAATCGACCTTAATGACAGTGAAAAATTAAACTGAGTGTACCTAATGGAAATTTGGGAAAAGCAATCGCCACCGAAGTTAATCTGTCGGTAAAGAGGGAGGAAGGGTTACACCTAAATGAAAAGAAAAATGCAAATGAAATTGGAGGAAATTAATTTTGAAAAAGGGTAAAGTTAATAAAGAAAGTAAATGTGAGGTCGTTACGTTAACAATTAACTAGCGTTACTTAGATATTTGAGATTTGGGGAAAATTGCGGTCGCTAATCCTATTCACAACTACTATAACAACTGAAAAAGAAAGGTTAATGCACATATAATTAGCACTAAAAGCGTGGCAACTGACCCGTGTCGTGTGAAAACTGAATGTTTGTCAGAAGTAATAAATTTCGCTACGCACTGACTTAATTTAGCAAAAGAATTAATAAAACCGGAAAATTGAAAGTTAATTTAGTGATCGAAAATAATAGTGAACTTTGTTTCTGAAGCACTGCGAAATTAAATAAAATAAGGTTAGTCTCGGGCTACCTCAACAATCATCTCAAAAGCAACTTGAATCTACGCAATTTAGAAATAAGAGATTTAAGTTTGAACTTGAATTAAATGATTTTGAACGATTAACAATAGTAAAATTTGGTACGAACCAAACTGAACTGCAGTCACAGGTAAGCTAAAATATGGTAACAAAACTCGCACTCTTAATTTGTGCTTGTGTAATCTAAATATAGTTCTGTTTGGTTATTGAACTTTGAAATTAAAGCAGTGTGTGCTTGTGTAATCTAAATATAGTTCTGTTTGGTTATTGAACTTTGAAATTAAAGCAGTGAAATCGAATGATATTACTTTAATGCTGGCGTTTGAATTTCAACGACACTAGGGTTCATTTTGGGAAAGGAAAGGGACCCTGCTTGGTAATTCAATCGGGACAATTAGCAACAAAGGTTTATGCTAAGTTGCTGTATTTTAGGGATGCAAATGGAACAGTTTGAAAAGCTGAGGGCTGCCATACAGTTCTAAAACTTTACGTGCTCTCAGTCTTCCTTGTTGGTTGATTGAAAGTTTGAAGTCGTCGATCGAGGAGGTGGCGACAACCACTTATTGTCGGCCGTCGCTGTTGCAGAAGCTGGATGTTGGCGCGCCTTCTCGACATGGTCACCAGGCGAAACGGGCTCTTGATGTGTGCCTTCTAATGTTTCCCGTCCGCGACACCGTGCCAGAAACTATCATAGCAAGTCGAGCGCAATCACATGCTGCCAAACCCCGAAAGCGCGCAACTCGCGGGAGCGTCACTCAACACACCTGCTCCACCGCCCTACTCCAGCCAGACTCTGCTCTGCCCGCGCTCCACGCGGCAGGGTTCACACCATCCACGATCCTAAACACTTTGGTTCTCCACACGACCTATCGATGCAATCGTTCGATAGGATAGCTTTCCCTAGGCAAGACCCAGCGTAAAAATACAAACAATATTTACAAAACAAACCAATTATACATCGACATAAATGCATAAATATATATATATACAAACTGTAAAACAATTACAATATATAAAGCCACAGAAATGTCATATCTTCAGGTAACAAAATAAGGAAAAAATTTATAGGACAATAGATGGAAATAGGAGGATATGCATTTCCGGCGTTACACAACCACTTCAGAAGTACAAGTTTATATGCCAAATAGCTTCACAGATGATGAAGAGATTGAAAGAATGTATGATGAGATAAAGGAAATTAGTCAGATAGCCAAGGGAGACGGATATTTAATTATTAATTAAGGTTTCTGCCAGAGCTGCAAATAATGTTTCTATTAGTGATTAGTTTCGAACTTTTCTTTCATTCTCAAACCGTTACCTGCATTTTTAATGTTTCACTGTACAGAATACATTTGTTTCTACGTCCGTTCATTATAAAAAAAAAATGGTGCGCCAAGTTCCGTGCTGGTCGCTATTCGGCACAGGTTACACCATCTGAAGTGGGATACATTCGAGCTCCCGCCCTGTAGTCCTGATCTCTGCCCGTGCGATTATCATGCCTACAGTCCCTTAAAAAAGGGCTCGAAGGATCGACGATTCCTGTCGGACGAGGATGTGCAGCAGGCATTTACAGACTTCTTCACACAGCAGGATACGGTGTTTTACCAAACGGGTATCTTCAGCCTGGTGCGCCGGTGGGACTATTGCCCCAGTACTCAAGGCTGTTTCGCCTCATTGGCAAACCGAAAGGTTTTGATCGCCCTTTATGCATTAATCTCTCTGTGAGACAAGATGGTCAATGTCTTCGTGAAAAAATGGTTGTGGTTGCGTACGGAATAATAATTGTACTCAGGCGTGCACCTCTTAATCTGAAGCAAGTCGGCGGGCACGATTGTCTACCTTCAGTGCACTAAAAATATGTAAGTCACATGCGGAGAGATCGGGACTGGGCAGGTACACATGTCGCCAAGGTTGTTTAGAATAGGCTGTAGAAGTTTCGTTGACAAGCCCATACAAGTCCTCCACACAGTTTGATCTCTCCCCCAGGCGATTTGCATATTCTTGGAGCCCTGAAGAAAGACATTCGCGGCCGTCGATTTGTTTTGGACGAAGAGGAGCACGCCTGGGTAAAATCATGGTTCCGTAGGCACCCACAGATATTTTCCATCCGTCGTTTTCTTTTGACTGCCCTTTATAAATTACATACAAGGTGTTCGGAAATGCCGGCTGGTGTGGCCGTGCGGTCTGGGCGCTTCAGTCTGGAACCGCGTGACCGCTCCAGTCGCAGGTTCGAATCCTGCCTCGGGCATGGATGTGTGTGATGTCCTTAGGTTAGTTAGGTTTAAGTAGTTCTAAGTTCTAGGGGACCGAGGACCACAGATGTAAAGTCCCATAGTGCTCAGAGCCATTTGAACCATTTGTTCGGAAATTTCCATTACAAACTTCTAGGACTTGTAGAGGGGAGTAAGTACATAATATTTCGAACAGAAACCCATCTCCGGAAACGTCATCCAACCACGCTACACAGCATCGAAGTTATAGGCGCCGGCGCCCATAAATGTATGTATATACAGGGTGATTCCGTGATGATGTTACAAACTTGCAAAGATGATCACAAACAGAGAGACAAACACCGTCCGAACAGAGCTTGAAAGACTAAAGGTACCGACCGGCCGCCGTGTCATCGTCAGCCCGTAGGCGTCACCGGATGCAGATACGGAGGAGCATGTGGTCAGCACACCGCTCTCTCAGCCGTTGTAAGTTTTCGTGACCGGTGCCGCTACTCTTCCGTCAAGCAGCTCCTCAATTGGCCTCACAAGCGCTGAGTGCACCCCACTTGCAAACAGCACTTGGCACACGAGGATGGTGACCCATCCAAGTGTTAGCCAAGCCCGGCAGCGCTTAACTTCGGTGATCTGTGACGAACCGGTGCTACCACCACGGCACGGCCGTTGGCCTTGGAGGACGATGAAGAAGATGGATAAATGTATCAATTTGAGGTAATAGTCGCTGTACCGGAAACGAATGACTCGAAAATTATAAGCGAAAACCGTTGTGATATCTCTGACAATGGAATACAATGTACTGGTAATGTTGCTGTTAAGATTTATGGTAGGCAACTTTCAAATGTGGTAGTATGGACACAAACAAGAAAAAAATACGTGGCAAACATGGGCTCTAAAATCGGTACCTTAAAAGCAGTGAACACTTGTTCAATAGAAGAAATGTGTTTCACACTAGCGAAGGTGACCAAGTGCCCATCACCTCAAGTATGCATTTTAGAGCCCATATTTACTGACATTTTTTCTTACTTTGGTCCATACTACAGCATCTGAAAGTTGTATACCCTTTTTTCTTCGCTACAACAGTACCAATACACGCATTCCACTGTCAGAGGTATCAGAATGATTTTCACTTAAAACTTTCGACTCGTTCGGTTCCGAACCAGGGACACTTACCTCGGACTGATGTATTCACCAGTCACCATCATCAGTGAAAGTTTGTAACATCATTGTTGTGGTTGGCAGGGGAGCCAACACCGTGTTACTAGAGGTGGCCGAAATGCACCCGTTTTAGCTCACGCAGGCTGGCGTGAGGTCTGGAACAGGGCAAGGAAATTAGAATTTAGAAAAACGGACGTAGCTGGTGGAATACTTAACTTTAATCCATTAATGATGAACGTCGCTCTTGACGGTACATGATTCACAATATCAATAGTAACTGAATATGGCGCCTTGCTAGGTCGTAGCAATGACGTAGCTGAAGGCTATGCTCAACTATCGTCTCGGCAAATGAGAGCATATTTTGTCAGTGAACCATCGCTAGCAAAGTCGGTTGTACAACTGGGGCGAGTGCTAGGAAGTCTCTCTAGACCTGCCGTGTGGCGGCGCTCGGTCTGCAATCACTGATAGTGGCGACACGCGGGTCCTACGTATACTAACGGACCGCGGCCGATTTAAAGGCTACCACTTAGCAAGTGTGGTGTCTGGCGGTGACACTACATTCCTCCCCCGCAAATCGGCGTACGGTTGTGGCATAAGGCTTCCGCCCGCCGTGGGGAGGACCCCATGTTGACGTATGCGACGAGGTGGGGAGCCTAACAACAGGCGAGGCTGTGCCACCCGCACCCTGCCATTCGGACCGCGGGGAGCTAGGAAACGCCTGAAAACCTGCTCCAGGGTGCACGCCAACATGCGGTGTATGCGCCCGCAGAGAAACAGGAGGGGCCGAAGGGTCGACCTCCATCGGGCCGGGGCACCCGACGGTCGAAGACGACATATGGTCCGTAGCGGACAAGAGTTCCATGTCGGAGGACAACTGGTCACGGGAAGCGATCGGCGGCGCATGACCCAGGGAGGCGCCCGGCGGTTGCAGCGACGCGTCCACCGCGAGCGTCGCCGGCGGGAGAACAGGCGGCGGCCATGGGGCAAAATGGAAGGCAGCGTCGGTGACACCTGGGGCTGAGGCGAACCAGTAGATGGGTCCACAGGGCGCTGACCGGACGGCACCGTCGCTGAAAGCAGACGGCGAGCGGCAGATCCCGTGCGACGACAGAGGCGCAGCTGGCTGAGATGCTGGCGCACCTCAACAGAGGCCCCCAAACCCAGATACATAGCGCGTCCGAGGCAGCGGAGAATGCGCCCTTCGGGCCAACGCCGTGATCCTCGGCAGTGGCGGTAGTAGACAATGTCGCCTGGGGCAAAAGCAGGTGTCTGCCGCTGCACAGGAACCTGATGCGGCGGATGTAGCAAAGACATCAAGGCTCGATGAGGGCGACCGCGGAGCAACTCAGCCGGCGAGCGACCATCTGGGGGCTGAGAGCGATACGAGGACAAAAAGAGCAATAACGCGTCCTCCCGAGAATGCGACTCTTTTAACTTCAACATCTGTGACTTGAAAGTCCTGACCAAGCTTTCAGCGGCATCGTTTGACTGGCGAAAACGGCGCAGACGTCGGAAGGAAGTCGGCCGTGCCCTTTCAGAGGAACCATCCCGGCATTTGCCTGGGGTGATTTAGGGAAATCACGGAAAACTTAAATCAGGATGGCCGGACGCGGGATTGAACCGTCGTCCTCCCGAATGCGTGTCCAGTGTCTAACCACTGCGCCACCTCGCTCAGTGAAGAAATGGAAGAGGCATGTGGCACATATCTGTTATAGTAATTTATTTTTCCCAGCACACTCTGTAGCTGCTTCAAATTCTGCGGCGAAGGCAAGTCTTGTATGGCACGACGGGGCGTGGGACTGGGATTTATGCCTTGGGCATTGAGTACATGTCCCAGGTATGGCAAATCACGAGCAAAAAATGCACATTTGTCCTTCCGCAAGCGAAGACCATTTTGTCGCAAGACCTGAAATAATGTTCTGAGATTGGCTAAATGTTCTTCTTCCGTCTTTCCGGAGATCACAATATCGTCCAGATAGTTTGCTGCAGTAGGGACCGACGCACAAACAGTTTGTAGATATTGCTGAAACAATGCAGGGGCGGATGCACACCCAAATGGCAGTCGTTTGAATCGATACAAACCAAGATGCGTGTTAACCACCAAAACGCGCTGGGATTTTTCGTCCACCGGTGTTTGCAAGTACGCATCTGTGAGGTCCAACTTCGAAAAATATTTACCCAGGCACAGTCTGTCAAAAAGATCTTCCGGGCGGGGTAAAGGAAAAGTTGCAATCACTAGTTGTGGATTTACTGTTGCCTTGAAGTCCACACAAAGTCTCAATTGTCCCTACGGTTTTGGCAAAATTACTAAGGGTGATGCCCAGAGAGAAGCCTGCACACGTTCAATTACACCTTGTGATTCCAAATCGTGTAATGTTTTTGCGACCTCATCACGCAATGAGTGGGGAACATTGCGCGCTCTGAAAAATTTCGGTTGCGTGTTTACTTTCAGTTCCAAATGTGCTTTATAGTTCTTAGCGCAACCAAGGCCCAGTGCAAAAATGTCTGCAAATTCTTCACATAGACGAGAAACACTGTCAGAAGGCTCAGTCTGGTTTACTGATAGGACCTGATTTACTATAGACAAGTTAAACAACTGAAATAAATCGTAACCAAACAAGTTCACTGCAGAAGAAGAATGAAGGACGTAAAATGACACAAGTTTTGTTTGTCCTTTGTATGTTGCAAGAAGGCTGCACTGTCCTAACACAGGGATATCTTGACCTGAATGAATAGTTAACATTTGTGGCACGCAACGGAGGTGTGCCCAGCAGTTTGTAAGTGTCTTGATTGATCAGTGACACTGCAGCCTCGGTATCGAGCTGGAATGGTATCACTTGGCCGTTAATGTCCAAGTCCACAAAAAGTTTATTGTCCTGCTGATGACAAGAGCGACTGTCTCGAGCAACGTGAACTGACACTGGTACATAATCACTTGTGACTTGATGGGATTTCTGGCGATGTTGACGCACACTATTTGTGGGGCGAACACAGTCACTGTTAGAGAGAGTGGCACTGAGCGGAGTGGAATGAATCACATGAATTTCCATGGGCGAAGTTTCTTGAGCCTGAGTATCCTTGGTTTGATTCTGATTCTGGCATGAAGCAAAGGGTCTGGAATGGTTGTGAGTTTCCGATCTGAGCTTTTTCTGGCAAACACTCTGAACATGTCCTTTTTTATTACAGAAAAAGCAAATAGCTTGGTGTGACGGGCAATTCTCACGCGAATGTCTAGTAGCGCACCGCGGGCATGATTTTAGCACTGCATTTGCTTGCCAGCGCGGCACACGTGGCTGAGAGCCTGGCGGCAGCGGCGCGGCCAGGCGCGAGGACTGTTTACCGTTCCGTGCAGCTCGCCTGGTGGACTGGTTAACCTGACACACGGGTGGCGAAGTTTCAAATGATTCCTGAGCACAGTCAAGTGTGTCCTGCCGATCCAATGTGTCCATCACTTGTTGAAGGGAGGGATTGACTAGTTTCAAAATCTGTTCCCTTATACGAACATCAGAAACGTTCTGTGCAATTGCATCACATACCATAGTATCTGAATAAGGGAGTCCACATAGACACTCAAAAGCACAATCCCTAGTAAGGCCTTGCAAAGTTGCAACCCACTCCCGATTAGTCTGAGCTGCTGTACGTTTTGTACGAAAGAAGGTATACCTTTTCTCAACTAAATTGACTGAGTCTTTGAAATATGCATCTAATGCAGACAAAATTTCTTCGTAGGACAGAGTTGCTACGTCGCGTCGGGGAAATAATTTGACTATCACACGGTACCTTTGTACGCCGACCGATGATAAGAGATAAGGCTGACGCTCGATACCTTGAATTCTGTAGGCGGCGAGATGAAACCCAAATTGGCGTGACCACTGCATCCAGCTTTCCAGTGCAGCATCAAAAGGTTGAAAAGTTGGTGCAACTGCGTGTTGTGGCTGTGTTAGCGGTGGAGCGGCGGCTGCCGCATCGTTTTGCATTGCACGTTGACCTGGGACGAGCTGTCCAAGGGCATCCAGTAATGCCTGCGTCTGCTGATTCTGTAAATGATAAAATTCGGACAGTACATCTGGAGATTGTGGCGAAGCCATTACACAAGTAAATCAGGGCAATATCAATAAGAACGCGGTTTTGCCTCGTCGCCAATGTTGTGGTTGGCAGGAGAGCCAACACCGTGTTACTAGAGGAGGCCGAAATGCACGCGTTTTAGCTCACGCAGGCTGGCGTGAGGTCTGGAACAGGACAAGGAAATTAGAATTTAGAAAAACGGACGTAGCAGGTGGAATACTTAACTTTAATCCATTAATGATGAACGTCGCTCTTGACGGTACTTGATTCACAATATCAATAGTAACTGAATATGGCGCCTTGCTAGGTCGTAGCAAATGACGTAGCTGAAGGCTATGCTAAACTATCGTCTCGGCAAATGAGAGCATATTTTGTCAGTGAATCATCGCTAGCAAAGTCGGTTGTAGAACTGGGGCGAGTGCTAGGAAGTCTCTCTAGACCTGCCGTGTGGCGGCGCTCGGTCTGCAATCACTGATAGTGGCGACACGCGGGTCCTACGTATACTAATGGACCGCGGCCGATTTAAAGGCTACCACCTAGCAAATGTGGTGTCTGGCGGTGACACCATAATCATCATGGAATCACTCCGTATATACAGGGTGGGGCAAATAAAAGTGGCCCAGACGACTGGATACGATTGGACGTTAATGCATGCATATAACCACCTCCCGTGAAGCGCACACCACATGTACGGCCGCCACGTGATCCAGTGCAGACGTTGGAGCACATTTACACAATCTGGCAGAGTTGTTAGCAGATATCATTCTGGTTGCGGCCCTAGCTGGCCCCCTGATCTGTCAGTGTGCGATTACTTTGTGTGGAAACCCTCAAGTCTACAGTGTATCGCAACAACCCTCATAGTCTTCAAGAACTGCAGCAGAACATTTCGGATCAGATTGCAGCAATTCCAGCAGTCCAGCTTCGATCGCCTTCAGCAACTTGCTGACCAGGGTTCAAAAGTGCCAAGAGACGAATGGTGATCACTTTCAACATCTGCTATAGTCAGGTTAGTTCTGTATTTCCTTTCCTCTGCCTTGGTTCTTTGTACCCTGGAACTCTGTTCTCCGGTCCACTTTTATTTGTCCCACCCTGTACATACATTTACAGGCGCCGGGGTCTGTAAATTTGACGCTCTGTAGCGTCGTTGGATGACGTTTCTGGACATGGGTTCTTATTCAACATATTACCCACTCACTCCCCACCGAGCGAGGTGGCGCAGTGGTTAGCACACTGGACTCGCATTCGGGAGGACGACGGTTCAATCCCGTCTCCAGCCATCCTGATTTAGGTTTTCCGTGATTTTCCTAAATCGTTTCAGGCAAATGCCTTGATGGTTCCTTTGAAAGGGCACGGCCGATTTCCTTCCCAATCCTTCAATAACCCGAGCTTGCGCTCCGTCTCTAATGACCTCGTTGTCGACGGGACGTTAAACACTAACCACCACCACTCACTCCCCACTACAAGTCCTAGATGTTTGTAGCGGGAATTTCCGAACGCCCTATATACATACACTATCCGGACACTTGGCTGAAAATTACTTACAAGTTCGTGCCGCCCTTCATCGGTAATACTGGAATTCCGTATGGTGTTGGCCGACCCTTAGCCTTGATGACAGCTTTCACTCTCGCAGGCATACGTTCAATCAGGTGCTGGAAAGTTTCTTGGGGAGTGGCAGCCCATTCCCCATTGAGTGCTGCACTGAGGAGACGTATCGATGTCGGTCGGTGACGCCTAACACGAAGTCGGCGTTCCAAAACGTCCCAATTGTGTTCTATAGGATTGAGGTCAGGACTCTGTGCAGGCCAGTCCATTACAGGGATGTTACTGTCGTGTAACCACTCCGCCACAGGCCGTGCGTTATGAACAGGTGCTCGATCGTGTTGAAAGATGCAATCGCCATCCCCGAATTGCTCTTCAACAGTGAGAAGCAAGAAGGGGCATAAAACATGATTGTAGGCCTGTGGTGTGCTAATGCCACACAAAACAACAAGGGGTGCAAGCCCCCTCCATGAAGAACACGACCACACCATAACTCCACCGCCTCCGAATTTTACTGTTAGCACTACACACACTGGCAGATGACGTTCACCAGGCATTCGCCTTACCCACACCCTGCCATCGGATCGCCACGTTGTGTACCGCGATTCGTCACTCCACACAAGGTTTTTCCACTGTTCAATCGTCCAATGTTTACGATCCTTACACCAAGCGAGGTGTCGTTTGGCATTTACCACCGTGATGTGTGGCTTATGAGCAGCCGCTCGACCATGAAATCCAAGTTTTCTCATCTCCCGCCTAACTGTCATAGTACTTGAAGTGGATCCTGATGCAGTCTGAAATTCCTGTGTGATGGTCTGAATAGATGTCTGCCTACTACACATTACAACCCTCTTCAACTGTCGGCGGTCCCTGTCAGTCAACAGACGAGGTCGGCCTGTACGCTTTTGTGTTGTACATGTCCCTTCAAGTTTCCACTTCAGTATCACATCGGAAACAGTGGACATAGGGATGCTTTGGAGTGTGGAAATCTCGCGTACAAACGTATGACTCAAGTGACACCCAACCACTTGACCACGTTCGAAGTCCGTGAGTTCCGCCGAGCGCCGCATTCTGCTCTCTCACGATGTCTAATGACTACTGAGGTCGCTCAGCATCACGCTATCTGGACATTCTTCGTGAATTTGTGGCGGTACAAACTGCCTTAGACGACTCTGCGAATACCTCGTGGTTTATGCAAGATGGTGCCCGGCCACATCGCACGGCCGACGTCTTTAATTTCCTGAATGAATATTTCGATGATCGTGTGATTGCTTTGGGCTATCCGAAACATACAGGAGGCGACGTGGATTGGCCTCCCTATTCGCCAGACATGAACCCCTGTGACTTCTTTCTGTGGGGACACTTGAAAGACCAGGTGTACCGCCAGAATCCAGAAACAATTGAACAGCTGAAGCAGTACATCTCATCTGCATGTGAAGCCATTCCGCCAGACACGTTGTCAAAGGTTTCGGGTAATTTCATTCAAAGACTACGCCATATTATTGCTACGCATGGTGGATATGTGGAAAATACCGTACTATAGAGTTTCCCAGGCCGCAGCGCCATCTGTTGTTGAAAATTGTAACTACTGTAATTTCGAAAGTTTGTCTGCCTGAAAATGTACTGTTGTCCCAAGCATATTGCAACAAACGGTGTATTTCTATCGCTGCTCGTTTAGTTTTTATTACAGTTTCAAATATACCGGTCATTTTTGAAACACCCTGTATTTAGCAATGTGTTTGTATACCTGATCAGGTTGATACCATATTACCTCATAATACGACGGAAGGAGGTAATTGGAATTGAAAAACGTGCTGTAATTCTAACTCTGCATCGGGAAGGCTTTTCTGTTAGGACAATACTAACACAAGTTGGCATAGCCCTATCTACAGTGGTGTATACATTGCAGCGGTTGAAGTAAACTGGTGCCAATGCAAGTGTTTCGCGATCTGGAAGACCAGAGTAGCATCATACAGGAAGATCAGTTCACATGTGTACAGAGTAAACGTTATAGGACTCCTTCCGCACCCGAAATTTGCGAGGGAGTAAATAGTATACGAGCTCTAATCTCTCTCAGCAGTGCAACGCCTTCTTCGTGAACAAGTTTTAAAGGAATGCTTAGCGGCCAAAAATACCGTTATTATGCAAACAAAATAAGGTGAAAATATCGGAATGGGCACAGAAACATGAAAACTGCAGCCACAGCGAATGTCCAAAATGTTATTCAGGGATGAATCTAAGTTTGAAGTGCTTGTAAGCTATTGTCGAATGTTTGTTCGTCGACTTCGCGGAGAACGTATGAAAAGTCAGTGTGTGACACAAGCAGTGAAACTTGATGGAGGCTGGGTCACAGTGTTGAGATGTTTTGTGGGTGATAAAGTCGGCGATCTAGTGGGAATTAATGGGACATTAAAGGAGGAAGGAAATCGCAAGATACCATTTGGTGAGAGACTTCCAGGTCGTGGGTTTGTTCTGCAGCAGGAGAACGATCCCAAACATGCTTTTAAATTGTGCAGATGGTATGTCAGTAGAAAACAGAATTGTGGGGAACTGAAGTATATAATTTGGCAAGTCAGTCTCCTGACAAATCTCATTGAACTCTCTTATGTGATGAACTCGACAGGGTGGTCAAAAAATCTGGGGTCATCTGATGTACAGAATAATTTACATACGTGTTGTACTGCATTATTTGTTAAAACACTAGAAAATCTTATCTCCCGAATGCCAAGGGTTTGTGCAACTCTTCTAAGAACGAAGGGTGGATACTTTACAATGGCTAAAAACCAAACTATATTATACAGTACGTAATGATAGAGAGAGAGAGAGAGAGAGAGAGAGAGAGAGAGAGAGAGAGAGGGAGAGAGTTCCCGGGTTCGATTCCCGGCGGATCAGGGATTTTCTCTGCCTCGTGATGGCTGGGTGTTGTGTGCTGTCCTTAGATTAGTTAGGTTTAAGTAGTTCTAAGTTCTATGGGACTTATGACCACAGTTGTTGAGTCCCATAGTGCTCAGAGCCATTGAACCATTTTTGAGAGAGAGAGAGAGAGAATACTTATTTTCTCGGGCTATTTCAATTGTATGATGCGTTTGTACATTGAAGTAAAGTATATACACTATGTGATAAAAAGTATCCGGACATCCCCAAAAACATACGTTTTTCATATTAGGTGCATTGTGCTGCCACCTACTGCCAGGTACTCCGTATGAGCGACCTCAGTAGTCATTAGACATCGTGAGAGAGCAGAATGGGGCGTTCCGCGGAGCTCACGGACTTCGAACGTGGTCGAGTGATTGGGTGTCACTTGTGTCATACTACTGTACGCGAGATTTCCACACTCTTAAACATCCCCAGGTCCACTGTTTCCGATGTGATTGTGCAGTGGAAACGTGAAGGGACACGTAACACACAAAAGCGTAATGTGTAATAGGCAGACATCTATCCAGACCATCACACACGAATTCCAGACTGCATCAGGATCCACTGCAGATACATAAAAGTTACGCGGGAGATGAGAAAACTTGGATTTCATGGTCGAGCGGCTGCTCATAAGCCACACATCATGCCGGTAAATGCTAAACGATGCCCCGCTTGGTGTAAGGAGTGTAAACATTGGACGATTGAACAGTGGAAAAACTTTGTGTGGAGTGACAAATCACGGTACACGATGTGGCGATCCGATGGCAGGGTGTGAGTATGGCGAATGCCCGGTGAACGTTATCTACCACCGTGTGTAGCGCCAACAGTAAAATTCGGAGGCGGTGGAGTTATGGTGTGGTCGTGTTTTTCATGGAGGGGCCTTGCACCCCTTCTTTTGCGTGGCACTAGCACAACACAGGCCAGGCCTACATTGATGTTTTAAGCACCTTCTTGCTTGCCACTGTTGAAGAGCAATGCGGGGATGGCGACTGCATCTTTCAACACGATCGAGCACGTGTTCATAATGCACGGCCTGTGGTGGAGTGCTTACACGACAATAACATCCCTGTAATAGACTGGCCTGCACAGAGTCCTGACCTCAATCCTATAGAACACAATTGGGACGTTTTGGAACGCCGACTTCGTGTTAGGCGTCACCGACCGACATCGATACGTCTCCTCAGTGCAGCACTCAATGGGGAATGGGCTGCCATTCCCCAAGAAACGTTCCAGCACCTGACTGAACGTATGCCTACGAGAGTGGAAGCTGTCATCAAGGCTAAGGGTGGGCCAACACCATACTAAATTCCAACATTACCGATGGAGAGCGCCACGATATTGTTAGTCATTTTCATCTAGGTGTCCGGATACCTTAGATAACAGTGTAGTTTTTGTCATGGGTGATCGAAAACTTTTGATTGGTAGTGTATGAGAAAACGTTCTTTTAGGTGTTTCGGATTGGATGTTTGTTCCGCACGTATACGAAGCTTCGAACAATTCCCACAGGTGGCAGGGCCGTAGGAAAATATCAAAATAACGTGTACTCAATCAGGGGTGTACCTAGGAGTTGGCAAGAGTGGCCCCCTATGTTTCACTTCCATACATGGCTACACTCCATACAAATACTTTTGTATTTATAACCCTAGGCTGTACTTGCGCGTAAATCCGAAAATAGCTTCGCAACCGACACTCCACAGTATTGGAAACAGTATTATACCATCAAGCGACACCATAACTGCGCGACAAGGGGCGCAAGAGCAATTTGGGGGGGGGGGGGGAGGGGAGGCGGGGGAAGGGGTGCAAATTCCAAAGGCCGCCGACGATGACGTGACGGAGCGCCGCCCTCTGAAAAAATAACGCTGCGCCGCGGCCAGTCTGGTACGAGAAATTGTGGAAAAATTTGCTACAGAACGGAGAAGAGATAGTAGAGGAAGACGCTCTGATGACGAGAATCCTCTTCGCTTTACTGGGAGGCACTTTCCTCATGTCATTCCAAGTGACCAGTCCAAGAAATGCTGACTATAGCGTAGATGTGCAGTCTGCTCGAAACAGAATGTGCGCCGCGGCCGGTATTTTCTTTTTAGATAAACTTTTGAAAAATATTACTACTACGACTTTATTCTTGATTTTTTGGCAATGCTCAGCTAAATATATTACCCAAGCTGAACCTCCTTACTCCATGAACTTTATCAGAGCACGAGAGCACATAACCTTGCAAACCAGTTTTGACATCTTCCTGCAAATGCATAAAGTGCGATTGTGGTCAGATCTAGTTGACATATTTCTTGTTTAATTGGGCAAGTAAACGTATACTCTATATTCACGGTAAGTAAATATTATTTACTTGTTATATTAGCTTATGGCAACAGTTGCAAAATATTACCTTAACAAAGTACCCAGAAAGTCATTAGACCTATCTAATAATTATCGCATACACCTTTAAACAAGATTCGTTGTTGATATTACTGGTCTCAATTTTGCTATGGTAATTGCCATATCAAATCTTTTTATCTTATTCTTTTATCTCCGCTGAGTCGACAATTTATTACAGATTTGAGGTTTTGAAGGAACATAGATCCTTTTGGATTAATTGTACTCTCGCCAGGTCAGGGCAATTACGACTTGCCCAAACGTTTGGGGGTGAGGATTCTGAAGCACGAGGCCTTACGTGAGCGACGTAGAACAAGTCATGCTGAACGCACCATGCGGCATTACCTGGTTATCGTAGTGAGAAATACTTTAGCACTTAAAAGTTCATTGGCAGTGACGAGTCGCCTACCTCCCCATCCTGGTCGGCTTTCCATCAGGTTTCAAAATCGCCACCCACCTTCGCAGTGGTAGGTGATTGTGTTAGCTGGCGAGCGGAAGTAAGCCAGACCGGAAACGCACCCCCGTGTTGTCTGTAGTCAATTCCCAGAAGGACCTCGGTGCCGACACTAATCCTGTCGACCGTGAGGCTGAATGCCCTCCTCAAAGGCTCGCCGAAGCTGCATTCACAGTTACACGGCCCTGCAAAACTCAACAGTTACCAGTTCATCTGTGGCTGTGTAGCAAGAGGAAGTGCTCGGTCGTACATCAGGGAAGGTGAGTCATGTGTTCTGTAATAGCAATATATTTCCTGTGCTCATGCTCATGATTCATAAGCAGCTACGATTCATTCAGGTTTGAATGAAACTCTTATTTTATTTTAGCAGGCAGTTAAACATTTTCCCCGTTTTTCCGGCAGTAGAATCGCACTATTTGTGATTTGACGCTTCTTACGTATATCTGCTTCATTTATGGGCTGTTTTTTTTTCGCAGTCAATTTATTGATTTGAAATTCGTAGTAGTAGGTAAAACTACATTATAGCAATATATACATATCAAAATCTGTTGAAAGTCGTGCATATGTCACTATAAGTTTCAATTGACATAGGTGTTGCCAAAAGCGTCCCTAGGGAAGGTACTAAAATTATCAGTCTTGTTAACGAGTACCAGAGTTTAACTTTGGATTATTCAAAATAATATGAACTCATTCATCTAAAATGCTAGTCATACAAGTTTTCTTTCTCACAACAACATTTCATTTACTAAAATCAATAAATGTGAACATACTCGTGTTTAATAATTGTAGCACCTTTATTGTTTGTTTCAGTAACATTTGATATGCTATCTAAGGGGATTTGGCTGTTTGCCATATTGTTTATAACAGATGTACCAGTTAAAATTACACATAAGATTTAAAAGTGTTGAAGATGAAAACAGTTGTTTTATCCTAAATGTCATCACATTCGATAAATATCAAAGTGACGCTACTTTCATTATAATCTCAGATTAATGTTTTTGATAAAAGCAAGCAGTGTTAAAGTGATGTACGTGCCAAGTAGTAGCGAAATATTGATAGTATCTCTGAATTTTTTCCACTGTACTACTATCTGCTGTTTTGCGACATGAGGCACGAAGTGTCCCTTCGTGCATTCCACTGAGACTCTCCGGGTTAATGAAATCCAGCTGAATTTTCTTGCATTTCTCAAGCGTTTGTATGGAATACAGAACACAGAACGACAACAATAACTTTCTTTAAAACGGATATAAAGCCTGCCGTGTGAAAAATGATAGATGTTTATTTCTCTCTCTCTTACAGTTTCTTTTTTTTCTTTTTTTTCCTCCAGACATCGATGATCCCTTCACAATTTTTTCTGTACGTAAAGCTGGTGTTATCAGGCGTGAACCAAAGGTTCTGGTCCATTCACACAGGCAACAATGAACCATCCTGATTAATAATGGGCATTATTGTGTAAAAAAGCGTCAATAGCAGACGTTGAATGCAAAGTCGCCTTTGTATTTTTCACCTTTAATTGAAAGTGTCCTAACGCTCATTCCCTTTTTGATATCAGATCTACGTGCATTGTGCATTCAAGGTTCACTAAAATTGCCTATATCGCACTAGTCAATTTGCATTCGTAAAACAAGCTCTGAGCACTTCAGTTTCAGTCATATCTGGTTGCGATATGTTTCTCGATACACATTGTATCTCTCTATGGGAAATTTTTTTGAAACAAATAGGCTACCGTAACTCTAAATTCTCTAGCTCTTACATCGTTAGTATTGTCTACTCTAAAGCAACATCGTGTGCGCAATGTGGTTTCCCTGACCATAAAATCTGTTTGAATTCAAAGAAATATTAAAAAGTCACGCATTTATTGTCACCGTTATTCCTGATATACTTCTACATTATTTTGCTGCTTTGGTTTTTTATCTTGATATTTGACATTCAGACCAAATCAAAGAGTCGATGGATAAGCTTTCCCTATAGCTTACTCCTATTCTCTTCAGAATTTCGAACATCTTGCACCATTTTACATTGTCGAACGCGTTTTCTAGGTCGACAAATCCTATGAAAGTGTCTTGACTTTTCTTCAGTCTTGCATCCATTATCAGTCGCAGTGTCGTGACTGCCTCTCTGGTGCCTTTGCCTTCCTTAAAGCCAAACTGATCGTACCTAACAGATCCTCAATTTTGTTTTCCATTCTTATACATATTATTCTCGTCAGTATCTTCGATGCATGAGATGTTAATCTGATTATCCGGTAGTTCTCACATCTATCTGCCTTTGCTATCTTCGGAATTGCGTGCATGATATTTTTCCGAAAGTCTGATGGTACGTCGCCAGTCTTATAGATTCTACTCACCTAGCTGAACAGTCGTTTGGTTGCTACTTCTACCAATGACTTCAGAAATTCCGATGGAATATTACATATCCCCTCAGCCTTATTTGATTTCAAGTCCTCCAAAGCCCTCTTAAATTCTGCCTCTACTACTGGATCCCCTATGTCTTCCATGTGAACACTCGTCTCTTGCCGGCCGAAGTGGCCGCGCGGTTCTGGCGCTGCAGTCTGGAACCGCGCGACCGCTACGGTCGCAGGTTCGAATCCTGCCTCGGGCATGGATGTGTGTGATGTCCTTAGGTTAGTTAGGTTTAACTAGTTCTAGGTTCTAGGGGACTAACGACGTCAGCAGTTGAGTCCCATAGTGCTCAGAGCCATTTGAACCACTCGTCTCTTCTTCTAGCACTCCATCTGACACGTGTTCCCCTAATAGAGTCCTTCGATGTATTCTTCCCATCTATCCGCCCTCTCCTTTGCGCTCAGCAGTGGAATTCCCACTGCACTCTTAATATTACCACCGTTGCTTTTAACCCGGCAGTGCACGCGCCTGGAAACTGGACACACAAACGTCAAACACGTAGCTGTTCTTTCAGACCCTTACAGATTACATCGATTTTTAATTACCATCAGACGACTCAGTGTTATCTTATATATGTGTCGACAAGATGGCTACTTTTAACCAATTTTCAGACATTGTATTAATGTGAAAATTTCTCTGGTCTGACAGACCAGCTGAGTTTACTGCCAGGTTAATTTCCCCTAATGTTGTTTTCACTTTTCTGTATGCTGAATCAGTATTACCGACGATCATTTCATTTTCAATTTCTTCACATTTTTCCTGCAGCCATTTTGCCTTAGCTTCCCTGCATTTCCTATTTATTTCATTCGTAAGTGACTTGTATTTCCGTATTCCTGAATTTCCCTGAATATTTTTATACTTCCTTCTTTCATCATTCAGATGAAGTATTTCCTCTGTTGCCCATGGCTTCTTCGTATTTACCTTCCTTGTTCCTATGTTTATCATCCCAACATCTGTGACTGCTGTTTTTAGAGATGTCCACTTTTCTGCAGTTGAACTTCCTACTCTGGTATCCACAGCCTTCGCGATCTTCAAACGCGTCCCATAATTCCTCAGAGCTTTGGTACCCCATTTAATTCCCGACTGGTTCTTTCGGACGGTTCTCTTAAACTTAAGCCTGTTCTTCATCATTACTAAATTGTGATCTGAGTCTATATCGGCTCCTGGGTACGATCTACAATCTACTATCTGATTTGCGGCGATCTTTTGCATGCACACACATTTGCGCAGGTATCTGTGCAGGCAAATCGTAACGTGTGGACCGGCCTTTCCTTGTAAGTGCCAACACACTAAATAAATGCTTTCGTGATTTCTTTTAGGTAACTTCCACTGTGTCTCAGCAGCTGAAATTTGGCATGTGGGTTTAAGTTACGTCAACTACAAGTGGCAGAAATCAAGGCAAGTTTTGACAAGGCAAGTCTGATTATCTCGTCTAGATTCGGCCTGACCTGGGGAGAGTACTTGAACCAATTGGTGGTACTTGAGCCCAGAGGGTTCTTTTGTGTGTGGCCCTATTATAAATTATTCATATGTTATTATTATTATGTATATACGTTCATTTTATTTTCATTTATATTTCATTCCAGGTTTAAACATTTCCTTTCATACAACAAAGAGATGGGACCTAAAAAACTATCTGGAAGTGCATTTAAAAAACGAAGAAAAGAAAAGGAAAGAACTGCAGTTCTCCTTTCAGGAGACTTGAAAAATTGGCTGAAACTCAACAAGTAGGTGGACACACTTAACACTGCAACAGATCAAGATGAGAGTAATGCCGATTTTGAATCTGATGGTACGGAAACACATCCACATAAAAATAATGACAATCAACCGCAACCATCAACTTCCCATCATATAGCCCCACCAGTTTCAGAAAACAACTATGAAGAGTACGAATCTTCCACACACAGTTTTTTAGATGAGAAAGGATCAGCAGTTGGTTGTCGTGATTTATCTCCACAAGTAGAAGACTGTTCACCAGAAATAGGCGAAAGTTTTTAATGATCCAAAAAAATGACCTAGCTATCCATTGATTACTGATAGTATTCGAATTGTACTGGTTGAACGTGGCCCTCAAATAGTTGACGTATCAACCTTCAAGTTTCCCGTGTAGTATGGAGATAGACGTTTCGATGACAAGTGATTTTACAAAAAGCTCACAAATGGCGAACGTGTGCGAAGACAATGGTTACTTTATAGCCAGTCGGAAGATTCTCTATTTTGTTTTCCCTGTCTCCTCTTTGGGAAGGATCATCGTGGAAAGTCATCTTCATTTTCAGATTTTAATAAAGGCTTCAACGACTGGAAACGCTTAAACCCTCTCATTTACAATCACGAAAACTCATCCAGCCACAGGTTGTGTTGCATGCAGTGGAAAGATTTGCAAAACCGACTAAAACAAAAGAAAACTGTAGATGATGAAATTCAAGAAAGTATTCAGAAGTAGGTAGAGAAGTGGAGGAACATACTGAAAGTAGTCATAGACGTAATTATATTTTGTGCTAAAAATAATCTACCACTTCGAGGAACAGCAAAGAAAGAAATCATTGGCGAGTCAAGTAGTGGAGTTTTTTTTAAGCACATTAGAACTAATAAGTCACTATCATCCTAAACTAGCAGAACATATGGCATACGTTAAATCAAATAAAGTGGCACTCAGTTACTTTTCCCCTAAAGTCCAAAATGAGCTCATAACCTTAATTGGAAATATCGTGAGAAGAAAATCTGGAATTAAATAAAAAATGGAAAATACTTTTCGATCATTTTTGACTGCACACCAGACAGTGCTCACATTGAGCAAATGAGCCAAGTTATTAGATTTGTTGACTTGTCGGATGGGAAGTGCCAAGTTAAAGAAAGTTTTATTGAGTTTATCAACACTAATGAAAAAACAGGTGAAGGCATTTCAGTGCACATTCTTGAAAAACAGAGAAGATGGGCTAAGTATTGATAATTGCAGAGGTCAGGGTTATGATAATGGCAGCAATATGGCTGGAAAATGTGTCGATGTGCAAGCTCAGATCTCAAAATGATAGATGACCATAGATGTTAAGTCCCATAGTGCTCAGAGCCATTTGAACCATTTGCTCAAAATGAGAGTGCTCGGTTTGTACCATGTGCTGCACATAGTTTAAACCTTATCGGATCGCATGCTGCCGCTGTTTCGCCTCTAATGATTACTTTTTTTGGAACAGTTCTAAAGATATTTACTTTCTTCAGTGGCTCTACAGGAAGGTGGCAAGCTTTGTTAAGTAACTTCGACATTACGTTGAGGGGTCATTGCGACACTAGGTGGTCAGCCAAACGTAGAGCAGTCACAGCTTTAAAAAGAATACTGAACGAACTGTATGCAAGTCTGGAGGAAATGGCTGATATTAACCAAGACAAATGGAACCTGGAAACGTCAGTGGGGGCTCAAGGACTCATCAAGCAAATCGACTTCAAATTCCTATCTTTTGCATCTGTGGAAGAGGATTCTAGTCTCTATTGATAAAATCAGCAAGTCACTTCAGAAAGAGACTGTTGCAGTCGACAAGGCTAGCAAAATGATAAAGGGATTGTGAAATACGAGTCAGGAAATCCGAGATGAAGGTATTGGTCCAGCAATCGACTATGCGACAAAGCAAGCGCAAGAAATCTGTACCGATGATAATTTTGCTGAAAAAAGACGGAAGGTCATAAGCCAACGTCTTTCAGATTCCAACAAACAAATGCATGATGACTATCTCGACTCAAAATAGGAGTTTCAGAGGGAAATAAATTTGGTTTATGATCAAATCCTGACAGAACTTACTAAGAGGTATGAGGCAATGGCTTCAATATCTTCAGAATTTTCTAACGGGAGAAGCCCTAAAAAAAGAGCCAATTGATGTTCTTAAACATTCTGCAGATTTTGGGATTAAATATTCACATGATGTAGTGTAGTTGAGGTGTCGCAAGAATTGGAAATTTTTCGAATGCAAGCTAAAGAACTCATTAACGATGTTGAAAAAGCAACACCACTTGACATTCTTAAAAAGATCCAAGAGCTTTCTTTAGAAGATATATATCCGAATATCCAAATAGCTCTTAGAATTTACTTAACACTTCCTGTTACGGTGGCTCCTTGTTGAGCGAAGCTTCAGTAAAATAAAGCTCATCAAGAATTATTTAAGGTCATCCATGGGACAGGAACGTTTGTCAAATTTAGCCATTTTATCGATTGAACATGAAGAGGTAGCGAAACTTAACTTAAAGGAATTAATAGATAATTTTAGAAAATTATGGCCAGGAAAGTAGCATTTAAGTAGATTAACTGAGCTTAATAACAGCGTTACGTTAAATTTGATATAGGTATTCCTTGCAACTCAATCTATTTTGAAATAGACTTTGTGAAATGTAACGAGTTTTCGTATTTAAATGTAAGTTTCTATTTCTTAATCCTTCAGAACACCTTTGATTCTGGGATGTAAATTAGTTTCGTTCTGTCTTAAATTTACGTAAATTAACAATACTGCACATATATATTTGCCAAGAAACGCCTTCACGTTTTCTTGGGACAAGGGAAAATATCAATCTCTCTGTATTGATAAGGGGGTGCATTCTTTGCTTCCTGGGGGTTTCTTTAGAGGGCGCCATTTTAATTTCTTGCCAGGGGCGCCACATACCTAAGATACACCATTGTACACAATACACTTTTACAGCAACAAGGTGTAATTGACTTCTTAGTAGCAGAAAAAGAAACCTTGAAGAAGATATGTAAACGTTCGTATGCAGTGTACGGTAATGATACAGTTGATAGAAGTTCTGCGGGGTGATGGTAAAGAGAGAGAAAGCGATAGCAAGAGCAAAAACTGAGCTCCATGACCGGCCCCATTCGGTGCGTCCTGTCACAGCCACTGCTCCCGGCATGGTCAATAGCATGGATGCCGTTATTCGCGCAGACCGCTGCGTCATCGTTCGATAATTATCTCTGCAACTACTGGTGAGCATTGGCAGTGTGTGTGCAATGAATGGGACGCCTGGATATTCAAAGATGTGTTAAAGAGAGGTTACACGAATGCTTTCAACAGACCACAAGATTCAAATAAATGCCATTTCATCTGATCTGTTGGAGCAGTTTGAGGCCCATGGGGAGGCCTTTATATCGTGCACTGTTACAGGTGACGAAACCTGGTTGCATCAATTTGAGCAGGAAATAAAATGATGACAGTCACTGGAATAAGTGGTGAGATGAGTCGTTTTTTTAGACCGCTGAACGGAGGGGTCGTCAGCGCCCTTGAACGAAATAAATAGGGGGAAGAATGGTGAAAATGAGTTTAAAATAAAAAATTTGAAAATCAAGGTAAAGCAACAAACAAGCATTTAAAATACAAGACTGACTTCGGAAGATTTATATTAGACCATCCGTAAAATTCAGATAGAACACGGCAGAACAACTAGATAAAAATCTAGAATAAAATACCAGCACACATGCCTTTTGAAGGAGCCAGACTACTGTGTTTAGATGACTACTTCGAAATAATGGGTGACCAAGCCACACTCTGATACACTAAAATCTCACACCTAATATTTTGAGAAGGCGTCCTGACATCGCACGAAGCCGTATAACATGAATCACGCTCGCCCCACCATTAATTTAAATGGCTGCAGGACCTGCCCTGAAGTGGTCGTTTAAAATATGTCATACTGACTGCTGTGTTCCACACTGTTGAATATTTGGTGGCTGCTCGACACGTAAGAGAAAACAAGGTGTCCATGGTCAATGTGCTACTTCTTCAGCTCGTCACGGTCGGAAGAAGGTAAGCCATGGTCGCACTGAAGGTTTCACTGACCACAGATTATTGCTCGGCACTGTCATCCACTGAGCCTCTCACCAGCACATAGGCTCCCAGGTCGTGTATGTGGTAACAGCCTGTAGAAGGACTGAACAACGAGAAGGAGGTGGAAGAGAGCAGGCGCCCTTGGCAGCTTCATCAGCGAGTTCATTTTCCCAACTCCCTATCTGCCCTGCCACCCAGCAGAAAACTATTTCCTTTTCCTGCCTTTGTAAGAGGAGGTCGTTCTGGACATCTTGCACCATGCTATCCACTGGCTACATCTGACCCTTTGGGAATCTGAGCAAATGAGGAATTTGTTGCCAGGATGCCATTTCGTCTGCTCCTGTGCCCTCAGGATAGCAAACCATTCCGCATAATAAACTGGAAACTGTCCTGGGAGCCCTATCACATGGACAAATTCGGTGAACACGACAGAGCAGCCAAGAAAGTTCGACTGCTTAGAAACATCAGAGTAAACACAAATAAAATCCGGGTGTCGATTTAAAATATCGTAAAATTCAGTTTTAAAAATATAATGTATGGTACAATGCCTCCTGTACCCATCATATTTAAATCGGAACTTGCGTCTCTTCAGCAGACAGGCGAATCTCCTACTCCACAAGCATCCTGAAACCTAGCGCAAAACTTAGCCAGGTGTCAAAGAACATATACGCCTTGTGTACAGATTTTGATGGCGAGGATGAAGTGCTTATTGTAGGAGGAGCAGGAAACAACCTGGCAAACAACTTAGAATATAGCATAGGAGAAAATAGGAGCAACAACATCACACGCTCGTTGGGAGTTTGTCGAATTTTTGCAGCGACATGACCAGACCTGGGCTGACACGGCTGTCAGACATTTGAACAAAGAGCTGACCGAGTTGCATTTGGATGAAACAAAGTTTCATATCTGTGCTGGGCCTGTTGCAGTGACTGGGAGATGGGGTACAGTAATCATGACCTGCTCCTGAATAGGAGGAGAAGGAAAGATTAGCTGAGCATATAGCAGAAAGTGTAAGTAAGGTGACAAGTACACGAGACAAAATCCCTGTGGTTACTTGGATCACAGAGGTTCATTTTTTAGCTTAGAGTTAGGTCACAGACATAGAGTATTGAAAGAAATTAGTGCCGTGTGGGACCATAATACGTGTAACAGTAGCCAGAAAAATAAAATTAATTCGTTTCATCAGGACAGATGAGGCTTTTGTAAGCCTAAAAGGCTAAAAATTTTGAATGGATAGGTGTTCTGCGCTCCTAGGAAACTTTCAGATATTTACAAGAAATCTAGGTACATAATTGAGCTACCTGTCAGACAAGAAGAAACAGTTACTAGCTAATGAAGGTTTCAATGTAGATTTCTTAAAAGATAAGGACGGGAAAAATGAACTAGAACTATTATTTGAATCTTTAAATTTAATTTAAGCAGTAAATTTTCCAACTTGTGTGCAGCAATATACGAGTAGTAGGACACTGATAATGTTTTTTATAGAGTACTCAGACTGAAAGTATTAACGTGTACCCAACTGCTATTGGACTATCTTTTCATGATGCACAATTAATGGGCATAAACAGTATGGCGCCTTACAACGCAGAGGTAGGTTCGTACAAAGCAGTGAGGCTTATAAATGAGAGCAGGATACGCTGTTTTAAGAGCAAGCTAAAACGGGTGGCACAAAATGCGATATATGTAGAAAGAGATGCTAAAGCCAAATTCAATTTATTCCATAGTAAATTTGTGTCAATATCTGAAAGTTGCTTTCCTAAAAAGTTATCCAAAAGAACCGTTAAAATAAAGTAGGCTGTACGTAACTAGGCGAATAAGAATCTTATGTAAGAGGAAGAGGAAATTTATGTAAAGGCTAGAGTAAGTTAAGATCTGGCATTACTTGCATACTACGTAAAATACTGCAGTACTTCAAGGAAAGTATGCGTGTCCGGACAGAAGTAATTTTATTTATTTATTTACTTACACGTCAAGTTCTGTAGGACCAAATTGAGGAGCAAATCTCCTAGGTCATGGAATGTGTCAGTACGTCAAATTACAACATAAAAGTAATAACAGATAAAAATTAAATGTTTATGAAACCAAAAAAAGTCAAGCCATAAGTTTTAGTAAACTAAGTCAACAATATCGCACGAGAATCAGCTTAATTTTTCAAAGAACTCGTCGACAGAATAGAAAGAGTGACCATTAGGAATCTCTTCAGTTTACATTTGAATGCGCGTGGATTAATACTAAGATTTTTGAATTCTTTTGGTAGCTTATTTAAAATGGATGCAGCAGTACAATACACATCTTTCTGCATAAGTGTTAAGGAAGTCTGATCCAAATGAAGGTTTGATTTCTGCCGAGTATTAACTGAGTGAAAGCTGCTTATGCTTGGGAATAAGCTGATATTATTAAAAAGAAACGACAGTAAAGAATGTATATATTGAGAGGCCAATGTCAAAATACCTAGACTAGTGAACATGGGTCGACTAGAGGTTCGTGAATTTACACCACTTATTGCCCGAACCGCCAGTTTCAGAGCCAAAATATCCTTTTAGAATGGGAAGAGTTACCGCAAAATATAATACCAGACGACATAAGCGAATGAAAATAAGCAAAGTAGGCTAATTTTCGTGGCGAACGATCGGTGGCTTCAGACACCGTTCGAATAGTAAAAATGGCAGTATTAAGTCTTTGAAAAAGATCCTGAATGTGGGATTTCCACGACAGTTTACTATCTATCTGAACACCTAGAAATTTGAACTGTTCAGTTTCACTAATCATATGCCCATTCTGTGAAATTAAAACGTTATTTTCTACAACCCTTGAACTTATGTCATGAACTGCACTATCTGAAACCGAGCCAGTGTTGCACACTGCATCCTTTACTACCAAGCCAATGTAATCAGCAAACAGAAATATTTTAGAGTTACCTGTAATACTTGACGGCATATAATTTATATAAATAAGGAACAGAAGTGGCCCCAACACTGATCCATGGGGCACCCCACATTTGACCGTACCCCACTCAGACCCCATATTACAGCCATTCTCAACACTGTGAATAATGACCTTTTGCTTTCTGTTGTTAAGGTAGGAGGTTAACCATTTGTGAGCTACTCCCCATATTCTGTAATGGTCCAACGTCTGGAGGAATATTTTGTGATCAACACTATCAAACGCCTTAGTTAAATCAAAAAATATGCCTAGCGTTCGAATCCTTTTGTTTAACCCATCCAGCACCTTACTGAGAAAAGAGAATATAGCATTTTCAGTTGTTAAACGACTTCTAAGTCTGAACTGTGCATTTGATAGCAAATCGTGTGATATAAAATAATGAATTATCCTTACATACACAGCCTTTTCAGTAACTTTAGCAAACACTGATGGCATAGAAATAGGTCTAACATTGTCTACATCATCCCTTTGCCCCTTTTTACAAAGCGGCCTTACTACTGAATACTTCTATCGTTCAGGAAACTGACCATTTCTAAACGAAAAATTACAGATATGGCTAAGTACAGGGTTAACATGTGCAGCACAGTACTTTAATATTCTGCTAGGCACTCCAACATATCCATGAGAGTCCTTAGTCTTCAGTGATTTAGTTATTGACTCAATCTCCCTCTTGTCAGTATCACAGAGGAGTATTTCAGACATCAGTCTCGGAGAGGCATTTTCCAATACAGTTGTTTGATTCCCTGTAGAAACTAAATTTTTATTTAATTCGCCAGCAATGCTCAGAAAATGATTGTTAAATACTGTATATATATATGATTTATCAATAACAGAAGTATTTTTACTGTGAACTGACTTTGCATCGTCGACCTTATGCTGCTGACCAGACACTTCCTCCACGACTGACCATATGGTTTTAATTTTATCCTGTGAATTAGCTATTCTATTTGCGTACCACCTTTCTAATAACATTTTTAAGTACCTTACACTACTGTTTGTAATGGGCAACTGTAGCTTGATTGTGACTACTTCTAACATGTTGATATAATTCCCGTTTTTTCTGCATTATACCCGTATTCCACTAGTCAGCCATCTAGGCTGCCTTTACTGCTAGTATCCCATTTAGAACGCTCTAATGGAAAGCAACTTTCAAAGAGCATGAGAAATGTGTTAAGGATAACAATAAATATTTTCACATCTGTGTTATCGGCACTATAATGCAAGTAATAAGATTAAAACTATATGGGAAATCGTCACACAGGAGACAGGACAGCGAGTCAATGTACAATACCCTATGACAGTTAAACAATACGATAATGTTGTGACTGATAATTCACAAGTTGCAAGTACTTCTAACAATCAATGTCTGAAGGGAGCAGCAAATATAGGATAAAATGGGTCAGTTGAAGTAGGAAGAGAATATATTAAAAATGTCGTTCCACAAAACTTTTAGGCACTAGATGTAGTACTAACATCCTTTACTGAAATTAATACAATTGTAACTTGACTTGATGAAATGTCAAACAAAATTTAGAAAAGTAGTTCCAACTTAATAAGTAATGTCCTTTGTGATATGGGCAATGCATCACTTGCACAGGGAATTTTTCCAGACAGTTTAGAATATGCAATTATTGAAACACTTCATAAGAAAGAGGACAAGGATTGGATTGGATTGTTTGGGAGGAAGAGACCAAACAGCGAGGTCATCGGTCTCATCGGATTAGGGAAGGACAGGGAAGGAAGTCGGCCGTGCCCTTTCAAAGGAACCATCCCGGCATTTGCCTGGAGCGATTTAGGGAAATCACAGAAAACCTACGTCAGGATGGCCGGACGCGGGATTGAACCGTCGTCCTCCCGAATGCGAGTCCAGTGTGCTGACCACTGCGCCACCTCGCTCGGTACGAAAGAGGACAAGGTAGACTTAAATAGTTATCATGCAGTTTCCTTACTGACATTTTTTTCCAACATATTTGAAAAAGTAATATACTCAAGAGTAGTCTCACACTTAGGTGAAAACAATTTATTTAGTGGTCACAGTTTGGATTCCAGGAAAGTTGCTCAACTGAGAACGCTACTTACACAGTCACTCATAAAATAGTACAAGCCTTAAATAACAATATATCACCAGTTGATATTTCTTGCTATCTCTCCAAGGTCTTCACTTGGTAGACCATGATCCTCATTCAGAAAAACTCAAGTTTTGTGGGACTGATTGCTTTACATACAGCTGGTTTGAATCATACTTGAGAAATAGAAAGCAAAAGGTTGTGCTTAATAAATCAGACTATGTCGGAAGTATATAAGTTAAAGACCTTCCGCATAAAATTCAAATAACAAAACAGGTACTTTTTGCAGACGATACTTGTGTTATAATAAATCTCATTAGATAGAAAGCAGCAGAAAAGTTAATAATTCTTTCGAAAATACTATTTACTAAGTGGTTTTCTGAAAATGGACTCTTCCTAAATTTTGGATAAAAAACACAGTTCGGTACAGCAAATAGAGTCATACCAATGACTGATGTAGCACATGAGCAGGAGTTAGAAATAGGGTAGAATGCTTTGAGTTTTTGGTTGTACATACTGATGAAAACTTGAACTGAAAGAGTTATATAACTGAGCTTCTCAAAGAATTAAGTTCAAATACATTTGTTTTTCGCATAACTGCTAACCTTAGAATCAAACGTATCAGTCTGCTGACATATTTTGCATATTTCCAGTCAGTAATGTTGTGTGGAGTGATTTTTTGGGGTAACTCATCATTTAGAAAGAAATTCAGCAAGATAAGTGAATCGCACACAACATTACCAACTGCTGTGCCAGGAGAGGGCGCTAGGGCATGACCTATGAGGAACAGTGCAACCCTCTTGGAGGAAACCATGCATACTGTAACTGTGGCTGCATAGTACAGCACATATTAAACTGAAGTCTCTGTGTGAAGGCTTTCTGAATAAATAGTCTCTTGCATGGAAACTATGCATTTCGAGACATCAGTTCATTAGACCATTTTTGTTCCGTATGCTCTCATTGATTAATCCCTAGAGTTTTTAAACGGTGGAAAAACTACCCTTTATACCCGGCACCCATATTCAAGCCGAGGTGACACAAAGAGCTTATGAAATTGGTGCAGACGTGCGCTATAGCCTCCCCACTCCCCCCCCCCCCCCCCCCAAGCTTACGACTGTCGCATTTGAGAATATTGAATGCTTTGAAGCATCTTTATTTCAGTTCCTTAAGGTGTAACAGCCACGGCAGCCTCTCATCAAAAGTAAGGCCCAGTTATTCCACCTTTCCCTTAAAAGTAATAGCGGTATTAACCATTTTTAAAATAGGTAAATTAAAAATTGTGGGCCCAATTAAAATCAATACAAATAGATTTCTGTAAAAATAACTTGAAACCTGTGGTGTTTGCTTATTCCTCCCACCATCTGATCGTCAAATGCAATTGCTGAATAATCATTGCAAGGTTGGAGGACGCACAGTACATGCAGAAATTGTCCACGAACAAGGAACACTATACGGCACGCCTCAATGCAGACGTAATACCGTTTATCGAGATGGCGAATGCCAATAAAGGGTTAGTGGGCATACGAACAAAACGCACTACATCATACTTTTTCGTGTTAGCTGTCTCAGAATTCTGACATCATGGCATCCAGATACATGCACCAATTCTAGAACATCATCGCTCCTGGCAGTTTGACATCGCGTACTGCCCTACGAGGGCCACCTGCTGTGCCCACACCCCGTGCCCTCCCGCACCTGCACGTCGACGCCATCATGTCTGCCACTGGCGTCAAAGGCTTCCCTTTGAGCAGTTTTAATGTTTATAGTTCGATTGCGTCAACGGCGCCATTTACCGTCTGTACGTACGTTCAGTTTGAACTACCTCTAGCAGCAGCAGCAGTCATCAACTGGACGGAAGAAATCCGACAAATATTTGCCAGTTTTTTGTTATCAGCAAAGTAAATTTTGCGTGAGGGTAGTAGCTAACGTTGTACTGCTCCCACGCAGGACTCAGAGCGCTATTGCATGTATATTTCACAGGCGCACTGATCTGTCGTGATAAATTGATAATGTTATATGGCATTCTCTGTTAATACACACATAAAAAAAAAGTTTTGCATCGCCCCGGTTTCCAGAACTCCTGAAGACAGACGTTAACTGTGGATATTGTATCACAGACACAGTCCCTTTGACTATTCAGAGATGTCACTAAACCCGCCCAAAGATGCAAACAACAATGCAGGAGCAGCGCCTATAAGACGGAGGGGGTCCGACAGCCGATCAGTTCCAGTCATTCCACCAGGAAGGAGGTACACGGCTTGTGTTGTCTGTAGTTCAACTATACCTAGGCGGTCAATACCGCGGTTCGATCGCGTCCGCATTGTAACTTTGTGTCAGGAAAGGGCTCTCAACAAGGGAAGTGTCCAGGCGTCTCGGAGTGAACCAAAGCGATGTTGCTCGGACATGGAGGAGATACAGAGAGACAGGACCTGTCGATGATATCCTCGCTCAGGCCGCTCAAAGGCAGTGGATGACCGCTACCTACGGATTATGGCTCGGAGGAACCCTAAAACCAACGCCATCGTGTTGAATAATACTTTTCGTGCAGCCACAGAACGTCGTGTTACGACTCAAACTATGTGCAATAGGCTGCGCGACTTGACTCCCGACATCCATGGCGAGGTCCATTTTTGCAATCACGACACCATGCAGCGCGGTACAGATGAGCCCAACAATACGCCGAGTGGAGCACTCAGGATTGGCATCACTTTCTCTTCAACAATGTGTGTCACATATGCCTTTAACCAGACAACCGTCGGAGACGTGTTTGGAGGCAATCCGGTCAGGCTGAATGCCTTAGACACACTGTCCAGCGAGTGCAGCAAGGTGGAGGTTCCCTGCTGTTTTGGGGTGGCATTATGTGGCGCCGACGTACGCTGCTGGTAGCCATGGAAGGCGCCGCAACGGCTGTACGATACGTGACTGCCAACCTCCGACCGATAGTGCAACCATATCGGTAGCGTATTGGCGAGGCATTCGTCTTCAAGGACGACAATTTGCGCCCCAATTGTGCGCATCTAGTGAATGCCTTCCTTCAGGATAACGACATTGCTCGACTAGAGTGGCCAGCTTGTTCTCCAGACATGAACCCTATCGAACATGCCTGGGATAGATTGAAAAGGGCTGTTTATGGATAACGTGACCCACCAACAACTCTGAGGGATCCACGCCGAATCGCCGTTGAGGAGTGGGACAATCTGGAACAACAGTGCCTCGATGAACTTGTGGATAGTACTCCACGACGAATACAGGCATGCATCAATGCAAGAGGATGTGCTGCTGGGTATTATTGGTATCGGTGTGGACAGCAATCTGGACCACCACCTCTGAAGGTCTCGCTGTATGGTGGTACAACATGCAATGTGTGGTTTTCATGAGCAATAAAAAGGACGGAAATGATGTTTGTGTTGATCTCTATTCCAATTTTCTTTGCACGCTCCGGAACTACAGAATCCAGGAGATGCAAAACTTTTCGTAATGTGTGTATTTAGGTTTTGTTGTTGACTAATATCTGGTGCTGGTAGAATCACTACAGTCTAACGAATTTAGAGGCAATATGAGAGAGGTGGCCTATAGCCCATAAGATACACACTGTGTAATCTAGATGGTCCCTCGTGCCCTGAACTACCCTTAAGCAAATATGTGTGGCTGTCTCTGCGAAAAGGAAATAAGTAATAGCTAGAGGGCGTTCACGATAGTAGTAGGGAGATGGCGACGTCGGCATACTTTTGATATCAAATTGATATGCAAATTAATAAAATTGATCAACTAATCACATCCGCCCACCGCCACCCCCAACCACGCCCACCCATCGCCCACGGATGATGTCACGTGTTTTCAGCTGCACATGTTGCCCAGCCCTTCGCTGGACTATTTAACATCAACTCGACTCCTATAATAAAGCATCTATTAAAAAAGGGAAAAAAAAACATTCGCGACCTTCATACACTACTGGCCATTAAAATTGTTACACGACGAAGGTGACGTGCTACAGACGTGAAATTTAACCGACAGGAAGAAGATGCTGTGATATGCAAATGATTAGCTTTTCAGAGCATTCACACACGGTTGGCGCCAGTGACGACACCTGCAAAGTGCTGACATGAGGAAAGTTTCCAACCGATTTCTCATACACAAACAGCAGTTGATCGGCATTGCCTGGTTAAACGTTGTTGTGATGCCTCGTGTACGGAGGAGACATGCGTACCATCACGTTTCCGACTTTTATAAAGGTCGGATTGTAGCCTGTCGCGATTGCGGTTTATCGTATCGCGACATTGCTGCTCGCGTTGGTCGAGATCCAATGACTGTTAGCAGAATATGGAATCTGTGGGTTCAGGAGGGTAATATGGAACGCCGTGCTGGATACCAACGGCCTCGTATCACTAGCAGTCGAGATGACAGGCATCTTATCTGCATGGCTGTAACGGATCGTGCAGCCACGTCTCGATCCCTGAGTCAACAGATGGGGACGTTTGCAAGACAACAATCATTTGCACGAACAATTCGACGACGTTTGCAGCAGCATGGACTATCAGCTCGGAGATCATGGCTGCGGTTACCCTTGACGCTGCATCACAGACAGGAGCGCCTGCAATGGTGTTACTCAACGACGAAGCTGGGTGCACGAATGGCAAAACGTCATTTTTTCGGATGAATCCAGATTCTGTTTACAGCATCATGATGGTCGCATCCGTGTTTGGCGACATCGCAGTGAATGCACATTGGAAACGTGTATTCGTCATCGCCATACTGGCGTACCACCCAGATATGGGGTGCCATTGATTACACGTCTCGGTCACCTCTTGTTCGCATTGACGGTACTTTGAACAGTGGACGTTACATTTCAGATGTGTTACGACCCGAGGCTCTACCTTCCATTCGATCCCTGCGAAACCCTACATTTCTGCAGGATAATACACGCCCGCATGCTGCAGGTACTGTACGGGACTTTCTGGATACAGAAAATGTTCGACTGCTGCCCTGGCCAGCACATTCTCCAGATCTCTCACCAACTGAAAACATCTGGTCAATGGTGGCCGAGCAACTGGCTCGTCACAATACGCCAGTCACTACTCCTGATGAACTGTGGTATCGTGTTGAAGCTGCATGGGCAGCTGTACCTGTACACGCCATCCAAGCTCTGTTTGACTCAATGCCCAGGCGAATCAAGGCCGTTATTACGGCCAGAGGTGGTTGTTCTGGGTACTGATTTCTCAGGATCTATGCACCCAAATTGCGTGAAAATGTAATCACATGTCAGTTCTAGTATAATATATTTGTCCAATGAATACCCTTTTATCGTCTGCATTTCTTCTTGGTGTAGTAATTTTAATTGCCAGTAGTGTACATACAGGTAGTCTGAAGGAGATCTGTGTCTCTCAGGGTGCATTCATGTCTATCACCCAAACATGTGTGGTGATCGTATTAAATATACAGGTATTCGTTCATTATTGGAGCAGGTGGTTCGTGATCAAAGTCGCTTCCACAAACCAATGTAAAGTTCATCACCTATAATGTAGGATGACCATATCCAACCGACTATCAGTCACGTGAGAAGGTTCCTGTATTGCTCCTTCATAAGCAGTTTAATACATTGTTTTTTTTTCGGTTGTAACACACCCAATCAGTGTACATCGCCATACACTTTGCTTTTTCTGCCATGACTTAGAGACCCGTGTCAGCTGCTGCTAAACTGACATTAACACGTTTAGATCCTCTGGCCCTCACAGAAAACTGAACATCGCATAGCATAAAATATACAGCTACCACACTACAGGCTGGTAGAAATAAAACGGAGATGCGATGTTTCTCATTGACAAAAATGTGGAAGACATCGCAACATATGGAAACTGGAAGAGTTTACGGTATTGTAGAGCGCTTCCAGCAACTATTCGAAGGTGATTATCTGTACAGTTAATCTCATCTTCCCATCGAAAGGGTAGAGGATGTCTCGGTGCTGCATTTCGAAAAGCATTGATCCTTCATTTTGCAGTCATGTACATGATTACTGTTCCGGTGTTGACCATCGCCGGAAGGTACCGTTCACAACGAGCGTAAGGTAGACCAAATAAAAAGAGGTACTGTTTATTTTATTAGTGAAAAAAATTAAAATAATAACATGTGTAGGGTATCACAGGATAGCAAATAGGAAGAGGCTGTAACAATGAGGAACGCTTCCAAACAACTGTATTAAGGTGATGACCTCGACAATTAATCCCATGTTCCACAGCGACAAGCAGCAGACATGCAGTGTTTCATCAAGGTTCCCTCCATCTCAGTGGAGTGGTGTCAGTCAATCATTATGCGGTAGTCAACAGCATACCCAGTGGTCAGTCGGGATTGGTAAGACGCCACTGATATGGAGCGATGTACTGTAATACACACCGCAGTTGATAGTGAGGTCAGTTTTAGCAATGTTACCCAGAAGTCGGAGAGACGAATACCCACCGCATTCGCCAACCTGTGTAGAAACAGAGTGAGATGAGTTAATGCTATAGGAGTGTGTTTTGACCAGATATTGTAATGTTTCAGTGTCTTGCAACTCGATCACAAGACTTTTAGTGGTACTAGCTGTCATCTTGTTGTTCATAGTACTAGATGTTATAATGCCTGCTTGTGACGTCAGGGTGAAGCTGAAATGGGCTCAAATGGCTCTGAGCACTATGGGACTTAACTTCTAGGGTCATCAGTCCCACAAAACTTAGAATTACTTAAACCTAACTATCCTAAGGACATTACATGCATACATGTCCGAGGCAGGATTCGAACCTGCGACCGCAGCGGTCGCGCGGTTCCAGACTTTAGCGCCTAGAACCGCTCGGCCACCCCGGCCGGCCAGGGTGAAGCTCACGGCCCTTCGTTCACAGGGGTAGTGTTCTACGACAGTATGCCTCACACCAGCATTTCACGCCCCCTGCGAGCATGGCTTAAGGCCGTATTACAGCGGATGTCAAATCAGTTGTATTGTCTCAAATGTGAAATGAACTGAGCCAGTTTTATCTGCCGTTTTTGAAACGGGGTAACTTATATCTGATGGTTGTATTGTCTCAAAAAGGATAAAAAACATACAATTTGGTGGACTGTACTACTATCCCCTTTTGCTAAAATGAGGAACTTTCATCGGGTGCAGTAAGATGGCAGCGGATATGACTCCTCAACAATTATTGAGTATTAACGTGCCTACAGCAAGTGACACGTTGGTGTTTACTTTTTCTGTTAGTTCATACTCTATGAACTTGTCCAATAGCACAATGCAGTTTTTTAGATTTCTTTCTGTCTGCAGCTCGCTTGCGAAGCGCTGGTTTTACTTCACATAATGCACCTCTTACAGGAACACTACCAAAAGCCGAGATGCTGTCTGCCATCAGTGTTTTACAATTATAAAACTATGGCTAAACCATCCTTACCATAGGAATGCTTCATTCCAAAAATTGTACGTAAGTGCTTCTATCTTTGACAATTATTAAGACGCCATTGTCTTCATTACATAACTGCGCATATAAATATAACACCACAATTACATAAACCACAAAATATTTTATTTAGATTTACGACATTACTATGGTGTTATACATATTCAGATAATTGTAATTAGCAGATAGAATCGATGTAAAACTCAATTATGTATTCTGTAAGTGCGTTTAATGAAGTCTGTCCTCAAGTTGGTTTCCAGTAGCCTAGAGGTCCATAAAGTTTGGGTAGCAGCACTAGAGTGAGGTTTTGAAAGCCATACAAAAATAGGTTTCTGCTGTTGGAAAACTGAGACTTGGAAACATCCCAAAATTTGTTTGGCATGTCTGAGACCGTCAACTTACTTTCAGGACTGGAGCTGAATTATCTGTCCAAATTCTTTGGATATTTTCTCGTATTTTTGATTAAATATGCTGAACAAATCTTATATAATAAGTGACAATGTGAAAATTTAATTTTTCGATTGCTAAAAGGTAATATTATCCGCAAATTACAATAATTTCTTTCGTCTTTCAGTCTGTGAACAATCTGCTATTTCTTCTGCCTTAGCTTCTACTGCAGCAATGATGCAATGTTCCCGGCATCGGCGCCTCACTATCTCCGCGATATCGCGCTGGTTTGCTCATGCGAATTTAACTGTTGCCATGCAGCCGAATATCGCCGTGAAAGTGCTGTATGTACAGTCAATTGTTTTTCCCTGTCCTCTAATGCAGCAGGACAGGATCAGGATAAGGATGAAATTCAATAAAAGAATTCTAAGTACTGCAGTTTTTGTGTAGACTGAACAGCAACTTCTGATAACCATCAGCTAAATTATAGAAGGTGCTAAACTTCATTAATTGTTAATAAAATGTTATTTCTGCTTTTGTTATCTATTCGTTGTTAGAGACTTTAATGTCGCTTATTTTCATTTTTTTCTGAATGATGAGTTGGGAAGATGGACGCACTGGATCTTCGCGTCTCGCAATATTCTAGTTTACCTTTGCTGCTCATTTAATTTTCAGTATAGAAGAAGAACACCTAGTCAGAAAAGCTGATAAGAGGAAACAGGTACTGTAGGTTTAAATCTACAGCCATTTCTGGTGATTCATCACTGTGACGACAAAGAAATTTACGTAGGAGCATGTTACCCAACTATAGAGTGGATAAATGTGCTGAAACTACAAGAAAGGCACGAATACGTAGTCTTGAATAGCCTCGAATGGTTTTCTGTTGTTTCATCTATTGACTTCACTGAATCAACTGAAAATATCAGGAAATGTTTTATGAGACATCGCTTCTGATGCATTTGTAACGAAGTATGAAAATGTTGAAATACTGAGTAAGTTGCTTCATGGTTTTTCTTCAAAATTCCATAATTATCTGCTAATAATTACTCGTGTTACGTATGATGCTGAAAATAATTCATAAGTTCCCTGGTAACCGTGATTCAAACACAACTAAACCTGGTGTAATATTCTACAATATTGTATTGTAGCATATTAGACCAGTGTTGTGTGTGTCTTCATTTATAATATATAAAATATTTTACCAATAATCGACGGAACAGTCAATCCATGCAAGATCCGGATTATTGTGTGAGTAGCTGTAGTCCGGTGCTTTGAGAATACCGAGCTACTTTGTAAAAGTTTATCTACAAGCCTATAGGAACGAGATGTTGGAGGAGGAATTCTCACTGAACAGTTTGTTATTTATAGCTGAAAAGTGATTTCTCTTAATAGTGGAACGAGCTGCGAGAATGTCAGTGAATTAAACGAGCAAGGAGCTGAGGGCATGCACTCTGGATGCATCCATTTGTGTACAGCCATTAATAATAAGATGCTATGTTTGTCACATGTCCTTGCTTTGATGCGAGGGTTTCTCGTGATGTAAAGTGTTATATTCTAATATTCACAGTGAGGGAGTTACTTGAGCTTCATAGACAGATACCTTTAGGAGTTAACGCCAGTAAAACTGTGCCTACAGCGCTGATTAACGAAAATGCGTAGATCGTAAAGAAAATAAGCTCGTCAAATCAAGGAGATGGTTATTATACCTCATCGAAAGAAGACCTGAAGTCCTAGAGGCCAGAGGGGCGCAAGATGTTGTTATAATTGTTTTGGGAAATATAACAGTTTCGTAAGTCAGACAGTGGGAATCCACAGGGAACTGTCAAGCTAATTTCGAGAACAGAAAGACAACACGTCTTCATGTTATCTTTATGTGTGTAGGATCATAATTTATGAGAAATCCGCATGAAGATGGTTGGTGGACGGAAGAGGGTGGATGTATGAGATGTGTGATGGTGTGATAGTCCGTTACTCTTGTTCAGTGCCTGCGAAATGAGGCGACTGTCTGAGGTGACTGTCTCCTACAAAGACTTTTTGATCGCCCCTTATACAATACGACGGGGTCGTGTAGTGTGTGGGATACAAAGGTCTCGATGCAGCTGACACACGTTTGAGCAATTCATTTGTAAGGTAGCAGTATGTTGCACCTTACTGTAATACAATAATTGTTGCAAAGACGAGTTAGATATCGGTTATTATCAGGCAATCAGCCTATGGAAATTGATATAGGGAGTATCAGACGGCATAAGACGCGTATTAACTTCAAGAAATTCGTATGTTGCATGAAGTCGAAGTCGGGGTTCAGGTGATATTTTCACGGAGTTTGGCTGGAGCGGACGAGCGGCACTGCTCAAAGGCAGGGCAGAGGGGTGTAGAAGTTTACAACCGACCATTACGAGTCGGCATGCGAAAGTGTCCCACTGGGGGTGACGCGCCGCCGGAGCAGGTAGGCACCCATTGCGCGGACAACAAAGGCAGGCCTTCGAGGGACGGCGCCTCGTTGGCGCTGGACGTTACGCCCTCGCCACTACGTCGAGATGAGCTGGCGCCTAAGGGAGCCTTCCTACGATCTTAACGTTTTCTGGGGCTTTCTAAGAAACGCGGTTAAGCTAGTCCAATGACCTTTTCCCGTGCGAGGAAATAATAGGGGGAGCGAACTGTGCTGGTCTAGAGCCACGGGATTGGCCAGCTCGAAAAATTGCGTGGGGGTGCTGATTTTTGCAGAGGGAAGCTTTTGGAGCTGTTATCGAGGACAAGCGTCTTAGCTCCTGTACCGAGCGGACCTCGTGCTTTCGGCTCCGCTGTAGGGGAGTAAATTCCTTTCAGTGTGCTGTGCAGAACTTTGAATAAGTCTGCCAGCTGCAACTGTATTCATTTGGGGGTACTGTCATGTTTTACTGTTAGAGAGAGGCTGATTCCGCTAATAGGAGTTTACGAACAGGAAGCCTGCTCGCGAAAATAAGTTCATTTTTATTACAATTGAGGCTCCTCGACGACGCAGACGCCATCGGCAGCTTGCTGACTTGTCCACGACGCTGCATTTGGTAAGGTGATGCTCAGCTTCGGCATTTATTCCGATATTATGCACGCCTGTGATTACCAGAGCTTAGTTTTCCAGCCACGCTCATTGAGAATTGGGTAATTGCAGTAGGTTTGTCTGACGTATTTTATGCCGTCTGAAAAGGGGAGAGAGTAGAAAATAGCAAGTACAGATGCGTTATCCGACCTTAAGAGTTAGTTTTGGAATTTAAGGGCCATTGCCATTAGTAACTTAATTTTATCACTTATAAATGTATGTCATTGTTCAGTTTGATGTTAGGAAGATTGTTGTTCAATGAATGTGTTCAATGCTATCCTTGTTTGTTTGGTAGTGATCAGTTCCCTGAACACTATTTAGTTATTAAATATTAATCAAAATTAGTGAAGGGGCAGTTTTAATTAACAGGTTGGGTCTCATAACAGGCCTTCAGCCAGAGCCAACGACCCGATCCAGTAGGCAAAGTGAATAAGTAAAAGCATTCTTGTTAAAGCCCCCCGACATTTGGCTGACACGCCTAGGGTCCCTAATCGTCATTTTACTAAAAGAAACCCCTTCCACATTCAATGGCAGAAATTAAGTCTGGTTTATAATCCGGTTGACAAAGGAAGTCTGTTAATGAATCGCTTTAGTTTAACATAATAAATATACAACATCTGGATAGCTTCCATCATTCAAGCACCTTCTGCCCATCTATACCATTGTATTCGTTTCCCCAGATGTTGCTGTAGTTCCCTGCGTGTACTGACACAGAATTATCTTGTTAAATTATTCTCTCGGAGGCAAGCGTTTTACCTCTTACGTTACAGAGCTACAGCCGTCAGATTTTCTGAATATGGGAAACAATTCATGTCCGGACGATCGTACATGAAGTGAGGGCACCATTTTATGACGTGATTTTTCGATTTGATTCACCTTGCAGACGTCACAAACGTTTGCCCTTCCTCCACTGCCTTCACCCCTCTATAAAACCAGCGGAGAACAAAATGTCATGAACGTTAAACTTTTTTCCATTTAACGCTCCTTTTTCTAACTCATAAACAACGCTGTTCACTACCTTCAAATATTCAACGTTCAAGATGTCATCGCAAGAACAATAGTAGAACCACAAGTGAAAAATGAGTATTGATAAATGAGCTTGTAGCAACTTATGTACCAACACTTCAAACAAAATCGCTACGAACTTACGTGCCAACCTACTTTTCTCGGGTAGTTTAAAAAATTGCAGAAGACTTGGGTTTAGTAACAGAGCTTTTCTTTTGCACTATGCAAAAGTAAGCACGAATATGCAGTGCAGCAGAGTAGCTCAAGTGGAATGCAACACTTCTTGTGGAGACTTCCGCATTCTAGAGTTTGCACTTCGTATAGTTGACCATTTATTTCAGTGATTAGAAAATGAAGTCAAATGTACAGATTGCGTAGCTGGATTCAACACGGAAATGAATGTATTGAACGGGCTGTAGTCCAGTCCAAGGAGTCAGGGTGTCAGAAATCTAATCCAGTGTGGCTCATCTGCGTTTCGACAAGGTAATGCGGCACTTCTTTGTTGTGTTTGATGGTGTGGTGGTAGTTTTACGTTAGGTTGGTGTATGTAGGATCTGGGTTCAGTTACCACTACAAATGACGATTTTTATTTGGCTTGCCTGGTTACAGCAGATGAAGAAAATAGGATTGCACCATGGTTCCAGATTCATATGAAACATGGCGGCCCTTCATTACCGACTAGAGGTTAGGTTAGACCACGACAGAGGCACAACTGGTGGCATGTAGTAACTTCATCGATACTAACCTTTCTTCCACTTGTAATTTTATATTAGTTTATGAACCAAACACTATATAAGGATACAGGCCATTTATTCCACCTTTTATTTGAATTTGAGATGTTAGATATATTTGTTCTGGACTGGGATTCAAATTCAGATCTTCCATTTCGGGAGCGTTGATTACTTCCTGAGGATACGGTCCCATCAATTCGTTATCATTTCAGGATTCCAAACTCGTCAAGATCTCCACGTAAGGCGACTGTCTGCATTCGAGTCCTGGTCTGGCACAAGAATTTTCAACAAATCTCTTCAAGCTCTGTCATGAGAACATCTACCTTCTGTTGGAAAATAATTTTGAGTATTTACGAGTTTTCATTTGTTGCCAACAATAAGGATATGCAACAATTTCTACTCCCAGTGAAACACAAACATGCCACTACCCTCTACTGATGAAAAAGAATTCGATAGTCTTATCGTGAGTAGTCAACGACCATATGTACGGGGTTTAATTTCCAGTCAGCACTGATCTCTTCATCATGTTTTTTTCTGGTTCAGACATGTACACATCTGGCTACTGATAAAACACCTTTATTTAACGTCCATTCGCGGCAAGAAAACAAGGAATCCTTGTCAAGTAGAAACTTATTCTTCATGTAATTCCAGTATTTGGTTTGACAAATAATGCCGACTAAAAATTAGGTATATCATGTATGTTTATGCCTAGTCAGCAAAGACGATCACAGCTGCGTCCGACTGTCAGTCAGGCACGAAAACTTTGCTTAGTTAGCATTGCTTATAGTTACTGGATTTTAATACGCATCTAAGAAAGTTCGTCATGTCATTTGAAGTTCAGACATGTGTACAACTATCTGCTTATGAATTACTTACGTTTTTAATGTCACTTTGAGCAAGATAACAAGTGTGAGAGGATACTTTCGAACTGCCCATACATCCATGTGTCATTATGAATACAGTGATATTACTAGTGGCACAATGCAGATGGTGAAGTTAACATAGAGCGCATGACTTTGCTAATAACGAGTTTTCAATGTGGTTAGTTCATTAACCGGGTTATACAAACCTACTAGCCAAGTGACAGTGCGTAATCGGTGGCTGGAAAACCTTTAAGCTAGCACTAAAATTTCGTGTTATCATTATACCTTGGGAGTCCAGATTTTCTTTATAATATCTTATTTGCAAAAAGTTTGTTTAGTGTAAGGATTACAGAATGATTTATATGGTTGTCTGAGATTATTATAAGTGATAACATTTTAGAAATGTCACTTATTGTAATAAATTTGAGTTTAAAGCGTTAAGGACTCTCTCATCTCTAATAAGGGGTTCCCTGTCACTTGTAGTATCGAGCTGTTAATTTTCGTAATGTAACGTTAGACATATGCAAGTGAGCTAATCGGCTGCCTAGGATCAATACAAAAGTAAGGTGAATTTGTTTGCGAAACTGTGCGGCCCCAGGGATGGTAGCATGATACGGCCGGGCAGGCCACCACGGCCGCTCCAGGCTTTATTTAAATATTGTTGTTAATATATTAGTTTAGTCTGGAAAGTGGTCAACTTGAATAAAATCGTGCCTATACAGCTTAAAGACGATGTATTTTTGGTGGGGATGGCCTTCAGCCAATGGAAAAGCAGATAGTAGCTGAACCCACGGGAGTCAAGTGCAGCGTGGGGCTTCTCGAATGATGAGCTCAGGGGAACTATTGTGGGCGCTTGATGTCGATTTCTGGAAGAAGGCAGACCTGTCTAGAGTAATGGGCGCAATTACGTCATCTAAGTGATTGATTCTGGACAGTGAACAGCTGCTACCATACTTTACTTTTGAAGAGACTTTATTTACATTTCGAGAAGTCTGAATGTGATCCACAACAGGATTCTAACTATTTCTGCTTGTATTACGAAACTGAGAATAGAATATGAGTTTACTATTCTTTGCATTGTGTGTGTTAATTTGTGAATCATCATGTTGAATTCTGAACTATTTTGAGCTGGTGAATATTGCGTGTACTGTGATTACGATGTGGATTTAATTTTCGTGTATCTTTGATGACTATAGGTAGGAGATTTTGCTACCATTCTCTTAACGCTCTCAACGTAACTTTACTGCATTTGATCATGGTATTTTCTGTCTGTATTTTAACTGAATATCATAGGACCACATTCCGTTTATTTGAGATGTCCTTTCCTGAGCAAGCATTATTAAACACAAATGCTCTGTAATTTACATCAATTACAGACGTTAGACTAAAACCCTTGCTACTAAATTATTCATATAAATTTTACTTTGTATTTCTGTGTATTTTATTAACTCTTAATTCCAGCCAATTCATAGACTATTTGACTGTAGAATCAGAACTACAGGTTATTATTTGCAGTGAATTAGTTGCATGAAAGGAGACATGCGGGGCTCGACCCTGTGACTACATCGAGCTATTCTTTTTAAACAGAGCCGTGCATAGCCCAAGTACCTAAAGTACGAGTAACCACAGGTAAAGACACAACTGGTTCCATCATAAGGGCTGCTGTTAGGAAGAGCACCTACGCATCAAGAGCCGTTAGGTATAATCGCAATCTATAGTTATTGCCATACAGAACTGTGTTCTCTAGTGGTTCCTTGTGGTAACAATTCTGACTTTGTGTGGTGAAACGACTGTACCAAAGAAGAGATTAGAGGACCTACAAGAATGTTATGTTATGTGGGCTACGTACCAATCAGGCGGAAAGTAATTTAGATCGTTCAGATACTTTTGAGCATGAAAGTACAGTTAAGATACTGAAATCTAATAAGAACCTGATTGTTATTCAGATAAACGCCATAAGAAGTCCTACGGTGATGACTGAATTATTTAAATTGAGTGGGGTGGACGACTGTTCAAACCTACGTCCTGCCATCCTGATTTAGGTTTTCCTTGATTTCTCGCTTCAGGCAAATGCTGGGCTGGTTTCTTAGAAAGGACACTGCCAGTTTCCTTCTCCATACTTCCCTAGTCTGAGCTTGTGCTCCGCCTTTAATGCCTTCGTTGTCGATGGGATATTAAACACTATAATCTCCTCCTCCATCTCTTCCTCCCTCTCCTCCTGAATAATTGAATCTAGCAGAGGAGCAGTCTTTCCAGTCGCATGTATTTAGGAACCACAGATGGAGACTGGCAAAATCCTAAACGTGTCTGCAAGTTGCAGCATAATAGCGGAAGATCCATAATTGTATTTCTTAGGCGATTAGCTATGTGAAGGCTTGTGATTAAGATATGGTGAATCTAGAAGTAACTTGTAAGTGTAAAGAATGAGAGGTAACAAATCTTTAGTTTCAGTTCAGTGAAAGTATAGTGGACTAGTTGAACCGGATGAAAATTTCTGTGTTTCTAGCACTAAGGATTCGGCATGTAATTACAATGGACTCAAACGCACTCTCTGACCTGTGGTATAGGGGATTTACAGATTTTACTTCGACCTAACGGGTGCAGTTAGTGAATATCGCATCTAGAGCCAGCGAGTCTGAAGGCCTACCAGGAGGCATGGAACTCGACGACAGCCGCTAGGCGGCAATGCTGCATCTGCGGGCAGTGTTGTCGCCATTCATGCCAACCTATCAGCGTCCACGGCCGCCCTTTAAAGCTACTATGCAGCGGCTCAGTCTTCAGCTGCGATTTCGCTGTGCTCTGGTATAGCTGTCACTGCACATCGTTGTCTTGGTTTCTGGATTTGCTGTGCCCTAGATTTTCGTTCAGCGATTCCTGTTTTACTTGTTATTCTGACATGCAGCCTCCACTGTCCGTTCTTTCCCTATTCTTCTCATGCTTCCTCTCAGAGGCTAACTGTTGATGGCCTTGGCTGGATGGCCACTTCATGCACGGTCTCGAGTATTTTCCTGATATTTTCAGATCACGATCACTATAATTGATGATGGGGTAAAAGTGTAGCAGCCCCCCCACAAATACAAAGGTTGTACAACTCGTGGAACAGCAACAGGTGTTCCTGCAGTGGCAATCGAAACAGAAGTTCCAACAATAGCAACAGCAATAGCAGTAGTGAACTGAACTGCTCCATTAGGAAATTCAGCTTTTGAAGGATCCACTGCAGGTTCAGGGTACCCTCCCCATACAGACGGTGGTCACTTCCCACGTATTTGCGGTGGTACAGTGGTTGACACAGCACTTCACCGCCTTTCAGGTTCAAAATGGTTCAAATGGCTCTGAGCACTATGGGACTTAACATCTGTGGTCATCCGTCCCCTAGAACTTAGAACCAATTAAACCTAACTAACCTAAGGACATCACACACATCCATGCCCGAGGCAGGATTCGAACCTGCGACCGTAGCAGTCGCGTGGTTCCTAACTGAGCGCCTAGAACCGCCTTTCAGGTCTCTGATGACGATCGCCAACTGTCGCTCTTCCTGTCATGGGCTTCCCTGGAGACATTTTTCTTACAGAAGAAATTAGCTTCTCCCTTGAATCCATTCCACTCACTTTTGAGTGAATGTGCTTATTGCTTTCGAATTATTATTCACAACATTCCCACGTGGCTGCATCGCGACTTCAGTTTCATGAGTATCACTAGAAATCTGTTCACTCGTATCGCTCTTGGATGACTGATTTGCAAAGTTTGAGTTGCCACTGTGATTTTACTCGTGTGAACCCAGCTAGCAAAAGCTCATATGTGGACTGCTTGATTCGAAATGTAGTGGTGCAGCTGGCTTCCAGTCCCAAAATATGAAATGCTGCACTGAAGCTGGACAACCCTACCTTCGACGATATTTTGAAAATCGCGCACTCTTTCGAAATCATGCAGGCAGGAAATGAGCACCTCATTGCTTGGTCACGGTTAGCAGTACTTCAGAAGCCGTGTTGCGCACCATGGGGGGGGGGGGGGGGGGACTATCGCAGCCATCGTTACAGATAACAGCGTCACCGATTTCTCCTGTGTCGATAGCCTCTGAACAGCTAGTCCGACCAAGTCAGCGTGGCTGGTGGGGTCTTCAGTCATGCGCAGACTGCTTCAGGGCACACGCTTCCAGATTGCTGAGCGCACTGCACCCATTGTGTGGAAGATGGGTATCTCCTAACTGTCTGTCATAAACTGTGGGGACAACTGAACCCAATCCCACATACTCACAAGAGATGGTGCATGAACTTCAGGCGATTGTTCCTCAGAGCGACTGGTCGGCTACCAAGTTGTTTATTACACTGACAATTGCAGATCGGGACGTCCGTTTCTAGATAGACACGGGAGCTACCATTTCGTTGGTCAAACTCTAAACGTATGCTCATATGGGTTCCCCTGTATTGGTCCCTCCCTCCCGTACGTTGGTCATGTATGCTGACAGTTCGAATTTCCTCTGGGGTCAATTCATAATTATAGATTACATGGATGATGATGCTGTTTGTTCTCAATAGTCCCTCAGCCAGCAACATTTTCGGTCCGGATACCTTCTCGTTGTTACGATTCTCCATCACCAACGAAGTTCATGTCGTCTCTGGCGCAGTTCACTTTCAGGAACTCGATGACCTTTGTGCTGTCACACACTTATATTCGAACATGGCCTGTGATGCGCCACAGATTCTCATGCAATCTCTTTACGTCCAGAGCAGTGCGTTGCTTCTGCAGGTCATGATCCATTCCAGTCTCCTTACAAATGGCTGTTAAGCAGGAACTCGATAGCCCCATACCACGTCCAGGGGATCCCCCCACAAAGCTTGTCAGAGGTCCTCCTACAATTATATCATTAAAAACAAACCCAAAACACTACAAACAAATGCAGATGTGCTCTATCTACCTATGGGTCCAGACCTGGACTGTGGCTTACAGGAAACCTCACGTTTCCACATCAACATCAAACAGTGGCACCCTCTGGGCAGGTTTACCATCACAGCTGCAGACTCATACCGTAACCCTATCTTATGCTGCGTCATGCACTATGTGTTACATGTGTGACCCACTTGTTTTTCAAAGAACAGAGCTCCAGGCCTTGATTCGCCTCTCCCACCATTTTCCAGGCATCACCAATGTTCTCCTGCTAGATCCAAAGATGGATACTTACCATGTCGTCAATCTTTCTACTGTGCTCCCTCAAGTCCCCCCCCCCCCCTCCTTCGTCCCCTCCCCCCTCCCAAGCACTGGGATACGTCACGGTTGAAAATCTTCAAGAAGTGTCTTCCTTACTGGCCAAGAGTGATGGAAGAGGTAGAGGCTATCATGCACAGATGTCCTGCTTGTTCCTAGGAAAAGGAACATCCACTCCAGTCTTCCGCCCTGTGGCCCACCACCTGACAGTAAACGGGCAGTGTACATTCTAGGACAAGAGTTTTATTGACATCAGCATCAGTATTCCTGGAATTTATGGCAACAACATAAGTTTTTTTCCTGGAATCGCTGACGCCTGCATCTGGCTCTCTGGCAATTACATCATTCTCAGAATTGACCCCTCCCCCAATCCCCTGTAGCCAATGGCGTTGTGCGTTTTTGTGAAAATGCGGAGTGGCCAATGGCGTGCAAACTTGGTCCCCCAACCCTCGAGCAATTTTAATTTGTATAGTTCAATTACGCGAGCACTCTTCATTCATCGCCTGTACACCTGTCTAGTACGAAGTGCTGCTAGCAACAGCAGCAGCAGCAGCAGCAGCAGCAGCAGTGATCAGCTGGAAAGAAGATGACTATCAGTAAATATTTGTCAATTATTTTTCCTGTAACAACATGGTTATTATTAGCAAAAATCTACCAGTTTTGCTGTGCAAGTGTTTCAGCACTCCAGTGTGACACTAACATTATAGTACTTCAATGCAAGAATTTACGGATTTGCTGGCCTATTGTGGCCTATTGTGGCCTATTGTGGTAAATTAATAGCGTTTATACTTAATTTTTGTTCTTATTGTTACAGACCACGGCAGCAGCAGCTGCAGTGACTGTTCACAGAATGTATTCCCAACCTTTCATATCTGGTAACATTCTACTGTACCATACCACAGCCACAACAACAGCAGTCTCTGTCCACAGGATATCTACTTCCCAACACGACAGCTGCAGTTGGAACTCAAGCCGCAGGCAAGTTCCACAAGAGTACTGCTTTTTGCCATCACTTAATAACGTTCCTGCAAATGCATCTAAGTATCTGAATGTGGGTCTGTCAACAGACTGTGACTTTGATGTGGTAATAAAAGTGGCTAATGTACAACATGTTGGTGCTTATCCAGTACTCATGGTACGAATGGGACTATATTTGTGATATGATGCGATGTATAGAGAGGAAGACGACAGACGAGTGTGACACATATCATACTCTGATTGAAATTCACATGCTTGGTCGTAAAGTGTCTACTGTAGAAATTTATGATAAGGCAGTGCTGGAATTAACTTAATGGGACATGAAAATATATCTAAAACATTCAAGTTTTGTTAAACTTAGAGACATGTATTGTGAACTATCAATTGGAACAGATAGATTGTGCCATTGGCACCCATGTGTAAGAGTAGTGTACTATGAATTTGTTGAGTACTTGCATAACAGCAGCATGAATATAGACCACATGAAGCAATGCATCAATGCCTGTATCCTCACTGTACCATAGTGTGTTAGTGTTGAACCTATGAAGTCCATTGAGGCTGAGTTCAAAAAAATGGTTCAAATGGCTCTGAGCACTATGGGACTTAACAGCTATGGTCATCAGTCCCCTAGAACTTAAAACTGCTTAAACCTAACTAACCTAAGGACATCACACAACACCCAGTCATCACGAGGCAGAGAAAATCCCTGACCCCGCCGGAAATCGAACCCGGGAACCCGGGCGTGGGAAGCGAGAACGCTAGAGGCTGAGTTCACTTATGGTATTTTGATGTATACGTTTACGTCTGTTGGGCTCAATATGATACAGACTGAATTTAAGTCTCATAGAAGAGAGCTTTTCGTGAAATACTGTGCTACAACATAATGATTGTAAATAAATATATACATGTAAACAAACAAAAGCAATTATATTTCCTACAAAAGTATTGTAGTTATTTCTCCCATGTCTTATCCAGCTATTCCAAGTTATTATCAGCAAGAAATAAAATTGAAATTTATAAAAGCATTTTTTTAAATCACACAAAATGTGTAGTTTCAGTGCTGTTAGTATGAAGGTACTGACATGACCACTGCCTGTACTCCTATTCATCTACATTGGTGTCTAATTTATAAATTACAGCACAAGGAGGTGACTGGTACAGAGCTCAGTGAGCATACTGTACATACTGTTTTTGTTGTGTACATGGGAAAAAGTTAGCTTCGGTGCAAAGAGTGCACGCGAGGCCGCTACGGTCGCAGGTTCGAATCCTGCCTCGGGCATGGATGTGTGTGCTGTCCTTAGGTTAGTTAGGTTTAACTAGTTCTAAGTGCTAGGGGACTAATGACCTTAGAAGTTGAGTCCCATAGTGCTCAGAGCCATTTGAACCTTTTTTTTTTTTTCAGAGTGCACAAGTTACAGCCAGGCGCGCGCCTGTTGACAGTAAGTTACGCTACCAGCGGTTGCGAAGTAGAATGGAGGCCACAGGGCCATAGACCCGCTGAAAAGCGTAAACACAGCGGTTTGCATGGTGCAAGTTACAGGCCAAAGAGTCCCACTGGCCCAGTCCAGGTGTAATGATTACATGACTCGGAGCGGCGCGTTACCAAAACAGAGGCGCACAGCTGCGTATAAATAGGCTCCAGTTCACTAACAAGGCATTCAAGTGTGACAGCTCTCCTGGACGGCAGGACGTGTGACACGAATGGCTACACGCAGCAGCAGATGGGGCGCCAACGTTCCAGTCTACAGCAGGTCGCTGGTTCGACCCTCTGAGGCCAACGTGGGGTCCACAGCCATCCAGCGGCGGGCCACGCCACGGCTCACAACTGCGGGAAGTATTGTTGGCTTCCAACACACGCCGGAGGCATCCCGAGGTGACGGCCGCAGATTCGGACGCCGGATCGCAGGTGCTTGTTGTCACCGTGATCTTAGCCACACCTGCGAAGAAGCACGCCGCAGTTCCCAGCGGGCAGCGCTGAGGCAGCTGGGGCAAAGACTGCTGAGTCGACTGCTGGCGCATCCTGACGTCATCACAACTCTGTGGTTGTACAAGGCCGACACACAGTAGTGCACTGCATAGGTCGCTGAGGCTGCCATTCCGCACCAAGCCGTTTCGCAGACAGCAATGTGGTGTCCTCAGCATTGCGAGAGCCAGTGACACAGACCGAGAGGAACGGGGGCACTGTAGCTGGAAATAATAAATCACTTGGGAAACTTGGACGAGTTGTAATACGCCACATCCTGACAGTTTCCATCCTCGTCCAACATGCCGTCTACGTTTGGTGTCAGAATAGCAGGCGCCGTCTGTACAGTACAACGTTCGAGCCCCTGATGTGCTCACAGTGAGTGTATCAACACACACAAAAAAAAGCTGGTATGAGGTTTTCAGGAATGTTCTCTCCACTTGTCTTTATAATCTCTGAAACCTTCTCTTGGATTTGGATAACAAAGAAGGCGGTCACATATTTTTCTTCGATTTCCTTCCCCTTCTAGCCGTGGTCATTTTTTACTGTCAAAAATATCGATCTATTTTATGAAGAATTTGAATTTTTCACCGTCATTCGAAGTTAGCCTTTGCCTGAAATATTGTCGCTAAGGCTCTGACAGAATTGTTTCCTATTAAGTTGCGTAGTTATTTTGCTTGAATCTTTTCTGGGAAACAGTGAAACGTCTTTGGAACACCCTTCAGAAATAACTTCCTCTGCTTCCTTCATGCAAGCATGAAGTTGTTCAGTGGCTCTTTTGACCTCGTAATTGCCCTATATGATGAGGGAATATTAACGCTGTCCTTTTGGAGGTACTGTGAAAGGATACTAATCTCTTCAAGAACATCAGAAAGCAGCGCAATGTTGCTCATGAACTTAGGCCTTGATAGTGTTTTCTGCAATCCTTTGAACTCTTCCATTACAACTGATTTTCTGTTCCTGTCATTCGAACATCTATTGAAATGGGTATTCAGAGCCCGGTGGGACTTCCATACTGCTTCCACTGCTCTAAAGCTTGAGGCCACCCAACGCACTGAGAATACTTTAGACATTTCTAAAGTTCTGCACCTAACTCTTGTGCAACAGCTGACAGTTCATGTTGATTCTTTGAAGATTGATGATACAACGCATACAGCTTGTAGAAAATGATGATGATACACACTATGAACCTCTTCGATTCCATCAGCAACCCCTATTTCAATTAGGTAGCACAAACAGTGCCATTTGCCATTTGAATAGTTTGTTGTACTTGTTTTAAGTCGTTCTGAATCACTTTAATTCCTACCTAGCATAACACTAGTACCATCACTGCATGCTCCAATCAAATTGTCATTCAAATAACTTGAAGAAAAACCATGCTTCGAGAGAAATTTTAGAAGTTCTGTTTCTATTTTTTCTGCATCTGTTCTTTTAAGTTCTATAATATCCCAGAAGAAGGTATTTACACAACCATCACTGATATCAGACCATAAATACACTATTAAAACTGACTGTGAAGCGACGGATGTAGACGCATCAATGACAACAGACACTTTGGAATTTTTTGCTACAGCTTCTTCTTCATTGTGTCCGCAAATCAATCTATGTTGTTGGGACAACTGGGTTTAATATGCAATGTTTTGCCAATGTGGGGACCATTTTGAATTTACAAGTCCACAAACTTGTGAAAGTCTAAATATGATCTGCTATTTTTTGCTGTAAAATATGCTGTGCGAAACACTTTCCTTGTACTTTCAAAAATGTCTTTCTGCTGTTCAGCTACAAGGTTTCCTATAATATTCTCTTGTCTTACCTTTCTTTTCATTGTCTACATGCAGTTAAATAGGCTGCAGGATTCCTACGTTTATGAATGCTTTTTCTCAGTAATGTTAACTGAGCTTGTTTACTTTAACAAACTGGGCCTACCGAAATACTACTCCCTGTGATTTACTCACTCTAATATTCTGCATATCTTTACACACTGAGCTATTCAACTTGCCTTCCCTATACACTAACCACTCAAATTTCGTCTTAAATTCTCTCCATGTACTGTAGTTCCAACAAACAGTATAGTGAGATATGTTTTGGGAATCCAAATACCAAAGAGTTTCTTCACATGATTGGATTTTATCTTCAACAGTACCTGATCCGGTGCTACAATCCGTATATGAAGTACACGGACCAAAATCAACTTCACCTTTTTTCAAGAACCATATTCTGCAGCTAAAATCCCGGAACTAGAATTACTGGCATAATCTACCATACTGCGTTTCGTACTGAAAAATTACACCATTCAATTACTAGCGCAGTTTGTGCACTTTACAGGTGTCCAAGCGGTTCTAGGAGCTTCAGTTCGGAACCGCGCTGCTGCTACGGTCGCAGGTTCGAATCCTGCCTCGAGCATGGATGTGTGTGGTGTCCTTAGGTTAATTAGGTTTAAGTTGTTCTAAGTCTAGGTGACTGATGACCTCAGATGCTAAGTCCCATAGTAGTTAGAGCCATTTGAACCATTTTATACACTTTACACTTAAAAATGTAGTTTGACAGGCTTTAAAACGGCAAAGTAATACGTAGGACCAAAAAAGTCAACGGAGCTGTTCACTATAGCTCCTGTAACTACACCGAAAAAGAAACTGAACAACAATACCCGTGCATCAATCAGTATCAAGGTCACGCGCCATAAGGTGAGCCGATAGATAATCAGGAATTACCTGGGAATTAAGCGCGTAAATACACACACCAAAAAAGTTTTGCATCACCCCAGTTCCCAGAACTCCGTAAGATAGACGTTGACTGTGGATTTTTATCACACACTCAGACCCTTTGATTGTTCAGAGATGTCACTAAACCCGCCCAAAGATGTAATAGCGCCTATAAGACGGAGGGGGTCCGATAGTCGATCAGTTCCAGTCATTCCACCAGGAAGCAGATACACGGTTCGTGTTATCTGTAGTTCAACCATGCCTAGACCGTCAATACCAAGGTTCGATCGCGTTCGCATTGTTACTTTGTGCTAGGAAGGGCTCTCAACAAGGGAAGTGTCCAGACGTGTAGGAGTGAACCAAAGCGATGTTGTTCGGACATGGAGGAGATACAGAGAGACAGGAACTGTCGATGACATGCCTCGCTCGGGCCGCCCAAGGGCTACCGCTGCAGTGGATGACCGCTACCTACGGATTATGGCTCGGAGGAACCCTGAAAGCTACGCCACCATGTTGAATAATGCTTTACGTGCATCCACAAGACGTAATGTTATGGCTGAAACTGTGCGCAATAAGGCTGCATGATGCGCAGCTTAACTCCCGACGTCCATGGCGAGGTCCATCTTTGCAATCACGACTCCATGCAGCGTGGTACAGATGAGCCCAACAACATGCCGAATGGACCGCTCAGGACTGACATCACGTTGTCTTCATCGATGAGTGTCGCATATGCCTTCAATCAGAGAATCGTCGGAGACGTGCTTGGGGGCAACCCGGTCACGCTGAACGCCTTAGACACATTGACTAGCGAGTGCAACAAGGTGGAGGTTCCCTGCTGTTTGGGGTGGCGTTATGTGGGGTCGACGTACGCCGTTGCTAATCATGGAAGACGCCGTAACGGCTGTATGATACTTGAATGCCATCCTCCGACCGATAGTGCAACCATATCGGCGAGGCATTCGTCTTCGTGAATGACAATTCGCGCCCCCAAGTGGCCAGCATGTTCTCCAGAAATGAACCCTATCTAATATGCCCGGGATGGATTGAAAAGGGCTGTTTATGGACGACTTGACCCACCAACCACTCTGAGGGACTACACCGAATCGCCGTTGAGGAGTGGGACGATCTGGACCAACAGTGCCTTGATGAACTTGAGGATAGTATGCCACGACGAATACATGCATGCATCAACGCAAGAGGACATGCTAGTGGGTATTAGAGGCACGGGTGTGTAGAGCAATCTGGACCATCACCTCTGAAGGTCTCGCTATATAGTGGTACAACATGCAATGTGTGGTTTTCATGAGCAATAAAAAGGGCGGAAATGATGTTTATATTGATCTCTACTCCTATTTTCTGTACAGGTTCCGGAACTCTCGGAACCGAGGTGATGCAAAACCTTTTTTGATGTGTGTACTTACATGTTCAAGCGGCGGTGTAAATGGCCGTCCACGCTAGCGCTCTAAGATTAAGGAATACAACATCAGCGGGCCGAAGAAAGAAGTTGTTTTCAGACATTTTTATCATATCGCGCGATGTGGGCACCTAAAGGCGACCCGACATCGGATGTGCAACGCCAAGCAGCGCTGCCCAGATCGGCGCAGAGCAGCCCAGAACTGCCAAGAGTGAAGCTGTCCTTGCAGGTGCCCAGTAACGCTCCATTGTGTGCGCGCGTGTGTACCAATAATAATGGAAAACGAGAAATGCCGTCCAAACAGCGAGCGCATTTCCTTTGACGTTCCGACACTGCACGGAACTTTTCATTTTTTGTGCAGAGCGACACAGTTTGGCGTCCCCACCGGCCTCGCTGCGCCGAATCTCCTTCTCGACTTTGGACGGATGCCCGACCCCACGCGCCAAATGTTCGTTGTTCTTTTTTATTGCGTTGTTTGTCTGGGCCGCTTATCAATGCTCAGTTGACTTGAAAACTAATATGTTCTATGCGTTATACCTCAGAAGTGACTATTATTTAGCCGGCCGGAGTGGCCGTGCGGTTATAGGCGCTACAGTCTGGAGCCGCGTGACCGCTACGGTCGCAGGTTCGAATCCTGCCTCGGGCATGGATGTGTGTGATGTCCTTAGGTTAGTTAGGTTTAAGTAGTTCTAAGTTCTAGGGGACTGATGACCACAGCAGTTAAGTCCCATAGTGCTCAGAGCCATTTGAACCATTTGACTATTATTTAATTTAGAGAGCAGATGAAAGAGAATTACTGTAACAAGAAAATATCCTCCACGTGATGTAGTAAGGGGACAGTGTACGCCTCGGAACAAAAGTGTGTGTGTGTGTGTGGGGGGGGGGGGGGGGGGACGGCTTTGTACACCTCGGTTCAGTTTACAGTGATAAAAGCTATAGAAAGGATAATTTAAAATTAAGAATAGAATTTTTAGAGGGGAAAATAGTGTAGAATCAGAGTTCGGTAATTGCAGATCAAAAGCATAGTATAACAGCAAGCAGTTTAACGTTTAAGTACGGCAAAGCCACGGAAGCTCCGTCATGGAGAAGTCAGTGACGATAAACTCTTGTGATGAAAAACCTATAAAAAGGCCTGATCGTCATTATTGCCGCCTTTTTTTCTTTGATTGTTTCGTTAAAGGGCGGAGAACCCGTGTCAGGCAGCGAGACAATAATTAGATTGGACTTTATCGTGTTAAGATTCACGATAAACTGTTAGAATATTACGGAGATTAAAAGTGATGTAGTGTACGATATCTGACTGTTGGTAGCAACGGAGTATTAAGGGGATTTTAGGACTTCGCCAGCCGGGGTGGCCAAGCGGTTCTAGGCGCTACAGTCTAGAACAGCGCGACCGCTACGGTCGCAGGTTCGAATCCTGCCTCGGTCATAAATGTGTGTCATGTCCTTAGGTTAGTTAGGTTTAAGTAGTTCTAAGTTGCAGGGGACTCATGACCTCAGAAGTTAAGTCCCATAGTGCTCAGAGCCATTTGAACCATTTGATTTTAGGACTTTAGTGCTACATTGGAACTTTACGGACACATAGACGACAGAAACTCAAATTATCTGCTGATACGAGTGAATTCAGAGGTACTGGTATTCAGACATTAACGTGTGGTCTTTTGAAAGTATCTTGTGCCGTTAGTTGCGAATCTGGACGTAGGGCGCATGCATATCGGCATTTGCGGACTATTTTGATTCCTCCAGGCTAGGAACCTTTTAAATAGACCATCATCCATCACCATCTTAATCCTTGAATATAGAGTGAAAGTGAAATACAAGAGTGTTGTACTTATTTCATTTACCTAGTACTAATCAGAGAAGGTTTTACGGAACCAAAGCTGTTCAGCAGTAAGTCAGCACCATCTAGCGGAAAGCGTAGGCATTAAACAACACGCTAACTGAAGTGAACGTTTACATGTTTTACGGACTGCTGAATATGAACTTATGTGACTCTTTGACGTCCCCACTCCCTCCGAAAGGTGGCGCAGGCTGTCTTAATCATAAAAGGGGAGAGTTTTAACCGGGCAAATTACTAAATAAAAGCGATATTTACAAGACTCGAAGTAATAGCAAAACAAGAGGCCCGCACCTCATCGGAGAGTCGTAGCTGTCAAGTCTACATCTACATCTACATGATTACTCTGCAATTCACATTTAAGTGCTTGGCAGAGGGTTCATCGAACCACAATCATACTATCTCTCTACCATTCCACTCCCGAACAGCGCGCGGGAAAAACGAACACCTAAACCTTTCTGTTCGAGCTCTGATTCCTCTTATTTTAATTTTATGATCATTCCTACCTATGTAGGTTGGGCTCAACAAAATATTTTCGCATTTGGAAGAGAAAGTTGGTGACTGAAGTTTCGTAAATAGATCTCGCCGCGGCGAAAAACGTCTTTGCTTTAGTAACTTCCATCCCACCTCGCGTATCATATCTGCCACACTCTCTCCCCTATTACGCGATAATACAAAACGAGCTGCCCTTTTTTGCACCCTTTCGATGTCCTCCGTCAATCCCACCTGGTAAGGATCCCACACCGCGCAGCAATATTCTAACAGAGGACGAACGAGTGTAGTGTAAGCTGCCTCTCTAGTGGACTTGTTGCATCTTCTAAGTGTCCTGCCAATGAAACGCAACCTTTGGCTCGCCTTCCCCACAATATTATAAATGTGGTCTTTCCAACTGAAGTTGTTCGTAATTTTAACACCCAGGTACTTAGTTGAATTGACAGCCTTGAGAATTGTACTATTTATCGAGTAATCGAATTCCAACGTATTTCTTTTGGAACTCATGTGGATCACCTCACACTTTTCGTTATTTAGCATCAACTGCCACCTGCTACACCATACAGCAATCTTTTCTAAATCGCTTTGCAACTGATACGGGTCTTCGGATGACCTTACTAGACGGTAAATTACAGCATCATCTGCGAACAACCTAAGAGAACTGCTCAGATTGTCACCCAGGTCATTTATATATATCAAGAACAGCAGAGCTCCCAGGACGCTTCCCTGGGGAACACCTGATATCACTTCAGTTTTACTCGATGATTTGCCGTCTATTACTATGAACTGCTACCTTCCTAACAGGAAATCACGAATCCAGTCGCACAAATGAGACGATACCCCGTAGGCCCGCAGCTCGATTAGAAGTCGCTTGTGAGGAACGGTGTCAAAAGCCTTCCGGAAATCTAGAAATACGGAATCAACTTGAGATCCCCTGTCGATAGCGGCGATTACTTCGTGCGAATAAACGTGCACAAGAACGATGTTTTCTGAAGCCATGCTGATTACGTATCAATAGATCGTTCCCTTCGAGGTGATTCATAAATTTTGAATACAGTATATGCTCCAAAACCCTACTGCAAACCGATGTCAATGATATAGGTCTGTAGTTCGATGGATTACACCTACTACCCTTCTTAAACACTGGTGCGACCTGCCCAATTTTCCAATCTGTAGGTACAGTTCTATCGGTGAGCGAGGGGTTGTATATGTTTGCTAAGTAGGGAGCTATTGTATCAGCGTAGTCTGAAAGGAACCTAATCAGTATACAATCTGGACCTGAACACTTGCCCGTATCAAGCGATTTGAGTTGCTTCGCAACCCCTAAGGTATCTACTTCTAAGAAACTCATGCTAGCAGCTGTTTATGTTTCAAATTCTGGAATATTCCATTCGTCTTCCCTGGTGAAGGAATTTCGGAAAACTGCGTTCAGTAACTCCGCTTTAGCGGCACAGTCGTCGGTAACAGGGCCATCGGCACTGCGCAGCGAAGGTATTGACTGCGTCTTGCCGCTTGTGTACTTTACATACGACCAGAATTTCCTCGGATTTTCTACCAAATTTCGAGACAATGTTTCGTTGTGGAACCTATTAAAGGCATCTCGCATTGAAGTCTGTGCCAAATTTCGCGCGTCTGCAAATTTTAGCCAATCTTCGGGATTTCGCGTTCTTCTGAACTTCGCGTGCTTTTTCCGTTGCCTCTGCAACAGCGTTCGGACCTGTTTTGTGTACCATGGGGGATCAGTTCCATCTTTTACCAGTTTATGAGGTATGAATCTCTCAGTTACTGTTGCTACTATATCTTTGAATTTGAGCCACATCTCGTCTACATTTGCATAGTCAGTTCGGAAGGAATGGAGATTGTCTCTCAGGAAGGCTTCTAGTGACAGTTTATACGCTTTTTTAAATAAAATTATTTTGCGTTTGTTTCTGGTGGATTTGGAAGAAACGGTATTGAGCCTAGCTACAACGACCTTGTGACCACTAATCCCTGTATCAGTCATGATGCTCTCTATTAGCTCTGGATTGTTTGTGGCTAAGAGGTCAAGTGTGTTTTCGCAACCATTTACAATTCGCGTGGGTTCGTGGACTAACTGCTCGAAATAATTTTCGGAGAAAGCATTTAGGACAATCTCGGGAGATGTTTTCTGCCTACCACTGGTTTTGAAAAAGTATTTTTGCCAACATATCGAGGGAAGGTTGAAGTTCCCACCAACTACAACCGTATGAGTGGGGTATTTATTTGTTACAAGACTCAAATTTTCTCTGAACTGTTCAGCAACTATATCATCGAAGTCTTGGGGTCGATAGAAGGAGCCAATTATTAACTTAGTTCGGCTGTTAAGTATAACCTCCACCGATACCAATTCGCATAGAGTATCTACTTCGACTTCACTACAAGATAAACCACTACTGACAGACACAAACACTCCACCACCAATTCTGCCAAATCTATCTTTCCTGAACACCGTCTGAGACTTCGTAAAAATTTCTGCAGAACTTATTTCAGGCTTTAGCCAGCTTTCTGTACCTATAACGATTTCAGCTTCTGTGCTTTCTATTAGCGCTTGAAGCTCAGGGACTTTCCCAGCACAACTACAACAGTTTACAACTATAATTCCCACTGTTCCTTGATCCAAGCACATCCTGTATTTACCATGCACCCTTTGAGATTACAGCCCACTCCGTACTTTCCCGAGGCCTTATAACCAAAAAAACCGCCCAGTCCACGCCACACAACCTCCGCTACCCGTGTAGCCGCCAGCTGAGTGTAGTGAACTCCTGACCTATTCAGCGGAACCCGAAACCCCACCACCCTATGACGCAAGTCAAGGAATCTGCAGCCAACACGGTCGCAAAACCGTCTGAGCCTCTGATTCAGACCCTCCACCCGGCTCTGCACCAAAGGTCCGCAGTCGGTTCTGTCAACGATGCTGCAGATGGAGAGCTCTGCCTTCATCTCGTAAGCAAGACCAGCAGCCTTCACCAAATCAGATAGCCGCTGGAATCCAGAGAGAATATCCTCAGATCCAAAGCGACATACGTCATTAGTGCCGACATGTGCCACCACCTGCAGCTGGCTGCACCCTGTGCTCTTCATGGCATCTGGAAGGAACCTTTCCACATCAGGAATGACTCCACTTGGAATGCACACGGAGTGCACACTGGATTTCTTCCCCTCCTTAGCCGCCATATCCCTAAGGGGCCCCATTATGTGCCTAACATTGGAGCTCCCAACTACCAATAAGCCCACCCTCTGCGACTGCCCGGACCTTGAAGGCTGAGAATCATCCTATGAAACAGGACAGGCAGCTGAATCTGGCTCAGCCAGAGACAGTACCTGAAACCTGTTTGTGAGACGCACTAGGGAGGCCTTCTGATCAGCCTCCGGGGACGTCTTTCGCTGCCTGCCACGCCTTGGAACGACCTCCCAATCAACCACAGGCGAGGGCTCAGCCCCACTGCGGGCAGTAACCGGGGCAACCACAGCAGCAGACAGATCTGGGGACAGACGGGACGAGGTTGACATCTTCATGATACCCAAGTCCGGCTCCCCACAGTGGTGCCCATTGGCAACAGCCTCAAGCTGCGCGACCGAAGTCAGCACCGCCTGCAGCTGTGAGCGAAGGGATGCCAACTCAGCCCTCATCCGAACACAGCAATCACAGTCCCTGTCCATTCTAACTGATGTTGAACAACAGTTACTGAAACACGAGTGCCTAGATAATGCAAGGGAAACACGCAAAGAATTTATGAACTAACCAGTACAAATGCCTAACAACTGCGCTACAATCTGCCTGAATTTACGATTGCAGTAACTAAAACTCGAAATTACACCTCCTATACGAAACTCACACGCAATTTAAGTAAGAATCCACGAAGAAAACACAGAAAAGAAGCTATATACGTATCTTTCTGCGCTGTCGATGTGCACCAACTGGGAGCTCAGGCAGGAGGGAGCACACTGGCTGTGACCAACCGACACTGGCCGTTCAAAACAAAAACAGGAGACAGACGACTACGCGAATTTACACTATTCAGGTACTAAAGCGCGATGCTACAACTTTCAAATACTATAATACGCCCGAAATTTATGAATTAAACAATGCAAGTACCCAAAAACTCGCAAAGAAATTAAGAATTAAACTATGTAACAAATAAGTAAGCTAGGGGTATACGACTTGTTGCTGGCAGCTGCTTATCCAACGGCGGCGGAAGTAAAGCCGGAAAACCTACCGACGATACGTATCTACGAGCAGACGTCGACGTGGAGTACCTCAAAAGGGAACCACAAGAGAGCTGGGGATGCTTAAGCGTCCACCCGCGTTCCTCCTCCAATACGGCTCTGTCTAGCATGTTATTCACATGTAGATTCCAAGGTAGTAAACCACTTATACGGATCAAGCAACATCACACCTTGTACCATTACCCTGCAAGTGCTACCCAGCATCGACGTGCGTAAACAAGACGCACCAGTTGTAAACTCCAAATTCAGTTGCACTATATTTTGTGTGTGTGTGTGCTGCTGCTGCCGCTTCGTCACTATAAAGATTTATTAGAGGCTGGACGTCGAGAATTACTGTTTATCCGCCTTTCCTTTTTCCCCAGCATCCGTCTACGACTGCGTCATTTAACACGAATCAAGTCGGTTACTATTCGACTCATAGGGATACAATGCATCAAGCAGGTTTGTTCGTAATATTGTCACAAAAAAGTACTCTCGAATGACTTTCGATTTGCGATACAGCAACGTCGGGTTACGAAAAAAAAAAGGATTTTTATATAGACTAGTAAAGGTAGAGCCGTAGCCAGTCCATCATTACTAGTAAACATATTGTTGTATCAGTCGACTGCATAGCAAGGATCCCAGCTCAGTAAGGTGGCTAAAAAGAATAACAAATGCCCGACACCTGGTACTTGCGTCTTCCAGTGTATCTACTATGTAGGAATCAACATGGATTCCGGAAACAGCGATCGTGTGAGACCCAACTCGCTTTATTTGTTCATGAGACCCAGAAAATATTAGATACAGGCTCCCAGGTAGATGCTATTTTTCTTGACTTACGGAAGGCGTTCGATACAGTTTCGCACTGTCGCCTGATAAACAAAGTAAGAGCCTACGGAATATCAGACCAGCTGTGTGGCTGGATTGAAGAGTTTTTAGCAAACAGAACACAGCATGTTGTTATCAATGGAGAGACGTCTACAGACGTTAAAGTAACCTCTGGCGTGCCACAGGGGAGTGTTATGGGACCATTGCTTTTCACAACATATATAAATGACCTAGTAGATAGTGTCGGAAGTTCCATGCGGCTTTTCGCGGATGATGCTGTAGTATACAGAGAAGTTGGAGCATTAGAAAATTGTAGCGAAATGCAGGAAGATCTGCAGCGGATAGGCACTTGGTGCAGGGAGTGGCAACTGACCCTTAACATAGACAAATGTAATGTATTGCGAATACATAGAAAGAAGGATCCTTTATTGTATGATTATATGATAGCGGAACAAACACTGGTAGCAGTTACTTCTGTAAAATATCTGGGAGTATGCGTGCGGAACGATTTGAAGTGGAATGATCATATAAAATTAATTGTTGGTAAGGCGGGTACCAGGTTGGGATTCATTGGGAGAGTGCTTAGAAAATGTAGTCCATCAACAAAGGAGGTGGCTTACAAAACACTCGTTCGACCTATACTTGAGTATTGCTCATCAGTGTGGGATCCGTACCAGATCGGTCTGACGGAGGAGATAGAGAAGATCCAAAGAAGAGCGGCGCGTTTCGTCACAGGGTTATTTGGTAACCGTGATAGCGTTACGGAGGTGTTTAATAAACTCAAGTGGCAGACTCTGCAAGAGAGGCGCTCTGCATCGCGGTGTAGCTTGCTCGCCAGGTTTCGAGAGGGTGCGTTTCTGGATGAGGTATCGAATATATTGCTTCCCCCTACTTATACCTCCCGAGGAGATCACGAATGTAAAATTAGAGAGATTAGAGCGCGCACGGAGGCTTTCAGACAGTCGTTCTTCCCGCGAACCATACGCGACTGGAACAGGAAAGGGAGGTAATGACAGTGGCACGTAAAGTGCCCTCCGCCACACACCGTTGGGTGGCTTGCGGAGTATCAATGTAGATGTAGATGTAGAAGTATTAGAGTTTTTTAATGTGATACAACAATCGTTACATGTGTGCTTCAGAAAATTTACAAATACTTTTAAGTTGGGTTATTAACAAATAACCTTTTTTGAAAAAAGGCCTTTGTATTTATTTAGTCACTTCATATTTTTCCCACCACGTTACTTTCAGCCTTCAGGTGCTATTTAACTTGTGCTGCCTAAGCTGTTCCGGAAGAATTGGGAAATAAGTTTAGAGACTTCGTCTACACGACATCGGAGGCAGTCCACGGCTGGTAATACGTCCTCCGCACTTGTGTGCTATTGGCCCTGCTGCTGCTGCTGTGACTCTGGCAACATTGCGTCACGAAACGCCTGTCTGCCCTGTCCGCCATTTCTGCTAGCATTTATGCAGAGGCTCCTCGGGCTTGCAGATGTTTGCTGCAGTAAGATCATGACGGTGTTGTGGCGAGAAAATAAGATTAAAAAAAAATGGATCAAATGGCTCTGAGCACTATGGGACTCAACTGCTGAGGTCATTAGTCCCCTAGAACTTAGAACTAGTTAAACCTAACTAACCTAAGGACATCACACACATCCATGCCCGAGGCAGGATTCGAACCTGCGACCGTAGCGGTCTCGCGGTTCCAGACTGCAGCGCCAGAACCGCGCGGCCACTTCGGCCGGCTAAATAAGATTCCCCTCTTGCTTTAATGTCACACTTTGATAGGCATAGGTGTTGGTTTAGAGACAACATCCAATTCGACCAATAGATAGAACGTGCATTCTGACGAACTGGGGCTCGCAAAAGTACCTAGTCAATACTTTTTTAGCTTTTTTTCGTGTACATAACACATTAACCATGCTTTTAGGGGCTTATTACTCCAATAGCCAAACTGGACGACACCACACATAGATTGGCATTATGTTTTTACTGTATGCAGAGAGAGACTCCCCATTGGAATATGACAGCAAGCTGCCGTAGAACGCTTCAGAATTACCGCTAAACCAGTCATTTCAAAATGGTTCAAATGGCTCTGAGCACTATGGGACTCAACTGCTGAGGTCATTAGTCCCCTAGAACTTAGAACTAGTTAAACCTAACTAACCTAAGGACATCACAAACATCCATGCCCGAGGCAGGATTCGAACCTGCGACCGTAGCGGTCTTGCGGTTCCAGACTGCAGCGCCTTTAACCGCACGGCCACTTCGGCCGGCAAACCAGTCATTTCATCGGTTATAAACTCTGCAAAAATGGTTACTATGTCGCTATCGGGTGTCCCTTAATGTAGTAAACGGTCTCGATTCAGACATTTTTCGATCAGTACTCTAACGTGTGGCTATTTGCAATTACTGCAAAAGCACTACCTTCGCACCGTTTTTCTTTGCTAGTGTTAAGAATAAAGGCAAATTTAGTAAGAGGAATGCAAAAAATAGCTATACATCTCTGGAGACCGGCTGTCTTGCAGGCAAGTAGATGGATACCTAAAGTAGTCAATGTCTGCTAGGTAATTTAGTACACAAGTTGCAGAATTTTCATGTTGAAACCTTCTATGTATATTCTTTTAGTGGGTTAGCGAATAAGACAAGCAAATATTCCAGTACAAAATCTTTGTTAATTTCTACCATATGCATTTACACACAGAAAACAACTCTTTCTTTATGTTCTTTTGGTGTGCTTTTAATAAAATCCTGCTTTTAACTTATAATATAAAACTATATTTGAATCGTGTATTTCCTTCCCCTTTAGTAATCTGACAAGTACAAAGAAGGTAGTTCTCGAATTGCAGTACATATCTTTTTGTCCTGTAAATTATATTTTTTGTCACTTTAACAATTAGTTCCATTCCTTCCTGCAAATCTTCTAGCCGAGAACATTCGGGGAGTTTAATTTTATCTCTTATTTCAACTGAATAACACTATTGCTATAATAACCCACAGCTGTCTATATATTCTTCTCTAACTTCCGCCCAGAACATTACGTTTACAACTTTTTGCCATATATATATATATATATATATATATATATATATATATATATATATATATATATATATATAAGTTGTAAATGTAATGTTGTAGACGGAAGTTAGAGAAGAATTTGCAGCAGAAGAGGTACTAGCGAACACCCAGACAGCTGTGGGTTATTATAACAATAGTGTTATGCAGTTGAAATAAGAGACAAAATTAAACTGCCCCAATGTTCTCGGCTAGAAGATTCGCAGGAAGGAATATACCCGCGATTACCCCCATGTTCGATCGAATCTGCAATATATAGACTATATAGAATCACTCTGCAGCGGAGTGTGCGCTGATATGAAACTTCCTGGCAGATTAAAACGGTGCGCCGGACCGAGACTCGAACTCGGGACCTTTACCTTTCGCGCGCTAGTGCTCTTTATAGAGTATATACCTTTGCATATAGACTGCTTATTTTGCACGTGTAGCAATGGGTGGCGCGTGTGTGTCTTGGTGGTGGTAGCTGAGTGCTGAGTAGCACGAAATACCGTTCGAAAATCGGCAGCATGATGAATTCGTTTTGGGCAACATAGTTCTGTGTGAGAACGCTGCAGAACCTTGCGAAATGCCCTCCGCTATGCGTTTGGTGTGGGTGCCACATGAGAGGATGAACCGCTTTCTAAAAGATAAGTGGTGGTCATGCTTACAGGCATGGTGGGTAGTCAAAGTTTGTCTTTCTTTATAGCGGAAGCAGTGCCCCTAATCGTGTCATCGTAACGTCAGGCAGCTAATTCTACTAATTTTGATGTGTTCCACCACTTTTTCACTGTTTGTTACACTTGACAGGTATGACTTGTGGTCATGCTAACGTCATTATTTTTTTACGAATTTGGAGAACTATGGACCGCCTAGAACTTAAGGCTTTTTGCTCGTTTATTCCCTCTCTTCGCAGAACCTCGTCATTCTTTCTCTCTCCTCGGAAATGAAATGTGTGGACCTCCTCGCAAGTAGTTTCTCTTCAAATGATTTTACACTATTGACTTTATCTCTGAATTGTTCTCTGTTTTGGGTCTTCTCTAGTGTAGTACCAGTGTCTTGCGCATCTCTGTTGACCTTTTCTACCCACTTGTGATGTAAGTGGAGAGCTTTTTAACTAAGTCGGTGTTTGTTCGTTATTGCTAGGTGTCCCTAAAATTTCAACCGTCGGTTCAGCATTGTGGCTGTTAACTTTTGGGTGTACTTGTAGAACTCCTTGTTTTTACCATTCTTCCGTGTTCCATCAATAGTGTTCTTCCAACATTCCCTTTTTATTTGGGATAAGACACTCCCAAGCACAGAGTCCTTCTGGTTTTATATCTAATCAGTACCTGATTTTGGCCTTGAAAAGAGCAGAAAACGGTACGCAAGGCTTATATGTCCAATTAAAAGCATACAGAAGGCAATTACTGCAAAAGATGACCAGTGCAGCACAAAACAAATTTAGACTGTCTTTGCAGTTCATAAAAATATGCGAAGAACATATTTTAGTAGGCATCATGCAACATTGAACAAGCGTATGGGCTCATAGGTTGAGTCAACAACCTTGGCTCAGGTAACACGAGTGCGTGTTTCGTGCGTATGTTTCGAGTTTATGGGTGCTCAACAACGAGATAATCAGCGCCCTAACACATACACTGCCGGAAAAAAGTAGTACATCTGGAAAGACGAAGTCAGTTTTGATCTGATGACGGAATATGCCACTTGGAGGACGATAGGTGTACTGATTACTGATAATGGTTTCAGTGCCGTCCGCCAACAGATGGCGTAATGGAATTGCTACCAGAGCTACCAGAGCGCCATTGTGTCTACCCTGTAATAGGGAATGCTCACAACCAGAAGGTTCAGACGTGTGAAGCAAGCAGGAAACCATGGCAGGAAGACTCACTCGTTCTTCCTACAGCCAAATGAGCGAGTTTCCAAGAGGTCAAACTGTGGCCTTCCGAGTGGCGGGATGGTCCTTACAGAAAATTGGTACACAAGTTGGGCATGCTACCACAGTTGTCCAACTATATTTCTATCAGTGGTCATGTGGTCACGTGAACATTCTCACACCTGTACACGAGGTTCTCGACATCCACACAACACAGACGCCCGCCAGAATCGTCTTATTGTAAGGGCGGCCGTGGGGGATCGTACAGCTACCACACTACAGATAAGATGGCTTACGAGCCCAGCCGTGTCGACACAAACTGTTACGAACCGGTTATTAGTAGTGAGATTACGGGCACACACATCTCTAGCCCGTCTTCCACTCACGCGACATTATCGACGTGCATGGCTAGACTGATCCCGTCAGAGGATCACTTGGAAGATGGAATGGCGCGGCTTGGTCTTCAGCGAAGAAAACAGACAAGCAGATTCTAACTGCGTGCAAGTGCTGGTCGTTCGCGCGTAAGATGCAGACTTGGTGAGCGCTGTCTCATAGAGTGCATTCGTCCAAGACACACTGGCTCCGACCCAGGCGTTACGGTCTGCGGTGCGATAAGCTACAATTCTCGCTCACGTTTGGTGTTTCTGAAGAGGACGCTTATCAGCGTTTGGTAAGTGCAGAATGGTTTAGATCCATTCTCCCGCCGTTCTTGCAACAGGAAGGTGATGTGTTTTTCCAGCATGCCGGCCGGAGTGGCCGAGAGGTTCTAGGCGCTACTGTCTGGAACCGCGCGACCGCTACGCTCGCGGGTTCGAATCCTGCCTCGGGCATGGATGTGTGTGATGTCCTTAGGTTAGTTAGGTTGAAGTGGTTCTGAGTTCTAGGGGACTGATGACCTCAGAAGTTAAGTCCCATAGTGCTCAGAGCCATTTGAACCATTTTTTTCCAACAGGATAATGCTCGCCCACACACTGCCTGTGAAATTCAATGTGCTCTTCAAGGCGTGGAGCAACTTCCTTGGACAGCACGATCCGCGGGCTTGTCTCCAATCGAGCACGTACGTGATACGATTGGACGAGAGGTGTGTCGTGCGGCTCGTCAACCAACTACACAATAACAGGTGGAGCAGGCGTGGCATAACCCATCCCAGGACAGTATTCGCCATCTGTAAGATCGACTGGATGCCGGAGTCAGCGCCTGCGCCGCCCGTTGGGACAACAGCTTGCACTGATATGGGTGTTTCAGCATGGTTCGATACCTGATACCTCAGAAACGCTTGTGGCATTGATCTGTAAATGTAGTTATTTAGTATACTCCTTAGACATTCTTGCAACAATTAATCTACAGTGAACAGGAAACCACGAAAAAGGTGTACTATTTTTTTGGTAATGTATTAAAAGAAGCGAATGAGGTAACACGAAGAGGGAAAGAAGTACGAGTAAATGGAACATGTCAAATGATATCAACAAGTGCTATTTTTATGAATCTTGGCATGTGGCCAATGGTTTATACCAAGCATCACAGAGGCCCAATGTATTGGTTATGAGAAAGGCATGGAGAAGAAGTTAAAACCAGTGTAGGAGAATATACAGACTGTAGATTGAAAGGAGTGCATAATATTAATAGAGTAACAAGGGGCCTGTGCAAACAATACTACTGGCATTCGAGTGTATGAAATATTTCCTAATGTTGAGGACAGGTTGTTAATGGACGATATTTATCCGGCAAGATGTTTGGTTCATATCATATGTATACTACCTACCTTAAAGGGATAAATAGGAGAGACGTGCCGTTTTTGTTTGTAGATTGTCAGAGACACCTGAATATGTTATCATCGAGTGAAATGGTTCAAATGGTTCAAATGGCTCTGAGCACTATGGGACTCAACTGCTGAGGTCATTAGTCCCCTAGAACTTAGAACTAGTCAAACCTAACTAACCTAAGGACATCACAAACATCCATGCCCGAGGCAGGATTCGAACCTGCGACCGTAGCGGTCTTGCGGGTCCAGACTGCAGCGCCTTTAACCGCACGGCCACTTCGGCCGGCATCGAGTGAAATCTCCATACAAATATCGCAGATAGATAGATAGATAGAGAGAGAGAGATAATGAGAAATAGTAGTATTTGTAACACTGGCACATGGAACTCACACTAACTTCCAAATCCGTAGGCAGGTTCGTCAGTGAAGTGTAACGTGTACAAGGGGACCACTTGGCATCGGATTTTATAAAGTTTTTATATTTATGCTGTGTGAAGTTCAGAACTCAAATATTAATCCCCCAAAATAGTTCGATGAAACCCTCAAAAATTCTCGAGTAAACCGACTTCGACGCTTTTCTGACAGTCTTTAATACACTGAAGTGAGAAAAGTCATGGGATATCACTTAATATCGTGTCGGACTTCCTTTTTCGCGATGTAGTGCAGCAGCTCGACGTGGCATTGACCCAACAAGTCGTTGGAATTCCCCTACCGCAATATTGAGCCACGCTGCCTCTGTAACTACCCATAATTGCGAAAGTGTTGCCGTTGCAGGATATTGTGCACGAACTGACCTCTCGATTATGTAGCATAAATGTTCGATGGGATCCATGTCAGGTGATCTTGGTGGTCAAGTCATTCGCTTGAACTGTCCAGAATGTTCTTCAAACCAATCTCGAACAATTGTGGACCGGCGACAAATATCACAGATAGATAGATAGATAGAGAGAGAGAGAGAGAGAGATAATGAGAAATAGTAGTATTTGTAACACTGGCACATGGAACTCACACTAACTTCCAAATCCGTTGGCAGGTTCGTCAGTGAAGTGTAACGTGTACAAGGGGACCACTTATCATCCACACAAATTCTATGGTTCTTTGAGAACATGAGTTCCATGAATGGCTGCAAATGGTCTCCAAGTAACCGAACATAACCATTTCCAGTTAATGGTCGGTTCAGTTGAACTAGAGGACCCAGTCTATTACATGTAAATACAGTTCACACCATTATGGAGCCATCAATGGCTTGCACAGTGCCTTGTTGACAATTTGGGTCCATGGCTTTGTTGGGTCTGTGCTACACTCGAAACCTACCATCAGCAGTCAGGACCCATCTGAACAGGCCACGGTTTTTCCAGTCGTCTGGGGTCAAACCTGTTGTGTCCTGCCTACTAGTCGAATATGGGGTGCCTAGGAAACCTGCTTTCGCGGATAGCTAGACAACAATTCAAGCAAATCGTATAATAAATTTTTATTACAGTAAGATACACTACTGGCCATTAAAATTGCTACACCAAGAAGAAATGCAGATGATAAACGGGTATTCATTGGACAAATATACTATACTAGAACTGACATGTGATTACATTTTCACGCAATTTGGGTGCATAGATCCTGAGAAATCAGTACCCAGAGCAACCACCTCTGGCCGTAATAACGACCTTGATACGCCTGGGAATTGAGTGAAACACAGCGCCGGCCGCAGTGGCCGAGCGGTTCTAGGCACTACAGCCTGTAACCACGCGACCGCTACGGTCGCAGGTTCGAATCCTGGCTCGGGCATGGATGTGTGTGATGTCCGTAAGTTAGTTAGGTTTAAGTAGTTCAATGTTCTAGGGGACTGATGACCTCAGAAGTTAAGTTCCATAGAGCTCAGAGCCATTTTTTTGAAATAGAGTTTGGATGGCGTGTACAGGTACAGCTGCCCATGCAGCTTCAACACGATACCACAGTTCATCAAGAGTAGTGACTGGCGTATTGTGACGAGCCTGTTGCTCGGCCACCATTGACCAGACGTTTTCAATTGGAGAGGGATCTGGAGAATGTGCTGACCAGGGCAGCAGTCGAACATTTTCTGTATCCAGAAAGGCCCGTACAGGACCTGCAACACGCGGTCGTGCATTATCCTGCAGAAATGTAGGGTTTCTCAGGGATCGAATGAAGGGTAGAACCACGGGTCGTAACACATCTGAAATGTAACGTCCACTGTTCAAAGTGCCGGAGTGCGAGAGACGCGTAGCCAATGGCACCCCATACCCTCACGCCGGGTGATACGCCAGTATGGCGATGACAAATACACGCTTCTAATGTGCGTTCACCGCGATGTCTCCAATGACGGATGCGACCATAATGATGCTGTAAGCAGAACCTGGATTCATCCGAAAAAATGACGTTTTGCCATTCTTGCACCCAGGTTCGTCGTTGAGTACACCATCGAAGGCGCTCCTGTGTGTCATGCAGCGTCATGGGTAACCCCAGCCATGGCCTCCGAGCTGATAGTCCATGCTGCTGCAAACGTCGTCGAACTGTTCGTGCTAATAGTTGTAGTGCCCGCATCTCGTGGTCGTGCGGTAGCGTTCTCGCTTCCCACGCCCGGGTTCCCGGGTTCGATTCCCGGCGGGGTCAGGGATTTTCTCTGCCTCGTGATGGCTGGGTGTTGTGTGCTGTCCTTAGGTTAGTTAGGTTTAAGTAGTTCTAAGTTCTAGGGGACTTATGACCACAGCAGTTGAGTCCCATAGTGCTCAGAGCCATTTGAAACATTTTTTGAATAGTTGTAGTCTTGCAAACGTCCCCATCTGTTGACTCAGGGATCGAGATGTGGCTGCACGATCCGTTACAGCCATGCGGATAAGATGCCTGTCATCTCGACTGCTAGTGATACGAGGCCGTTGGGATCCATTCCATATTCTGCTAACAGTCATTGGATCTCGACGAACGTGAGCAGCAATGTCGCGATACGATAAACCGCAATCGCGATAGGCTACAATCCGACCTTTATCAAAGTCGGAAACGTGTACGCATTTGTCCTCCTTACACGAGGCATCACAACAACGTTTCACCAGGCAACGCTGGTCAACTGCTGTTTGTATATGAGAAATCGGTTGGACACTTTCCTCATGTCAGAACGTTGTAGGTGTCACCACCGGCGCCAACATTGTGTGAATGCTCTGAAAAGTTAATCATTTGCATATGACTGCATCTCCTTTTTGTCGGTTAAATTTCGCGTCTGTAGCACGTCATCTTCGTGGTGTAGCAATTTTAATGGCCAGTAGTGTAAATAACAATACGTAACTTTTAAAATTTACAATGGTGTGTCGCAAGCAAACGGCGATAGACAAATAAGAAGTCTCATCAGTATAGACAATGTCTAATACAAGCGAAATTATACAGGTCCTAAGTCGCTGTTGTAGAGCTCGCAGATCGGCTAGTCTCCAACTGTGCCGCGGCCAGGCGGCGCGGCACATACGTTCTCTTCGCTTAGAGGACGCTGCTGTCTGTTGTGTCTAGGCAAGACAGCCTAGACACGATGAGAGGAAGCCGACAGGCACGCGCTATGCCAAAGAGGGTGCGTGAGGTCTGAAACAGGATACGTAATGATTGCTATAAAGAAAAGTACGTAGGTTCTGTAATACTTAACTTTAATCCATCCTTTTGGTACATCTGGAGATTGTGGCGATACAAGTGAGACTCTTTAGATACATGCAATGTTACTAATGGCGCCTTGCTAGGTCGTAGCCACTGACTTAGCTGAAGGCTATTCTAACTATCTGCTCGGCAAAGGAGCGAGGCTTCGTCAGTGTAGTCGCTAGCAAAGTCGTCCGTACAACTGGGGCGAGTGCTAGTCCGTATCTCGAGACCTGCCTTGTGGTGGCGCTCGGTCTGCGATCACACAGTGGCGACACGCGGGTCCGACATGTACTAATGGACCGCGGCCGATTTAAAACTACCACCTAGCAAGTGTGGTGTCTGGCTGTGACACCACACTGTCTCGGTGTCGTCCTAGGGTTGGGTTGATCAGCGTACTGTTGGCTGACGTTGTCTCAGAGCCCTCTCTGCTGACCGTCGTGCCGGCGCTTGACTTTTGCGCCAGAACGTAACTGATATGACCACGAGCCCAGGAGAGGCGCTGCAGGCAATGACGTGCTATTAGCAAAGGCACTCATGTAGATCGTCTGCTGCCATAGCCCATTAATGCCAAATTTCTAGGCTGTGCCCTAACTAATACGTTCGTCGATCGTCCCACATTGATTTATACGATTATTTCACGCAGTGTTGCTTGTTTCTTACACTGACAACTCTACGCAATCGCCGCTACTCTTGGCTGTTAATTGAAGGGCGTCGACCGCTGCGTTGTCCGTGATGGGAGGTAATGCCTGAAATATGGAATTTTCTCTTGACACTGTGGATCTCGGAATACTGAATTCCCTAACGATCACCGAAATTGAATTTCCTATGCGTCCAGCTCCAGCTACCATTCCGCGTTTCAGTCTGTCAGTCCTTGTAGTGCGGCCCTAATCGCTGCGGAAACCTCGCCACTTGAATTACCTGAGTACAAATGAGAGCTCCACCACCCGCACTGCTCTTTTACACCTTGTGTAAGCCATCTGTGTATGTGAATATCGCTATCCAATGACTTTTGTCCCCTCAGTGTATACAATGTCGATTTTTCTCGACTCGTCGTGTGGCTCCGCCTACCACGGTCGAGTTTTAGGTTCCAATCCTTACTGATGCAAATTTTTAAACAGAGGAGGATGTTCTACTAGCAATTCCGCGAAGATTAAAATACATAAAGAGGGGAAAAATTAGTAGGGCTCGAGACTGGTAGTCACTGGTTCGAGTCTCGTCTCAGTCATTAATTTTTTCGTTTATTTGCGTTCTGTTCGAATATCCACATAATTGAAAAATAAAATTCGTCAAATATATGCTAATGAACAGATCTCTAATTGTTTATTTTATAAAAAATGCACGTATTTGTATTTCTAATTACATATTGCACACAAAATGCCAGTTTTCGTTTCAAATGTAAATTACTGGTCTTTCACAAAATATTGTGTGAATTAAATTCTTTTTCATCCTCATGTTTTTTACGCTTCAAAGAAATCTTCATGGAAAATGCACTTCTATTTAAATTTTGGCAGGGTTGGAAATGGAAAACCTGCAGCACACACGTGGTAGGGGAGCATTTTACTACATAGCCACACATCCAAAAAAATCGATCTCGCCCTAGCATATTAAAACTCGCTTTGAGTTCTGAACTTCACGGATCGCATACACAAAAAAATTAAAAAATCCGAATGCCGAGTGGTCCCCTTATTAGAACTGAAAGCGCGTTTATTGCTGACACCGACATACAGACAGAACAGAACTGATATCAGGGCAGAGTGTGCTTTTATTTATACAAACATCAAATATTCCAGAATGCTAGTATTTATCCACCCATCGAATATTCAAGACATTAAAAAATTACGAACATGAGGTATTTCAATAAATTTCCAGGAATTATAGAGATGAAATAACAATTAATGGGTGGTGGTCGGCTTTTAAACAGCGGCCCACAGCATGCCAACCACTGACTTTAACCACAATACCAAACTGGATCCACCAAAATAGATGGAGTTGCTCCCTCGCCTAAAGAAACAAAGACTCACATTTTCAGACGTTCTTTTTGGAGCTGACTACAGCACCGTGCATCTAGATCTTGTAAATAGTGCTCTGTGTGGCGTTCTGGTAGTGTTGTTACACCCTATTCATTATGATGAGCATCGAAGGTAGCCCCTCCCACTGAAGCTTCGCGATCATTGTTTGGGTCTTCAGTTTCCTTTGCACCGATTTGCACCTCTTCGCCTATCGTCAGTGTGGTGTCTAGGAGGCCTGCATTCTCGGTTCGCTAGACAAACATTCAAACAAATCGTATTAATGATTTTTACGAGAGTTGGAACTTAAATAGTGGCAACTAACAACCGATACAAAATAGTTACATGTTTGCACCTGTTACTGTTCTTCAAAGTAGTAACCAGCGTTGTGTAGAACCCGTTGCCAGCGATGTGGAAGCCGTAGTATACCGTTAGCAGAGCCTGTTCTGTTGATGGTGCGAATGGAGCGGTCTGCCGCCTGTCGAATCTCTGGAACAGTTCTGAAGCGAATGCCACGAAGTGGTTCCTTCATCTTCGGAATCAAATCAAAGTCACAAGGACTTAAGTCTGGGGAGTATGGTGGACGGTAAGTACTTCCCATCGACCGAACAGAGCAGGCACAGCTTGCGCTGTATGCTCCCGCGCATTGTCGTGCAAAATGATGGTTCGGTGCGCAGAAAGTGTGGCCGCTTCTTGGCAAAGCTGGTAGCAGGTGATGCTCCAAAAACCAACAGTAATACCGTGCATTGACGGTCTGCCGTGGAGGAACGTAATGCGTTAGGAAAACACCATCACAGTCGTACCCGAGAATCACCATAACTTTAACCATACTGGGGCTCTGACGCACTTTCGACTTTCGCGGCGACCCATAATGACGCCATTCGTTGGATTAGCGTTTCAGTTTTGGCTCGTACGATGAGGCCCATGTCTCATGCAGTGTTACGATACGGTGTAAGAAAGCCTCTCCTTCGCGCCCATGGCGCTCCAAGTGCGTCTGCGCAGCGTCGTAACGCATCCATTTCTGCATTTCCGTCAAGTTATGCGGAACCCATCCTGATGCAATTATTCGCATGCCCAGGCGTTCCTTCAGGATGCGGAGCACAGTCATATGGGCTAATCCGGTTTCGTGGGCGAACTCACGAATCGTATGGCGTCGATCACTGTCTATTAACGCGGCAACAGCATGCACTTCTGCTTCAGAGACTGTCTGCCACAGTTTGCCGATCTTCGTTGAAGCCTTTTACCCAACGTGCCACTGTTCTGTACGGCAATGCCGATTCCCCGCACGCCTCTTGAAGACCTTGATGACACTGTCGTGCTGTACGACCTCTGGCACATTCAATCTTGATCCAACTCCGTTGTTCCTGTTTCGAAAACATAGTGACACCGTTACGTTAGACCGCTCGCTCACAAGTGACTATGTTTACCTCGATTGTGCGCACGCCGGTGACTTGGAACGGGCGAGTTCATTTGCTCGGAGGTAAGGTAGGTATGTCAACAACGTTTGCTATCAGCGACAATAGTAAATTCCATTGCGTAGTATCTCCACAGCTGTGTTGCCACAATTTAAGTTCCAACCTACGTATTACAAAATGAAAAGATACAATACTTAACTTCGCAATTACACAGATGTGTCGCTAGCAGAGGGCGACACACAAGATAAGCAAACTTCTTCAGTATAGACATTTCCAAGTCTTTGCTACATATAGAGTAGAATCCAAGTACCTAGCGTTGACGCTGCTATTAAACTCGGCCGTCACCAGTCGCATTGTCGTCCTGGAGAGGGTTCGGTCAGCGTGAGATTGGCTGACGTCTTCTCACGACCATCTCTTCTCTTTCGTTCCCGACTGGCACACCGGCGCTTCACTTTACGCCGTAACAGATAGGGTTGTGGCGGTGGATGGTCGGCATGTCGTGCATCTCTGGGAGGACGGCGGCGGCAGCCAGGAGGTTGTTATATGGTGTACCGCGCAGCGATAACGCGCTCGTGCGAGCTGTATATGGGGCAGTAGGCAACGGAACGTGTGTGTAACAAGTGGGGCTATAGCAGTCGGTGTTCTGTGCCTGACGTTGAAACTTGCACTGAGAGACTTCGAGTCACTGCCTTGAGACAGAGACGAGGTCGATGTAGCATTCACATGATGGTATGTTTCTGTTCATGGAACGTGATAGATGGGAACAAAAAAAAAATGATTCAAATGGCTGTGAGCACTATGGGACTTAACTTCTGAGGTCGTCAGTCCCCTAGAACTTAGAACTACTTAAACCTACCTAAGGACATCACACACATACATGCCCGAGGCAGGATTCGAACCTGCGACCGTAGTGGTCGCGCGGTTCCAGGCTGTAGCGCCTAGAACCGCTCGGCCACCCCGGCCGGCAGATGGGAGCAGCTTCCTGTTCTGTAGTACGGACGGACCGAGTCAAAGAACTGTTATTGTTAGGCCTTCGGAGAAATTCCGTATAGAGGGGGATTTGCTGTTCTGAACTGACATCACTTATTGCTTGTTGTTAGTGTTTTCACGCAAACTCATGGGCGGTATAGTTGGTCTTTGTCTTGTGGCGCTCTAAGCAATATGCAACTCACATAACGGAACAGAGCCGGCCGAAGTGGCCGAGCGGTTTAGGCGCTTCAGTTCGGAACCGCGCTGCTGCTACGGTCGCAGGTTCGAATCCTGCCTCGGGCATGGATGTATGTGGTGTCCTTAGGTTAGTTAGGTTTAATTAGTTCTAAGTTCTAGGGGACTGATGACCTCAGATGTTAAGTCCCGTAGTGGTCAGAGCCATTTGAACCATTTTGTACGGAACAGACGTTTGTGGTGGTTGTTTGCCTATCAGGTTAGTGCCTAAGCTGTGGGGCGAGTGTACAGTTCACAGTGCGGTGCTGTGGGGACTGGGCTATAGTGTATTCCTGGTATTAAATCACTTTTACCAGACTGTGGAGAGCTAACTGTGTCATCGGACCTCTCGTGGATTTTTCTGTATCTTGCTGGGCAGCTGGAGCTGTATAGTATCTCTGTTCCAGATGAACCGCAGGTACTGTAACTACCTGTTATGTGTGCACAGTAAATACAAAGGCCCGAACAAGTACCGGCGGTTAGTTGAGTATAAATGTACCACGATGGTTACAGGAATGCAACTGCACTAGCCATTTCGCCGATGTCTGCAAATTAGGTAAATGTCTGTTTTTTTATCTTGATGATCCTTATCTCCTGTATTAATGTGTTTTTAAACTTATTAATTAATTAGATAGCAGTTTTGAATTTTAGTACTGCTGTTGTTGGTTTCAGAATTTAGTAATAATATTACAGGTATTAAGTGAAAAATTTCAAGTAGTACCGCAGTGCGGTGTCTGTAGAAAATTATAATATAAATGTGTGGATATAGAACGACTGGAAGTACATAAAAGGTTCACACTAAAATGTGTGTTTAAATAATTCTGAGCTGCACTCGTTTTGGAGCCATGTATGTCCTGTTAGTGTTACTTGGTTGTTGTTACTGTGAAATGTTGATGGATAAATTATATGTCTGGAAATAAGTGTTAGGGAACCTTTGTGGAGATGCTTTCGAATTTAACTGGAGTTGAAGCAGCATGGACTTTGTCTTTCGGTAACGGCTTTTTGCTCGTAAACTGTTCCTGCTCCGCAACTTCATGGTATTATCTTATTTATGAAGATTTTGTTATGATGAATTTGGTAATATGCTAGATAAATGTAATATTAGTGTTTTCATAAATGTCAAAAAAAATGGTTCAAATGGCTCTGAGCACTATTGGACTTAAAATCCGACGTCATCAGTCCCATAGAACTTAGAACTACTTAAACCTAACTAACCTAAGGACATCACACACATCCATGCCCGAGGCAGGATTCGAACCTGCGACCGTAGCGGTCGCGCGGTTCTAGACTGAAGCGCCTAGAACCGCTCGGCCACACCGGCCGGCAATAAATGTCACTCTGCGCCCATTTTCCGAGTTTAATTTGAATAGTCGAAGTTCAACGGCACACCTTGAATTTTCCGTCGGCGATCTGTGCCTCTGGTCTGTAGTAGTGTTTCATACGAAGGACGTGGTCGATGTCTCTGCACTTTTGTCTTCTATTTAAATTGTCATAACGCTCGACTTCGTATAATTGACGTCCTACAAGCGGTGAAATATAACTTACGGTTCAAAGTAACGCTTTAGTAACTTTTCTGATAGTCCCACTTTCCACACAGACGTAAGAATGCAAACCAAGTCCCTTAGGCTGTACCTGACTGGTCGGTGCTTGGCACTGTAACGCTCTTGGTCCTTTTCCTGGCCATACAGGGTCCGTATGCAAGCCAGATGCCTTGCTTCTTCAGCCCTGGTGATAGGCTGTTTCACACATTCGTCGTCTAATTGAAACAGGGACAGTATATAAGTTGTCATTTTGGCCTCTAGACATGAAGCAGAAAGAACGGTGTGAACCTGTAGAGTCTTACTTCACTGTGTTTTACGCAATGTCACGACGAGCAGTGTCGTATCCCAATCTCTCTGTTTGAGGTCAACATACACTGCGAGCATAACTGCAAACGTCTTACTAATGCATTCTGTGTGCCCATTTGTGTGTGGACCATAGGCAGCTGTCATCCTGGTGGAGATGCTGCAATGTAAAATAACCTCTGATACTAGTCTCGACTGGAGAACTTTTCCCCTATCAGAGGTCATCAGACATGGTGCTCCTTGCTTCAAAATGTGGTTTTCTACAAGAAACATTGCAATTTCCAGAGTTTCAGCAGTCAGTACAGCTAGAGTGACAGCACGACGGATAAGGTAGTCAGTGCAGATTATTATCCATCGATTCCCGTTTGTCGACTTCGGGAACCATCCCAAGAGGTCTAGTCTAATTCGGTGGAATTGCGTTGCTGCTGGCGGGATTTGTACCACATGCCACGGACGAAAATGCGGCTCATGCTTGTGCCATTGGAAATTCTTACGGTGGCTTACATAGTATCTAACGGAGCAGTAGAGACCTGGCCAGTGATACGTGCGTCTGATTCTGTCTAGAGTCTTGACGAATCCCAGGTGACCAGATGTTGGGAGTATCATGGAAATAGTTCAGGATAACTGGCCATAGGTGATCTCAGATGATAAGCATCATTTCCATCCCATTGGACCACAGTTCCTTTTATACAATGCTCCATTAATTAACTGGACTCCAACTTTCTACATCTACATGACTATTCTGCAAATCACCTTAAGTGCCCGGAAGAGGGTCCATCTAACCACTTTCATACTACTTCTCCAGCACTCCACTCTTGCACTGCACGCGGGAAAAACGAACACTTAAACTTTTCTGTGCAAGCTTTGTTTTAAAGATCGCCACCTCAAATCACGTGTCATATCCCTGACACTCTCTTCCTTATTTTGTGATAATACAAAACGAGCTTCCCTTCTTTGAAATTTTTCTGTGTCCTCCGACAATCTTATCCTTTGGTAGGTTCCTTTTCTTTAAAAACTCCTGTGCATTTCAACTGTGCTGGACCTTCCTTTTGTTCACTAGTAATGTCACTTAACACAGCGATGACTGAGATTTCATCTTCACTGCTGTGTCCCGCCTAAGAGTTCCTTGAAAGGTAGTTGGTATTTTTGTGTTAGTATCCGCTTCCGTATACTCGAAACGCTGTGACTTCGTATTCCTGTAGCCTCAGTGCCCATCTAGCCAGTCGACGCAGTGATCCTTTACGTTGTTCAACCAGCACAGAGAATGATACTATTTCACAGCGACGAATGGCTTAGCAAAAAATACAGCCAGAACTTTTTGGTGCCTCAAACAACTGCAAAGTGCTCTCTCTCGGCTGTAGTGTAGTCCACCTCGGACATGGAGAGTGCTCTATAAGCGTAAGCCAACATATTTTCAGCACCTTCCTGTGTTTGTACTAGAAGAGCACCTAACCCAAAACCGCTAGCTGCAGTGTGAAGTTCAATCCCACCCAAAGACTAACTTTTTGGGAGACGAAGAGGCAGTTTTTCGGATTCAGGCTAAGACCTGCAGTCTGAACACACTTTAATGATGTTGTTGGGAGGCTTATTTGGCTTACATGGCGAATACTGTCCTGGGATACGTTATGCCACGCCTGCTCGACCTGTTAACGTATGTGTAAGAGTTGTTGGTTGACTAGTCGCAAGAGTCTCGTCCAATCGTACCACAAACGTGCTCGATTGGAGACAAACCCGCGGATCGTGCTGACTAAGGAAGTTGCTCCGCGTCTCGAAGAGCACGTTGACTTTCACAGGCATTGTGTGGACGAGCGTTATCGTGTTGGAACAACACATCACCTTCCTGTTGGAAGAACGGCAGAAGAATGGATCTAACAACATTCTGCATGTACCAAGCACTGAATAGTGTCCTCTTCAGAAACACCAAATGTGAACGGGAGTTGTAGCTTATTGCACCCCACACCATAACGATTGGGTTGGACCCAGTGTGTCTTGGACGAATGCATTCTACGAGACACGGCTCACCAAGTGTGCATCGTACGCGCAAACGACAAGCACTTGCACGCAGGCAGAATCTGCTTATCTGCTTTCTTCGCTGAAGAGTATGGCGCACCATTCCATCTTTCAAGTGATTCTTTGATGGTACCAGTCAAGCCGTGCAGGTCGATATTGTGGCGTGAGTGTTTGTGCGCCCGTAATCTCACTGTTAATAGCAGGTTCATAACAGTTAGTGTTGACACGTCTGGGCTCACGAGCCCTCTTATTGTGCTGTGGTGTCTGCACCATCTACCACTGCTGGCCTTATAATAAGACCATCCTGGCGGACGTCTGTGTTGCGTGGATGTCGAGAACCTCGCGTACGGGTGTGAGAATGTTCACGTGACCACTTATACCAGCGTCGTAGCACAACTGAGGCAGCATGCCCAAATTGTGTGCCAATTCTCCGAAAGGACCACCGCCACTCGGAAGGTCACAATTTGACCCCTTTTAACCTCGCTCAGTTGTGTGTCGGAAGCACGAGTGCGTCTTTGTGGCATGGTTTCCTGCTTGCTTCACATGTTTACACCACACTGCACCTTCTTGCTGTGAGCATTCTCTATTAAACGGTAGACGCAGATGACGCTCTGGTAGCTATGCCACTATGCTGTCTGTTGGCGGATTACGCTGATATCATTATCAGTACATCTACTATCCTCCAGGTGGCATATGCCATCATTAGATCAAAATCGATGTCGTCTTTCCAGGTGTACCATGTTTTTCCGGCAGTGTATGTGTTAGGGCCGCTACGGTCGCAGGTTCGAATCCTGCCTCGGGCATGGATGTTTGTGATGTCCTTAGGTTAGTTAGGTTTAACTAGTTCTAAGTTCTAGGGGACTAATGACCTCAGCAGTTGAGTCCCATAGTGCTCAGAGCCATTTTTGTGTTAGGGCGCTGACAACCTCGTCGATGAGCGCCCATGAACTCGAAACGTACGCACGAAACACGCACTTGTACTACCTGAACCAAGGTTGTTGTCCTCAACACGCTGGTTCCATTTGCATGATGCTTCTTAAGATATGTTCATGGTATACTCGTATTAATTGCAAAGACAGTCAAAATTTATTTTGTGCTATACTGATCAACTTTTGCATAACTGCGGTTGCTTTATAGCTGACTTGTTCTCCGTTGGTTAGATGATTGTGTCTTTCATGAAGAATGATCCTAGATACCTGCTGGTGTATACTTTACCTACTGATTTACTAATAATTTTTACGATACTGTTTCTTGTGAGCAATAAGCGCCCTTTGAATAATACGTGATTTTTTTGTGTAGCCACTTTTAGTTTATTTGAATGACACCAATTAAATAAAATTTGTTCCTCTTTCTTCTGTTTTTCCCCTTGTTAGCCCAAACACAATTAGTAAGATGTCTGCATCTGTTACACAGCCTCTGACTTCTCCAGTAAGGGAATCCTAGGTCCCAGAATATGAGTTCACGTATTGAACTCTAAGGACAGCTTTTAGTAATGGCCTTCCGTATACTTTTAATTTGACATTTAAGCCTTGCGTACCGATTTCTGCAAATATTCATTGGGGTCCTTCCAAGGCCAAAATAGTTACTGATTCAGATATAAAACTAGAAGGACTCTGTACTTCGGAGTGTCTTATTCCAAATAAAAAGGTAGTGTTGGAGGGAGACTATTGATAAAACACGGAAGAATAGAAAAAACTTGGAGCTCTTACAAGTACAGCCAAAATTTAACAGCCACAATGCTGAAACGACGGTTGAAATTTTAGGGACACCTAGCAAGAATGAAACGACTGAATAAAAAGACCTTTCCTTACATCTCATCATTAAAGATCGCTTCTAGTTGGGTAGAAAAGGTCAACAGAGATGCTCAAAAAACTGGTATTACACTAGAAATGATCCAAAACAGAGAAGAATTCAGAAGTAAAGTCGACAGTATTCCATCATTTGAAGAGAAACTTATAACGCGGAGGAGAGAGATAGAATGAAGAGGTTCTGCAGAGAGAGGAAATGAAAGCACAAAAAGCCTTAAGTTCTACGCGGTCCACAGTTGGCCAAATTCGGAAGATAAAAAATAATCAGGAGTTAAATTACACAAGCTACACACGCTAAACAAGTAGTCTATATGTAAATGCATATGCTTTATGTATTACAGATTCGATCCGATATGGAGGGTAGTCGCAGATATATATGTATGTATATACACTGAAGAGCCGAAGAAACTGGTACACCTACCTAAAATCGTGTAGCGCCCCTGCGAGCACGCAGAATTGCCACTACACGACGTGGCATGGACTCGACTAATGTCTGAAGTAGCGCTGGAGGGAACTGACACCATGAATCCTGCAGGGCTGTCCATAAATCCGTTAGAGTACCAGGGGATGGAGATCTCTCCTGAATGGCACTTAGCAAGACATCCTAGAAATGCTCAGTAATGTTCATCTCTGGGGAGTCTGATGGCTAACGGAAGTGTTTAAACTCAGAAGAGTGTTCTTGGAGCCAGTCTATAGTATTCTGGATGTGTAGGGTGTCGCATTGTCCTAATTTATTGGTTTAATTAAGTAGCAAATCAAACTGATAGAGTGGGAGGGAGTTACTTGAATAACTCAGCCTTGAAAGTGTGTTGTATTGGCAAGGAGAGTACCGAGAGGGGTGGGGAGTAGGAGGGAGAATGGATGGAGGAGGGGAAGGGGGAGGGTGGGTTTTTTTTCCGAAGGATGGATTATCCCTAGGGGATCATAAATCAGTTAGCAGAGGTACAGGTTGAGGGGAGGGAAGGGGGTCAAAAATCAATTAGCTGTCACAATTTAATTGATTTGCATATCAATTTGATATCAAAAGTGGCATAGAACAATAGATCATGGACCTGTCAGTCAAAAGAGAACAATAGGTAAACTGTCTGGGTTGACTGCAGAAAACGTAATGGGGGTCACTGTCACAAGTGGTAAAATACCAGTGGTCACAGGTGTCAGAGGGATGCCTTTTTTAGGACAGGGAAGGGGGAAAGAAAACGAGTTTTAAGAGAGATTGGCAAACACACTCAGTTTGAGAAAACAGATGAACAGGAGTCAAATTTTAGCATACAGCCTTCATTTAAACAATGTTTAACAGAAAGTAATCAGAAACTGCCAGTTCATCTTCGCCAAAGCAGTTATAATCCCATTAGTATGCAGTATCAGTTTTCTTTATTACACCAGAACATTCCGGAACTCAGAAATAAAGTTGATGAAATACTCATTTGTATCGATGAAATGAATTCATCTAATCAAATTGACATAATCTGCCTCTATGAACATCAAGTGACCACTTGTATAGATGTGTTAGACATTTCAGGATTTAAGCTAGCTTCCTACTTCTGCAGAGTAGATATGGATGGAGGAGGAGTTGCCACATTTATTAAAAACTGCCATAAATTCAAGAACATTGACATTAATAAATTCTGTTTAGAGCAGCATCTAGAAGCATGTGCAACAGAAGTAGAGTTCCATAACAGATCCTATATGATAGTAACTATTTACCGAGAACCTGCAGGATATTATAATCTATTCTTAAATCATCTAGAAGCTCTTTTGGGTTATTTAACAGGAAGAAACAAAGAAATTTTGATTGCTGGTGACTTTAATACAGATTTTCTAATGCAATCTTCCAGTAAACATTTACTGCAGTTAGTAATGTTATCTTTCAATCTAACTCAGACTGTAAACTTCCCAACTAGGACAGCTATTGATAACATTTTTATAGACGAATCAAAGGAACAAAATCATATCATAAAACCTGTAATAAATGGACTATCAAATCATGACATGCAGCTCCTTGTCTTAGATGTAAATTCTAAGCAGATTATCAAGACTGCTAAATCTGAGTACAGGAGAGTAGTCAATCAACCAAAAATTGAGTGTTTTAGAAAACTGCTCAAAGATATGAACTGGAAAGATGTTTAAAGTGCTCATGACATGAATGAAAAATATAAAACATTCATGAACAATGTCAGTACCATGTTTGAAAACTGTTTCCCTCTAAAAGTTACTCAAATTAAATAGAAGTCTATAATAAAACCATGGATTACACAAGGAATAAAGATTTCCTGTAAGACGAAAAGGAAAATGTATCTGTCGACCAAGAATATCTCCAATGCTGTTGATTTAACTAAATACAAGGAATACTGTAAAACATTAAAAAAAGTAATTCAGACATCTAAACAAATGCCCTACGAGGAGAAGATAGCAATGTCAGGGAACAAAATAAAAACAATCTGGGATATAGTGAACGAGGAGACTGGTAGAACCAGAAAGGAACAGGAGCAAATAGCATTAAGGGTAGATAACACATTAGTAACCGATGGCATAGGGGTGGCAAATCTATTTAACAAGCACTTTATATCCGTTACTGATAGAATGGGATTGTCGGGATCAGTAAATAATGCCCTTGAATATCTGAAACTAGCCTTTACAAATAGCTTCAGGTACATGAATATGTCACTCACTTCACGAAAATAAACAACTTCCATAATAAAATCTTTAAAAACAAAGCATTCTAGTGGTTACGATGAAATATCAACAAAGTTAATTAAGGCATGTTCTTGTGAGTTCAGTACAATTCTATGTTGCTGACTGGCTGGCTAAAATATGCAGATGTTAAGCCTCTATTCAAGAAAAGGGGATAAAGAGATACCATAAAACTACAGACCAATTTCACTTTTGCCAGCATTCTCAAAAATTTTAGAAAAAGTAATGTGCAGGCAGCTTCTCAACCATCTGACCGCAAATAACATATTATCAAGAACACAGTTTGGATTTCTGAAGGGTTCTGATATCGAGAAGGCTATTTACACGTACAGTGAAAATGTAAATAACAAGTTACAAGCAGCAGGTATTTTCTGTGTTTTGTCAAAGCCATTCGATTGTGTGAACCACAACATCCTTTTAAATAAATTAGAGTTCTATGGTGTCACGGGCAGTGCTGCAAAATGGTTCAAGTCATACCTCGCTAACAGGAAACAAAGGATGTCAGTGCAAGGGACTAGTGAATTAAGTCACCAGTCATAATAAAAATGGGAAGAAATTACATGCGGTGTCCCAAAAGGATCCATCTTAGGGCCATTGCTTTTTCTTGTGTACATTAATGACCTCTCATCAGTTACACTGCCAGAAGCAGAGTTCGTTTTGTTTGCAGATGACACAAGTATTGCAATAAATAGTATGTAGAGTGTAGTTCTAGAAAGATCTGCTAATGATATTTTCATGGATATTAATAAATGGTTTAAAGCCAACTCACTGACATTAACCTTCGAAAAGACTCACTATATGCAATTCAAAACCTGTAAGAGGTTCCCATCCAGCATATGCATAAAGTATGAAGAAGAGCAGATAGAAGAGGTTGACAGTCTTAAATTCCTGGGATTAGAACTTGATAATAAATTCAGTTGGGAGGAGCACACCACAGAACTGCAGAAATGCCTTAACAAATCTGTATTTGCAATTCGAGTGTTAGCAGACATAGGCGACATAAAAATGAATAAGCTTGCTTACTTTGCCTACTTTCATTCCATAATGTCATATGGTATAATATTTTGGGGTAACTCTTCAAGTCAAACAAAAGTTTTCAGAGTCCAAAAGCGTGTAATACGTATCATTTGTGGAGTAAATTCACGGACGTCCTGTAGAAACCTCTTCAAAGAACTGGGTATACTAACTACTGCCTCTCAGTATATTTACTCTTTAATGAAATTTGTCCTAAATAATATATCTCTTTTTCCAACAAACAGCTCAGTTCATACATACAATACCAGGAACAAAAATGATCTGCACAAGGACTTAAAAGCACTTACTTTAGTTCAAAAAGGGGTCCACTACTCAGGAACACTCATCTTCAATAATTTGCCAGCGAACATAAAAAATTTATTTACAAATAATGATCAGTTTAAAAGGAGCCTGAAAGACTTACTAGTGACAAACTCCTTCTACTTCATTGACGAATTTTTTAATAGAAACAAATGATGTATTGCATATATTGATACTATTAGTATTGTTATTTCAGCTTAAAAATATTGACATGTTCCACATCCACGAGGATCTCCTCAGCACGGATCTATGGAATGAAAAACGAATCTAATCTAATCTAATCTGCTGACATGGAGCAGAATAATAGGTTTGCCCCTGAATGTGTATCTCCCTTTGATGTAGTCAACCCGCACTAAAAAAATGGCCTGATGCTGGCCTGCCCTACTGCTTGAGGAGGAGATTAGTGTTAAACGTCCTGTTGGAAGTCGGAATGTGCGAGATCCGGGTTGTAGGGTGGATGAAGAAAAATAATCCAATGAAGCTCTGTGAGCTCCTCTTGGGTACACAGACCTGTGTGAGGCCTTTGTTGTCATGGAGATGGAGAAATTCATTTCCATTTTTATGGCAACAAACACGCTGAAGTCGTTTCTTCAGTTTCCTGAAGGTAGCGCAACATAGTTTGATCTTTGCTCTAAGAGGGAAGACATGAAACAGAATTATTCCTTCAGAGTCCTAGAAGACTGTCGCCATTACTGGAAGAGTTGACGGTGCGGCTTTGAAGTTTTTCTTCAGAGAAGAGTTGGTGTGGTGCCACTCTATGGATTGCCCTTTTGTTTCCAGTTCGAAATGATAAACGTATGTTTTGTCGCCTGTGATGATGGTCGATGAAAAATTGTCACGATCAGCCTTGTAACGTGCAGAGGGTCCTTCATTGCTCTTTATGGTCTTCTGTTAGGCAGGGAGAAACCCAGTGGGCACACACCTTTGAGTACTCCAACAGATGGACGAGAGTGTCAGCACTCCCAAACAGAGATGTCCAGTTGAGGAGCGAGGTGGTTGATAGAGATTACCTCGTATGAGAGTGTCCACACGTTCCAGAATCGCAGAAGTCACAGCTGTGTGCTGTTGACCAGCACACGGGAGACCAGACAAGTTTGCGCGATCTTGTTTCGATGATGATAGACGCCTCACACAATGTTTGCTTTGGTGTTCCCGTAGACATTCTGCAAGTGCCTATGAATATCTGAGACGCTCTGGTTTTCCGCCAAAGGAAACTCAATAATTCTCTGCGTGGAATGCACCTCTATTCCAGACGCCATTTTGAAAGCTACGTATAGCGCCACCACCAATCGGAACTTCACGGAACTATAGGGACTGATGCGGGAATATTCCACGAGATCCCAGGAGAAATTCTTTTTTTACCGAAATTACCCGAGAAAAAAGTCTTGAATTACTTGTTGAACGACCCTCGTAGTAATAGTGTCTAAAGAAGAAGTATCTCACCCCTTTTTGTTTGCAAAATACTCTATGAATTAGTGCATAACATAAATTATGCCCGAACGAGATGGCGCGGTGGTTAGCCTACTAGACTCGCATTACAGAGGACGACGGTTCAAATCCGCATCCGACCATCTTGATTTAGGTTTTCCGTGATTTCCCTAAATCGCTACAGGCAAATTGCGGGATGGTTCCTTTGAAAGGGCACGGTCGACTTCCTTCCCCATTCTTTCCTAACGCGATAGGACTGATGACCTCGCTGTTTGGTCCCCTCCCCCAAATCAGCCAACCAACCATAAATTATGACTTTTTTCCATTTACATTTTGAGCAGTAAAATTGTCATTACAGGCCATAAAACAGAACATTTTTTAATTATTTCGTATGAAACATACCATTGGTGATCTAATAATTATAATGAACCTGTGCATAACCTATAAATTACAACTTCCTTTGAATAAAATTTGGAGTAGCAACATTTACGATGGTTTAGTAGTAATGTAACATTTTCGACTTTTTAGTACTCGTACTCTACGGTAAGGATGCAGCAAGAGATTACAGTATATGATAAGAATGATGAGGGACATAAACGTAACCACACCAAGTTCTCTCAGCAAGTCAATGACATGGACATTTATTGTGTTCTTTAAGTGACTATACGAAATCAACAACACCACATTTCCTTAGTTGATCTGCAAAACACTATGAATTTCTGAAATCGCTTGGTAGACATCTAGTTGTTCAATCATCCACAGGAAGTCCAATCTCGTATTCCTTCTACACCCATTTCCTGTGGAATATCGGTATAGGAAGCACACAGGCACAGGCAGCTGAAAATAAAGTGGTCGCTGTCACGGTTTCTCCTCTCTGAAGGCGTAAGAACTGCCACTTGACATTGTCCTCGGGGAGCAATTATCTCAGAATGCGCATTTGGATTGACACGTATCCCAGTCCTATCGCTATCTGCTGAGGGCTTGTATTTGTCAGCAATTCCCAGCAAGAACTCAGAAAACTTGGAAACATTTGGAGTGGAAGCACACTACCCAAGCACCAGCAGTAACTTTCACCTTTGTAACACTTAAATCAGGATTCCCAGAACGAAACTGAGTCACTTCTTTAATAAATATATGATTCAGTTTGTTTCTCTCTACCATCGAGGCAGTAAGAGCTCCGAACTCCTTTATTGTCATTTTAAACCATCTGCCTTCCATGTCTTTTCAATAACTGACAAGTTCTGACTCTTGTTCATTAAAAAAAAAGGGACAAATTTTCCTCGTGGACTGGTCAACTAGAAAATTCTTATCTTGTCGTGTATGCTGAATTTTTCTCTGAAGAACTGTTCCTTTTTCACAAGCCTGTTCTATCTGTTTCTTCGGTCAAATTTGGCGATTAGTTTTGTTTTCGTTTCTACTAATCGTCTGTGGAAAAAGAATCGTCACTAGCAACAGTATGAAAAACCTAATAAAATATCTTTATCTTATTATTAATTTCATCTTTAATATTCATCATATTTGCTGAAATATAATATTATGTATTAGAAGTGTTAGAATAAATGTAAACACCAAATAGTAAAGAGTGAGGAAGAATGATGTGGTACCTGGGACAGAACGGAACCTCGGTCCATGGCGCCCTGGCCGGTTTGCTGTAACATTGGGGTTAGAAGAAGAGGTGGTGGCGGAATCTGAGGCAGGAATAAGTTTGCAGGAGGTGCTGCTTACAGATGAAACTACCCCGCACAATGACGATGAATTTAATATTTCCTTTGCACAAGTAATCTGGACTTCTTCCCGACTCACAGGAGAGTTTTGTGTCCTGTACTTTTGTGATGCTGGATTTCCAAATTATAGCGACTTGCGGGATTAGGTTATCTCCTTCCTTCCACAGCCACTCGACACAAAAAGTTATATTTGTAACAGGTATTAATCGATACTCTTAGCTGTGAGAACATAGTTGAAACTGGCCTACCAGAACTGTATTTATAATATTACAGAGGACATCTAGCTGTGGGCAAAGGATTCCTTAAAATTAAATGCAGCAATACCTGTACATTGTAACACACACACACACACACACACACACACACACACACACACACGGACGTGTGTCTGTATTCATTCTACAGAAAACCTAGACAAAAGGGGTGATCAAAAAGTTTCCGTCCGAAGGCCGTAAGGTCCAGAATCGGTATGGAAATGAGGAAAAATCGCCGTGAGCATTTAAGCAATCGTTCCACCGACGCATCAGGTTGAAGATACGTGTTTGGTAAAACACAGTGTCCCGCTGCGCCAAGCAGTCCGTAACTGCCTGTTGCACATCCTAACCCGACAGGAATCGTCGAACCTAAAGGGCCTTTTTTAAGGGAGAAAAGACCTGATAATCGCAATGGGAGAGATCAGGACTACAGTGCATGAGCTCGTGTGTCTCCACTTGAGTTGGCGTAACTTCTGCGTTACGACACTAGCGATATAGGGACGTACAGGTAGGTTATCACCAGGGCCAGGATTTTTAGGTGTGCAACTTTTCTCTTAGGGTAAAAATTACAGCTATTCGGAAAGATATCACAGTGCGAAATTTTGTTTCTAGTTGCGAAAAGGGGCATTTTTTTCACGCACCTATTTTCCTTTTTTGGGACCTTTACCCATTTTCCCCCCAACCATGTGCATAATCCCCTTTATCCTCCATTTTTTATTTTAAGTTTCATTCCAATTTATTCTATAAGATTTATAATCAATGTAAAATATTTATCTTTCAACCCGCCTGCTTAGCTGAGTGGTAACGCGCTTTCCTCCCATTCATCGGGACCGGGTTCGATTCCCTGCCAGGTTTGAGGTTTTCTCCGCTCGTGGACTGGGTGTTGTGTTGTCCTTATTATCATTTCATCCTCATCACAGACACGCAAGTCGAACACTGTAGCGTCGACTGAAATCAGACCTGCACTTTTTCATTTAACTTTCTATTAACGTCTCCTCAAGCTTGCTGTGTACGTGCCAAAGTAAGCCTACGTCTTTCAGTAAATACCGCGTGGAAGTTGAAAGCGCACCTCCAACAATGGAAAATAATTGTGTGTTCGATAAAACCTCTTTCTCTCGTTTTACCGCTGTGAGGTAGCCCCCAATAATGCAATTGAAATGAGTGATTCTGTCCCACCAGAATCGGTAGCCTGCTGTTCGCGGATGTGAGTTTGTTACTGTGAGAGACGTCATCTGTCCGCGTGGAGGCGGAGGCTGGTCACGCAAAGGCGGCAGTAACCGCACCCACGTAGTTCCGAGAATTGAGACTGGGTTCTGCTCGAAGCTACTAGAAATCGATAAGACTGTAGTTGCAGCATGAATGAAAACATTCTGGTAACTGTCGCGGTGTTCTAAAAGAGAGTGCGGACAGCAAGTGAGCATGTGGGCGCAAGAGTGTTGTGTGACAGTAGCGCTGAATTAGCAAGTGACTGGTGTTGGCTCTTTGTTGTATTATTAAACGAGTGTACTACTAGATTTTACCAAGCCAAAGGTGGCCGGAGCCCAACTTATTGTTCTGGCTCACGAATTCAAACAAGATTTCATAGACACTGGTGGAACTTTTATGCGATGTACAATTTGTGATTCAGGAAGTTTTTTAGATGAAAAACACCAGCAAGATCACATCAGACAACACATTTCCAGCTATAAGCGTCAAATGAATAAGATTTTTCAAGCAAACAAATCCCGGCAACCTCTATTACGAAATGCGTTTCAACAGAGTTGATTCGTGTGAAGATCTTACCACAAGCAGGAATTCTACTCAGTAAGGAGAACCATCTAGCCTTCAAGGGATTTCTAGAAAAATACAGATAGAGGTCATTGCCTGATGAGAGTACTTTCAAATGGTTCAAATGGCTCTGAACACTATGGGACTTAACTTCTGAGGTCATCAGTCCCCTAGAACTTAGAACTACTTAAACCTAACTAACCTAAGGACATCACACACATCCATGCCCGAGGCAGGATTCGAACCTGCGTCCGTAGCGGTCGCGCGGTTCCAGACTGTAGCGCCTAGAACCGCTCGGCCACTCCGGCCGGCTGAGAGTACTTTAAGAAGAAACTACATGGAGCCTGCTTATCAAGGAACCATAAAAGAATTAGGGAGAAAGTGTCTGATTTCAATGTGGGAGTCATTATGGATGAAACTGTAGACTCAATGCAAGTATGTGTTTTGAACGTTTTGGTTCTTCCCTAAGCAGGGAAGAAAGTTAAGCCCACATTGTTAAAAATGTATGCGCTATTGAAAGCGAGTGCCAGTGCAGTAGTGCAGTCAATTATAGACTTCTGCCAGTAACTCTGGCTTACTGGTATCGAGTCTGAAAAACTTATTCTTGTGGTTATGAACCAGGCATTATGCATGGTTTCAGCTGTTAACGATTTGGAACTTTTATTTCCTAAGTTGAAGCATGTGACATTCTTGGTTCATACCCTTCACAGGGTTTGTGAATCCGTAAGGAACGAATGCGACATCGCAAATCATTTCATCTCTGCCCTGCAGAAAATTCTACTGAAAACTCCTAGTCGTGTTGTTGCCTACAGAGAAACCATTGGCCTGTCCCATCGAAATTTTCCGATCATTACTCATTGGGGATCGTGGATTGAGTGTGCTGATATGTTGTGTGAGAATTTTGACAAAATTAGAGCGTTTGTGCTTCCTTTGAATACAGCCAGCGCAGGTGCAGTTTCTGTTACCGGAGAAAATACATAATTTGCAGAGAGAACTATATTGTGTCCGTAGTTGTAAGTACCTGACTGCAGCTATTAAACGATTAGAGGAACAAGGTCTGGAAAAGAAAAAACAATGGGATATTTTTATTTCTGTGAGGGAGCAGTTAGATGGCTTTGCCAAACAACTTGAGTCTGAAGAATCCAGACGTAGAGTAGTTCGCCACATCTGTAGAGTTGCCATTCCGAGTGAATACAAGTTTTGTCCCACTGGTTTCTGTGAACATCGAAAGAAGCTTTAGCATCTACAAAGACATTTTAATAGAAACATACTTACTTTTAAAAATGTAGAGATGCTTAATGTCTTGTAGTACAACAGCTTCCGTTTTCGCCTTCTTTTGATGAGTGATAATTTGATGTACTTGTTTGTTATTCAATAAACTAGAATAGAAGAATGAAAAATCGTTGAATTAGTTAAATAAACCAGTGCCTTTTGTCCCTTTTTACCTTATTTGAGCGCCTTTTCCCTTCCTTTTACATTTGAAATTTTCACCTGAAAGTCTTAAACCTTCCAAGACGCTACTGCAGGCGGGTGTACGATGAATGTGCGCAACGGAAAATACTGATACATTTATTGTAGATTAAAACGCCTTTATATATTACAGACGTTTATATATCAATGTCCAATGGACATAAACAGATAGAAATGAATTTCCCAACTAATGTGATTGATCAGTTGCCCAAATCTGCCCCTTTTTCTGGCTTCGCGATCTAATATAAATAACATGATATGACTGACATAATCTATGTGGCAAACACTAGAAGACACTACTTTCAAAGATGAACTACAGTGGCGTGCGACCTCAGAGGAAATAAAAGTTACATGATCACAGCTGTTTAGCTTTATAGCCCTAATAAGGTGAAGTCAAACACTAGGACGGCAGAAAACGGTTCCCTAACAAGTATGATCTAACACTGTCTTCTCCTCTCTGTGTTCTACAGTGGAGAAACGCGAACTCCCAGCCACAAGGATGGAGTTCAGATAACGTCTCAATGTGCATATAGGCAGAAGTTCAAAAATGGTTCAAATGGCTCTGAGCACTATGGGACTTAACTTCTGAGGTCATAAGTCCCCTAGAACTTAGAACTACTTAAACCTAACTAACCTAAGGACATGACACACATCCATGACCGAGGCAGGATTCGAACCTGCGACCGTAGCGATCGCACGGTTTCAGCCTGTAGCGCCTAGAACCGCTGTTTAGCTTTATAGCCCTAATAAGGTGAAGTCAAACACAAGGACGGCAGAAAACGGTTCCCTAACAAGTATGATCTAATACTGTCTTCTCCTCTTTGTGTTCTACAGTGGAGAAACGCGAACTCCCAGCCACAAGGATGGAGTTCAGATAACGTCTCAATGTGCATATAGGCAGAAGTTCAAAAATGGTTCAAATGGCTCTGAGCACTATGGGACTTAACTTCTGAGGTCATAAGTCCCCTAGAACTTAGAACTACTTAAACCTAACTAACCTAAGGACATGACACACATCCATGACCGAGGCAGGATTCGAACCTGCGACCGTAGCGATCGCACGGTTTCAGCCTGTAGCGCCTAGAACCGCTCGGCCACTCCGGCCGGCTAGGCAGAAGTGCTCTCAATTACTGAACACTGCGCCTACCCGGGGCGAAGTCCAGAATCGTACAAGTTCGCAACAGTACAGTGCCTAACCGTTCTAACTATAAGATCTCCTGAAATCAAAGCCAGCAAGTCCGTCTGTAGCAACAAAGCTGATACTGAGCGACTGTCAAACACGGGCGCTCAAAACGGAAGACCCCATTCTTTCCACCGCTGGCTTCCCAGAAAAGCTCGACCCCCCTCCCTAGTAACTGCAGAAGGCGGATCATATTCTCGAAACCACATAATATACTCCCTCTCTACAGATTCTTCCGAACGCCGACCAACCATATGTTAGTCTTTTGTCGTCCAGAGCGGAAAGTTTGCGAGGAAAAACCTATACCCATTAATTAGGAATTCGTAGAATGATACGCTTCTCAGACTAAAAATCCTCGGAAATAACACAGCCTGCGTGATTTCTGAGGTAACGCTTCCTCGTTCCTCTCTGTGGCGTCTAAAAATTTCAGAGTTTAGGAAATATTATCCAGTTATCCTTCCGTCCCTGCTACAAAACCGGCCGGTCGCCGCTGTACTGTGCTTCAGCGTTCAGGTGCCCCGACCGTCCGTCTTGGGCTACTTCCTGTGTTAAGCAGACCGACATACCTGTGCGGGCTTTTCCACCCAGGGCCTGAGTTACGCCTGCTGTTTCATTTCCACTGGCGTTCCAACCTCTGCTAGTACAGGCAATCATTCATTATGCGGTTTTGATAATAGAGACAATCCATCACCTTTCATGCAGTAACCGTTAACAACTATTTACAAGGTGCACGTGACAATGTCAGTCTTCTTTAAATATTCAAAGATACGATGTACAGCCTATCAAATGATACCTAATTTCAGTTGTAAATCACGGCAAAATATGTAGATGAGTGCTTTTAAGATGCGAAATCATAGCCACCTTAGAACCTGGTTATCACGAAGCAGCGGCATCCCTTGTCGCACCGGCCTTCGTCACCTGCAACAGTGCGCTCAAGGGACGCGTTACCTTCAACACTGAAATGCAGCAGGTGCTTCAGGCAAACAGCCATGGATGAGCCTGGCCTCCCAGATCGACCAGCGTCTTGTGTCGAAACGCGACCAGCACGGAGCTTGGCACACCAATCTACATTACTGGCCATTAAAATTGCTACACCAAGCAGAAACGCAGATGATAAACGGGTATTCATTGGACAAATATATTATACTAGAACTGACATGTGATTACATTTTCATGCAATTTGGGTGCATAGATCCTGAGAAATCAGTACCCAGAGCAACCACTCCTGGCCGTAATAACGGCCTTGATACGCCTGGGCATTGAGTCAAACAGAGCTTGGATGGCGTGTACAGGTACAGCTGCCCATGCAGCTTCAACACGATACCACAGTTCATCAAGAGTAGTGACTGGCGTATTGTGACGAGCCAGTTGCTTGGCCACCATTGACCAGACGTTTTCAATTGGTGAGAGATCTGGAGAATGTGCTGGCCAGGGCAGCAGTCGAACATTTTCTGTATCCAGAAAGTCCGTACAGGAACTGCAACATGCGGTCATGCCTTATCCTGCTGAAATGTAGGGTTTCGCAGGGATCGAATGAAGGGTAGAGCCACGGGTCGTAACACATCTGAAACTTAACGTCCACTGTTCAAAGTGCCGTCATTGCGAACAAGAGGTGACCGAGACGTGTAACCAATGGCACCCCATACCATCACGCCGGGTGATACGCCAGTATGGCGATGACGAATACACGCTTCCAATGTGCGTTCACTGCGATGTCGCCAAACACGGATGCGACCATCATGATGCTGGAAACAGAACCTGGATTCATCCGAAAAAATGACGTTTTGCCATTCGTGCACCCAGGTTCTTTGTTGAGTACACCATCTCAGGCACTCCTGTCTGTGATGCAGCGTCATGGGTAACCGCAGCCGTGGTCTCCGAACTGTTCGTGCAGATGGTTGTTGTCTTGCAAACGTCCCCATCTGTTGACTCAGGGATCGAGACGTGGCTGCATGATCCGTTACAGCCATGCGGATAAGATGCCTGTCATCTCGACTGCTAGTGATACGAGGCCGTTGGGATCCAGCACGGCGTTCCGTATTACCCTCCTGAACCCACCGATTTCATATTCTGCTAACAGTCATTGGATCTTGACCAACGCGATACGATAAACTGCAATCGCGATAGGCTTCAATCCGACCGTTATCAAAGTCGGAAATGTGATGGTACGCATTTCTCCTCCTTACACGAGGCATCACAACAACGTTTCACCAGGCAACGCCGGCCAACTGCTGTTTGTGTGTGTGAATTCGGCTGGAAACTTTCCTCATGTCAGCACGTTGTAGGTGTCGCCACCGGCGCCAACATTGTGTGAATGCTCTGAAAAGCTAATCAATCATTTGCATATCACAGCATCTTCTTCCTGTCGGTTAAATTTCGCGTCTTCATGGTGTAGCAATTTTAATGGCCAATAGTGTATAACCGTGGGTTTCAATTGACATATTGCCCTATACACGTTCTTCATTCTCTGATTTGATGTCTACCGGTGTTTGTCCTTCGGTATCAAAGAAAAGAATAGTAGCATGTTGGTCCTGTTTCCACGCACTTGATAACAATGGCGTCATAGTTCACGTTTCTGCACTTACGTTAGGCACCTCGGAAAAACGCGAATGCCGCACTAATCCCTTGTCTACATGTCGGTGCTTATGTGTCCGAATCGGAGGCGCGCTACATTGTATATACGCAGTTTCAACGTCGTTAGACGGAAACTTCTTGATCGACCCTTATAAAAAGATCGCGTTTCTCTTCTGTATCTAGTCACCCCAAGAAGTAATACGTTAAGGCCCCAAACGGGGTTGAGAGGATGAAGTACGTAGCAAGAGAAGGTACTGATCAGGTGGACTCAGCTTATGTGAAGAAGTTGCCCACATGTTGGAGTAGATCGTCTCAAACTTCCAAGGGCGGCGGCCATCATGATTGGCTACGAGTATCCGAGTTAATGATCTTTCAGCTTTATTGCTTCGCCGATCAAACTTTTCCGTTGAACGTCTGTCCCACCAACTGTGGTGGTGGTGGTTAGTGTTTAACGTCCCGTCGACAACGATGTCATTAGAGATGGAGCGGAAGCTCGGGTTGGGGAAGGATTGGGAAGGAAATCGGCCGTGCCCTTTCAAAGGAACCATCCCGGCATTTGCCTGAAACGATTTAGGGAAATCACGGAAAACCTAAATCAGGATGGCTGGAGACGGGATTGAACCGTCGTCCTCCCGAATGCGAGTCCAGTGCCCACCAACTGTCTCAGAGCTCTAACGCGGGAGGGGTTGACCTGAAGGAACAACCACTGACCGCTACATTCCAGAAGCCAAGAGCGAGCATCTCACGCAGCAGGCAAGACGCGGGCGCTTAATGCCGGAAGCAAAGCACGCGCCTTGCATTCTCTGCCCTTGGCACTGGGCTGTCAGGAAATTTCGTATTCGTAAGCCTAACAGCCACAACTGACTCCCTTATCGCCAATCACTGGTTTGCATAGCAGCTTTCCTGCACATTTTTACATCGCTGTTGAATCAAATGGATATGCCGTCTATGTCGCACTTAATGGAACGAAACATGCTTGGAGAATTGTTTAGTGAGGTTGTAACGTGCGCTTGGAGCACATTATACCTATTAAAGCCTGTGCTATGGTAATTGAGCGGGGTTCACCTTATGAGAAAGGATTTTCTTACAAATATCGACCGCGTGTACCTGAGTGGTGGCAAATCAGACTTACACACCCTCTGTAATAACAATGATCCGTCAAGCAAGTCCGAAATGCAACTACACGTCAGGATGGACCAAAAGCAACACTGAAGATGCTACCAATTTAATAATAATACGGTCGCCAGCCTAATTAGGCATTAACTGAGTTTCTTCCCTGTACAAGTTGGTGTATATTCATGCCAAACAACAAGTGGTAACACTGCATAATATAGTAGAATTTTAGAACCAGAAAATCTATTGAACTGATAGTTTCACGTTCTGTACTGATATGGAAAAACCATGAATACATAACACTACACTATAATGTATACTGCAAAACTTTATACTGTCTATTAATCTGATTAAAATCGGGCATAGGTTACCCTAGAAATAGCACTTTGGAGCCACACACATAGTGTCAATTTTAATAAAGATAAAACACTGATAAATTTTGACTTTTATATTGACTTTAACTTTTGCTGGTCAAACCAATTTAGAACACTTCAGAATTCAAACGAATAAAAAGGGGGGGGGGACCCTGAAACTGTTATGATCACTGTATTAAAAAATTTGATTACTGAGTTTGTTATGCGTTCAAGATTTCCAGTATATAAGTTACTACTCTTTTCATCTTATTTACTGCTCATTTAAATACCTTTATATCTGTCTCGAAATAATTAAACTTCATTACTATATCAGTATTAAAGTTATCTTTCAACTTCGTTAGACCTTCATTATTCATTTACTGCTTCATTAACAACACAGTTCTTTAAACACCATTCTAACATAGCTAGGTCTGCAAGCAATTATTATTAACACACTCGGATTGCACAACATTTGGAAAGGGACCCTGTCCAGGTTAGTTGTGAGGATAATTAAATGATGGGAAAGTTCTGGTAAAATTTAGGTTATTATTGAACAGTTCACTCTATGGTCCATACGAATACAGTACTAAAAGTTTCAACCTGCTTGTATCGATGCGGCGGTTGGCGGGCGGCGAGATGGCGAGGCACAGAGCACACATACATCCACAGCTATTGCTCTTGACGTATCGGCACTTTAGTTCTTCTTTGCGTCGCAGTACTTTTCCATTTAGTGCCTATGGACTTTTGCCATGCTGTGTGGGCGTTGGAACGGCATAGCCGAGGCTCAGTGAAGCTACGTCTTCTAGGAGAGCCTCCTCGCTCCAGAAGGTGTTGCTCAAACCAGTGCCAAACTCCAACTACTGCCGTAGGGCGTGCAGTGCCCGTGCGCATTTTCCCGCGCTCGCCTGCCATCCACCTTTTACCGCTCCCTTACAGACAGGGTACTCACCCGAGGTTTTGCATTCTACATATCCTAACACACTGCATATGTATGGACCAGACGCACAGTTACAATTTTAAACATCTTGCAACAGTTTCAACATTTGTTACATTTCAATTCTATTACAATACTGCTTGACATTTGACATAAACATTAATATTCACATTGAAACTTATTTACATTTTCTTAACACAATGGCATGAAACAAAAAAGAAATGAAATCAGAACATCAATTACACAAGTTTAACGAAAAATCAGATGGAAAAAATATTATTTATATGTACAATAGTACAACGTCGTTGTTGTTACAAGGTGACTAGCTATTCTGGAAATTTATGGTTATTACAGAAACGTCCCCTTCGAAAAATTGATGAATTTCAGTGCTGATAAACCTCTTACGTTATTTGATTTTCAAACAGCTGAGCAAAACTGAACGTTCTCAGACATTTCTCTCTTTACTTATTCTGATCATCACTAAACTGACACACAATATTTCTTAGCGCATCCCTGCAAAAGAATGGCCCTGACTAACAATAACCTATACCTTTCATGAATCACTTACCTCACAAAAATCTTCGTTACTCGAACTACTGCAATACAGCGAGCGCCAATACTGCCAGCTAAATAAAAGATTCTAACTAGTGAAGGCACTAACTACTGATAGGCATAGTTAGCAAATGAAAGATTTTGATAGAGAACAAACAATGTATTTATCTTAAAAATATTCAAAAGTCATTATATATATATATACAGGGTGTTTCAAAAATGACCGGTATATTTGAAACGGCAATAGAAACTAAACGAGCAGCGATAGAAATGCACCGTTTGTTGCAATTTGCTTGGGACAACAGTACATTTTCAGGCAGACAAACTTTCGAAATTACAGTAGTTACAATTTTCAACAACAGATGGCGCTGCGGTCTGGGAAACTCTATAGTACGATATTTTCCACATATCCACCATGCGTAGCAATAATATGGCGTAGTCTCTGAATGAAATTACCCGAAACCTTTGACAACGTGTCTGGCGGAATGCCTTCACATGCAGATGAGATGTACTGCTTCAGCTGTTCAATTGTTTCTGGATTCTGGCGGTACACCTGGTCTTTCAAGTGTTCCCACAGAAAGAAGTCACAGGGGTTCATGTCTGGCGAATAGGGAGGCCAATCCACGCCGACTCCTGTATGTTTCGGATAGCCCAAAGCAATCACACGATCATCGAAATATTCATTCAGGAAATTAAAGACGTCGGCCATGCGATGTGGCAGGGCACCATCTTGCATAAACCACGAGGTGTTCGCAGTGTCGTCTAAGGCAGTTTGTACCGCCACAAATTCACGAAGAATGTCCAGATAGCGTGATGCAGTAATCGTTTCGGATCTGAAAAATGGGCCAATGATTCCTTTGGAAGAAATGGCGGCCCAGACCAGTACTTTTTGAGGATGCAGGGACGATGGGACTGCAACATGGGGCTTCTCGGTTCCCCATATGCACCAGTTCTGTTTATTGACAAAGCCGTCCAGGTAAAAATAAGCTTCGTCAGTAAACCAAATGCTGCCCACATGCATATCGCCGTCATCAATCCTGTGCACTATATCGTTAGCGAATGTCTCTCGTGCAGCAATGGTAGCGGCGTTGAGGAGTTGCCGCATATGAATTTTGTATGGATAGAGGTGTAAACTCTGGCGCATGAGACGATACCTGGACGTTGGCGTCATTTGGACCGCAGCTGCAACACGGCGAACGGAAACCCGAGGCCGCTGTTGGATCACCTGCTGCACTAGCTGCGCGTTGCCCTCTGTGGTTGCCGTACGCGGTCGCCCTACCTTTCCAGCACGTTCATCCGTCACGTTCCCAGTCCGTTGAAATTTTTCAAACAGATCCTTCATTGTATCGCTTTTCGGTCCTTTGGTTACATTAAACCTCCGTTGAAAACTTCGTCTTGTTGCCACAACACTGTGTTCTAGGCGGTGGAATTCCAACACTAGAAAAATCCTCTGTTCTAAGGAATAAACCATGTTGTCTACAGCACACTCGCACGTTGTGAACAGCACCCGCTTATAGCAGAAAGACGACGTACAGAATGGCGCACCCACAGACTGCGTTGTCTTCTATATCTTTCACATCACTTGCAGCGCCATCTGTTGTTGAAAATTGTAACTACTGTAATTTCGAAAGTTTGTCCGCCTGAAAATGTACTGTTGTCCCAAGCATATTGCAACAAACGGTGTATTTCTATCGCTGCTCGTTTAGTATTTATTGCCGTTCCAAATATACCGATCATTTTTGAAACACCCTGTATATATATATATATCAGTTCATGATATCCAGTATTACAAATTTACTCTTTCTGACGGACACACATCCAGATCTTTCGCCCTCAAAATTCTGCTATCTCTCTCCCCACATCCACCACTGCTGGTGGTTCACCTCCAACTGCGCAGCGCTACGCGCTGTTCACATCCAACTGCCCAACACTACAATAGCAAATACTCCAACAATACAAACCAGCCACATACTTCACACAGCACAGTCAGTAATTTTCATATAGAGCGCTACGTGGCGTTACCAACATAAAAACCTAAACAGCCTACTTACATAGCCCCCATGCTCCCCACAAAAAAAAGTTTACAAATTGTTTTGGGCAGTGGCCAATAATGATTTGATAGAATTTTTCATAATTACAATAACGAAGACATCAAATGCACGCACTTATTGATACAATGTTGGTCAAAAGCAAAAATCGTTCTCATAGTCCGTAAAGACAGTCCTGATCATTCATCACGGTAGTAATTACAATTTTATGAACGAAGTCAGAGCAGCAAAAGAAAATGCACGTGGAAGAAGTGGAATTCCATGCAGTCTTGAAGAAGTAGTGTTGTCTTTCCAACGGAAAGACAGTGCTGACTCTGGACATGCAGACAGGTAATGGGCCACAACAGAGCAAACTCACAGCAGAGTCAGTCGAAGTTTTAAAGAATATTGGCAGGTAGGTCATCACAGAGCAGACCCACTGTAGTCCTGGTAGAGAGTATGGTATTGGTGGGCCATCAAAGGTGCAGACCCACTGCAGTCCTTGTAGAGACGGCCAGCAGCCATCTGTTGCAACTGTGCAGGTGCACAATTACCATCGAAGAGTCTTGCGGACAATTTAGCAAGTCCATGAACCACCACTTGTGCACTTACAATTTTTTTTTTTAAATGTCCTTAGAACCAGCAATGCTGTTATCCAGTGCCTTGCTGAATTATTAACACACGTGCAAACACTAACAGTCCCAACTTCTCACATATTGTGCATATACTATGACCAACAGAAATGTGTGCACTGAAATGAATGCTTACCATTTACTTAATTTGATGAACTAGTGTCAATTACAATTTTATGGCATAAGAACACAATTATAAAGATACAGAATACATCATTAAGGAACATAATAGTACAGATAACATTTGTAGTAATACGGGCTTTACAAAAGAATAGAAATAAACAAATACATCAGTGTTACAGGAATTATGACACAAGCAAGTAAAAAATGAAAGATTTTGATAGAGAACAAACAATGTATTTACATTAATAATATTCAAAAGTCATTATGTATACATCAGTTCATGATATCCAGTATTACAAATTTACTCTTTCTGATGGACACACGTCCAGATCGTCCGCTCTCAAAATTCTGCCATCTCTCTCCCCACATCCACCACTGCTGGCGGCTCACCTCCAACTGCGCAACGCTACACGCTGTTCACATCCAACTGCCCAACACTACAATAGCAAATATTCCAACAATGCAAACCAGCCACAGACTTCACACAGCACAGTCAGTGATTTTCATATAGAGCGCTACGTGGCGTTACCGACATAAAAACCTAAACAGCCTACTTACATTACGTTTAATTCGCCGGCTACATTTTGATAATGCTAAGATAAGCCATTTTAATTTAGTCGTTTCACATGAAGGGAATAATTATACGCCACTTATTCATTCCTCCACTTGGTAATACCCTACTAATTTCTGAATTTACTTTACGTGGTTTTGAAGAGAAGAGGGCTGCTGTAGTCTCTTGCACCCGCTTTCGAAAGTTAGTACTACATATTCCACCTGACCTGTGAACTTAGACATAGAACACAACTCACATAGCCTTCTGAAAAATAATTTATCTAAATACACAAAAATGTGGGCCCTAGCGTGTGCTTTGTGATTTTAAGAAAGAGAATACTAGGAAACAAAGCATCTTCCCTTACATTATAAATAATAATTTACTAATATTGGAATACATATCCGTGAAATACTAGCACGAATACGTTACTGGCACAACGTTCAAAGACAAGCTACTCTTAAGTGGCTTTTTGCCATACTACTCGTTTGAGTAGTGTGACTGGGTAATACTTCCTGTAAGCCAACAACTTTGCCGTCAACGTAAAACACTGCCTTGTTCCCGTTCTAGGTTCTCCTATCTTCTTGTTAAAAGAGGTGCTAACACAGAAGCAAATTCTGTGTTCGATCTGATAAGATTATCATTAAACCCTGAAGCTTTTTTGTATTTTTGCGAGTTCAGCTGTTTCCGATTTGCTTTTTGCTTTATTTGGCTCAGTTTAGGTGTGTTTCTCTTTTTTTTTTTTGGTATCATTTCTGTATGTGCTTGTGTTTTTATATTTACGTGTTCTGTTTAGTCTATGGAAGATCTATCGCAGAATTGCTTGTTTGTGTGTCACAGGGTAGTTTGATTGGTAGTGAATGATAATGCTTGTGAGCAACAGCTCATATTCCACATACAATGATGAGCCAAAACTTAGTGACCACTCACCACCGCGAAACTTAAATGCCACTTGGTGGCGTTGCGGGTATGTGATACCGTGAGGAAACTATACAGGATGTCCCTTCTACGAGTCATCAGGAGCATTTTCTCTGGTGTTTCGGCAGGTATCTGAAATTTAGTTTTTTTAATGTGTTGCAGGAGTCAGCAAAACCGATACTGCTCATCAGGTCTTTCACGCGGGGCCCGTTTCTTTCCCGCTACAAACAAAACGAGTTTTAAAGAGGAATTTCACGTACCCATTCTGCAGAGCGGCGCAAAAATTAGTCTATACACGTTCCAAAAGCGAAACTGCAAATATCTGCTGAAACGCCAGAGAAAATGCCCCTGACGACTCCTAGGAGGGACATCCAATGTATACTGAGGTGACAAGTCATGGGATACCTCCTAATATCGTGTCGGACCTCCGTTTGCGCCTGCCTCGAGATGACTGGGTGTTTGTGTTGTCCTCATCATTCATGAAAGTGGCGAGTTTGGATTGAGCAAAGGCTGGGAATTTGTACGGGTGCTGATAACCGCGCAGATGAGCGCTCCACAAACCAAATATCATCATCATCATCTATGGCTCTGAGCACTATGGGACTCAACTGCTGTGGTCATAAGTCCCCTAGAACTTAGAACTACTTAAACCGAACTAACCTAAGGACAGCACACAACACCCAGCCATCACGAGGCAGAGAAAATCCCTGACCCCGCCGGGAATCGAACCCGGGAACCCGGGCGTGGGAAGCGAGAACGCTACCGCACGACCACGAGATGCGGGCTCATCATCATCTATTTGCGCGGCACAGTGCATGGACTCAACAAGCCACTGGAAGTCCCCTGCAGAAGTATTGAGCCATTCTGCATCTATAGTCGTACATAATTGCGAAAGTGTTACCAGTGCAGGATTTTGAGCACGAACTGGCCTCTCAATTACGCCCCATAAATGTTCAATGGGATTCATATCTGGCGATACGGGTGGCCAAATCGTTTGCTCGAATTGTCCACAATTTCCTTTAAACCAATCCCGAACATTTGTGGCTTGGTGACATGGCGTATTGTCATCCACAAAATTTCCGTCGTTGTTTTGGAACATCAAGAATGGCTGCAAATTGTCTCCAAATAGCCGAACATAACCATTTCCAGCCAATGATCAGTTTAGTTGGACCAGAGGACGCCGTCAGTTCCATGTAAACACAGCCCACACCATTATGAACTCAACACCAGCTTGCACAGTACCTTCTTGGGGTTCGCACCACACTCGAAACCTACCAACTGAAATCGACATTCATTTGCCTATACAATGGTTTTCCAGACGTCTAGGGTCCAACCGATATCGTCATGAGCCCAGGAGAGGCGCTGCAGAATATGTCGTGCCGTTAGCGAAGGTACTCGCGTCGGTCGCGTGCTGCCATAGCCCACTAACGCCAAAAATCGTCTCATTGTCCTAACTGTTACGCTCGTCGTACATCCCACAGTCATTTTTGGGGTTATTTCACGCTGTGTTGCTTGTCTCTTAGCACTGACAACTCTACGCAAACGCTGCTGCTCTCAGGCGTTAAGTGAAGGCCATCGGTGACTGCGTTGTCCGTGGTGAGATGCGATGCGTGAAGTTTGTTATTCTCGGCACACTCTTGACATTGTGGGTCTCGGATATTGAATTCCCTACCGATTTTCGAAATGGAATGTCCAAATCGTCTCGCTCCAACTACCATTCCGCGTTTAAAGTCTCTTAATTTCCGCCGAGCCGTCATAATCACGTCGGGCACCTTTTCAGATGAATCACCTGACTACAAATGAGCGCTCCGGCAATGCACTGCCCTTTTCATATCTTGTGTACGTGATTCTACCACCATCTGTATGTGTGCATATCGCTATCCCATGACTTTTGTCACCTCAGTGTAAGCGGAGCAGGGACGAATGGGGGATCACTCTAGCAATGATACGGGCAAACAGTGGGGTAAGTCCACCGAAATAAACGACTTTCGCAAAGGGGAGATTGTTATTGTTGTATCCTGTGGCGATACATAAGTTCTATGCCAGAGAGCAGTGAACGAAAGATACATAAACAGTTAATTAAAGATCGTTTACAGTGAAGCACAAGTGCAACCATGTCCATGATGTAATCCAGAATAGTCTAAGTCGGTCGCTAAGTCCAAGATAGCTTCGTAGCATTACTAGAGAGACTGAGTATCCGCAGGAGTAAAACACACAACTGAAGGAGGCCGATGATAGCTTGCGGAGAGGTTGGATTGTTCTGGATTGCATCTCATTGCACATGTGCTGTACTGCAACTTACTGAAGCTAAGTAAACGATTTTTATCTGCCTGTTTTATTGTCTTTCATTCTCTGCTTTCTGTCATATAATGCATGCACCACCACAGGATACAACAATAAGAATCTCCTCTTTGCCAAAGTCGCTTATATCAGTGGATTGTCCCCTTTTGGCCTGTATAATGGCTAGAATGGTTCTCCATTCGTCCCGGTTCCATTGGTTGGCGGCTGCTGATGTTGTGGGGCCATGTCTGGCGCCGGTTCTCTGAACGTCTAGTCCCAACTAGAGATGGGCAAAACTGTTCTTTTCAGAGATCGGATCAGAACTGTTCACTCCCTGAAATGAATTAGCTCTTTTTTATGACTCACCACTCATTTACAATAGAAAATAAATGGAAGGCACATTGCCCTTTAAACTTGGTTTATTCCACTACTATACCTGTATTTTGATCTTATTTGATCCTATTTTGAAGTAACACAGATAATGAGTAAGAATTTTGTATTGTTTATTGAAATTTCCATGATATGACAAAGTTTTTGATTATTGATTTATTTTGCACTATCGTGGTTTTTTGGGTGATCGGAAAATGTTGTAACTTCAGATTTACATTAACAATATATTTGGCTACAATGTATTAAAATTTCATTAACCTCATACAAATACATCGCAAGCCATATATTTTTAAAGTGAACGTTTCCTTCCGAAGACGCCTAAAATCGCAAAATCCGTACCAGAATAAGAAAAAAACTATAAATTTGACTGTAAAACGAAAGTGCTGCATATAGCCTTACGCAGAATAAAACAAGGAAAATATTGGTGTATCACATTTTGCGATACGTTTATCGGTTCGCTCGTAATTAAAGCGTAAATTCGAGTGTCCATAATAAAAATCCTATAGTAAGAGGAGTCGTCAGGAACCTAATCTAATCAGTTTAAACAAATAAAAATAAAAAAAAAAAACAAATGATGTATACATAACATAATAATGTAATATACGTAGCGGTATTACTACGAAGAACAATATCCAGTAGAGACGAACTCCGATGCAGAGCCGCTGAGTCGAGCAGGTCGAGCCGCGAGCTGTATTACTGCGTGAGCCGAGACCGCAGAGACCAGAGTGACACCTGAGTCGCTTTGCTCAACGCTCTGGCTAGAGCCGAGACGGTGGAGTGAGCGTTGAGCGGGCGAGTTCCGAGGGTGGGGGGAGCGGTGAACTCACCCGCTCCGAGACAAATCGTCTGTTCTCTTGCGAGCAGGTTGTTGCAAGTAGTTCCTATGTTATCCGCTAGGTGGCTCTCTGTCCTGTTGCTCGCATCAACTGCCCAGAGGGCAGGACGTGCGACTGAAACGATCGCCGACAGAGTGCGATGCGAAGTCAAGCAGTGCCAGACACTGCGCGCGGCAGACGATGCACGGAGACGGCACGGCATATGTGAAACACAAAATCCAATGGGGCACTGCACAATGCAGGCAGCCAAGGTAGAAGCAGGGCAGAGGCCGGCGCTGGCTGTGTTGTGTGGCGTGCACTGTGCTGTGACCAGCAGAGGCGCCGCTGATATGCTCCGTCTGTCTGTCTGTCTCTCTCTCTCTCTCTCTGCCGTCGGAAACGTTTGGAGCTACCGTTCTTTTTTTCTGAATCACTGATTGTTCACTCCTTTGAAAGATTCAACTCTATGAATTAGTTCAAGAGTGCATCCCCCATCTCTAGTCCCAACCTCTGAATTAGGAACTAACACGCCCGTCACGGTGTCTGTGCCGGACAGCACCACATAGTCCTGCCCAGACCTCCTCACTGTCGTGGTGTACTGACGTCGGTGGTGTCGCTGGGGAGACCAGAGCTGGAACTGTGGCCAATGGCAAGCTCCTGCCCACACCCCGGCATTCGCCTTGCAAATGACCTGGAACACCGGCCGAGAAAGTGATTATACTGTGCGCCCCGTGCTAAGAGACGGTGTATATTCTGGAACTGGCATAGAAGAAATGGCGGCTAGCGAGTCCTCGGAGGCATCCAGATGGTCGGCAAGGTGTAGAGGACCAGACCTCCGTCCTGGGATGACGACGGTAGCTGCAAGGCGCGAAAGGAGTAGGATCCGAGGGAGGCAAGGATGACTGGTATTGCGAGATCCTGTAGGGCTCCATCTCTGAAACCGAGAAATCTGTGGGAGGATCAAGCAGTCAACAGAAGTGGAGCTGACTCTGATGCCACTCGTGCGGCCCGGATGAAACTTGTACAAGATAAAGAGAGCAGCCCAAGACTTGACTGATAACGCCCTGTTCCCAGCGTCGGTTTCTGCTTATACCTCTGAAAAAGACATGATCATTTAAATCAAATTTAGGGCGCTGCGGAGGAAGGATCGACCGCTGCTGTGGATGCAGCAGTGTTCTCTGTCGGCCTTCGTGCAGCAGTTCCAAAGGCCACTTGCTGTTGTGTGGCTGCGAATGGTATGGGGACAAGAACACCACCGGAGCTTGCTCCCATGTTTGAGAGGCTTGTAACTTGTCCATTTGCTGCTTAAATGTTCTCACAAAGCATTCTTCTTCGCTGTAATATTACGTGTGTAGTGCTGCACTTGTCACTTGTTGAATGCAGCTGGTGGTACAAAATTTGATGAAATCTGCTGACAGAAACTGCAATCCAGAAGGTATTCAACATAGAAACTGATGTGAGAGTTTTGAAGCTATGTGACATTGTGGTCGTTGGCATCGGCACCGCAAACAGGAATTTACTATAAGCAACCACAACAATTTGTCAATGGGTGTTCCAAAATGGACCCGCAGGATCATTGCGCAGTCTCTGCCAAGGGGCAGTGGACTTGGACCAATCCAAGAACCTCTGAGGTGGAGCATCCTGGTACCTCGCACATGCCTGACAATGAGAGGTCAACAGTTCAACCTGTGAGTCCATCGCGACCTACGTACAGTGGCGTTGGGTGAGCTGCTTTGTACACACAACGCCCCAAGGGCCTTGAGGCGAAAGACAAATAACTTTCTTCTGTAGCGACTGTGGAACTATCACACGCAACTGATCACTACCCGAATCAAGTAAAATATCACTCTGTTTTACCGACAATCCATGCCGAAGCGCAAAGTATAGGCGAACCACTGGATTGATAACACCTTTGACAGTTTGCGGCCAATCTGTATGGATGAACCGTAGCAGAATCTGTATATCGGGCTCCACACACGTCGCCTGAGTAATCCGACGATGATTGACGGGTAATCCATCGAGAGTTTTATGGTACCACACATCAACTTGGAAACAAGAGTCTTAAGATGCGTCGAATGCTGTATCGTTTCCAACTGATAAACCAGAGAGGGTGTCTGGATTGGAACGTTTGGTTGCTTGTCAGTACATGATTTCATACTAGTAATTTGACAGTTACAATGACCAGCGTTGTAGCTTCCGTGCTGTGCATAGCAGGGATGGTGTGGAAGGACCAAACAATGATGTCAGCAGCTTGTGATCTGTCACTAAGTAAAACTTCCTTCCATGAGGATATTGGTGGAATTTTGTGAAACCATAGATAATAGCAAGAGCTTCCTTCTCTAGCTGATAATAACTGCGTTGAGCCTAGGTCAAGAGCTTGGATGCAAAAGCAATCGGTCTGTTCGTAGGTACAGCTTGTGCGAAAGCACTGCACCAACCCTGTTATGAGGATGCGTCGACCGACTGCACGACCGGCTTAGGGGGATCAAAATACATTAAACATATATCACTCGACAAAGTTTATTCAGTCGAAGAAAAGCTGTTTGACACTCCTAAGGCCATTCAAAAGGAAAATTTTCCCACGTGATTCGTGCAATGAGGCCGCAGACTTCAACTTCACTTACTCTTATGCTGCAAGGCGGTGGGAGATCACGAATGACCGTTAAATGAGACTGTGAAGGGTGGATGCCCTGAACGTTGATGACATGGTCGAAGTACTCGATCTCAGGTTGAAAAAAAGAACACTTGCCTTTTTGCACTTGAGGCCAGCAGCACGGAGAACCTGAAATAAACTTACCGTATTAGAGAAATGTTCTTCAGGAGTACGGCCCAAAACCACAATATCAGCTAAATAATTCGTAAACGAAGGCACTGTAGCAGTCAGCTGTTTAAAGTAGCGCTGAGAAATAGCAGGCGCTGAAGCACTGCCAAAGGGAAAACGTAAAATATTGAATAGCCCCATGTGGATGTCGATCAGAAAAAAAAAATCTGAGACTGCTCGTTCAGTAAAATCTGCAAATAGGCATCCCGTAGCTATAAAAAAAGATACTCGTTCCTTGCGTATTTTCAGTCCATCAGGCCACGGTAACAGAAATGAGTCAACCGCCGTTTGATGATTCACCATTGGCCTAAAATCAGTACACAATCTTAATCCTCCAGGCGGTTTCTTGATGACTGCTAGAGGAGATGCCCACTGACTAGCAACTGCTGGTCTGATTATCCCTTGCCCTGCTATATTAACAACTGCTGCACTACTTGGCCTCTAATTGCCCGAGGGCGGGCCGCCTCCAGCAAAACCGAAGTTTCGTATTTTCCTTCGTTGTAATGTGAGCCTCAGAACTGGTTGCCTTGTCTAGTCCGTCTTGAAAAGTTCACTGAATTCTGCACAATGTTTTCAAAAACTGTCCTGAGGCAAAAAAAAAAAAAAAAAAAAAAAAAAAAAAAAAAAACTTCAAAGGAAGCACATTGCATTGCCCCGAATTTGCAATCCAAAAAGATCGAATGAATAATTACCACCATTGTTTGGGCTCTGTTTTGAACACAACACTGTGACTGACACTGTGTTTGTACACATTACGAAAAGTGGCAGATAGGCTACAAACACCAAGAACTGGGGTTCAAATGGCTCTGAACACTATGAGACTTAACATCTCAGGTCATCAGTCCCCTAGAACTTAGAACTACTTAAACCTAACTAGCCTAAGGACATCACACACATCCATGCCCGAGGCAGCATTCGAACCTGAGACCGTAGCGGTCGCGCGGTTCCAGACTGTAGCGCCTAGAACCGCTCGGCCACTAGCGGCCGGCGAACTGGGGTATCATGACCGTTATAAGCTGAGAGAGTTAACTGTGACTTGCAAAATTTTAACTTTCCTAACAGGTCATACGTGCGTCTGTACAAAACTGTCACTGAAGCTCCACTATCTAACTGCATGCGCACGTTGCAGTTAGCAGTCTGCAAATTGACAAAAAGTATGTTTGCGGCTGCTGAAGAGGAGAAGGGTTCTGAGACTTCTACGACACGCGTTTGAACACAGATATCGCTCCATGATTAGCACTAGAAGGCTTTGGAAGTACGTTTCTGACGTCGTAGACTGACACTTGGAATGAGGAACAGATTGCTTGTCTGACTTCCTCCTTTGAAAGTACAGTGGTTAGATGTTCCCGTGCTTGCTGCAATGAAAACACTTTGGGTCACCGTTTGTATGACGTGAAGCACCGCGGACAAGATTTAACGCGGCGTTCCCTCCGCCTAGCACACTGGTGTTGTCTATGACGCTGCCCAGGCTGTGACTTGAATGACGCGGCGCTCGAACTGGGTGCGCGACCTGTTTTCGATCATCCCAACTTCGCACCGCAGATGTGTAAGGAGAGTCAAAGTCTAGCTAAGCGCAATCATAAGAGTCCTGCGACTCACCTAATTCTAGCATTTGCTTCAAATTTGAGTTCAGATACTTTAGTACTTGTTCCGTGGTGCTAGAGTTAGACACATCCTGGGTGACGCCGTCTCGAATCATGACGTCACTGTAATATTTACCACATTCACACCGAAACTTACAATGATTGGTCAGGCCTTGTAAATCATTTATCCACTCTTTGTCAGTCTGATCAGTCTGTCTAAGTAACCTGAAAACTTTTAACTAGCAGCAGCCACTTGTGCATCGAAATATTCGTCTAAAGCAGCGATCAAGTTCTCAAAGTCTGCATTTTCGTTGCGGACGGTGGGGAAAAGTTGACGTGTCAGTCTGCATACTGCGACGCCTACTGTTGCCAAAAAACGTGGTCTCCTGTCCACACCTGGAATATGGAATATGACGGGCAGAGAAATGGGCATCGAACTGAGCACGATATTGGAACCAATCTTCTTGCTGTGTGTCGAATGCACGGAACTGGGGTGCACAGACAGGCGTGGCTTATTTTGACGCTTGTTGGGATTCTGAGAGTGAAGCCAACATAGTTGTTTGGACTGGACCAATTTCGTCATTCCTTCCATAAGTTGTTGAATTTGTTGAGCCTGAAACTGAATAACTTGGCTTAGAGACAGTTCTTGCGATACGCTGGCCATGATTAAATACACAATAGACACCAAATAGAAAGAGAATGTAAACACTGATATTGTGAGGAAATTCTCGATTAGAAGTCACAGACGAGAATGTGTATATATATAAGCAAATGTTAACAGCAAACAACAAAAATTGTAAGTTGCAAGGCAGAATTGACTGTAACACGAAGTTAGTACAAAGCAGTGCAAGCACGGGTTTTACTGATAAATCTGCAAGAAACAACAATAACTTCATTGCCGCATTGTTGCTGTGGCAGCAAGGCACAAATTTTACAAAGAACAGGCAGACGACGGATTAGACTCGTCGCCAACGTTGTTTTGTCCTGTGATGATTCGTGGGTTCTGTGGAAGAAAGCAGAGAATGAAAGACACAACAACAGTAAAGTAAAAATCGTTTATTTAGCTTCAATGGGTTGCAGTGGAGCACAAGTACCGGGTGATCAGAAAGTCAATATAAATTTGAAACTTGAATGAATCACGGAATAACGTAGATAGAGAGGTACAAATTGACACAAATGCTTCGAATGACTGGGGTTTTATTAGAACCAAAAAAATTCAAAAGTTCAAAAAATGACCGACAGATGGCGCTTCATCTGATCTGAATAGCAATAATTAGCATAACAAAGTAAGACAAAGTAAGGGTGATGTTCTTTACAGGAAATGCTCAATACGCAGGTTCGAATCCTGCCTCGGGCATGGATGTGTGTGATGTCCTTAGGTTAGTTAGGTTTAAGTAGTTCTGAGTTCTAGGGGACTGATGACCACAGCTGTTAAGTCCCATAGTGCTCAGAGCCATTTGAACCATTTTTTTTGACACCACAGTTACAGCGTGCCGGGAACGAGAAACTCGGGAACGGCGAAGCTAGTCGGCTGTTGGCGGGCTACAGTCGTGAGCATTTATCGAAAGTGATTGAAGAACCATGAAACCAACAATAGGCGGTAATGTATTGAATGTCCACACCTCGTAACATAACATGACTGCAAGAGGTTTGTTCGCTCAGTAAAATAAGGTTGACGGCGATGTGTGGCAGATATGACGAGAGAGTTCAATGCTGGTGCAGGCACAAGTGCTTCGGAGCACACCGTTTAATGAACGTGGCTGAACGTGGGGCTCAGCAACATCCCCGTGTTAACCCTGCGACATCGTCAGTTGCGATTGCACAGGATCATTCAGATTAGACCATACAGCAATGAAAACGTGCCGCCTGGTTGGATGAGTCACATTTTTGTGACGTCAATTCGGTGGTCGTGTCCGGATAAGCCGTCATTCAGGCGAAGACCCGAGCCAAAGCTAAATGACTTATGATCATCCACTTAATAGCACGTTGGTCCACCTTTGGAACTCAGTATAGCAGTGATTCATCGTGGCATGCATTCTAAAAGCCCTTGGTAGGTTTCCAGAAGTATGTGGTGCCATATGACTCCGCACAGGTCACGCAATTTCGATAGACTACTGCCCGGTGGTTTGTAGGTGCTGAGCTGATGCCCATATCACCCTAGATGAGTTCCATTGGGTTCAGATCAGGAGAATTCCTTGGCCAGAACATCAGTATGAGTTGACTTCATGCTCCTCAAACCACTGTTGTGTGATTCTGGCTTTGTGCCATGGACAGTTATCCTGCTGGAAGATGCCATCGCCATCAGCGAAGACATCAAGTATGAGGGGGTGCAGGTGGCCCACAGTAATGTTAACATCACAGCAGTTATGGTGCTTTCAATTACTACCACAGGTCCATGGAAAGCCTGGTAAATGTCTCAAATTGCGTAATATTGCAACCACTGGCCTGCGTCCGTAGCTGGACGTATGTTTAAAGCAGTCGTTCCCATGGACGTCGACATATACGGACACGACCATCGACCTTGCGTAATAAGAAATGTGATTCATCTGGCTAGGAGACACGTTACCATCAGTGTGCGATTTGCAGGGGGGGATGGGGGGGGGATTTCCCCCCCTCTGCATCAGACCATCCCCTCTTCTGGTTTTAGTTTATGCATCCCAACCTGGGATGTTTATTTCCCACGCACTGGAGTAAAACTTTACATATAATTTATATTTGTGGAGCCGAACACTGAAAGTTTTTAATACAGTCTTACTATTAATACTATTAATATGTTTGCTTATTAATTTTGAAAAAGTGTTATGTAGTAGGTAAGCATTTCAAAACATTTAGAACTAAACGACAAGACGACGCACGCCACATTTCCGTAGCATGCCACAATGTTGCAAGACGTCGCCCCGGCGTAAACGAGGCTTTAGAGCCAGGTCTGTATTGTATGGTGGATGTGATGTGTTGCGTACGAAACTAAAACCTGCAATCAGATCCAAACGTCGTGGAAAACTGTGAAGTGTTGTCATGCTGCAGCAAGATAACGCTCGCCCACATTCTGCCAAACGGACAGCCGACACAATACAGCAGTTGAGATTCGAGGTGCTGGAACATCCACCATACAGTCCAGACCTGGCTCCAAGCGATTTTCACATGTTTGGACCCTTAACGGAAGCACTACAGGGAAGAAGATTAAAAAGTGATGAAGGCGTCATTGCTGCGGTGCAAACTTGGTTACAGATGCAACCGATAAACGTATTTTCTGATGAAATAAAAAAAACTCGTAAAACGTCGGGAAAACTGCATTGAAGTCCAGGGAGGTTATGTAGAAAAATAACGCATGTTTCAATTTTCTATCATCAGAATAAGTACAGTTTTTACAAATGCGCCTTTACTTTTTGAATTCCCCTAGTATACCTGTATGCAGATGATTTTGTAAATAAGCTTTACCTATAATGTACTTTTAAAGATATAACAATGGATGGCTTTTCTGATCGTGCTTACGCGTGAATAGTGAGTTTCGGCATTAACATCTATTTATAAATAACTGTTTAACCATGGGTAACGCCACGGTCCAAGCTAGTAACATATATAATTATACTAACCCCCTAAGACATCCCCTCACTGGTAAAAGCACAAATCGAACACTGGTTTCCATTGATCCACGGTTCAATCTCGGTAATCTCGTGCCCACTGCAATCATAAATCATAATGTTGTTGGGAAACATGGGAACACTTTGGGGTCGTCTGCTACAGAGCCCGATGTTCAAAAATGTGCTACGAACGGTGTGCTCCGAAACACTTGTGTTCTGTCGTCAGATCTGACACAGATGGCTGCTCATCCCGCTTCAGAGAGCAGCAGTCCCCCGAGCTCCACGTCCTATGATGGAGCATGGACGTCCAACACTTTGTCACCCACTTGTAGACCAGACTAGAGGGGGGGGGGGGGGGGGTAGGGGCGGGGGGAGGGGGAAAACCCCCGGGGACCATGCCTCATGGGAGGCCCAATTCTCTCAAGGGTTCGGATTGCCCAGCTGCTATTTTAAAATATTTTTATATCGTATTATAAATACATGAACGTTACCCCAGAACCGGCATAACCGATCTAGCTATCCCCACATACTTGCATACAATTCTAATGCATGTGCACTGAAACTGCATATTATGGATTCAAAAATGCGCTTACTTTAAATATCGTTGGAAATGCTACCACAACATTTCCCCAACAAATAAAAATATACCATGTAAACAGCTGTGAAACGTCGTTAAAATGTGGTAGATTTGCCAACAACATTCAAAGATAAGGCACTTCCAGTTCCATCACAAGGTGATTTTACATGAAAAACGACTATACAAAAAATATTTAGCAGACAAGAGTAAACACAATATAGATAACTTCTGCTTGCTTATAATTGTCCTGGAAAAACCATCAAACTGAAGAAATGAAATGACATGAAAGGTGTACATTAGCCATGCTGATGCTCGGAAGAAAAGAGACACCATAATCATCTTTTGTTCGTCCATAGAATGGCCAACTTACATGGGCAATCTCACGTCACTTGATGTGACATTATTTCTCGGTCAAAGAGGTGCAGCTCAGAAAATTGGAGATCCAAATAATGAAAATTTCCTCGGAATAGTAGAGCTCTCGAGACACTACCATGAAGTTCTTGCAAAATGCATTAGCGAGGTCAGATACTGATAAGAATCTGGAACGTGTTTACAAGTGCACTACCTGTCAAGTGATACTTAGAAGATTTTTTTTCTAGTCTTGCCCATCATGTCAAGGGTACCAGCTTGGAACCGAGAGAAAATGAGAAGTATTATTCAATTATTATTGTTGATACAACTTCTGATTGAAATCACATTGAACAAACAGCATCTATCCTACGGTATATTTACTTCAAGAAGGAAATTGGTAAGTATAAAATAAATGAACATGGAATTCGTAGATTGTAATCAGAAAACGACATTAACTATAGCACATTTAATTCGATCAACACCTGTGAAACACTCATCTCCAGTCAGTGAATGCCGCTGGCAAGTCCTATAAAGGAGCTCACACATATTTCCTTCAGTGAAACCATCTTACAAAATTTTCTCTGTGTGCTTGTCATGGCCTTATGTGAAGTACATGCACCCGAGAGTTCTCATGAACCACATACTTTTCAAACAAGATTATTACTATTCTTTCAGTGTCCTACTCCGTGAAAGCGTCATGACGCTAGTATTCTTTCTCGATATTCAGGTGACAATTATTGAACTATATGAAATAAAATCGTCATAACTTCTGAACGGTTTGCATTAGGACGTTCATCAAACTGCACGGTTGGCCGCGGGGCATGATGGGAATTTGTATGGTTTATTCGATTTGGTTTAGCGACGAAGCCCACTTCCATTTGGATGGGCTCATCAATTAGCAAAATTGGTTCATTTGGGGGACTGAGAATCCGCATTTCGCGATCGAGAAGTCTGTTCATCCTCAGCGGATGACTTTGTGGTGTGCAATGTCTAGTCGCAGAATGATCGGTGCGATATTCCTAGATGGCATGGTGACTACCGAACGGAACGTGAAGATTATGCAAGACGATTTCATCCCCATTATCCAAAGTGACCCTGATTTCGACAAGATGTGGTTTATGCAAGACGGAGCTCGATCCCATTGAAGCAGGAGAGTGTTTCATGTCTTGGAGGAGCAATTTGGGGACCGCATTCTGGCTTTGGGGTACCGGGAGGCCACTGGCATGGGCCTCGATTGGCCGCCATATTCTCCTGTCTGAACACATGCGACTCCTTTTTGTGGGCTATATTAGAGACATGATGTACAGCAATAACTCCCAAACCATTGCTGAGCTGAAAACAGCCATTCAGGAGGTAATGGACAGTATCGACGTTCCGACACTTCAGCGGGTTATGCAGAATTTCGCTATTCGTCTGTGCCACATCATCGCTAATGATGGCAGGCATATTGAACATGTCATAATATAAATCAGAATATCTACAGTGGCGTTGACATGTTGAATAAAGTGCGTGCACGGCGTAGTTTGTAACTAATTTACATAGTTCAATAGCTTTTACCCTGTACTTAACCTTTCCACACTCATTCATGAGTCATGTGACTGGTGTGTTAGTTCTTTGAAAGCTGCAGGGGGAAACTGGAGGCATGGTTTACGACTATTTTTGTTTACTACATTAGAAATAAATTTTGATTGTAATAGAGCGTTATACAAGGAGTATCACAATAGCTATTACTAGATTATCATCTCTTTGATACATAGTGTTCTGCCGGTGGTTCGCGTCTTTCCAACACGATATTTCGACACCCTAACTCGACCTGTTGGGAAGATGAGAAGACGCAGATCACCGGCAGAACACTCGATCTCAACGAGATGAAAACGAATGGCCGAGAGATTATATTACTAGTTTTCTGAAATAATAGAGGGCGTGAAATTAAACATTTTTCTTAATAAAGTAATATCCAGCAATGTGTCGTTTTGAACTTGCGCTGGCTTGAAGGAAACTGTACAATGTAATAAACGTACTGGAACGACATCATTGCAAAACGAGTGTGAAATTTAGAGCATCATCTTAGCAAGGGCACAACACGCAAGTGTGATACTAACTGTTGTCTTTCTATGCAATTATTACAATTAAAAACAATGAAAATTGTAATATATTTATAAATGTTATTTAAATTTGTAGCTACCGTGATGTACTTTAATTATGTTTAAAATATGTGAAGAAATCAGGAATGTGAATGCAGGGTATGTGCTCGGAAAAAATTACTTACTGGAGGCAGAAAATTTAACTTTCAGTGTCAGTTCCATGATTAGGAAGCCTGCCTTTCCCAACTTTCGTAGAAAAACAATGTTACATATTAACTCAAATTGTTCACTGATTCCTTACCAGCTGAAGCAAAAGCATCTAAACTCTTGAGTTATGAGCACTAACTTTTGTATTGAAAACTAAGCATTTGCAGACACTGTATTACTGATAAGTCGTGTTTTCATTCTTGTTCTCTACGACAACAGAGGATTAGGAACAGTTACTCTGATACACCTGTATATTAACTTTCTACTCTACGTCGGAACACTTCGTGCTGTTTATTCGGAGACGTGCGCTTTCTAAATACAGTGGAACGACACGTCACATTCTATATAACTTCCTCGAATGTTCCTACGTTTTGTATTACAGGGTAACACTGCATCCAAGAAGCAACCGAAGTCAGTACGGTTAATAGTGTCTCTATGATACACTTGCGTATGCTCCCGCACGCCCTGATTCAACCTATGCACCATGAACAACTGTTAATTCGCTCGAATTCACCGGCAATATCTCGTGCAGCGTATAGACCGTAGTATAAATCAACAGAAAAATGCTCCTATTGGAGTACAAATAGGCGAATCGGTTCTTCAAGAGACTGACAGAACAGTGGGGAACCAGCTGCCTCAATTCTCTCCTGCCTTTCTCACTAAAAACTTCAGCATGCGAACATATTGGCGCTCTTTTAATACAGGATATTCTAAATCCTTTTATCCAGTCTCCTTTTTTGTAGTGAAGCCTCCAGATTCAGCATCTCTCTCTCACTGCCATTGACAGTGTCTCTCTCCTCCAATGTGTCATTTTTCTCCCATTGGTTTACAGTATATTCCACTACTACTGTCTCCTCTTTCGTTTACATTGTATCTTTTTGTCTTTCTTTGCCGCTGCCACTGTCTTCACCATACCTTGGCTGCGTCCAATAATCTCCCATTTTCATTTCCACTCTCTCGCCCCTCTTTTCCTCCCATTCCTTCTGCCTTCATGCATATCTCGTTATCTTTTACTACCACCGTCTCTCACCGATTATCACTGTTTTCTCTCTCTTTCTCTACTACTGGCACTATCTCCTGTCTGTTCAGCCGGTCGCTGTGTCCGAGCGGTTCTAGGGGCTTCAGTCCGGAACCGCGCTGCTGCTACGGTCGCAGGTTAGAATCCTGCCTCGGGTATGGATGTGTGTGATGTCTTTAAGTTAAGTTTAAGTAGTCCTAAGTTCTAGGGGACTGATGACCTCAGATGTTAAGTCCCATAGTGCTTGGTTGGTTGGTTGGTTGTTGGGGAAGGAGACCAGACAGCGAGGTCATCGGTCTCATCGGATTAGGGAAGGACGGGGAAGGAAGTCGGCCGTGCCCTTTGAAAGGAACCATCCCGGCATTTGCCTGGAGCGATTTAGGGAAATCACGGAAAACCTAAATCAGGATGGCCGGACGCGGGATTGAACCGTCGTCCTGCCGAATGCGAGTCCAGTGTCTAACAACTGCGCCACCTCGCTCGGTTCCCATAGTGCTTAGAGCCATTTGAACCATCCTGTCTGTTCCACCGTCACTGTCTCTCTGCTATTCTCTTTCAATACAAAAAAGCGTGCATATATTCGCATGCCGAAATGGTTGGTGAGGAGGGCGGAATGAGGATTGAACAGCTGGTTCCCCACTTACCTGTCAGATTCAGTTCAGGACGAATATATTCGCCCTTTTGTGCTCCAGCAAGAGCATTCTTCAACTGCTACCCCTCTTTTTCCTGCTACAGCAATGTATGCAGCTTATATGAAACGAATTCTATAGGTCAGTAAAGATTTGACAATTTATTTATATACTTCGACACATTTACATACATTGACACATATTATACAAAACACCTAATATAAGGCATCCAAAATTGCTTGCATTGTGTGTTTTTCGATACTTTGCTCATCGATCGCAATTCATCGAAAACTCACGGTTTATTATTCTATCATCAAAGAGTGAAAAAGTTATTAGAAATATTTTACTAAATTTGCAGTCTTTCCAGTTTTACATAATTTTTTACGACCACTTTAAGATCTTTTTATGCATGTTAAGACCCATTTTATTCCATTTTTTGTTACTGCAGTACCATTTTGGGCATATTTGCATAGACGTGAAGTGCCCATTATACAGAGGCAGTGCATCGTAAAGTTTTATTGGTGAAAAAGTGGTCACGGAAAACATAGTTTAGTGAGTTCAGAACCCTTGCGATGCCCCTAGAATCCTAGCCATGTGTCAACAACGTCTATTAAAACTGCACTTACGCCTCAGACCGGATATTACGTTCATATTTTACTACAGAAGTATGGCAAATTTGAATCTCTGGATCTTGGTACCGGAGTATGATATCGAAAAAGTTTTGAAGTTTCCCGATAATATCATCTTAACAACATATGGCACAATTTTCGACGATATACCATGAACAGAAATTACAAAACTGGCCATCCCCGTAACTGGCACCTTTCATACCCAAAAATCGTGGCTTTTTGGTGTTTTCGCAGGAATAGCCAATTAAAAAATGGTAATTTTATAACCGCCTACAGTCCACCTTAGACCTCATCTAATGCAAAATAGCCAAATTGCTTGGGCTGGAGAAAGTGTATTAAGATTAAATTTTGACCCTGTACTGTAGGATAGCTACAGTATGCTAATCCTTCCGATAGGTATACAAATGGTCGCCATGCCGAAGGCTATCCCTTTATCTCTGTCATCAACAGAATCCGAGATATGACTCCCTGAAAAATCTATTTTTGCGCGAGGCCTTTTGAACATGTTGGTACTGCACACTGTCTTGCATGCACCAGTGGCATTTGTGAAGGTATGCTTAGAGTTTAATCCGAAATTACTTTATGTTTCATCCCAGTGAGCATGCTGTGTATCTCCTTATTTCCTGAATTGCATTATGGATTATGTCTAAATCAGCAGTCGGATAAGGGCAGCGCTGGCGGAATTTTGGTATCAAATTGACATGTTGTAACGTCCCCTTAGAAAAATTATTGGATTACTGTGCTGATAAACCTCTTACATTATTTGATTTTCAAACAGCTGAGCAGAACTGAACGTCCTCAGACGTTTCGCTCTTTCCCTGTTCTGATCAACAGTAAACTGACACACAATATTTTTAGCGCAACGCAATCTGACCTTCAATGATCCCTAAAAAAGAATGGCCCTGACTAACATTAACCTATACGTTTCACAAATCACTTACCTCACAAAAATCTTCGTTACTCGAACTACTGCAATACAGCGAGCGCCACTACTGCCAGCTAAATAAAAGATTCAAACTACTAAAGGCACTAACTACTGATAGGCATAGTTAGCAAATGAAAGATTTTGATAGAGAAAAAACAATGTATTTACCTAATCATAAACGAAAGTTAAATTCTTTGCGTATAGATATCGTAGTTATTACGTACCTTACCATGATCAAGAAAGTACTATAATGTAACGTATTGTTGTGCTACGGAAAAGGCTGTCTCATTGTAGCTATCCCACAAAAGTTACTACTAAAACATGTTTTACTTTCCAGAATAATACAGAAAAACTGTGCAGATACAAAACAGATATACCGCAAAAGCAACAATGTAAATTGTGTCACATATTAGTAGCGTCGTGATATAATCGTGTGGCTGTCAAAGAAACCAAATACTAAGTCATCTTTAATCTCACAGAAAGTACTTCAAATAAAGAATGCCTTTTCAACTAAACCAAAATGTTGCATTAAAATCTCATTAGCAGTATATGTTGTAAGTATGTAAGCCTTATAGTCGTTACGTAATCGTGCAATTAACAAGCAAGAATGTACACACACAATAACACTGTGTCGTCTGTTTACTATAACAATGCATTCGTAATTTCTGTTTAAATAAGTTCTCTTGGTTCTTGACTGGATATTTAACTTCAAACATTGTTGCATGTCAACAGTTTCTCAGTGTGACAAATTGTAGTAGTAGCGTGAAGTGAAAAATTTTATGGCAAAGGCTAAGTTAAAAAGCAGATTATTTTTCAATAAACGGTTTTACATGTGAAATGTGGTGCAATCCTTTACTCTTCCTAGTACGCAGAGTTTCAACTTCAATGCAATTATCATGTGGTATACGTCGGATTCTGTAAGGTCCATTGCAAACTAGAAAGAATTTGTGACTCAAGTGTTTCTTCTTATGTGACAATGAATGAGCTTTAATGAGAACTTTCTGACCAATATATAATTTCTTTGCATTTGCTTTATCGTGTAGTTTTCTCCTTTTGTCTGCTGCAGATTTTATATTTTTAATAGCTAAATCAATTATGTCTTTGTGTCGAAGTTTACGTGTATTCGGAAAAGGTACAAGCTCTGTGATTCTGTTCGGTGGTTCTTTATTCTTTAGTACAAGAATAGCTGGTAAAGCAGTGGAGTCATGAGGCATTTCATTCAGCACGTTTTGAAATAAGTGTAAATATCTGTCCCAATGCTGATGCTTTCTGTGACAATAAAGTCTGCAAAGCTTATTGATTTCTTTCATAATCCGTCAGACGGGTTACAATGTGGTGAGTACAAAGAAATAAAAACGGGTTTGATTTTATGGTTCCGAAGCATGCGTGACCAAACAGCAGATCTGATTTGCGGTCCGTTATCTGAAATGACTTTACTAACGTGTCCAACTTCACGTAAGAAATTTTTAACAAAGGCGTTGGATACAGACCGTCCAGTGGCTTTACGTAACGGTGTGAAATAAACAGATTTTGAAGTAAGTTCAACAGCGACTAGAACGTACGAAAATCCATTCGATGTTCTGACAAGGGGTCCCAAGAGATCAACAGCAGCAAATTCTTTTATTTTAGAAGGAATGATAGGAAACAACCGAGCGCGATGTGAGATAGGCTCTTCGAATTCTCTTTTCCATATTGTTAAAATAACAAGTAGTTCGAAAAATATGATAACATTTTCGTGGACCAAAATGTGCGTAGCTGAAATGAATGTACCAAATGAGCTTATTAACAAAATCATCTGGAATGCAAAGTACCCATAGCTTGTCATCAACAGTGCAGCGTTTGAAGAGTATGTTGTTTCTAACCAGATAATAATGCCGAATCTGAGTGTGTGTCTTTTCATGCCATTTACTTTTGATGTCTTTCCAAATCGGGTCTTTATCTTGTCCACGAGCAATGTCCTTTAACCCTAGGATGCATATACAGGGCCTCCGAGGCCCTTGTATGTCTTCATTTTTTAAAAAATTCTGTAATTTTTTGTTTGATTTCAAACTTCCTTTCAGTACTCTTTCACTAACACTGTGACATTCCTCCTATCAAGTCTGAACGATATACTTTTTTAAGTTTTTTGTATAATTCAATACGTTTACCCATACACCGTGAATGCATAAGCAGGGCTTCAGAAGCCCTCACACATTTATAAATGTTCTTCAGCCTATATTGTCTTCAACATTTGTTTGGGAGCAGTTATTAATTCAACAATAACTGTAGTGGTATTTCCAGCAACAGCAGTGCCAACAGCAGCAGTAGCTATAATAGTAATAGTATAACTAAAAAATAATACACACTACTTTCACATATTGGCGATGTCGGTGTATTATTAATCATTTTGCTACAGATGTTTTATTATTGCATAGTATTGTTATCATGTGCTGCTCTTGTCAGCCTCATTGTTACTGTAGTTTGTTTGTTGCTGCAAGGCCCATATTGTTACGAGTATGACTCGTTTAGTGCTGTACAAGCTGCTGTTCGAAAGACACGTCTTTTGCTATGGCTTCGACACGCAAAGCAAGAGAGTCAGTACGTGCAAATGCAGCTAATTTTGGAAGTGTTGTGGCTCAGTGGTTTGAAGAAGATGATTCTTGTGAGGAAGGAAATGCTTTTGAAGATGCAAGTAGCAAAGAATCAGCCAATGAACCTGCAGATGTGAATAATGAGGCAGATGACAGTCCTTCCGAAAATATTACTTCATCAGAGTCTGAAAATGAAGAACCACCACAAATAGGTATAGAAGACCACACATACATTAGTCGGAATGGAACGATTTGGAAATTAGATCCTCCTGCAACTTTTCGTACACCTGTCCATAATATCGTAAAGAAGGCACCTGGTCCAGCCCGTGGTTTGAAAACCTGTAAACCTAAGGATGCCTGGCACTATTTCATCTCCAAGGAAATACTAGAGGAAATCATCAACTGCACAAATATTGAAGGCAGAAGAGTGGCTGCTTTACGTGGTAAAACGTGGAAAAACGTTTTGATTGTTGAAATTGAGGGTTTTCTTGGTCTTTTACTGCTTTCTGGTGTTGAGAAGAGTTGGGATGTACCTATTAGAGAATTATTCCTGGCTGAAAAGGCAAATCCTACATATAAGGCCACCATGTCAGTAAATAGATTCGAGGGTATAAGGAGAATGATTAGATTTGATGACAGATGTACCCGTGAAACTCGATCTGCAAATGACAAACTTGCAGCTGTTAGCTATGTATGGGAACTATTTCTTGACAAGTGTAGAAACAGAATGATTCCCAATGATTCGCTCACAGTTGACGGACAGCTAGTCCCATTCCGTGGAAGATGCAGCTTCACTCAGTATATGCCCTCTAAACCAGCCAAGTATGGCATAAATATATTTTGGTTATGTGATGCTACATCATCATATACTTTAGGTGGAATTGTTTACACGGGAAGGAAGCCCCATGAACCTATTCAGAAAAATCTAGGATTGAATGTGGTGAAAGATCTTGCTAAAAGCATTGAAGGATCATCAAAAAATATTTCTGTTGACAACTTCTTTACTAGTGTGCAGCTGGCAGAAGAGATGCTTCAGAAGCAAATTACAGTGGTGGGAACAATCAAACAAAATAAACCAGAAATTCCTAATGAGATGAAACCATCTGCCTCAAGAGCGATTCATTCCTCTTTGTTTGCATTTAGAGGTGACATTACAATGGTGAGTTACGTTTCTAAAAAGAAAAAGTCTGTAGTTTTCATTAGCACAATGCATCACGACAGAAACATTGATGAAACTCATGCAAAAAAGAAACCAGATATAATAAAGTTCTATAACTCTATGAAGGGTGGAGTAGATCAAATGGACCAGAAAATTCGTTATTACACTTGCAAGAGACAAACAAGAAGATGGCCATTTGCATTATGGATGAATATGATGGACGTCACAGCAATGGAATAGTGAAATTTTATTTCCCGCCCAACATCTGACATACCATAGTGGAAGAAGTGATAAAAGGCGTTTGTTCCTAAGAGATTTAGCAAAGGAAATGGTTGATGCCATGCAAAGCTGTGGTGTTCAAAAAGATGTCATACTGCCGAACAAACTACCTGTTTCAGGAAAAAGAAGAAGATGCAATTATTGTCTATACAATAAACACAGAAAAAGTGCTATGACATGCATTAAGTGTAAAACCAACATTTGTAAGGAACATAATGGCGTTATTTGTGCTTCTTGTTTGTCACATGTTGAAAACTAAGAAAAATGCAATTTTATGTGAACAATGAATAATAACTTTTTGTCAAAATATTGCCTATATACATAATACTGTGAATAATGAGTATGTTTTAATTGAAGAAATTGGTTGTAATAAATGTTATAAAATGCAAACTGCAACTTATAAGTGAATTAATAAAATTCTTTGTATGTGTTGTATGTAAATGGATGTAACTAATAAAAATTCACTCTTAGAGTTTTTTTTAAAAAATTAATAAAATATTAATCAGGCCCACCAGACCCTGTTACTGTATCTTAGGAATCTTTCAATATGACAATAAATTTGACAGAAATAAATTTAACTCCAAAGAATGATTATATGAAAAGAGGAAAATTTTAAATTAGGGCAGGGCCTTGGAGGCCCTGCATATGCATTTATGTGTGTTTTCGGCACCATGCATCCTAGGGTTAAAGATGTGGTGATGAAGTTTTCAAAGGCGACTTTCTGAATGTAAAGAATACTGAAATTTTTCTCGAGGTTGCCTTCTGTGTTACTTTTCTCAAGCCCAGCCGGCGCGCGTGACAGTGCGTCCGCAACAATGTCCTCCTTGCCGGAAATGTAGACTATTGTGAAGTGGAATTCTTGCAGAAACAATGCCCAACGTTTTAACCTGTCATGATTTAATTTTGAAGACATAAGAAATTGTAATGCACGATGATCACTGTATACTTTTACTTGCTTACCAGAAAGAAAGAAACGGAATTTGTTAAATGCCCAAACGATAGCTAAAGCTTCTAATTCAGTAACGGAATAATTTTTTCAGATTTTGTTAGCACTCGGCTAGCAAAAGCAATGGTTTTCTGAACAGTAGTGTCATTTTCTATGGATTCTTGAAATAAATGGGCACCAAGACCGACTTTAGAAGAATCCGTGCTAAGGCAGAAATCTTGTGACAGATCTGGATGCGCTAGTATTGGCGCGTTAAGTAGCACTTCTTTCAAAGAATTGAATTCCAACTGTGCTTGTTCGTCCCAGTTCCAAATAGTATTTTTCCGGTGAGAGAACAAAGTTTTGGTGTAACTAGAATTTGCATATTCAAAAAACGACGGTAAAAATTTATGAGACCTAGAAAACTGCGGACTTGTTTTTTTGTAGATGGAACTGGAATGGCTCTGATTGCTTCTAACTTTTCAGGATCCGTCTGAATGCCTTCAGAAGAAATAATATGTCCAAAAAACTTCACCTTTGTCCTACCGAATTCAGACTTTTCCAAGTTAACTGTAATTCCAGATTCTGCAAAAATACGTAACAAACTGTTGAGGATGCGATTATGTTGTTCCCATGAGGCTTCTGCTATCAGAATATCATCCACATATAAGGTGATGTGACGTTTTAAGAAATCAGGTAATATGAAATTTAGCCCGCGAATGAATGCTGCCAAACCAAAAGGAAGTTTCCGAAATTGATAACAAACGCCGAAACAAAGGAAAGCTGTGTATTTTCTACATTCTGGATGAAGTTCGATCTGATAAAAGCTGGATCTGAGATCAATAGAAGACAACACTTTTACACCATTAAAATTTTGAAGAAGTTCTTCCAACGTTTGCGGCCTGTCTGTTTCAGGAATGATGGTAGTATTGATTTGTCTCGAATCTAAGACAAGCCTGATCGATCCATTTTTCTTCTCAACAACATGTAATGGATTGTTGTATGAGCTTACTGCAGGCTCAATAATGCCCTCGTCAAAAAATAGATTGTATTTCTGTTCTAACACGGTCCCTATGATGTGTCGGAATTACGTATGGTCTAACACAAAATTTAGTATGCTCACGAACACGAAATTGGTATTGACATCCCTTGATTGTTCCTGTTTTGTGAGTAAAAACTGTGGAATGTGCTTGTAAAATCTCAAAAAGGTCTTGCCTATCAGTGTCATTACAATCCTCAATTGTTTGAATTTTATTCTGAATTAACTCATTAGTATCAAATGCGCCGTCGATATCATCCCTGTCAGTACTTGCAGAGTGATTGTTAGTGTCAAGTTCCGTCGAAAATTCCGAACTGTTGTCTAACAGGAGGTAAAGCCGATTAATTTCCTCGTCGTGGTTTGAGAGCCAATCTTGAAATTTCAAAGCTATTGAGTTACCTTCTTTCTCTAAACTTATTTCAGCATCGTGAAAGTTTAAGATTGCTTTGTATTCATTCAAAAAGTCTACTCCCAATATAATTTCCGTCGACAATAATGGAACAATAAGAAGGTTCATAGAGAAGCTGTGGCTTTGACAAAAGAATTCTAAGTTCGTTTGTTGGCGTACATCTACCCTTTTTCCAACGATTGTACCTCGTAATTTAATCTTACGTAACGGAAGTGTGGGGCAAACGTTCGATTTGTTGCATTTGCTAAAGGCTGTTTCACTAATTACTGAAATGGGACTGCCAGAGTCAAGTACTGCCGTAAATTTTACGTCATTTACTGTAATGTGAATCACAGGATATGCAATGTTGTTATGTTTTACGTCGTGTTCCTGGAGTAAGATGTCCCTAATGTCTTCCATATTTACGTAATTACTAGCTACGGCAGCTGCGTCGTCAGTTTCATAAGTACGTTTTGTGGCTGCCAGCGGTATGAGTCATTACTTATTGTGTCTTTGTTGGCGCGCGTCGTTATTGGGATTTGGAGACCTAACATCTACAAATTCACCTTGTCAAGAGAGCCCTGCCCTGTTTGAATCTCGCAAGTTCTGATGCAATTCAGGTCTGTCGTTACGATCATATCGTCTGTCGTCATGTCGGTAGATTCCATAGTTTCTTTCTTGTCGTTCACGTGGTGGAGAATTTCTCCCTGAATCGGAACTGCGTGCTGGACTGTTGCGTCTAAAGTTATTCTGTCTCCCTTGATAATAATTATTTTGGTTCCCATATTGTCTGTTTCTCTGATTGTCTCTGTGATAGTCACTACCGCGGAGAGGTGATCTTTCTCTGTAATTATTACTACTCTGCCAACGGTTGTCATACAGGTGGTGTCTGTTTTGGTCACGATTTGTGTTGTGAGAATAGCCTTGTCGTGTCCAGTTATTATTCCTTTCATCGGGGAATTGCGACGGATGTGACCTGTAATTGTTGTGTTCCTGTTTTCGCGTTCCGCTATTGTCAGTGTCAATTTCTAATTCTTGTAAGAGTCCCTGAAAAGCTTCAATGTTGTCTTTGCAACGTCGTGCCAAAATAATATGTCGTAAATGTTAGGTAATTTGATTAAGCAAATGCGGATGAGTTCTGAGGGGCTGTATGGGTTTGACAGGTACTGATTCTTGTGCAACATGTCTTCAAAATGTTTCACAAGACTGGAGAATTCAGATTGTTCGAAATGTTTCATCATTATGATGCTTGTTTTACTCGGTCTTGTGTAGCTTGAGACCAGTATGCTGAGAGGAAGGCATGATAAAATTCTCCTTCACTGTGGCAGTCGTGAATGACCGATCACATTCTTACAGCTGGTTCATTCTCTAAATAGCCACACATAAATTCTAATCTGTGCTCTAATGACCAGTTGGGAGGAAAACAATGATAGAATTGATGAAGCCATGCTTGTGGATGAATGTCGTTGCCAGAATTCTTAAATGTTTTAAATTTACGTGTAGTAATAAACAGCTTATAGTCAAAATCATCATGTCGGCGAGTCGCATATTGGACATTGTTACTTCGTTTCGGTGGATCCATCTCAAAATTCGGTGTACCTTTCGAATTTCTTTCATAATTTCCGAAGTACCCCGTGTTATTATTTTGTGGCTGTTCCGTATTTCTATGTCCCTCTTCCTGTATTGGAACGCGAGTGTCCTCTGAAATACGTGTCTTGTATTACCTGTGTCAGCTGATCTTGTACTTGCAGGATTTCTCTTTGGTGTTGCGTATTAATCTGATTCTGATTTTGTTTGAATTTCCTAATTTGTTCGCACGCTTCTGTGTCATTAAAGACTACCGGTTTTGTGTCATTCAGATTATCATCTACCTTCGTACATAAATTATTTAGCTGATCCGAATGTTCAACTACTTTCTCTGATAATGAACTAATTTCCTCCATGTGTCTTTCTGAACCAATTTTCAGAGTATCTACTGTCTCCTTTAAGTTTTTCTGAGTTTTTGCAAATTGCGTAACCGAATCGGTAGATGCAACTGAGTGAATTTTAGCTTGCAAGGTCGTTAGCCGAGGATACCTCACTGGAATCTACTGATTTTTTCTTGTACTTTGTGTAATTAGTGTAGCTTTTGTCTATTGCTAGCGCGTAATCGTAGAGAAAATCTCCTTTGTAGTTGCAGTCTTTCATTGTTGTACAGTAAATAGTTGTGGCATGCATGTAGATTTGCACCAAGTATTTCGCAGCTGCGCTTGCAATTAAATTTCTCTTCAAATTGTGCTTTTCTGTGTTATCGTATGAAATACGTGATAATTATGGCGTGTGAAAAACGTAGCACTAGGCTCCAAAGTAAACTGAGAAATAATAGTGACAACGAGCGTAGCTTATCAGCACCACTGTGTAATGAATTAACAGACATTCAAAGTAGTAATTTGGTGATTGTGCACCTACACAGTCGCAACAGATGGCTGCTGGCCGTGTCTACAAGGACTACAGTGGGTCTGCACCTCTGGTGGCCCACCAATACCATAATCTCTACCAGGACTACAGCGGGTCTGCTCTGTGATGACCTACCTACCAATATTCTTCAAAACTTCGACTGACTCTGCGGTGGGTTTGCTCTGTTGTGGCCCATTACCTGTCTGCATGTCAAGAGTCAGCACTGTCTTTCCGTTGGAAGGACAACACTACTTCTTCAAGACTGCATGGAAATCCACTACTTCCGCGTGCATTTTCTTTTACTGCTCAGACTTTGAGAAAAACACTGCTATTTTACTGTGATGAACGATCAGGACTGTCTTTATGGACTGTGAGAAAATTTTAGCTTTTGACCAACATTGTATCAACAAGTGTGTGCATTTGATTTCTTTGTTATTGAAATTGTGAAAAAATTTTAACAAATATGTATTGGCCAGTGCCCAAAACAATTTGTAAAATTTTTTGTGGGGAGCATAGGGGCTATGTAAGTAGGCTGTTTAGGTTCTCTTATTGGTAACGCAACGTAGCGCCCTGTATGAAAATCACTGGCTATGCTGTGTGCAGTCTGTGGCTAGTTTGCATTGTTGTCTGCCATTGTAGTGTTGGGCAGCTGGATGTGAACAGCGCGTAGCGTTGCACAGTTGGAGGTGAGCCGCCAGCAGTGGTGCATGTGGGGAAGTGAGATGGCGGATTTTTGAGAGCGGATGATCTGGACGTGTGTCCATCAGGGACAGTAAATTTGTAAGACTGGATGCCATGAATTGCTATATATATATTATGACTTTTGAACACTATTAAGGTAAATACATTGTTTGCTCACTAACAAAATCTTTCATTTGCTAACTATGCCTATCAGTAGTTAGTGCCTTCAGTAGTTTGAATCTTTTATTTAGCTGGCAGTAGTGGCGCTCGCTGTATTGCAGTAGTTCGGGTAACGAAGATTTTTGTGAGGTAAGTGATTTGTGAAAGGTATAGGTTAATGTTAGTCAGGGCCATTCTTTTGTAGGGATTATTGAAAGTCAGATTGCGTTGCGCTAAAAATATTGTGTGTCAGTTTAGTGTTGATCAGAACAGGGAAAGAGCGAAATGTCTGAGGACGTTCAGTTCTGCTCAGCTGTTTGCAAATCAAATAATGTAAGAGGTTTATCAGCACAGTAATTCAATAATTTTTCTAAGGGGACGTTACAATGTAAATTAATTAAATTGATCAATTAATTACCCCAACCCACCCCAGCCCCCACCCCAACCCCACCCCCCATGCCCCGTAGATGACATCATGTTTTATTCAAGCCTGAATATGGGTCGCCGCCACCTCCTGTTCCCCCCCCCCCCCCCGCCCCCCCCAACCCGTCCTGTTAGCAGGAATTCCGAAGTTAGACGGGAATTTCGAATTTGGCAGGAATTTCTTTGTCCCAGGGCGGTGCTGACATCCTACCCCACCCCCACCTGGGAAGTGGCTGGAAATTAAAAATGGTAGTGACCTTTTCGGGACTTGAACCCTGGTCCTTACGGACAGAGAGACCAAGTGCAGCCCCAACACATGTAAACTGTCCAGATGCAGGAGAGGAAAACCCCAACACATGGAAACTGTCCAGATGCAGGAGAGGAAGGTTAGCTTAGTGTGCTTTATTTAATTTGGTTTGGAAACTAAAGATCGGTACTAATTACGTAATTAATCATAAAAATCGATCCTATTTACACAACTATACGCACAGCGCTGCACAATCAGCGTCTAAAATCGGAATATAGTTCAAAAATTGACAATAGCATACAACTGGTGTTATCTTCCTGGGAAAAAATTACTCTAGTGGCAGATATACTCAAACCTTCCTCTTCACCTACAGCTGGTGGGAAAAGGCTGGAGTGGAAGGTACTATCATTATTCTTTTGGTGGGAATTTTGTTCAACTGCTGAGATGCTGACGTTGGACAGAGAGGAGTTTAGTAAGTGTCTTAGTAGGGGGACAAAGCAGGCATCACCCCACATTCCGTTGTTGCTACATGTATCCAAGATGGCGGCGATACCGTCATCCAAGATAGCGTTATGTAGACTTGGCAACAGTGCATGACGTTATCCAAGTTGGCGGATTTTAGTGCGAAGATAGGTCAATTGGGCTACCTCCACTAACCTAATTCCCCCTCCCCCAGAGAAAAGGCGGGAAGTTCAAATTCCAACAGGATAATGCATCACACCCCGTTTATTTATACTAAGCAAAGAAAACCGCGGGAAGATAGCTCACTTGGCCTACCTACACTAACCTAAGTCACCTGACCGCCACCTCTTCCTACGAAATGGCACCAACTTTTAATTTTGGTGGTAAACAAAATTCAGTTCTCATATGTCTACTGTCCCCTCCGCTGGTGGACCAGACTTCGATTATAGAATACGTGTTCGGACGTAACGCCTGGTTGGTCCACCTGCAAACCCTATCTCAGATGTGACATGTGGTGGATCCGACTCCTAACATCGGTCCGTGACAGATCCACACTTGAACGCTAACTCAGATCCGGTATATAGTGGATCTGCATCCCTACACCGCTTCGTACATTGTACGTGGGTGATCCACCTTCAAACCCTATCTCATGCGCAGCATATTGTGGATCCACATCCCAACAACGCATCGGATATAACGCGCGGCGGCTCCACAATCGAACGCTACCTCGGGCATTGTCTGGGTCCTGGGAGCCGTCCGCAACACATGTGTATACACTGATATACAGAAAACAGAGCAACGCACTCCAAATGTGGGCGTGACTGGGTACAATCAAGTACAGTGCTATGCTACGGCTCCCGATCATTGCATCTGGGCCAGGTGTTGGCAGTTGTGCTACGTTTACAAGCAGTTTTAGAACACTGTATGATGGGTTATGTCATGATCGCATGGATAGACCTGATATAAGAAAATTGATAGAATTGCGATAAATTATGGGGAACAGGTATAACTTGATCGAATATACACTGAAATGCGGGGAAATTGAGGAAGTAATTGCGTATCTTCTGCTGCACGCAGAACAGTTTGTATGTGGGGGCAAGTATGCGGCAGCAGGAGGAATCCGAGAACACGTCTAAATGGAGGCGAAGGGAATCAGGGAAGCAGTCACTTTTTTCTTCGCCGAGGTAGCATTCTACTGTATGTCTATTGAGGTACCAGTGATACCCACAAGTTCACTACTGTATTTCACGCTTATCAGGAAGCCAGAGAACCATCCGCCTCTAAACTTACATCCATCTGCGTTAAAGAATAACATAGAGTGGACAGGGTGGTCGATTGAGATGGAGCTGTAACGATGTACGATTTAATGGTAGACTGATGATGGATTATAGAGAGTGAGGGAGAAGTTCCTACAGGTCAATTTTTCCACGGTTCTGTCGGGATGCATCAGTCGCATGAAATAGCCTGCGTCCGACTCGTATACAGCCACGTGTTCTGTATCTGATTTAAAGCACTGTCTACTTGCGAAGTTTAACAGTAAACCTCCCTATCATCAGATGACTTCCATCTCATGTGTGATGAAGCGTGACACATTCCTCTAAACGAACTCTGATTTATGCAGTGAACTCCATCCCCCTGTCGCATCTTGGGTGTAAAATCGCGACTACAGCTTCATAACTAAGTTAGCGATAGGTGCTTGTCAGGCACTGCAGTTCTCGTGTATGCATTTACGTGACAGATGTGCTGTTTACAGAGTTAGTGATGGAATGGCTTGTAATCTTCACATGTCGGACGCTGCTCCTATGCGTTTATCTGTTTCCTTGTAAGAGGTATTCCCCGTTACTGACGATCATTTTATATAGGGCTGAGGCATGCATAGTATAATTTCTGAAGCGTGATCGGAAGTGAACAGTGGGCACTATACACCTCTGGAAAGCTATATTGTGCTCGTATCACACAGAGCCAATGTTTTAAGGGAGTAGTTATTTCATTTTACGGTTCGATAACGTAGTTTATCGTAGAGAAACCTAGAAGAAGGATGTATGTCATACGCTTGAAACATATTTCTTACATTGGAATATTAACAGCGCTACATTCCATATGAACGATAGGTCGGAAACGCAAGCGATCTAACATAATAGCCCGTTTTAATTGCTGAACGTTGTAGCCTTAGGAGTGCGTATGTTTATGTTCTCTCTTACCTATACCCTCCAGGTAATGATCCTAGACTTTGGGATAATAATTTAAAATTGATTGCTTGGTTGATTCAGGTAAAAATGCGTCGAACTCTATCAATCTGGAGCTCCATGGTGCATAAAAATCATGCATTTCTTGTTCTTCTTAACTGTCTGCTGTTACATGACGACACTTTCAAATATATTAATATACATCGATAAGGAGAGCTAACCTCCCCGACCTGGGCGCATCTCGACAAATATTGTGCATTTGGATGGGTGAGGACTCGGCAAGCTTCATTCATTCACGAGACGTCGAATCTAGCAGTCTACTTTTGGTCGGTTGCAGATTAAATCGGTAACGGTGCTGCAGGGCGGGTGGTCAATGATAGTGTGAGGGGGAGGGGTCTTTCAGTGTCTAATTTTACCCTAAGACTGCCTAATGCTCTGTGACTAGCATCAGCATAGAGATAGATCGTAAATTAACTACTATGCTCAAGGTGTTACAAATATGTAGAGCGTTGTCTGATGTACTTTGATCATGTATGTGTTCGAGAATTAACAAAGAATGGACGTACTGCACAGTAATCTATCCACATTCGCAATCATACTCGCAAAGTGATGTAAAAGGGGTGGTTTAGCTGTGTTACTGAAATTGTGGGCCATGCTGTCACATCATTGGTCGGTGTTGAAATTAGTGTAAAAGTATTAAAATTGTTCACACTATCAACTATGATGCTTATTATTAGAGTATATCAGTGGTGTCTTTTCCATCCCATCCGTCCGCTGACATGCTGTTGGTTACGAAATAATGATTGAGTGACATTGCTTGTTTGAGTTCGAGGGAGGGTTTTGGCAGCTGGGCTATACCTTCTGGGGTGGATAGCACCGAAACAGTGATCACATACATGAATGCAGTATGATGAATGAGTTGAAACAGAATGTAGCGTTATCAGCTGTTCCGCCAGTGTGAGAGATGAGTCTAAATGCAGAGCTCGTGAATCACCTTCGGACTGTAATTTGGAGACTACACAACGCGAGCAAACTCTTCCGGTTTCCTTATTTATGCTGATTTGCTGTCTTTTATTTAAAATCATCCGATGTGTGGCATGTTATGATATCAGCCCTAAGAACATGATTTACACGATGCAACGTCTAGTTTCCTGCGAAAGCCCATGGATCAGAACATCTTAATGTAAATTTAGAACTCGGCGCAGGCCTCGAAGTCGTAGCAGAAAAACGAAATGTTTGGCAGTGTACAAAGTTTGTCACAAAACAGTGTTTCAAACAACTAAACAGGACCACAGGGGCGTTTCTTGCGGTTTACAGTATAGTACATGGGATACGGTCATTCTCCTAGAGTAGAGGTGGTGAAACTTTGAATTACCCTCTGTAGTGTATCAATACGTGTGTATTTAATAGGTTCGTTCCACAGAGGGAGCAGTAGCAGCAGCAGTTTGACAGGTAAATTCAGTGAGGGACGAAGTATGCAGTTAGGAATGCTTGGAGGGCTGCACGCTGTGCTGTTCTGGGAAGCATTGCGAAAGCTCTCTCTCTCTCTCTCTCTCTCTCTCTCTCCGCGCCGTGTAGCTTTGCGTCATCGCGCGAGTAATGGCGTCTATGTGAGTTCTATATCGGATGAAGTTATTTGAGCTTCTATACTTGTTGATTTTTCTCTGTTGGGGGTAGAGAATAACGATGACAGCATTTTGGGATGATAAATTTGAATGGACGTGGATCTGTAGTACTTGTATGTAGTTTGGGAATGCTCCACAATGCGCGCATTTCCGCTGAATGTTCAAAACACGGTCCTGTCACACTAACTCAGTTCACTCTGTTTCTAGACGGGTTACAGAAGGTGGCTTTGTCCGACTACTGCTCAGTTCCGATTTAAAATGGAATGATCACATGCGCAAATCTGTAGAAATGGAAGCAGTTGCAAGATGTGTAGGGACTGACTACGACCATGTTGGATTTTTACTGTAGCAGATAGGTTCGAGAAAGGTGACTCGTTTCGAGATATGAGAGCACCAGAAATATGATTCACTTGTGGCTGTGATCCAGCGCATGTATTTGGCTGATTCCAAATCACAGACATCATTTCTAGCGGATAGCGTAACACTAGAGGTGTGAAAAGCTAGTGTACATTTCTTACGACCTCAATAAGCGTACGATTTACTACTGTTTGTGATCTTTTTCAGTCAGTCATCGCCCTTAAGTCAGTGGATATATAACGGAACCTCTGACATGATATCGAGACAGAATACGTTACACATAATGGATAAATATCTAGCGGCGTGAGGGAGTTGCAAATACCGGGCACATACCGCGTCCCTTAGCCGAATGACTTTCAAAATTCACCGATTTTATCACGAGGTTGCATCGTGGGCTACATGTTGGTTTGATAATACACATTCATACGATCACCGTCTCAGTATTTGTCTGGACAAAAAACCACCACATTCAAAGGTAATGTCATACCTAGATTTATAAAGCAACTATATAACTTTTAAGCCGGTCGGTGTGGCCGTGCGGTTCTAGGTGCTTCAGTCTGGAACCGCGCGACCGCTATGGTTGCAGGTTCGAATCCTGCCTCGGGCATGGATGTGTGTGATGTCCTTAGGTTAGTTAGGTTTAAGTAGTTCTAATTTCTAGGGGACTGATGACCTCAGATGTTAAGTCCCATAGTGCTAAGAGCCATTTGAACCGTAACTTTTAACATGGATACTAGTGCACACCTGTAGAACCGAGGCCACTTGTGGCAGTAACGTTGTTGGGACCTGGTTTTTTTAATATTTGACCGATTAAGTCTACCTTTCTAGGACAGAGTGATATCACTCGCAAGAAAAAACTTATTAGACATGTCGACAGATCGCTGATTTTCTCTCAGTATTATTTAGTGTCGTAGACACTGAGCTATTGACGAATTATTATACTTGGTAGTAGTAGTAGTAGTAGTAGTAGTAGGAGATGAGTGATAGGTTCGCGTTTGAGCATCAAGCTTATAAAGTATGTGTTTTTGGGAAGCAAATGGCTGTGTCCAGTCGTAAGAAGGTTATGGATTTCACTTGGAGTACTGTGATAGCAAAGGGAAGAGTATGTCGTCATAAGAATGGTAGTGATATTTCTATTTCTAGAGCCACTGCCGACAGGAGGGTGTATTTCCGATACTTCGCTCATTGTCGAATGCCATTCAAGTGAGACTGCGATTGTAACATTTAATTGTAGGTATAATGATAAAATATATACACTCCTGGAAATGGAAAAAAGAACACATTGACACCGGTGTGTCAGACCCACCATACTTGCTCCGGACACTGCGAGAGGGCTGTACAAGCAATGATCACACGCACGGCACAGCGGACACACCAGGAACCGCGGTGTTGGCCGTCGAATGGCGCTAGCTGCGCAGCATTTGTGCACCGCCGCCGTCAGTGTCAGCCAGTTTGCCGTGGCATACGGAGCTCCATCGCAGTCTTTAACACTGGTAGCATGCCGCGACAGCGTGGACGTGAACCGTGTGTGCAGTTGACGGACTTCAAGCGAGGGCGTATAGTGGGCATGCGGGAGGCCGGGTGGACGTACCGCCGAATTGCTCAACACGTGGGGCGTGAGGTCTCCACAGTACATCGATGTTGTCGCCAGTGGTCGGCGGAAGGTGCACGTGCCCGTCGACCTGGGACCGGACCGCAGCGACGCACGGATGCACGCCAAGACCGTAGGATCCTACGCAGTGCCGTAGGGGACCGCACCGCCACTTCCCAGCAAATTAGGGACACTGTTGCTCCTGGGGTATCGGCGAGGACCATTCGCAACCGTCTCCATGAAGCTGGGCTACGGTCCCGCACACCGTTAGGCCGTCTTCCGCTCACGCCCCAACATCGTGCAGCCCGCCTCCAGTAGTGTCGCGACAGGCGTGAATGGAGGGATGAATGGAGACGTGTCGTCTTCAGCGATGAGAGTCGCTTCTGCCTTGGTGCCAATGATGGTCGTATGCGTGTTTGGCGCCGTGCAGGTGAGCGCCACAATCAGGACTACATACGACCGAGGCACACAGGGCCAACACCCGGCATCATGGTGTGGGGAGCGATCTCCTACACTGGCCGTACACCACTGGTGATCGTCGAGGGGACACTGAATAGTGCACGGTACATCCAAACCGTCATCGAACCCATCGTTCTACCATTCCTAGATCGGCAAGGGAACTTGCTGTTCCGACAGGACAATGCACGTCCGCATGTATCCCGTGCCACCCAACGTGCTCTAGAAGGTGTAAGTCAACTACCCTGGCCAGCAAGATCTCCGGATCTGTCCCCCATTGAGCATGTTTGGGACTGGATGAAGCGTCGTCTCACGCGGTCTGCACGTCCAGCACGAACGCTGGTCCAACTGAGGCGCCAGGTGGAAATGGCATGGCAAGCCGTTCCACAGGACTACATCCAGCATCTCTACGATCGTCTCCATGGAAGAATAGCAGCCTGCATTGCTGCGAAAGGTGGATATACACTGTACTAGTGCCGACATTGTGCATGCTCTGTTGCCTGTGTCTATGTGCCTGTGGTTCTGTCAGTGTGATCATGTGATGTATCTGACCCCAGGAATGTGTCAATAAAGTTTCCCCTTCCTGGGACAATGAATTCACGGTGTTCTTATTTCAATTTCCAGGAGTGTATGTGGCCGGTTTTCTGGAATGATTCCGTGAATGCATGGCCTGTGGTGGGAATGATTCACGTTTCCCGTTAACGGCAGCAGCCGTCCAAATGCAGAGGCCCGTTGGAGTATAGGAATGTATCTGAGCTAACTTTGTCGTGCTCTAGACGACCGAATAGCGAACTAATACATAGTGTGTGTTAGTGCAGCTTTCGTCATCAAGTGGAAATTTGAGAAGATTGTGTATGGAGGTGCGTTTGCGCTGGACTGTCGTTATTCCCTCCCATGTAAATTGTTTGGTTGACTGCTACTGCACATTTCGCGTCGTTATTTAGTTGAGAGAAGATCGATTGTGGTGTGTGCTCCTAGCATGTGGAAGACATGTTTGCCTGTTCTCTAGACATGGGAAAGACCTTAGTTGGCTTGTAAATTATAGGGGCGATTTGGAATCTCTTACATCACCGACATCGGTATTCGAGAGTGGAAATATCAATGCTGTAACTCGCCAAAGTTTGGGGTTTGGAGAGAAATAATTTCCAGTCTATATCTTGGGAATTATGTTGCGCTAGCGATCGGTAGGGTGCTGCCTAGTGCTTGGTATCGAGAAGTACAGCAAAAATGGTATAAAATTATGGTGAAAATATGCGTGTTCTTGTAATCCCCGAGTCTGGAGATGTGCGTAGAAAAGCAAGTAAGCAAGGAAGCAGGTTCAGAGCAGAAACAGTAAGGCGATTGTGCCAAGGGGAAACGAGTGCACGTTAGTGCACGTTAGTGCACGTTAGTACACGTTTATGTATGTGACACTCTTCCCTTGAAATATATCACTTGGAGTTCATTCTATTGTGTAGCTGTTGTAGCTCAAGATTCAAGCTCCTGTCCTCAGTGGGAGAGCAGTGTAATTGAGTAAGAGTCTTTCCGTATTTGACGATATGTATGGCACTTTGCGAGGTTTAGTTGTCGGTGCAATATGGTGATCAGTTTAAAATAACCGCTGAAAGTCTAGTCTGCAGAAGGAAAAAAGGCGGACAGTGTTTCGATATCGGAGGTATCAGTAATTCGATGGGTAAATTCGATAAGAGCAAATAATAATGCTCGATTGATTCACATCCTTTGTGCTGGGATATAGGAGTCTCTACATAGCGTTGAGGACGTTTGCGTATGTTGAGAGCAGGAAGGGTACCACGTCAGGTGCGCTGGGACGACTGAATCCGATGTTATTATCGTAAACAGGTTCTGTTAGGGCAAGAATTTGCGTGCATACAAGCTGAGACATGAAGAAAGCGAGCGTTAACTATTTCTGGGACGGTATAGAATTGCCGAGAGGTGGAGTTGGCTGTTATTTTTTACAAAGCCACGTGACGTAAGAATAAGATTGAGAACATTTTAGATGGCGAGTCGCGACGCGGAAGTTTCGCGGGTACACACGGCTGAACGCAGGTCGTATGTTCCGTTAGGGGGAACTTTCACGTGCGTCGGCTTGCGGCTGTGCGCGTCCCGGGGGCGTCTGCACCGGTGTATAGGTGAACACATATTTGGATAGGAATTTGTCAGAAATGAATTATGAAAGGGATGTGGCCGCCTTATGCTTGCGGGACCTGAGCGCGGGCCTGTGCGTGGTTTGACAGCTGGCGGCCGCGTCACTTTGCGGTTCTGTGGACAGGGTGTGGTGGAGGGTGCTTGTGCGTGTTGATTGCATTATTTTGCGAGCAGGTCTGTAGGCTGTGATATGCGCTATTTGGGCAGTTTACGAGTGCTTAGCGTGTCTACACATCGCTGTGCTGTATTATTTGGAAGCAGTTTGCAGATCTGTACTGAAATTGTTTCGGAAAACTAGGAGTTGTTTGCGTGTCTGCAGACTGTGTATTGTGACGCAAAGCACATTAGGGCGAGTCTTTTGCGTGAGTGTGATAAATATACTCAATGGCTAAATAAAACGTTCGAAAATAAATAGAGTGCACTCCTTTCTTACTCTGTCCAGCAGCCCAGCGCAGCCTGAGTAATTTTCACGCTATTTTCCCCTCCAGACCACGATCTTGGATTACGTCACATGAGGGATGGCAGCACCATCTGGTGGCAGTAGTGTGTACTAGGTCAGTTGGAGTCTAGATCTCGTGGTGGAGACACTGGCTGCAAAATAAAGACTTACGTTTAGCATAGGAAGAGTGGTTTTCCCGCCATTTAGCCCCACCATCCTGGATGACGTCATGCGCTGTGCACGTTAGTACACGTTAGCTCGCCAACATTGGTCGGTAAGGGGACGTGTCGGTAGGTTGAAGATCGTGGTGTAGACTTTAACTATTTCCTTCCAAATCCAAGTGGGCGTGGGATTCCCGAAAATTCATTCCAAGTCCACAGTAGCGCACTCTGGTGGCGTGAATGTGTACTAGGCCTTGTGGTGAACACATTGTATGCTGCCATCTTGAATAACGGTACTTGCGTCGTCACCTGACGTCTCAATAGCACCCTCTGGTGGCGCTACTGTGTACTAAGTCAGTTGGAGTCTGGAGCTCTTGAAGAATACACTAGGTGTCGCCATATTGGATTACGTCACAGATGAGAGCGCCCTCTGGTGGTGGCGATGTGTACTAAGTCCTGACCTTGTGGTGAACACACCTGCATGGAATTGTTTAAATAAAGTCTTATGTCCAAGTCCTTTTCCCATGAATCCTTAGGTGGTGGCGGTCTGGCGACTGAGGTTAGTACAAGTGTCTTTTCCTTCGCGCTATAGTGTTAGGTTAGTAGACATTGAATTTTGTTTACTGCCAAAATTAATATTTGGTGCGAGTCCGTAGGAAGATGTGGCGGTCGGATGACTTAGATTAGTGGAGGTAGGCCAAGTGAGCTGTTTTCCCTCGATTTTCTTTGCTTAGTAGATATAAGAGCAGTGTGATGCATTATCCTGTTGGAATTCAAACTTGGCTCCAGTTCGTAGGAGGAGGTGGCAGTGGGATGACTTAGGTTAGTACAAGTGACCTAGCTTCCCGCAATTTTCTTAGGTTGGTAGCAAAACCTCGAGTGACCTTTGTTTACTGCAAAAATTAAAACTTGACGTCAGTTCATAGGAGGAGGTGGTGGCCAGGTGACTTAGGGTAGTGTAGGTAGACCACGTTAGCTATCTTCCCGCGTTTTTCTTTGCTTAGTAGATATAAACGGGGTGTGGTGCATTATCCTGTTGGAATTTGAACTTCCTGCCTTTTTTCTGGGGGAGGGCAGGGGGGGATAGGTTAGTGCAGGTAGCCCAATTGAGCTATCTTTGCGCCATAATACGGCATCTTGGATGACATCATGCACTGTTGCCAAGTCTACACGACGTCATCTTGGATGACGTGATCGCCGCCATATTGGATACATCTGGCAACAATGAAATGTGGGGTGACGCCTGCTTTGTCCCCCTACTTATCTTACCTGGAAGCATGCAGCTGAGGATTGTATCTGTCACTGTTTAACGTCAATGTTTGCTATACACGCCTCCCCCCCATATTGCTGGACAATCTCCCTGCAGCTCACGTAATCGAAATTCAGGAAAGATAATACACGCTACGACAACTGATGGAAAATGCTTCACTCTTCTAATTACGCATCGAAATTGTCGCGAAAAAAAAAGAAAAAAAAGCGAGCAACTGTAATCAAAGGGTCATAATGCGACACATGTACTGGCCACTAGGGAAAACCGTCGTCCCAAAAGAATGCAACAGTAGCGCCAACAACTGCATGCCGTTATGCAATGAAGACACTTGTATTTAACATTAGCGCACCTTCTATAAGTGGCCATCTACTAAAAAAGAAGGAAAACACAACCACGGCGATAATAAATGTACTCTCTCCGCGAAAATAGGCGCAGTCCATTTCCTTTAATTTTTATGAACATAATCGGTACAGGATGTAATTCGCATCTCTCTCTCTCTCCACCTCCCGTTATTTTTCGGCATTCAATGAAGTGAAAATAAAAAAACTACAGCACAGCTGCCGATTACAGATGACCAAACTGCAGAGGTCAAAGTGATTTCTTTCAGTTTGATGGACAAAATTATACAGCTTGAGAGTGTCTCTCACATTCAAATCAGTGTCTGTAAATAAACTGTCATGCACATGTGTATTACAAACATGTCAGAAAAAACGCAATCGTTTTATGTTCGCCAGCAACAAGCTATAATTCAGGAAAATATTTTTGTTTTGTACGCTATGGTAGGTCCTGTTTTACAAATGTGATACTATATCGCATTGGTATTTATGAAACAAATCGTTAAAGCACGTCTTGTAATAAAACCTCCTAACGTCACCTAGTAGAGAACACTATGAGATTCATCCTATACATCAAAAATAAATACCGTATGCATGATTTTTGTTCCATAAATCGCATCTAGCGACGTGTGTGTAAAGTTTCTGTCATCCAGAAGACAATCATTCGCAATAGCAGTAGTTTTCATGCGTTCCAGTTTTGTATCCAGTTCGATCATCACAGAACAACCTGTTTCCCGCAATCTACTCACATGTCGCGAAGAAACACTGTCGTTTCTAGGTTCCACAACGAGCTATAATTCAAGAAATGTCTACTTCATAATTAGAGTTTATGAAGTATGAAATAGCACAGACCTTGCGGTAACACATATTTTAAACTAGCAATCGTGACAATAGTGATAAAGACAGTAATGATTTCATGAGAATAGATACAGTCGATTTCTGTTATTTTTATGAGCAAAATCAGTGTAGTTTGGGAGCATTCCGCATGTTCAAATCACAAATTGTCATGCACAAGGGCATTACATTTATTTCTGATGTATGAAATACTGATACAAATCGGCATCTATACAATCATTTAGTACACTCCTCGTTGTTATTTTGTAACACACAGATTAGGTAAAAAACTATGAACTATCTGCATCCAAATTATAGCCAGTCATACCACTCCTTGTAATAGAAGCTCCTATAAGATTTTACCGTGTCTCTCTCTTCTGATACAACGAAAAACAAATACTGCCTGCATGTTGTCATCGAGTGTGTTACATATACATGGATCGCTTCATTGGAGCAGGTGGCCAGTGGTCAAAGTCGCTTGTACAGACCTGTGTAAAGTTTTGTCGCCTGTACTGGAGGAAGACCATATCTAACAGACTATCAGTCACAACAGAGGGATCCTGTGTTATTCTTTCGTAAGCAGTTTAATACATTGTTTTCCGCTATAACACATCCAAGTAATGTATGACTACAACTCTTTACACTGCGATACACTTTGTTTTTCTACCATGACTTCAAAGTCTGTGTTAGGTACTAAACTGACATTACCACATTTCAGTCCATTGTCTCTCACAGAAAGCTGAACAGTGCATGGTTTTAACTATGATCCACGGCAGACAGGATGGCAGAAATAAAACACATATCGGATGTTTCTTATTAACAAAAATTTGGAAGACACCCCTTATCAGTGTGTAGTAGACATGAGGGTGTTACTGCAGTGTAATTGACGGTTAAGAGAAAACATGTGGTTTATACGTGATGGAGCTCCAGATGGAAAAAGTTTGAAACATTTTACATAAATGAACTGTAGTATCAATTCTGAGGTATTATTTCAGTGTCTGGAGTCAGTACCAAGAAGGTAATGGCACGAGAGAAATGATCGTAGAGCATAAACACACACTCTTATGGCTACATGGTTCTGCACCTAAAATGGTATAATGTTGAAGTCATATGGTTTCTGAAGTATTAGTCGTGTGGAATGGAACGCTCTTGATACTCTAATGCAGGGTATATTTGTCCACATCTGACCTACAATCACCTTGCAAGTTTCCTACCCCAATCACTGCAGTGACTAAGGTCTATTCTGGTGTCCTATGGTAGCACTGTCAGTGTATATCCACTGCCCATGCTGCTTATAAACCAACTAGAACGAAGTCTGGAGACTGCTGTTCTATGTCTTAGGAAACTGATGGATTTTGTACATCTTTTTAAGTCAGAAACATATGTACCCTCAATCACACTTCCTGCATCAGTCGTGTTTATTATTATTAGTAGTAGTAGCGGTTTTGATGGATGTGGCTATGCCTCACTAGGAAACAGAGCAAGGAAAAAACGACATGAATATTTCTGACAGTTGATACATTGAATTACCACCCAAGTCCTGCTGCACGAAAGTGCACATGAAGAAGCACCAACTTCTTACAAGGGAGTAAGTACCATGATCAGTAGCCAAAGGAGATGTAGCAGTCTTATTGCTGTTTGCAGAAGCAGCACCACGGCTCTGGTAAGATTCCTCTTGTACACAGAAGTCCTGGTCTGAAATTAGGTAGTTTTGCTCATGTGTAGCATAATATACTGTAGCAATTTCGTCCTGACACCACGTCTCTCAAGTGCTCCCTCCTCACACTATTAAAGCCGATATATGTGGCATCAGTACACTATCCTACAGAACACGCTAGGGAATGGCTTATTGTCTGAGAAATCCATTGATTTTTCTCCTTAATACTTAAGGAGTAAAATTGCTTGTGAGAACCAATCGTAATTCGATAATATCTATATTCGACTGCATGTGTGAGAACAATATCCTGGGTTGGGCCACATATGTTTCTCCTGCTCTAATGTACTGCTTCTCTGTAATACTTAGATCGCCTTTCTTGAAGTACATGTTACAAAAATCCACGTAATTTACAGGGGAAGGGAGACAACTAAAAATGAATGTAGACAGAGCATAATTTTTAAGCTTTGCTTGGTCTTGAGTGTCCGAGCACCTCAAACTCATCTCAACTCCCCGCATTTCATGGTATTTTTTTCTCTAATTTTATGTATTCTCAGTAAATTTACCTAATTTTGCAAGTTGTTCGCGATTTTACATAGTTAGTCGAATTTCCCCCAGTTTCACGTATTTCCCGTCAATTTGTCGTTATTATACCAGGTTTCCCTCAATTTTTACCAATTTTATGTCATATTTCATTTTGTTTCGATAGTTTTCCGTATGCATGAGGTCATATTGCTGGTATACCCATGAGATGTTTGATTTTATACGAGGATATTTGCATATCCTATACACCAGCCTACTAAAAATGCTAAGAATCCCCCTCTTATCCACATGCATTTCGGATAATAAGATAATGATTGGAATAGTAACACTATCCTCGTACTTAGATGAGGCTCAACGAGTGGTGCAGGTTGGAAACTTGAAGTCTGGATACAATTCTGTGTACTGCTACGCCACGTCAGAGAGCTTGTCTGCAGACTCATGGAACAATGCACTTAATGGAAACTCAAAGTCTGACACAGTTCAACATGTTCACTGGATTTCCTCTCTACCGCGTAGGGACCTGCAGCATGGAGGTGACGTGTGTAGAGAGTTGATTTCTAATACTGCTCTGATATTTTTTCCATAAGTACATGCTCTTACCGCTTACCAGATGAATTTCGCTACTTTTGTTTATACCTTCCAGCTCTGTACGTTCCCACAATCCTGTATGGTCAACTACAAATTGTAGATTTAGGTTTTTTTAAAATCTTAGTAATAAGTTATTCATTAGTTGAGAGTATGTCAACTGCAGGTAACATCTTGGGACATAACAGCTTCCCCAATCTACTTATAGAGTGCGTCTCCATGGCAGCGTCATTTACAGAGGACCAGTCAGCAAGTTATGTGTCCAAACCACAACCATCTGTTGTTGACAGCTCCACACACATACACATAGAGACTCTGCATGCGTATTACCAATGACGAAGTTTCGATTTCAACCACTTGCACGTTATTTTCGATTGAGCTAGAGCCCTGCAAATGGCGAAAAAAACTCTTCGCTAAACGATTCTGTAGGGGATTTAAGCGTATTTAAATTTATCTTGGTAAAGGGCATAACATCTTCGATGCAAGCTATATTACCAATATTTGGTAACCATATTGTCTAGATTCTCCAGCAATAACAACAAATCAAGTCGTCCTGCTATGCCTATCACACCTTCTTTTATACTCTTAAAAATCCACAATGTTGGCACATGATCATCCCAGTTCCGCTATTTTGTGTGCTAGATGTCGGTTGGAAGGAGGGAGACAGTTTATTCATGAGAGCAGGTAGAACAGCACATTAGTCAGACAGTATAGTATAGCACTGTACTAGAATGCATCCAGTGATACACACCCACGTATTCCACAGATGCAATGGATTTGATCTACTTTCTGCGTGTCTATGTCTATGCGTGTTTTACGGATGGATCTCATGATCGGTATCTAGATGTGGATCCACAATGTGCTACATCCTCAACAGGATTAGAAGGTGGATCCACCACACATTATAACTGTAACAGTGTCTAAAGGATGATCTGCAATGCGGATAGGAGCTTCTACACTATTGGCCATTAAAATTGCTACACCAAGAAGAAATGCAGATAATAACACAGGTGTTCATTGGACAAATATATTATACTAGAACTTGAAACATCCCCTAGAAAAATTTATGAATTACTGTGCTGATAAACCTCTTACATTATTTGATTTTCAAACAGCTGAGCAAAGCTGAACGTACTCAGACTTTCTCTCTTTGCTTATTCTGATCAACATTAAACTGACACACAATATTTTTAGCGCAATGCAGTCTGACTTTCAATAATCCCTATAAAAGAATGGCCCTGACTAACAATAACCTATACCTTTCACGAATCACTTACCTCACAAAAATCTTCGTTACTCAAACTACTGCAATACAGCGAGTGTCAATACTGCCAGCTAAATAAAAGATTATAACTACTGAAGGCACTAACTACTGATAGGCGTAGTTAGCAAATGAAAGATTTTGATAGAGAACAAACAATGTATTTGCCTTAAAAGTGTTCAAAAGTCATAATATACATAGCAGTTCATGATATTCAATATTACAAATTTACTGTCTCTGATGGACACACGTCCAGATCATCCGCTCTCAAAACTCCTCCATCTCTCTCCCCACATCCACCACTGCTGGCGGCTCACCTCCAACTGCCCAACAGTACAATAGCGAATATTCCAACAATGCAAACCAGTCACAGACTTCACACAGCACAGTCAGCGATTTTCATATAGAGCACTACGTGGCGTTGCCAACATAAAAACCTAAACAGCCTAGTTACATAGCCCCCATGCTCCCCACAAAAAATTTGACAAATTGTTTCGACAGTGGCCAATAATGATATGATAAAATTTTTCATAATTACAATAACAATGATATCAAATGCACACACTTATTGATGCAATGTTGGTCAAAAGCAAAAATCGTTCTCATAAATACAGTCCTGATCATTCATCACAATAGTAACTACAGTTTTCTTTTTTTTCCTCAAAGTCTGAGCAGTAAAAGAAAATGCACACGGAAGTAGTGGATTTCCATGCAGTCTTGAAGAAGTAGTGTTGTCCTTCCAACGGAAAGACAGTGCTGTCTCCTGACATGCACATGGGTAAAGGGCCACAACAAAGCAAACCCACAGCAGAGGCAGCCGAAGTTTTGAAGAATATGGGTAGGTAGGTCATCACAAAGCAGACCCACTGTAGTCCTGGTAGAGAGTATATTATTGGTGGGCCATCAAAGGTGCAGACCCACTGCAGTCCTTGTAGAGACGGCCAGCAGCCATCTGTTGTGACTGTCCAGGTGCACAATCACCATCGAAGAGTCTTTTGGACAATATAGCAAATCCATAAACCACCACTTGTGCACTCACAAAGTTTTTGGAATTGTCCTTAGAACTAGCAATGCTGTTAACCAGTCGCTTGCTGAATTATTAACACACGTGCAAACACTAACAGTCCCAACTTCTCACATTTTGCGCATATATTATGACCAACAGAAATGTGTGCACTGAAATGAGTGCTTACAAGTAACTTAATTTGATGAACTGGTGTCAATTACAATTTTATAACATGAGAATACAATTACAAAGGTACAGAAAACATCATTCAAGAACATATTAATACAGATAACATTTGTAGTAATACAGGCTTCATAAAATAATAGAAATAAACATATACATCAGTGTTAGAGGACTTATAACATAAGTAAAAAAAAGTAAATAACATAGTATTACGAAACTTCTACAACAGAACTCTTATCAGATAAAGACAAGAATAACACAAATACACAAGGGTACACAAACACATAGCGGAATAACACAAAAGAAAAGGACAGGGTTCGTTTTCAGTGTAACATTTTGTGCTGCAGTCCAACCCAAATCTTCATTCCATAGATCTTTCCTCTGATTTCAACATTTGTTCCCGCAAAAAAATCCTATCCAAACTTGTTGTCCCTAAGCCCTACTGTTTTGTATATATCCTTTGTCAAAATAATTATTTCTCATTGTACAATAATCACTTTGTCCCAAATCTTTCATATAACTTTTCAATGCATTCTCTCCCTATTCTTCATAGTTAGCTTTTTATATAGTCTACCCCTCTCTTAAGTTAACTTAAATCTACTGAGCTCAGATATGTATACTAAGGGACGATGCAATGCAACAGCAAAAAAAATTTAACACAAACAGCAATGACAAAAAAATGCAGATTGGCAAAGCAAGCATCAGTATATCTAAATTAGCAATGTGCAGCAAACAAGAAAAATAAATCAGTAGTAAAGCTGACTTAACAGAGTAATACAAAGTGAAATTCAGTAGCACTCTGCCTGGCAAACAGCAGCAGCCAATGCAATAACCTATACCTAAATATGACGTATAGCTTATGCAGAAAAAATAGTACACTAAAGACAGCAGTGCAGATAAGGGAAATGTCTATTCACATCTTAATGTCCATGTCATTAAAGTGGTGCACCACAACAACTTATTCTACAAAAAAAAAAAAAAAAAATTACCAAGTACTTGAAAAGAAAATTACGTATGCAGTTACTGTTATTAGTCCCTTCTTATTGTTCTTTCCTTTCCAAGTGCTCCTTTTTTGAAGAATATGGATCATAAAATTATTATTTAATAGATCTGTTGACAGAAAGTGTTCACATCAGCAAATGCTTAGTGTATTCATCTCTTGGTCTCCCTCTACGATTTTTACCCTCTATGCTGCCCTCCAATGCTAAATTTGTGATCCCTTGATGCCTCAGAACATGTCCTACCAACCGGTCCCTTCTTCTTGTCAAGTTGTGCCACAAACTCCTCTTCTCCCCAATTCTGTTCAATACCTCCTCATTAGTTATGTGATCTACCCATCTAATCTTCAGCATTCTTCTGCAGCACCACATTTCGAAAGCTTCTATTCTCTTCTTGTCCAAACTATTTATCGTCCATGTTTCACTTCCATACATGGCTCCACTCCATACAAATACTTTCAGAAACGACTTCCTCACACTTAAATCTAAACTCGATGTTAATAAATTTCTGTTCTTCAGAAACGCTTTCCTGGCCATTACCAGTCTACATTTTATATCCTCTCTGATTCGACCATCATCAGTTATTTTACTCCCCAAATAGCAAAACTCCTTTACTACTTTAAGTGTCTCATTTCCTAATCTAATTACCTCAGCATCACCCAACTTAATTCGACTATATTTCATTACCCTCGTTTTGCTTTTGTTGATGTTCATCTTATATCCTCCTTTCAAGACACTGTCCATTCCGTTCAACTGCTCTTCCAAGTCATTTGCTGTCTCTGACAGAATTACAATGTCATCGGCGAACCTCAAAGTTTTTATTTCTTCTCCATGGATTTTAATACCTACTCCGAATTTTTCTTTTGTTTCATTTACTGCTTGCTCAATATACAGACTAAATAACATCGGGGAGAGGCTAAAAACCTGTATCACTCCCTTCCCAACCACAGCTTCCCTTTCATGCCCTCGACTCTTATAACTGCCATCTGGTTTCTGTACAAATTGTAATTAGCCTTTCGCTCCCTGTATTTTACCCATGCCACCTTCAGAATCTGAGAGAGAGTGTTCCAGTTAACATTGTCAAAAGCTTTCTCTAAGTCTACAAATGCTAGAGACGTAGGTTTGCCTTTCCTTAATCTTTCTTCTAAGATAAGTCGTAAGGTCAGTATTGCCTCACGTGTTCCAACATTTCCACGGAATCTAAACTGATCTTCCCCGAGGTCGGATTCTACCAGTTTTTCCATTCGTCTGTAAAGAATTCGCGTTAGTATTTTGCAGCTGTGACTTATTAAACTGATAGTACGGTAATTTTCACATGTGTCAACACCTGCTTTCTTTGGGATTGGAATTATTATATTCTTCTTGACGTCTGAGGGTATTTCGCCTGTCTCATACATCTTGCTCACCAGATGGTAGAGTTTTGTCAGGACTGGCTCTCCAAAAGCCGTCAGTAGTTCTAATGGAATGTTGTCTACTCCCAGGGCCTTGTTTCAACTCAAGTCTTTCAGTGCTCTGTCAAACTCTTCACGCAGTATCGTATCTCCCATTTCGTCTTCATCTACATCCTCTTCCATTTCCATAATACTGTCCTCAAGTACATCGCCCTTGTATAGACCCTCTATATACTCCTTCAAACTTTCTGCTTTCCCTTCTTGGCTTAGAACTTGGTTCCCATCTGAGCTCTTGATATTCAGGCTAGTGGTTCTCTTTTCTCCAAAGGTCTCTTTAATTTTCCTGTAGGCAGAATCTATCTTACCCTTAGTGAGATAAGCCTCTACATCCTTACACTTGCCCTCCAGCCATCCCTGCTTAGCCATTTTGCACTTCTTGTCGATCTCAATTTTGAGATGTTTGTGTTCCTTTTTGCCTGCTTCATTTACTGCATTTTTATATTTTCTCCTTTCATCCAAGTAATGAGCGTGTTGTATTTGCGATGCTTTCTACAAAGGAATGTCAATAGCGAGGTTAATGGCCTCTTTTTTCTCCACCTAATGGCTTTTTCTCCAGGCGACTGGCGCAGCTGGGCGCCCACTATGCATTACATCAAGGTCACTTAGCTTTCTTAACAAAATATTTATGACAGCTGTTTGTGCAACAGTGAGTCTCATAGAAAAAAAATTTCACAGGTCGAGAATTTGCATTACAAGTGCGTAGAAACGAAATCCTATAAATGTAACAGTGTCCAAAAGATTTTCGCCAGCATTGTGATACATTCAGGCCTGTACACACATTTCATAACTCTTAAAGTACGATTCTTGGTTTCCAACATCGTTTTTCACAAATCAGAGTCCCTAACCACTACTCATTTTTCCTTACCTTATAGCACATATTCATAATCGTCGACACTTCTTCAATATTTCATCATAATAAATATGTAGCATAATCAAATTCCTCATATAGCATCAACTTATTGATCATAAACATACCTCAACAGCATAATACACATCGTCATCGTAATAATAACATCATAACAGATCAATCACATCTCAAAATCGTCGCAGTTTCTTTCAATAACTACAAAACCTTCAATAAAGTCATCTACCTCAAACGTACATCAAAAATCGTTATCCCTTACCAAATACATCATTCAAAGGTCTCATAGTATCACAATGGTTCTGAAAAAATATGAAGAGTTCACAAAGTACAGGCAAAATACAATTTCATAAGTGTGAAGTTATCCAACTGTGTAATTGCGTAAACATCTGTCACTGACGTAGTAAAAAAATGTTTGTTTCTCTGTTAAATGATCAGATAGCTGTGTAATTCTGTGTTAGAGAAATATGGGACCGATGTGTAAAGTTGTATAAGCAAATACCATGTTAGCTAGGGCTCCTTGTGCTTGCCACGCACATGGTACACAAAGTAAGTGTGTACACCCCTGAGGATTAATGTAATTATACCCTCAGGTATTACAGATTACAGCAATGGAATGGAATATATCATGGAAAACCTTTGTATCTTCATAATTGAAAAATATTTAAAAAATAAATGTTTTAAGTACAAAAATTAATCACTCAAATGCGTGTCCTGTAGCGCTAAACTGTGGGTCTTGCTGTAAGATAATTCTGTCGAAGTGTCGTAGTTATCATCCTCCGTAAGGTAAGTTCTGCAGAAGTCAATGTACTTACCTCATCACAAACAAATGTGAAATGCTATGCGAATAGATATCATAGTTATTATGTACATTACCGTGATCAAGAAAGTACTATACTGTAACGTATTGTTGTGCTACGGAAAATGCTGTCTCATTGTAGCTATACCACAAAAGTTACTACTAAAACATGTTTTACTTTCCAGAAGAATTCAGAAAAAGTGTGCAGATATAAAACAGATACAGAGCAAAAGCTATAATGTAAATTGTGTCACTCATTAGTAGTGTCGTGATATAATCGTGTAGCTGTCAAATAAACTAACCACTGTGTTATCTGGTATCTCAGAAAGTACTTTAAATCCAGAATGTATTATCAAGTAAATCAAAATGTTGCATGAAAATCTCATTAGCAGTACCGGTATATATTCTAACAAGGGAACCTCCCCATCGCACCCCCCTCAGATTTAGTTATAACTTGGCACAGTAGATAGGCCTTGATAAACCGAACACAGATCAATTGAGAAAAGAGGAAGAAGTTGTGTGGAACTGTGAAAAAATAAGCAAAATATACAAACTGAGTAGTCCATGGGTCACATATGCAACATTACGGAATTCGTGGGTTCAGGAGCGCCGTGGTCTCGTGGTAGCGTGGACAGCTGTAGGTGGGGAGGTCAGAGGTCCTTGGTTCAAGTATTACCACAAGTGAAAATTTTACTTTCTTTATTTTTGCATAGTTATTATCTGTCCGTTCGTTCATTGACGTCTCTGTTCACTGTAATAAGTTTAGTGTCTGTGTTTTGCGACCGCATCGCAAAACCGTGCGATTAGTAGACGAAAGGACGTGCCTCTCCAATGGGAACGGAAAACATTTGCTCGCAAGGTCATAGGTCAACCGATTCCTCCACAGGAAAACACATCTAACATATTCTATACGACACTGGTGACGGCATGTGCGTCACATTACAGGAATATGATGTCGACCGACCTAACTTGTACACTTGGCGAATGGGTAAAAAGACTCTTCTACCTTGCCCGATTTAGGTTTTCTTGTGGATGTGATAATTACTCCCAAAAAAGTGATGAAAACATAAACTTTGTCACATAAACTGGAAATAAAAAATTAAAATCTTCACTCGATTGAAGATTTGAACCAAGGACCTTTCGTTCCGCAGCTGCTCACATTACCACGAGACCACGGAGCTCCTGCTGTCCCAATGTCCTTGATGTTACCTATGTTCCCATGAACTACTCAGTTTGTATATTTTGCTTATTTTTTCTCAGTTCCACACAACTTCTTCCTGTTTTCTCAATTGATCTGTGTTCAGTTTTTCAAGGCCTATCCACTGTGCCAACTTACAACTAAATCTGAGGGGGGTGCGATGGGGAGGTTCCCTTGTAAGTATGTGAGCCTTATAGTCGTTACATAATCGTGCAACTAACAAGCAAGAATGTACACACACAATAACACTGTGTCGTCTGTTCACTATAACAATGCTTTCGTAATTACTGTCTAAATATGTTCCCTGGGTTCTAGACCGAACAGTTAACTTCAAAACATTGTTGCGTGTTAGCAGTTTCTAAATGTGACGAAGCGTACTAGTAACGTGAAGTGAAAAATTTTATATTAAATAGTAAGTTAAAAAGCAGATTATCTCTCAATAAACGGTTTTACATGTGAAATGTGGTGCAGTCCTTTAGCCTTCCTAGTACGCAGAGTTTCAACTTCAAAGCAATTATCATCTTGTATACGTCGGTAAGACATGCAGAAATTTTTCTCAAGGTTAGCGTCAATGTTATTTTTCTCTGAGCCAGCCGGCGCACGTGGCTGCCTTGTGCGAGTCATTGTCTCTTTGTTGGCGCGCGTCGTTCTTAGGATTAGGAGGCCTAACTTCTACAAATTCACCTTGTTGAGAGGACCCTGCCCTGTTTTAATCTCGCCAGTTCTAATGAAATTCAGGTCTGTCGTTACGATTATATCGTCTGTCGTCATGTCGGTAGATTCCATAGTTTTTTTCTTGTGGGTCAGGTGGTGGAGAATTTCTCCCTGAATCATAACTGCGCGTTGAACTTTTGCGTCTGAAGCTATTCTGTCTCCCTTGATAATAATTGTTTTGGTTCCCATATTGTCTGTTTCTCTGGTTCTCTCTGTCATATGCATTACTATGGAAATGCGATTGTTCTCTGTAATTATTTTTACTCTGCCAACGGTTGTCATACGTGTGGTGTCTGTTTTGGTCACGATTTGCGTTTTAAGAATAGCCTTGTCGTGTCCAGTTATTATTTCTGTCATCGTGGAATTGTGACAGATGTCACCTGTAATTGTTGTGTTCCGGTTTTCGAGTCCCGCGATTGTCAGTGTCGATTTCCAATTCTTGTAACAGTCCCTGAAAAGCTTCAGTGTCGTCTTTGCAACGTCATGCCTAAATAATATGTCGTAAATGTTCAGGCAATGTGATTAAGCACATGCGGATGAGTTCTGAGGGGCTGTATGGGTTTGACAGGTACTGATTCTAATGCAACATGTCTTCAACATATTTCACCAAGACTGGAAAATTCACATTGTTCGAAATGTTTCATCATTATGATGCTATGTTTTACTCGGGCTTGAGTAGCTTGAGACCAATATGCTGGGAGGAAGGCATGATAAGATACTCCTTCACTGTAACAATCATGAATGACCGATCGCATTCTTACAGCTGGTTCATTCCGTAAGTAGCCACACATAAATTCTGATCTGTGCTCCAATGACCAGTTGGGAGGAAAACAATGAGAGAATTGATGAAGCCATTGTTGTGGATGAATTTCGTTGCCGGAATCCTCAAATATTTTGAATTTTCGTGTAGTAATAAACAGCTTATAGTCAAAGTCATCATGTCGGCTAGTCGCATATCAGTCATTGTTACGTCGTGTCGGCGGTTCCATCTCAAAATTCGGTGCACTTTGCCAATTTATTTCATAATTTCCGAAATGCCTTATGTTATTATTTTGTGGCTTTTCCATATTTCTATGTCTTACTTCCCGTATTGGAGCGCGAGTGTCCCCTGAAATATGTAATTCTTCTATTACTTGTGCCAACTGATCTTGTACTTCCCGGATTTCTCTTTTGAGTTGCATATTAATTTGATTTAGATTTTGTTTAAATTTCTTAATTTGTTCATACTCTTCTGTGTCAGTGAAGGTTACGGGTCTTGTGTCATTCAGATCATCATCTACCTTTGTAGATAAGTTAGTGAACTGATCCGAAAGTTCGGCTACTTTCTCCAATAATGAACTGATTTCCTCAGTGTGTTTTTCTGAATCATGTTTCAGAGTGTCCATTTGTGTTGAAAACGTATCTACTGTGTCCTGTAAGTTTTCCTGAGTTTTGGCAAGTTGCGTAACCGAATCGGTAGATGCAACTGAGTCAGTTTTAGCTTGCAAAGTGTCGTGATTTTCATGAACAATAGTTTGCAGTTCTTTTATGGTTGCTTCGTGATTCTGAAATGCATTTTCATGACGCGAAAAAATAGGTTGAAAATGCTCACAAATTTGAGTCATGACAGACTTTTTGACATTTATATTCGATTTTAAGTAACTCTGTAGTTAAATCTTCACTTGTTTGTTCAAGCGTTTGTTCCATTGAGCCTAATTTTTGAAGCTGTTGCTGTGTTTGTCTCTGATTTTGTTTCATTTGTTGCATTAATTGCAATGATAAGGTATCAGTGTCTGGAATCTGTTCCTCTATGCTTTTTGGCAGTGCATTTGCACCGGCAACATTCACATTTTGACAAGCAGAAAATGTGTCTTAACTTATTTGAGAAAACGGCGAGGACCCAAAACCTGAATCTACAGTATTTGCAAGATTGTGTCGTGTCATTTCGGATTCCTGAGGCGAGCTGTTGCCGACCGATCGATCGATAATGCTTCCCTGTTCACTAATTGTTTCACTGTCTACACCATTATTTGCCTCCCGCTCCATTTCCCTATGCACAATTACCAAATTACTACATTAAATGTCTGTTAATTCATTACATGGTGGTGCTGATAAGCTACAATCGTCGTCACTATCATTTATCAATTTACTTTGGAGCCTAGTGTTACATTTTTCACACGCCATAATTATCACGTATTTCACACGATAACAAGAAAAGCACAATTTGAAGAGCAAAAACAAGAAAACAGATTAGCGTAGCACTGAAAATAAAATCTCGTTAATTGAAAGCGCAGCTGCGAAATACTTGGTGCAAATCTGCATGCATACCACAACTGTTTTACTGTACAACAATGCAAAACTACAACAACAAAGGAAATTCTCTCTATAATTACGCGCTAGCAATAAACAATAGCTACACTAATTACACAAACTACAAGAAAGAATCAGAAGATTCCAGAGGCATCCTAGGCTAAGGGTCGACATATGAAACATCCCCTTAGAGAAATTTATGAATTACTGTGCTGATAAACCTCTTACGTTATTTGATTTTCAAACAGCTGAGCAGAACTGAACGTACTCAGACTTTTCTCTCTTTACTTATTCTGATCAACACTAAACTGACACACAATATTTTTAGCGCAACGCAATCTGACTTTCAATAATCCGTACAAAAGAATGGCCCCAATTAACAATAACCTATACCTTACATGAATCACTTACCTCACAAAAATCTTCGTTCCTCGAACTACTGCAATACAGCGACCGCCAATACTGCCAGCCAAATAAAAGATTCTAACTACTGAAGGCACTAACTACTGACAGGCATAGTTAGCAAATGAAAGATTTTGATAGAGAACAAACAATGTATTTACCTTAATAATGTTCAAAAGTCATCATATATACACTCCTGGAAATGGAAAAAAGAACACATTGACACCGGTGTGTCAGACCCACCATACTTGCTCCGGACACTGCGAGAGGGCTGTACAAGCAATGATCACACGCACGGCACAGCGGACACACCAGGAACCGCGGTGTTGGCCGTCGAATGGCGCTAGCTGCGCAGCATTTGTGCACCGCCGCCGTCAGTGTCAGCCAGTTTGCCGTGGCATACGGAGCTCCATCGCAGTCTTTAACACTGGTAGCATGCCGCGACAGCGTGGACGTGAACCGTATGTGCAGTTGACGGACTTTGAGCGAGGGCGTATAGTGGGCATGCGGGAGGCCGGGTGGACGTACCGCCGAATTGCTCGACACGTGGGGCGTGAGGTCTCCACAGTACATCGATGTTGTCGCCAGTGGTCGGTGGAAGGTGCACGTGCCCGTCGACCTGCGACCGGACCGCAGCGACGCACGGATGCACGCCAAGACCGTAGGATCCTACGCAGTGCCGTAGGGGACCGCACCGCCACTTCCCAGCAAATTAGGGACACTGTTGCTCCTGGGGTATCGGCGAGGACCATTCGCAACCGTCTCCATGAAGCTGGGCTACGGTCCCGCACACCGTTAGGCCGTCTTCCGCTCACGCCCCAACATCGTGCAGCCCGCCTCCTGTGGTGTCGCGACAGGCGTGAATGGAGGGACGAATGGAGACGTGTCGTCTTCAGCGATGAGAGTCGCTTCTACCTTGGTACCAATGATGGTCGTATGCGTGTTTGGCGCCGTGCAGGTGAGCGCCACAATCAGGACTGCATACGACCGAGGCACACAGGGCCAACACCCGGCATCATGGCGTGGGGAGCGATCTCCTACACTGGCCGTACACCACAGGTGATCGTCGAGGGGACACTGAATAGTGCACGGTACATCCAAACCGTCATCGAACCCATCGTTCTACCATTCCTAGACCGGCAAGGGAACTTGCTGTTCCAACAGGACAATGCACGTCCGCATGTATCCCGTGCCACCCAACGTGCTCTAGAAGGTGTAAGTCAACTACCCTGGCCAGCAAGATCTCCGGATCTGTCCCCCATTGAGCATGTTTGTGACTGGATGAAGCGTCGTCTCACGCGGTCTGCATGTCCAGCACGAACGCTGGTCCAACTGAGGCGCCAGGTGGAAATGGCATGGCAAGCCGTTCCACAGGACTACATCCAGCATCTCTACGATCGTCTCCATGGGAGAATAGCAGCCTGCATTGCTGCGAAAGGTGGATATACACTGTACTAGTGCCGACATTGTGCATGCTCTGTTGCCTGTGTCTATGTGCCTGTGGTTCTGTCAGTGTGATCATGTGATGTATCTGACCCCAGGAATGTGTCAATAAAGTTTCCCCTTCCTGGGACAATGAATTCACGGTGTTCTTATTTCAATTTCCAGGAGTGTATATATCAGTTCATGATATACAGTATTACAAATTTACTCTTTCTGATGGAAACACGTCCAGATCGTCCGCTCTCAAAATTTTGCCATCTCTCTCCACACATCCACCACTGCTGGCGGCTCACCTCCAACTGCCCAACAGTACAATAGCGAATATTCCAACAATGCAAACCAGTCACAGACTTCACACAGCACAGTCAGCGATTTTCATATAGAGCGCTACGTGGCGTTACCGACATAAAAACCTAAACAGCCTACTTACAAACTGATATCTGATTACATTTTCACGCAATTTGGATGCATAGATCCTGCGAAATCAGTACCCAGAACAACCACCTCTGGCCGTAATAACAGCGTTGATACGCCTGGGCATTGAGTCAAACAGAGCTTGGATGGTGTGTACGGGTACAGCTGCCCATGCAGCTTTAACACGATACCACATTTCATCAAGAGTAGTGACGTATTGTGACGAGCAAGTTGCTCGGCCACCATTGACCAGACGTTTTCAATTGGTGACAGATCTGGAGAATGTGCTGGCCAGGGCAGCAGTCGAATATTTTCTGTATCCGGAAAGGCCCGTACAGGACGTGCAACATGCGGTCGTGCATTATCCTGCTGAAATGTAGGGTATCGCAGGGTTGAGCCACGGGTCGTAACACATCTGAAATGTAACGTCCACTGTTCAAAGTGCCGTCAACGCGAACAAGAGGTGACCGAGGCGTGTAACCAATGGCACGCCATACCATCACGCCGGGTGATACGTCAGTATGGCGATGACGAATACACGCTTCCAACGTACGTTCACCGCGATGTTGCCAAATACGGATGCGACCATCATGATGCTGTAAGCAGAACCTGGATTCATCCGAAAAAATGACGTTTTGCCATTCGTGCACCCAGGTTCGTCGTTGAGTACACCATCTCAGGCGCTCCTGTCTGTGATGCAGCGTCAAGGGTAACCGCAGCCTGGTCTCCTAGCTGATAGTCCATGCTGCTGCAAAAGTCGTCGAACTGTTCGTGCAGATTGTTGTTGTCTTGTAAACGTCCCCATCTGTTGACTCAGGAATCGAGACGTGGGTGTACGATCCGTTACAGCCATGCGGATAAGATGCCTATCATCTCGACTGTTAGTGATACGAAGCCGTTGGGATCCAGCACGGCGTTCCGTATTACCCTCCTGAACCCACCGATTCCATATTCTGCTAATAGTTATTGGATCTCGACCAACGCGAGCAGCAATGTCGCGATACGATAAACCGCAATCGCTATAGGCTACAATCCTACCTTTATCAAAGTCGGAAACGTGATGGTACGCATTTCTGCTCCTTACACGAGGCATCACAACGTTTCACCAGGCAAAGCCGATCAACTGCTGTTTGTGTATGAGAAATCGGTTGGAAACATTCCTCATGTCAGTACGTTGAAGGTGTCGCCACCGGCGCCAGCCTTGTGTGAATGCTCTGAAAAGCTAATCATTTGCATATCACAGCATCTTCTTCCTGTCGGTTAAATGTCGCGTCTGTAGCACGTCATCTTCGTGGTGTAGCAGTTTTAAGGGCCAGTAGTGTACTATGAGGAGTGCTACGACTGGTTAAAGTTTGGATGCAGATTGTTCATAGTTTTTTACCTGCTCTGTATGTTACCAACTAACAACGAGGATTCCTCTCAAACGTACTAAATGACTATATAGTGGCCGATCTGTATCAGTATTTCATACATCTGAAATGAATGTAATGCCCTTGTGCATGACAATTTGTAATTTGAACATGCGGAATACTCTCAAATTACACCGATTTTGCTCATAAAACTAATAGAAATCGACTGTATCTATTCTCATGGAATCATTAGTGTTTTTATTACTATTGTCACGATTTTAAGTTTAAAATATGTGTTACAACAAGTTCTATGTTATTTCATACTTCATAACCTCTAATTATAAAGTAGACACCATTTGAATTATGGCTCGTTGTGGAACCTAGAAATTGTTGTAACCAAAACCAACCGCGGGAACGCCTTGGGCTGCGGGATCGGAGCCGCCAAGCGGGGAAGACGCCGGCGGTGGAGTACGCACCACCGGGTAAACACAGGACGTGTCGGACGACAGACCAACGACAACCGACAACAACCGACAACGTCCGATTATGACCGACACAACAAGGAAGAGATAAACAACGGAGGCTTGTAGAAACCACAACACCAAACACCAACAGTAAATCCACACGGAACCAGAGCCAGGCAAATGTCAACAACGAGCAACGACAAGAACGCAGTACCGCCGAGATAGAAACGCAATCCAGAGCGAGTAGCAGACTGACTGGACTAGGGCAGAGCGGGTCTCTATATACGAAACCGGAGGGAGCGGCTATTGGCCGCGGTCTGCACGTGGTGTAGCGGTGGCGCCCCCGCGGACGCGGAGCCCTTTATAGGCTGGCCACGTCCATTTGTTCCGGCGCGTGTTCGACTTCCGCGGCGGGAGGTACTAGAGAAATGATAAGTGTTTCTTCGCTACATGTGAGTAGATTGCGTGAAACAGGTTGTTCTGTGTAACTCTTCAGGCTTTCCCGGCGAGATCTTGACATGTGGAATAATCTGGTCTACTGCCGGATGTTTGTGCCGCTCTGGCACGATATTTCGGCCACGTAACTTGTTGCCTTCTTCAGGTGCTACCTGAGACTGCCGTATTGGAGGATCTTGTCCAGTATTTATGCCCAGAGGGCGCTGGGTGCGCCAGGCAGGCGCGGACGGCAGAGAGAGCACCCAGCGCCCTCTGGGCATAAATACTGGACAAGATTCTCCAATACGGCAGTCTCAGGTAGCACCTGAAGAAGGCAACAAGTTACGTGGCCGAAATATTGTGCCAGAGCGACACAAACATCCGCCAGTAGACCCGATTTTTGCACATGTCAGGTTGTTCTCTGATGATCGAACTGGATACAAAACTAGAACGCATGAAAACTACTGCTATTGTGCATGATTGTTGGATCACAGAAACGTTACACAAGTCGATAGAGGTGGGCTATGGAGCAAACAAGCGACAGATGTCATCATGCATACAGTATTTATTTTTGATGTATAGGAGGTTGTATTACAAGACATGCTTAAATGATTTGTTTCATAAACACCAATGAGATATAGTATCGCATTTGTAAAACAGGACCTACCATAGTGTACAAAACAAAAATGTCTTCTTCAATTAAAGCTTGTTACGTTGAACATAAAATGATTACATTTTTTCTGACATGTGAGCTACTGGCATGAAAGGCTGTATTCTGTAATGTTATTTCACATGTCTGAAATGTTTGTAGTACACATGTGCATGACAATTTATTTACAGACACTGATTTGAATGTGAGAGACACTCTCAAGCCGTATAATTTTGTCCATCGAACTGAAATAAATCGCTCTGACCTCTGCAGTTTGGTCATCTGTATTAGCGGCTGTGCTGTAGTTTTGTTCACTTCATTGAATGTCGAAAAGTAACGGGAGGTGGAGGGAGAAAGAGATGCGAATTGTATCCTCCAACTGAACGTTAAAACTGTACCGATTATGTACATAAAAGAAAAGAAAATGGTCTGTCCTATTTTCATGGAAGGAGAAAACACTTATTATTGTCGCGATTGTGTTTTTTTGTTTTTTAAAGAGATGTTCGCTTGCAGAAGGTTTGTTGACCTTAAATGCAAGTTTTCTCCATTGCAGAATGGCATGTGCTTGTGGGCAGGGAACAGGTACAGTGTGTGTGTGGTCGCCTAAGGTAAGTGTGAACTGGCCAGGGCTCGGTTAGATTTTAGTCGAACAAGCAAGTTGTACTCGGTGTGCCCCTCATTTATCTCACTTTGGTCAGAGGGCATTACGGCCTTTTGTGTTAACACAGTGCTGCCGCCTGGATAGTGCAACCACCATCACTCCAAGGCAGGCAATCAGCGGGATGCGGATGGCGAGCGCTCGCTTGTCTGTTGGCGGGAAGCTGCCATTTGAAAAAGTCTATTGGGGTCTAGGGTGAAGGAAGGGGAGGGAAGGATGAGGGGAAGAACGAGTGGCTCTAATTTTGCTAGTTCATGTCCATACATCGAGGAGGACGCATGTTCAACTGCTGCCAGTCTCTCCTGTTGCAACCTTTCGGGGGTCGACGATTTCCCCTAGTCCCTAGTATGCGTTGCATTATGATCCGTTGATTACAACTGTTGGTATTTTTTTCGTGACAATTTCAATGTGTAATTAGAATAGTTAAGCATTTTCCATCAATTGTGGTAGCGTGCATTGACTTTCCTGAATTTCGATTACCTGGGCTGCAGGGTGATTGTCGAGCGACGCAGGGGGAGGCGTGTGTAGCAAACTTTGACGTCAAACAGTGACAGATACAGTCCTCAACTGCATGCTTGCTGGTAATACTCTTATTAAACTCCTCTCTGTCCATCATCTTCTCTGTCCATCACCAGCATCTCATCTTTTCAGCCAGACGGTGAGGCCGAGCGGTTCTAGGCGCTACAGTCTATAACTGCGCGACCGCTACGGTCACAGGTTCAAATCCTGCCTCGTGCGTGGGCGTGTGTGATGTCCTTAGGTTTAAGTAGTTCTAAGTTCTAGGGGACTGATGACCTCAGAAGTTAAGTGCTCTCTCTGCCGTCCGCGCCTGCTTGGCGCACCCAGCGCCCTCTGGGCACAAATACTGGACCAGATCCTCCAATACCGCAGTCTCAGGTAGCACCTGAAGAAGACAACGAGTTACGTGGCCGAAATATTGTGCCAGAGCGACACAAACATCCGCCAGTAGACTCGATTATTCCACATGTCAGGTTGTTCTGTGATGATCGAACTGGATACAAAACTAGAACGCATGAAAACTACTGCTATTGTGCATGATTAAGTACCATAGTGCTCAGAACCGTTTGAATCAACTTTTCAACAAAATTCACCTAAAAAAATAAAGGTAATACCATCCACTAGAGCCTTTTTCTCGCCAACTTGAAGGTATTGTGTAACTTTTTCCCAGCAGGACAACACCATTTGTTCAAAAATGGTTCAAATGGCTCTAAGCACTATGGGACTTAACATCTGAGACCATCAGTCCCCTAGACTTAGAACTACTTAAACCAAACTAACCTAAGGACATCACATACATCCATGCCCGAGGCAAGATTCGAACCTGCGACCGTAGCAGCATCGCGGTTCCAGACCGAAGCGCCTAGAACCGCTCGGCCACAGTGGCCGGCAACCATTTGTACGGCATCGTCAGTTTTTGAACTAAATTGCGATTTTAGGCACTGCCTGTGTAGAGCTATGCGTATAGTTATGTAATTAGGTCCGAACTTTATGATAGATTACATAATTAATATCGATTTTTACTTCAGGTTTCGAACCAAAATAAATAAAGTACACTAACCTAACGTTCCTCTCCTGCATCTGTCCAGAAAGACCAGTGTTCAAGTCCCAAAAGGTCACCACCATTTCTAATTTCCAGCTCATTCCCGGGTGGGAGGGGGTGGGGGGCGGAACGTGAGAACATGCCTGGGACAAAGATATTCCCACCATTAATCGAAATTCCCGCCAATAATCGAAACTGCCGCGAAACTTCGAAATTCCCACCAATAAGGTAGGTGAGGGAGAGGGAGGGATGGGGAAGGTGAGTAGGCGGTGATCTGTGTGCCAGCTGAGGAAAACACATGACATCCAGGGGTGTGGATGGGGGTGGGTTGTGGGTGGGGGTAATTAATTGATCAATTTTAATTAATCTGCATATGAATTTGATATCAAAACAGCGCTAGTGCCAGCTTCATCCCATTACTTAAATCATATACAACCTTTTTTTTAAAATAACAAAAAAATGTTGTTATATTTGGAGCTGGATCCCAGTCACACATCTTGTTTCTGACACGGTTCTGGCTCTCAGTGGCCCTGCCTGCTCATGGTTTACTGTCATTTAACCGCTTTCCATAGATGCCACGACATCTGCTCACGTACAACCATCCAGCTTTGTCCTTTCCGAGATACTCATGCCCATTCGCCAGGTCAAAGGATCTGCTGTTTAACAAAGTCGCTTATGTCAGTGGGGTTCGCCATTTGCACCCCGTATCGTCACCACAACGATTCCCCCTTTGTCTCTGCTATGCTTATTCCGGTTGAAGAAAAAATGCTGCCCTTGAAGTTTGGCATGCGATTCCTTATCTGGATTCATGGAAAAAAATTTCTATAGCAAAATCTGATCGGGTGCATTTTGAAAACAAACGTGTGGAAACGAGGAGCTGGTAACATTGTCACATCGTGCAGCGCATCGGAATAACCTAGGAATGTGTATCACCTCTCACTACTGCATCAAGCGTCGTAGCTCGCTGAGTTGACTGCTGGCACATCAAAACCACATCCACCATGGAGCTATGGTCCGACACCTCATCTGGTTCTTTTATTTATTTTTGAGACGTCCGTTCCCTGTTTATCATCGTTGATCATTTTGACTTATGACAATAGCCCATCACATGACAGTAGGATCCATTAAACTGCACGCATGTGTGTAACAAATGGTTCAAATGGCTCTGAGCACCATGGGACTTAACATCTGAGGTTATCAGTCCCCTAGAACTTAGAACTACTTAAACCTAACTAACCTAAGGACATCACACACATTCATGCCCAAGGCAGGATTCGAACCTGCGACCGTAGCAGTCACGCGGTTCCAGACTGAAGCGCCTAGAACCGCTTGGCCACTCCGGCCGGCTGTGCGTAACAACAATGCAGTGCACAACCATAACAGGTCGCGTCAAGTTCGCGTAGGGCCGCTTGCCGATGGAGAACACAAACGATGAATACATCGATATGCTTTTGGTGCTGGGTGCATCTGATAGCCAAGCTGCTGCTGCTGTACGTGAATATGCTGCACGGTATCCTCAAGATCTTCATAAGAATGGTCTTCGCTACCTAGAGCAACGGGTTCGGGAAACCGGTAACCTTTGTCCACAAGTAATGGAAAGAGGTTATCCAAGGACTTGACACACTCCACAAATAGAGGATGCGATTCCTGAAACCGTTCACCAGTCACCTCGGCGAAGTACCAATGGTACTGGTAGGTACTTGCAGATATCTCAAACACTGATTGTAGAAGTGTGAGAGGTGGCATGAGCCCCCTCTCATATTTCTATCTTACGATTTTCCTCTCTAATTGCATGTGGTGAAAAGTCGCTATTCCTTCACATGCGGACTTCCCACGCAGCGTCTCTCGTCACCCGGGTGGTCCGGTGACAGGCAGGCCCTGCTGATCTTGAAAGGTTTAAGCCGATGGGTGTGAGGGAGTCGAGTGAATGCTTTCCAGACGCCGACATTGTCAAAAGACACGCCCGCAGGGGCCTGAAGTAGCGGCTGGGCTAGAGGTTCCGTTACTTCGCAGAAACTTAGCGAAAACACTTTCTGGCGGGCTACCAGCGAGGTGTGGGAATGACTTGTGTACCCAGGCAGTTGCGGCGGGAAAATTCGCGCGCTTTCTGCAAAATAGTAACTGTGATTGGCTTGCTCAGGGCATAGCTCCCTGACGTAGCAAAATCAGCGCAGAAATTGGCGCTAAGAATCTCCATTGGTGGAATGGTAGTGCTCCAGCAATAGAGTGGAATTTTCCGCCGGTTTTCGAGTTGCTGATTGGAACGTTTAACCACGGCCACTGTCGTGGGGGCGGGAATGTTCTGTGTTCGGCCTGTATGGGTGCTCTTGAGGAGTCAGCTCTCACCTTTCGGTCGGGGTAGGTTACAAGACCGAGCTCTCGCTGCTCTGGACAGCCTGCCTTCCGTTGGCTGTCTAATATACTGTTATTTAATTGTAACTGTTTGACAAAGTTGCTGAAGTTTCGACTTCAACGTAACTTTCTGAGTACAGTTGGCAATTGAGCGTTCTGCGTACAAGCGGCCTATGTTGTCTGTCTTTAGCAGTTTTGGCTAAAGTTGACTGTATCGGAGTTACAATGTGACTTCGCTTGTTAAAATCAATCACTGTACCGTCAGTGATTGTGTGGTGAGCCTTCTTCGTCTCCCTCAGAGGCGCATTTGTATTGCTAGGAAGTCTTTAGTCTGGAACAACCAGACCAGGATAATTAGTTTCGGGCTATACTCGCGACATTATCATCACCACGACGGGATGTCGAAGCAACCAGCCATCGCCTCCGGTATGCCAGATCGTGTTCTTGCAGTTAAGAAGACAGTTTGGTAATGTATATCCGCAGCACCGGCAGATAGGGATTTTCCTAGTTGATGATCAGAGCTAAGCAGAGCGCGCCTGTTCGTCTTTTTCTAACTTTGATCTGTCTTGGGTGTTCATTGTCTGAGTTCTCACTAATGTAGCAGCAATTAAAGCTGGGTTGGCTGTGTGTCTCTCTTAAGACTTGAGTTGCAAGGAATTGGCTCCACATACCACTTCGTCATAAATGTCACAATCTAGTTTAGGGACAACTTCACCTTCACAGCATTTATTTGTGTATCCAATTTGAGCCAATGTGATGTATTGTAAATGTTTCATGTGTTTTTGTTTATTATTTTGAGTTATAATAAATCATATTGTTATTTTGGACAGAACTTTCATTCTGTTAATCGGTAGAGCAACCCTATCATTTCGCACTATGTTAATGAAACTTTCCTTTATTTAACTTATTTATCAAATGAAATTATTGCAGTTGCCAAACTCTTTTCTACTCCACTTGCAGGCCCGATTACAGTCAGTTCGGGTTTCTTTTTAATCCATGTGCAACAGCAAAAGTCAGAGTTAGAATAGGGGAGGGGGGGGGGGCTTAGAGCATCATTTACATATGTAGATTCTAGAAGAATTTAGTGTTAAATACACTGCTAGCCCCGGCACTTCGCATAAAATGGCGACCCTTAGCCTCGGATTTTTCCTGTGAATCACTGATAAGCAAGCAGTATTATCAGTAGGAACACTCAAAATTTATTACTTAATTTTTTATTGATTAATACCCAAGTTTTTCTGTTAGTTCCGCGTTTAGTTTTTAAGTAGCGGCGCATGATTACAGTTTTTGTTTTCAGTGTATATATTTTTTTGTTCATTGTTTTTTTGTGTTTCGTTGATGTGGTGTCCGTACCACATTGCACATCAAATTGTGCTTGTAATTACAGCGTTGGAACAGCGTTGTTGAAATTTTATGTCTATGTGTAAAAATACAGGGAGTAGATTATTTTTATTGTGTATTTTAGATAAATTTTGTTTCTCATGAATGATCACGTGAAGTAAGGCACGACTATTAGTGAGCGAAGCTAAAACAAAAGTGGATACTATAATGGATAAGGGGCAGTTTACTGACGGGGATAGGTTCGGAGATGAGATGGGCACATTTTTAGCAGGACAGGACGACAGGGTCATTGATGAGGAAGGTGATTGGGGAGCGATCTTAGAGCAACGTCGCGGCCGTGATTATGATAGTGAGGTAGAGGATGAAACAGAGACAGGTACACAGGTCGAGACGGTAGCAGAAGTTTATAATAAAACGAACGAGAGCAGACAGGGGCCAGCTCGGTCACGTCAGAGCTCTAGCGCCCAGGTGTCCAGAGTTACATCGCCCATGTGTGACGAGGATCAAACAGATGACATAAACCCAATACTGAGCTTCCTACGATCAATGAAAGAAGAAGCTGAAGAACAACGTAAGAAGGAGACTGAGGCAATAATTTCGCATATAGGGGAAATTCGTGGGGAATTGCTAACAATAAAGAAAGAACGTGGAGAAGCAAAACAAATGTCAATGGTAGCACAAAAAGTAGCAGGCCTAGCCAAAACGGCAGCTAAAGGGGCAATGAAAATCGCAAAAGCAACTTCTCAACTCGCAGGGCGCTTGCGACGTGCGACACAAACCCACTCAAAATCCCTAGCGGTCTTAAAGACTCAAGGTAATATTGCGGTTACGAACATTACGAAACGAATGAAAGAAGTAGAGAGTCGGATAGCAAAACTAGAGCGAAACGGGCACTCGAGCACTGCGCGTTCGGATACCAATAATGGAGTACACAGAATTGTGTCTCCGAGGAAAAGCCCGCCGTGCTCTAGCCCAGTGTAAGAGTGCGGAACTAACAATGCAAACGCAGAAACAGCGAGTAATAGCTCCAATAATTGCAGCCTACTTAGAAGAGTGAATGCTGAATGCCACTTCCACTGTGATACAGAGGTAGCATATCAGAGTGATCAGCAAGATAGATCAGGACACTCAGCAGACGTGCAAGTATCGGAAACGAGTGACAACACCAGTGCGAGGATCGGACAGGATTTTGATCAGAATCACTTCCTGTCGGTAATAAAATTCCAGAGATTCAAAGATAATGGAGGGTCGATGCATCCAAAGAGCTGGGTGATGCAGTTTACAAATTCATTACCGTCGTCATGGCCAAACCAGGCAAAATTAGAATTCATGTGTGGACACATCGAAGGCCAAGCCGCGGAAAAGATGCGGGGTGTGGCAGCGACGTGTCGGACTTATCAGGAATTTGTTGGTGCATTCCTGCGGACCTACTGGTCAAAGGAAACGCAAGACAGGATTAAAGAGGAAATAATATTTTGTCCTGAACTGGAAGTGTCCGGGCATAGGAGCGCAACCAAATTTTTTGATGATTTACTCAAGAAGAATCAGTTTTTAGATAGTCCATATAGCAACGGAGAAATCATTAAATTTTGCTTTTCCACATTGCCAGTTAGGAATCTGGGACAGGAAGAATAACGAACGGCAAAGCGACCGTAATTGGAGAGAGCGAAATCAAGGACAATAGGAGAACCAGGAGATTGAAATTAGAACTGCAAATCCTAATGCACGTCAGAGGAGGGGGAATCTAACAAGGGATTGGCGCTAGTCCATAGGACTCCACCATATCTCTCACACAAAGAAGTTCGTGGAATAATAGTAGTGTAAGTGGTGTACATAGTAGAATAGGCAAATATATGAACCTTTCTTCAGGGAACAATAATCGTTGCATTAATACATTAAGATTGTTAAAGTATTAACACGCTGCGTTGTCTCGCATAAGAATTTACTGCTGCTATCCTTTCTTGTTTATGTTCGCGACTTCAAATGTCGATGGAGTAGGAGACACTATCTTTTCATGAGAAATGTTTTTGTCCTTTCCTGTCTGGTGTCCATGTTGAGGGATAATGATGAGTGAGGAGATGTCGCACAAACGGGCGCATACAAGAACGCGCTTTTAGAAGCGTTCTGAGAAGTCGTGATACGCTCTATAGCGGCCACAACCAGTTCGTGAGACGTTCATACCAATGCTTGCAGGCACGCAACAGGGCATTGCAAGATTGTGGTATATTGTGTGATTTAGAGGATGAATATGGGCAGTATAGTTTTTACAGTGATGCGCCAGCGTCGTTGTCTTGTAAGTCGGTGTGAACCTGTGAGCGTTTGACTCCAATGGTGCCCTAGACGGTAGAAATGCGGGCATAAAGCCTACCATGCCAATGTGCTGGTTGGGGATTTAGCGTGCTGCTTGTGACTGTCACAGATGAATAACCAAGGAATTATACTTGGAGATTGGTGACATACTGTGTAGCTGGTGTGTGGTCGGCGACGGAATCCTCAACAGGAACCAGTCTTGGCTTGGTCATATTACATTGCCTCTGGAAAGGGGCGCTTTGATCGCGAAAACCGCATCACATAGATAAAGAAGTTGTAACTATAAATTTATTGTCTTAGCCATGGCTAACCCAGCCTCTGGAGTTTCAGTGAGGCGTAGTGAGAACTCGGAGGCCATGTCGTACGGCGCGCACATCACTGTCGTCAATAGCGGCGAGCAGCGAAACATCTCAGCGCAACAGGAATTATGGTAGAGTACTGTATAACGTAAAAAAAAGAGGTACGATATACTAGGATAAGTTAAACCGTAGGATTAAACAATAACTAGATTAATATTATTGGGGTTTTCTACCACAAGTAGGAATGTTTGGCGCGCGCCTGTTGGGATGTTATTTTTCAGGTCATCAAATGACAGACCCGAGATGGAGGGACGACCGGCGAGCGAACGTAGAATAGTAGCATGTTCTTTATAGCTCAGTAAAACTTCAGCCTGCATAATAACATAATTTATTCAGAAGACATAGAATGTAGATCATTGGCATATGGTAGTTAATTCTTGAGCATGTCTACTGTGATCTATATAATTAATAGTAGTATTAGTGCAGGCCCACACATTTAGTTGTTCATCCAGTATAGCGTCACACACCATGTACCGTAGTGAGATCGGTCTCTACACAAATATCAAGATAGATTATTTCCATGTCTAGATTAGATACACCAAGATTTTGTTATAATGATTGCCGTAGATTGATAACTATAAAATTAAAATAAGAGTGTCTGAAATAACAGACCATCAATGTGTCGTTATGTAAATTTATTATAACATAGAAGGTCATGGGAAAAAGTTAGGCATAAGATTTTTGTCAGAATTGTGCAGATGACGGGTATCGTGGCAATGCAGTGGCCAGCCGGAGCAAAAACAAGAGGTCTTCGGCTACCTGCAAAAAGGGGAGCGTCAGCGCGCCACCTAACGAGAAGGGTGCGGGAGCGTCTGGTCCTGCAAGCTGACAGTCACCGGGCCGTATACCTGAGGGATTAGGCGGGATCCTCGCCGGGCCACAAGCGAAAGTGAGGCTGCTCGTTGACACTGACACACGACCCACACGCGACAGCCTGCTAGCTCTCCGGACGCGGCAGCCGTTTGGAGGGATTCCCTGCGGCAGACCACGTTGTCGTGAGTACACGAAGAACATCACATATGGTGTCAGAACCTGCACCTCAGGTGCCTCAGGACAGAAAGGGACGCTATATACTCACCTGTTTGGGTTTTTACAACTCACTAGCATTGGCCGATCTGCATACACAAAGCAGTATCGTGCCACACACTCTAACAAATGAATGGTCTCATATCTAACTTCTCCTCTCTATTAGAGAGCAGTTGTAGCAATCGTCGCTCCTTGTTCGATCCTGTATGGATGACCTCACACACTTGTGGAGTCACTCCACGTGCCATCATCCCTCATTGAACTGCAATATTGGGAAACGTAAAGTACTGTCCAGCGAGAGAAGAGACCTAGACTAGTGATGTATCCCAACTAGTAGACCTCAGAGACAATTAATCGACGTGAGGAGAGCCTATCACTGTGTCTTCCTACCGTACTGCTGTGATCATATGCGTGGGTCTTGCTGCAATCTCAACAGAGTACTGCAGATGCTTCAGCACACCCTATTGCTGATGCAACAACGTAGCAACAACAGCCGACGTTTAGCCCTATGTGATGTCAGTACTGTGGCCCCATCCCAAAAGCCCCCCTCCAATGCTCAAGAGATGGAACCACGTGCATCAATGCATATGACTCAACATACCAACCCCCTGAGAGAAACTAACGAATTTGTGAAGTGCTTCGAATATTTCTAACAATGTGATTTAGTGCCTCATTCTCAGCGCAGCCGTGAACATTGTGCAATGTGCAAGCACAACTTGACGCCCCATGAACCTCGCAAGTGTTTGTACGATTGAGAATTGCCTACATATCATTTTTCGTTAATTCAACACCGAAGGCCAGAAGACCGCTTTTGATGAGTACAGTTTTGTGAATAGCTTTTGCACCAAGTGGAAGATAACAAACATATTATAAATAACGTGATATGGACTGACGAATATAGCTTCACTCCACAACAGCATTTATTGGTTGGAAAAAATTTGGAAATTTGCGGCACGGTCTTACGGGACCAAACTGCTGAGCTCATCGGTTCCTAAGCTTACACACTACTTAATCTAACTTAAACTAACTTACGCTATGGACAGCACACACACCCATGCCCGAGGGCGGACTCTAACCTCTGACGGGGGGAGCCGCGCTGACCGTGGCAAGGCGCCTAAGGCCGGGCGGCTACCTCGCGCGGCCAGGTTGGAACACAAACACAATGCACACATCACCCGTTAACGTGGCTTTCACACACGTTTTGGCATAGAACTGTCAGCTGGAATCGTGGGAGGAGTGCTTTTGGCCCATACCCATTGCCGGGCAAGTTGAAGGCGCCCCCCTATCGTACCCTTCTTTGCAATACTTAGCCTGAAACATTAGAAAACATTCCACTTGGTTTTCGGCGACAGCTATGGCTTCAGCATTGTGGTGGATCGCCACAATTTGTGATGACTATGCGTAAGTATTTAAATAGAGCGTTTCCAGGGAATGGATTGGTCGTGGAGGTCCATTGTTCTGGCCTCCACTAGATTTTTATTTGAGGAGACACTTAAAGGAACAAGTTTATAGTCCCTTTTAGGCAATGGTGGATGCAGGTGTTCCAGCAAAATACGATTCAGCGAGGGACAAAGTGTTTGCAAATACAATATGGTCGCTTTGAATATCTTCCCTAAAGTGAACGTTCATAAAATGCCTCTGAGCACTATGGGACTTAACATCTGAGGTCATCAGTTCCCTAGATCTTAGAACTACTTAAACCAAACTAATCTAAGGACATCACACACATCCATGCCCGAGGCAGGATTCGAACCTGCGACCGTAGCAGTCGCGCGATTCCAGACTGTAGCGCCTAGAACCGCTCGGCCACCCCGACTGGCAAAGTGAACGTTGCCAGTACGCGTACCTACCCACTCTGTGAAGATAAGCCTGGTCGTCAAACGTACTGAATGGAATTATTGTGCGTAGGATAATGTGTAATCCAGTGTAGCCTACCTATTCTGGTTTTTGTACCTCAATGGATACAGACAATGTTACTGCATCCCCTATTACCTTCTATTGGCTTGATTTGCGAGCAGTACGTGTGCTGTCTTAATGTTTAAGCATAAGTAACTTTAACAAAAAGAAATAGGCAAAATATCACAGTGTGGAGGTATAAACTGGATACGAATTGATGTTTTAACTGAAAACAAAAGTTTGGCACGAACACGATTCGAACAACTGCGTGTCTACGTATCCGTTATCTACGGCGTTGCCTCGTTTCACTGAGCTAATGGGACAGCCCCAGCACAAATGGTTCAAATGGCTCTGACAGGGGAACCTCCCCATCGCACCCCCCTCAGATTTAATTATAAGTCGGTACAGTGGATAGGCCTCGAAAAACTGAACACAGATCAATCGAGAAAACAAGAAGAAGTTGTGTGGAACTATGAAAAAAAATAAGCAAAATATACAAACTGAGTAGTCCATGCGCAAGATAGGCAACATCTAGGACAAAGGGATGTCAGGAGCGCCGTGGTCCCGTGGTTAGCGTGAGTAGCTGCGGGACGAACGGTACTTGGTTCAAGCCTTCCCTCGAGTGAAAAGTTCAATTTTTTATTTTTAGACAATTATTATCTGTCCGTCCGTCCGATGCGAGGTAACTGCGCCGTAGTATGGGGACGCTACACCTAAACAGACATGGAAACAAAACATATGTTTTGACGGAGCACACGGAAAACTGTGCGACTGTGAAACTGTTGCATTCATTTGTTGCAGTTTATGTTTTCATAACTTTTTGGGAGTGATTATCACATCCACAAGAAAACTAAATTGGGCAAGGTAGAAGAATCTTTTTACCCATTCCCCAAGTGTACAAGTTAGGTGGGTCGACAACATATTCCTGTCATGTTGAGAGGCACCCACATGCCTTGCTCATACTGTGGCATCAAGCAGTCAGGCCTGCAAGATGAGTGGTCTGCCAAGCGAATGGATTCATTCTTATTTATCGAGTAACATGAACTCTCGTACTCACAACTAAGTTACAAATTATCCTCCTATATGAATAATACGCAACGGAAACGCACTTCTGACTATCAGTAATTTACAGAACTCTGACTGTTCACTACGCACTGGCAATACCACATTTTCTTTTTTTTATTTAACGGCTTTTATCAACACGTGGCCATCGCACTGAATATGAGTGGCGCACACATTATAAATTCTGGATATCATGACAACATACAATTCGAAGGAAAAGACCACCAATCTTTTTCTTTTCACTATCTTATTTATTCCGATAAATTCTATAACCTAAACACACAAATTCTATAACGTTCAACAATAACACACGAGAAATTCCGCCCAGTGGGCATGGCTTTACATTGGTGATTCTCTATCTTATGGTCTCGTAATTATTTAACGCTACAGTGCACTTTATGGATAGGATGGTGGATCTTTTGCTATATCTCACACTTCGACTCTCACAACCATCATCACAAAACTTTCCTCCAGACCGAGCGGTACAAAAGGAACACGCATAACCCACTACATCTGCAACTACCTTGCTACTCTCCCATGCAAACCACACATACTTAAATTACATGACATACACTACACTACAACATGAAATACAACACAGGGAATGGTCACAACATTATCACTTTCAGCTTTCCCACTTCAATTAATATTTATCCCAGTTTCACACGACACTGCCCCACTTCGTAATTCTACTTTCCTACTATGAACTCTGGAGATGTATGCACATCTTCCTGTGCAATGCAAGCCAAGTGGCGTTGCTGGATAGACAGCTGACTCACCTTGCTTCTCTCTCAGAGTATTATAGTTTGAATCAAGCGTCACACGGAAACATATCACACAAAGTAATATTAAGAACATATTCATCACACACATGAGTCCTCAACTGATACCATGGACGAGTACTTCTCTTTATCCTTTGTCTCATACACAGATTGAGAGTCACACAGTACTCACCACGTGGAAGTACTCGTCTCTAATTTCAAGTCCTGCACACGCTATTTCTTAAATATTTCAACTTATAGTACACACGCTAGTAATTCAGCTTAACTTAAGCACACGGAAGTATTTCAACTTATTGCTACACGTGGTTTCATTGTGACCGTTGGTCACTTCCGAAGATTACTACGATCGCAGTAATATTACCTGCCTGACATTTAATTCTCCCCACAAAAGTTCCTGAAATAGAGAAATTATTATTTCAAACTACTCTTAAGTATTCCACATGCATACCATGTCTCCACTCTTTTGTCTTTATGGGGCACACCTAAGACAGGTCTTAACAGCACAAGATCCAGCGGCAGAGTGCTGAAACATGGCCGTTCTTCAGGTCCTCTCGCACCTCTGCCGAATTGGGGGAGCACCTTGCTACCATATTGATCAGCCACATTTCAGCGCTCAAAGCTCAGGTAAACTTCATCTCTTTGGTCCCACCAACGGTGGCCAAAGGAACGTCTCAAAAATGATCATATATTCACATTCACTATCTGCGGTTAGCAGACAACCATACATTCATTCATTTCACAGATCTCACCAAACTGGATGTAGGGATTTATTTTGTGGGAGTGCACATGTGATCAATTAAATATATAAATTGTCATTCTTTCCTATACTGGTATCCGGCTTCGCTGTATTGATTGAAATTGAGTTATTTTTACAAAAAATGTGTTGTTCTGACAAGAATAATGAAGTATGTTGTACCTATTTTCAATGTCGGGCGGTACTGTACCCTTTCACCACCGGCTACCCATGCAGAAAAAAATGGCACGGTACTATCCTTGCAATGCGAGGGTAGTTCTGAACATTTTTTTAAGAAAACTGTATTAGAACAAACGTAGCAAGTCATCAAAATAACCAGGAGGAGACCTTAGTCCCTGGTGACCTCAAGTAAACGACCAAATGCTGTTACTTTACCAAATCATTGACACAGTTGTTGAATTATTGTACTCTCCACAATCCGGAGTAACGTAGGCATACAAATTTACAACAATCCAAATGACAAATGAAACATTACATCATACAAATAAAAAATAATGGTGAGATAAAAATTTGCTTAGTTACCGGAATCTCCATTATTTTTTTAGGAGTAATCCAAACTTCACTAATTCTATGACAATAATAAAAAAATACTAATTGTACTCATGAAATTTTAAATAGCTCACCGTCTAAACACAGAACAAGTAATCCGACATTCATAAATTGCATTGTAATAATCTTTTACACGGAAATGTCTAAATACAAAACAAAATCAACAAAAGAAAAAATTGCGTACACTAGTTGCATGTATAATGTCAGGCTCCTTACCATTACTCTAAAATATACATCAAACGTACAGAGAAATAAAACTGAGAAGAAAAACAATGATATATACCACAAATTACATACTGGTTACGTAATATAGTTCATCTAAGACATCATGTCATACCTCATTAACTATCATCACTTAAGCAATTGCCCCCACTACTCGACTGTGAGTTTAACCTTATCCTTGTCCACCAGTACAAATACCTGCTGCTGAGCTAGTCAGTCCATCAACTTTGATCAATACACGGAGCAAATAGTTAGCAATAAGTGCTTGAATCCACCAGTAGCTCTCGTATCTTACTCTACTGCTCATATCTCTGTTGTTACACATTTAGACGACAAGAACTTGCATTTCGACTAGCCTTCGTTACACTTTAATGTGAAATATCACCACTGTGATAATGAAAATAAGTGGCTTCAGTCAACACACCAACAAGATCATTACTGTCCACGATATCAAATGCATCAGTTAATTCCGGTATTTGTTGTGGAATGCAAACTCTTGTCCCCTGTGACAACCTTACTGACCAATGCAACAAGAGCCGCTACATTAGTATTACGCCACTGGCTAATAATTAAAGCATCATTGTACCAAATATTCTAATAAACATGCTACGTGAACTTGATAACCCAGAACAAACAAAAAAAAACACTAACTATTCTAAACACAAATGTTAATGAAATACAATTACACTTGCTGTCCCTTCTGGAATGAAACATATAAAAAAATTTACACAATTACAAGTACAAATACATTATTCCCTATCTTGCGAGTCACACGGAATCATTTCATTCTGTGATTTTCTTTGGGTCAAAAAAGTCGCTGACAGGTTCCCTAGAAACACTGTCTCGGTGTCAAAGCTCTCCCATGGATACCCGGACGAAAGTCTTTAAGTCACTCAAATCGGCATTTTGAACACATTAAACACAAATGTCATAGTCACTCTCAGAGTACTATCCACACACATCTGGTCGTCCAGAAATGGCCCTACAACTACTATTTCCCACGGTTCTGTCCTTTCAGTTCATGGTGTAATTAAAAGTCGTAAGTTCCAACAAACAGCACTTATTCTCGCACCAATTAAAGAAATGTCTCCTACTACAAATGCAAATATCAATGTCCCACTTTAGTTTCTTGCGTTCATACAATAACTAGTCACCAAACGACAACTGTCCTCTTTAAATATACCAAGCGTCCCACATGCAATTCACAAAGCACACTTAACAAGTCCCTGCCAAAAGTTTATGGATCCCACCGTTCAGTGGTCAAGACAAAACAAAACAATCGTCCTGTCTGCTAAAGACAAAATCTTTTCCACCACTCACAACATGGGAACACCAGTCTTTCACTTTGCACCTTATGGAGACATACGAGCAGTCATCTTGCTTCACGGCTCTACAGTTCAGTACAAGTTAATACACTCCAGGAAATGGAAAAAAGAACACATTGACACCGGTGTGTCAGACCCACCATACTTGCTCCGGACACTGCGAGAGGGCTGTACAAGCAATGATCACACGCACGGCACAGCGGACACACCAGGAACCGCGGCGTTGGCCGTCGAATGGCGCTAGCTGCGCAGCATTTGTGCACCGCCGCCGTCAGTGTCAGCCAGTTTGCCGTGGCATACGGAGCTCCATCGCAGTCTTTAACACTGGTAGCATGCCGCGACAGCGTGGACGTGAACCGTATGTGCAGTTGACGGACTTTGAGCGAGGGCGTATGGTGGGCATGCGGGAGGCCGGGTGGACGTACCGCCGAATTGCTCAACACGTGGGGCGTGAGGTCTCCACAGTACATCGATGTTGTCGCCAGTGGTCGGCGGAAGGTGCACGTGCCCGTCGACCTGGGACCGGACCGCAGCGACGCACGGATGCACGCCAAGACCGTAGGATCCTACGCAGTGCCGTAGGGGACCGCACCGCCACTTCCCAGCAAATTAGGGACACTGTTGCTCCTGGGGTATCGGCGAGGACCATTCGCAACCGTCTTCATGAAGCTGGGCTACGGTCCCGCACACCGTTAGGCCGTCTTCCGCTCACGCCCCAACATCGTGCAGCCCGCCTCCAGTGGTGTCGCGACAGGCGTGAATGGAGGGACGAATGGAGACGTGTCGTCTTCAGCGATGAGAGTCGCTTCTGCCTTGGTGCCAATGATGGTCGTATGCGTGTTTGGCGCCGTGCAGGTGAGCGCCACAATCAGGACTGCATACGACCGAGGCACACAGGGTCAACACCCGGCATCATGGTGTGGGGAGCGATCTCCTACACTGGCCGTACACCACTGCTGATCGTCGAGGGGACACTGAATAGTGCACGGTACATCCAAACCGTCATCGAACCCATCGTTCTACCATTCCTAGACCGGCAAGGGAACTTGCTGTTCCAACAGGACAATGCACGTCCGCATGTATCCCGTGCCACCCAACGTGCTCTAGAAGGTGTAAGTCAACTACCCTGGCCAGCAAGATCTCCGGATCTGTCCCCCATTGAGCATGTTTGGGACTGGATGAAGCGTCGTCTCACGCGGTCTGCACGTCCAGCACGAACGCTGGTCCAACTGAGGCGCCAGGTGGAAATGGCATGGCAAGCCGTTCCACAGGACTACATCCAACATCTCTACGATCGTCTCATGGGAGAATAGCAGCCTGCATTGCTGCGAAAGGTGGATATACACTGTACTAGTGCCGACATTGTGCATGCTCTGTTGCCTGTGTCTATGTGCCTGTGGTTCTGTCAGTGTGATCATGTGATGTATCTGACCCCAGGAATGTGTCAATAAAGTTTCCCCTTCCTGGGACAATGAATTCACGGTGTTCTTATTTCAATTTCCAGGAGTGTAGTTGCTGGTAAAAAATGCCCGCCGGACTCTGCCGCGCGTCGTTCATTCTGCCGTGGCGCCGTCGCGCGAGCCGTTGAGCAGAAGAAACCACCCGCTGTTGCCTCCGCGGGATACTTTCCCCAGTCGTAAGGGTGGCGGAACTTATGAATGGCCAGTGGTCCGTGCGTGTCGCCCCAGGCCGTTGACCTGCTGTAGCGGGCGCGTGGAGTGTACCCCGACCGGCAGTGGAGTGGGGAGCGCACCGGCTCTGTTGCCTCTCCCATGCCGATGTCAGTTTGGCTTACGTGGTACGGGCTTGTTCTGCATGAGCACCTCAGCGCTACAACACCCAATCAGTCAGACCCTTCTGTGCATCTCGCAACATTACAGACAAAAGGATATTCTTACAGTATCTAAATGCTCATTGATGATGATGATGATCGTTTGGCGTCATTGGCCGGGAGGCCCCTCGCGGGGCAGGTCCGGCCGCCATATCGCAGGTCTTATTACATTCGGCGCCACATTGGGCGACCTGCACGCCGGATGGGGATGAAATGATGATGAACACAACACAACACCCAGTCCCTGAGCGGAGAAAATCTCCGACCCAGCCGGGAATCGAACCCGGGCCCAGAGGACGGCAATCCGTCACGCTGACCACTCAGCTACTGGGGCGGACTGCTCATTGATTACATGTATGATCTATTAGATACGTTGGCAATAAAAGAATCTTTGTTCCAAAAAACGTAAAATCATTCACCCTAGTTTTCTACATATACAACATCAACATGTATCCCTTTTCTATATACAGCCCACACTTGTGCTATTGATTGTACCTGTCATCCCTCATACAAAACATGAAAGTGTAAAAAAAAACAAAAGGAACAAGAAACAATCTATACAGCTCATAATTACAATATCAAACTACTACAATATCAGACTACTCTAACATCCTATCACAGTGAAATTGTTAGAAACTGTTTATTCTAAAACTACAATATACCGTGAACCTTTGTGCTTGTGACAGACTGAAATTAATACCCCTTGAAAGTGTTCTAACAAAAAGATAAGAAATAATCTACACAGCTCACAATTACCTACCACATGTTATTAAATAGTAAACTACTTTAACATCCTAACATAATAAACATTTTAGAAACTGATGACTCTAAATCTACAACATACAATGCACCTTTGTGCTTGTGACAGACTGAAATTAGTATCTCTTTATATATTTTACGTTTTTATTATATATAACAACATTTCTAGGATATGTATGAACCATCCACATGATGTCAGATCCTGACCTGCCATCGAGGTTCATCCAAATCAAACAATAAAGCACAATAACGTTTTAGTTATGGATTGGTAGCATCCCCTTTACAGGAGTGTGAGCATTGATCACACTGCTCTACGACTCTCACTCTCCAGACATCACATTTTCCTTCTCATTCAATCCATTAATACACTAACAGAATAGGTCTAGAAGTCAGCTAACGTTAACACACCACACTCACGACAACATACTATACCTTTGCTCCCTTATACTCAACCACATAACATATGAAGCTGTTTCGGAGATAGCATTCCAGTCTCCGAATTCGTCCTTTCACTCTGGCACCTCTCTCCATCGGCTTACCTCTGCATTCACTTTACCGATTATTCATCCTACTAAACATCAACTTAGAATTGCGACATTTCATCTAAGAACAAAAAATACACAAATTATTCATCCTGCAAAATAACTGTACACATTCTTGGTACCGTTTTGATTAGTTATACTGGTATCAGGCTTCAACAACAACAAAAGTTATTTTTTTCATATTGCAAATGTTATGGTAAGAATTAGATTTACACTTATATTACATCTTACGTCAGTATTCCACAACGTTCACCATCTGGATCTCATACTCCCTTTATGTCCCTTCACGTTGTGCAGTTGTCCTCATCTCTTCATTCGTACACTCCTGGAAATTGAAATAAGAACACCGTGAATTCATTGTCCCAGGAAGGGGAAACTTTATTGACACATTCCTGGGGTCAGATACATCACATGATCACACTGACAGAACCACAGGCACATAGACACAGGCAACAGAGCATGCACAATGTCAGCACTAGTACAGTGTATATCCACCTTTCGCAGCAATGCAGGCTGCTATTCTCCCATGGAGACGTTCGTAGAGATGCTGGATGTAGTCCTGCGGAATGGCTTGCCATGCCATTTCCACCTGGCGCCTCAGTTGGACCAGCGTTCGTGCTGGACGTGCAGACCGCGTGAGACGACGCTTCATCCAGTCCCAAACATGCTCAATGGGGGACAGATCCGGAGATCTTGCTGGCCAGGGTAGTTGACTTACACCTTCTAGAGCACGTCGGGTGGCACGGGATACATGCGGACGTGCATTGTCCTGTTGGAACAGCAAGTTCCCTTGCCGGTCTAGGAATGGTAGAACGATGGGTTCGATGACGGTTTGGATGTACCGTGCACTATTCAGTGTCCCCTCGACGATCAGCAGTGGTGTACGGCCAGTGTAGGAGATCGCTCCTCACACCATGATGCCGGGTGTTGGCCTTGTGTGCCTCGGTCGTATGCAGTCCTGATTGTGGCGCTCACCTGCACGGCGCCAAACACGCATACGACCATCATTGGCACCAAGGCAGAAGCGACTCTCATCGCTGAAGACGACACGTCTCCATTCGTCCCTCCATTCACGCCTGTCGCGACACCACTGGAGGCGGGCTGCACGATGTTGGGGCGTGAGCGGAAGACGGCCTAACGGTGTGCGGGACCGTAGCCCAGCTTCATGGAGACGGTTGCGAATGGTCCTCGCCGATACCCCAGGAGCAACAGTGTCCCTAATTTGCTGGGAAGTGGCGGTGCGGGTCCCCTACGGCACTGCGTAGGATCCTACGGTCTTGGCGTGCATCCGTGCGTCGCTGCGGTCCGGTCCCAGGTCGACGGGCACGTGCACCTTCCGCCGACCACTGGCGACAACATCGATGTACTGTGGAGACCTCACGCCCCACGTGTTGAGCAATTCGGCGGTACGTCGACCCGGCCTCCCGCATGCCCACTATACGCCCTCGCTCAAAGTCCGTCAACTGCACATACGGTTCACGTCCACGCTGTCGCGGCATGCTACCAGTGTTAGAGACTGCGATGGAGCTCCGTATGCCACGGCAAACTGGCTGACACTGACGGCGGCGGTGCACAAATGCTGCACAGCTAGCGCCATTCGACGGCCAACACCGCGGTTCCTGGTGTGTCCGCTGTGCCGTGCGTGTGATCATTGCTTGTACAGCCCTCTCGCAGTGTCCGGAGCAAGTATGGTGGGTCTGACACACCGGTGTTAATGTGTTCTTTTTTCCATTTCCAGGAGTGTATTTCGGCTCTCCGTCCGTAGATTACTCCATCATTTCCTGGTCTTCCTTCGCCATTCGCATCAATCTCGAATGCAGCATACACAGGCCCCTCTGTAACATACATCTAAGACATCTCCACATTATTAGTTCTACTCAACTTTATTTACCACTGTTTCATCACGTCGAATCTCTCTTTATTAATCACACTGCTTCACGTCGCTTCTCTCCTTAAATATCACCTTTATCCACTACTATTTATCACGTCGTTTCTCTATCTACCATATTTATCCACTCATTAATCATCACGTCGTTTCTGCTTGATCCTTATTCATATGACAAAAAATACGTACATACACCACTCTGTCGACTCCTGTTCATGATTCATTCGGCCAGTCTATTCCGTCATACTTCCTGACATCCCGCCTGAAAATTCTTATGTTCTATTTGACCCTGCACAACGTTACACACCACAAATAAATACACTGACTATCTACCATAAATTGCCTACTTTCGATCTATCCTTAACTTTTCCATAATTTGATGTTAGAAATGTGATGAAGCCCACGAGATTGTTTTCCCTTGATCGTCTCAATCAGTACAGCATTTTCATGGACAATCCGCCTCACTCTGAATGGTTCGCTGTACACAGTAAAGAATTTGCTAGTTAGGAATCTGTGCTTACATGAAAATTAAATGTGTGCAGAGAATACACAAGCTGGGAGAAATAGGACAGCCCAAGTGTTAGAAACTTTGGTGCTAGTGGTCTCTTTCCCTAACACCAGATTCCGAACAACCATACGCAGCACCTCATTATAACTGTCACTATGACGATGACATACTACCGATCAGATGGCAGCTAATCTAAAAACTTCGATCACAATGTTGACTTTTTACATTACGTGTTAAGTACCTGCAATAGTCAAATTGCACTAATTAAACTGGACTCATTGGCATTAACCTAACATTTTTAGCAACTGGTTTTTTGAGGAAACGGTCCTTTTACTTTAGTGTTCCAAATAAAAATTTGCAAATTTTGCTCTGAGAGACCAGCCTAACAGATTCCATTACTGGTGTTTTATTCTGTGATCAGAAGTATAGTATTTGCATTCCTAAGTATCAGTAGAGTATGTCTGCTACATAGACAATTTTCAGTGCCAGCGGCATGTGTTTTAAGGCAAGATGCTAAGGGTTGATATGTTGGATTAGTTTCTCCTATCCTTCAATCCATTATGACAAGAATGAAATGCCAGGATTCCATGCTCTCCTGTCATTCTGATGGTTTCTGCCGTTCCTATCCTCGACTCTGTCTGACCTATGAGTCGTGTCTCCGTTCACAATGCTGCTCTCATTACACAGTTCCTATAACAAGTGCTGACATGACGCGGAATCGTCTAAGCCTCTGCCTGCTATCACTATATCTCTGCGCTCACTGGCAACTTCGTTATATAGATCCTAATGAGCTCCCCAGTTTCGTATGGCACATCCAAATACCTATTTCGTCTCAGCATTTCCTGATAGCACGACACTGGATCTCTTATACCACCTTCGTTACAATTTGGCATCATCAATATGCTTTGCTTAACCTGGTCCTGCTTACTTTTCGACCAGAATTCATTTAAAAACTTGCCACAAAATATCTTGTAGCTACTACAGTCTTTAATAACTTCCTGCATTTTTGCTCTAGCCTCGTCCCTCAAATGGTTACACACAAACTTCATTTTGAGGAGCGGTCCCCACGATGCGGGTAATGAGTCTTGAAATTGAGACAGCCACAGGCATGGATGTTGGTAATTATCAGGATCCGGAAAACAAGTGTACGTTTGTACCGACACGAAGTACCTCCTACAGTCTTCATCCGCATTTATGTTTTCCGACCTTGGACTATACCCAGTTGGGTTTGCCACCTGTTTTATCCGACACAACCGTTCTTCTAACTCTCTGAGTTCGTCTTCCTCTTTCTGCCTATTTTGGTTTTTTGAATTTATCTCACTCTCCCTCTGCAGTCTACCTGGTGGTGTTTCACCTTCGCTTCTGCACGCTAATTGCAACTGTGCTAGTTCTTCCCTATGTTTCCTATTTGTTTCTAATTGTGCCTCTTTAAACTGTAATAGTGATTGTATCTCCTCCTGGTCGGCATAAACCTCTCGCTGCATACTGTCAGAGCCTGTTTCGCCTCTTATACTGATCTTTTCTACATCTGCGCTAATCGTATACATTCTGACCACTACCTCCGCAACTTCATCCCTGTGTTTATTTAGCGCCACTTCCTGCCGGGTGACTTGAGCTTCCACGCTGTCTAATGCCCCTTGTTTATCTGCAAGTAAGTCCTCCACTATCTCTTTGATTCGCTCATCCGGCAACACGTCCCTACGTTCTGTAATATCGCTCTCTATTGCACTTATTCGTACCTCCAAATTATTGGCTTTTTCTTTCACGGCATCACATACTTGCTTCACCGCGTCCAGATTCTTCTCCCCCTCATCTATCCGATTATTAACTGTGGACAGAAGCTCATCGATAACTGTGTGTAGCTTCCTCATTGCCTCTTTATTTCCCTCATCCATTGCCTCCAATCGTTCCTTATTTGCCTCCAATCTTTCCTTATTTGTTTCCAATCTTTCCTTAGTCTCCCTATCTCTCTCCTTATTATCTCTATTCATCGCTTTCAATCTTTCCTTAGTCTCCCTATCCATAGCTTCCCATCTTTCCTTATTATCTTTATCCATCACTTCCAATATTTCCTTAATCTGCCTATCTCTCTCCCTTTTATCTCTATCCATCCTCTGTAAAAACTGCAGTAGCACATTGTCATTTGCTACTTTCGGTGCGCTCACCTCGTTTGCCTGAGAAACGGTAGCTTCGCTAAGCGTTGCTTCACTTTCACTGCATACCTGACCTAGTCCCGGCTCGCCCACGTCGTCGGGAAAAGCCCCCGTTTGTGGACAAAGCCCGCCGCATAAAGGATCACCTAGCCGCGGTCCGCTGAACAATTCAGCCCCTTCCGAGTGTTTGCCGTTCTCGCTCATTAACCCAAGGTCGGCACCTACTTCCTGCTGCACTGCTACATTCACCCCAGAATCACTATTCTCCATGATGTCTACACTTTTTGACTACGAACAAGTTACTACGGACATTATGCAAAAAAAATTATGCAACGATCTTCCAGCCTTGGACGATATAGCAATTAATTACATAAAGAAAAGATCCTCACCAATCCAGAAAGAAATTGCAAAGAAAAAACATTTTACTTTTTAGCTCTATCACAATATATTCCATTAAAAAAATCTTAACAGCAAACCCTAACAGCAAAATATCCTGGCAGGGTCAAAATTATGAGAGGCACCCACATGCCTTGCTCATACTGTGGCATCAAGAAGTCAGGCCTGCAATATGAGTGGTCTGCCAAGCGAGTGGATTCATTCTTATTTATCGAGTAACATGAACTCTCGTACTCACAACTATGTTACAAATTATCCTCCTATATGAATAATACACAACGGAAACGCTAATCTGACTATCAGTAATTTACAGAACTCTGACTGTTCACTACGCACTGGCAATACCACATTTTCTTTTTGTTATTTAACGGCTTTTATCAACACGTGGCCATCGCACTGAATATGAGTGGCGCACACATGATAAATTCTGGATATCATGACAACATACAATTCGAAGGAAAAGGCCACTAATCTTTTTCTTTTCACTATCTTATTTATTCTGATAAATTCTATAACCTAAACACACAAATTCTATAACCTACAACAATAACACATGAGAAATTCCGCCCAGTGGGCATGGCTTTACATTGGTGATTCTCCATCTTATGGTCTCGTAATTATTTAACGCTACAGTGCACTTTCTGGATAGGATGGTGGATCTTTTGCTATATCTCACACTTCGACTCTTACAACCATCATCACAAAACTTTCCTCCAGACCGAGCGGTACAAAAGGAACACGCATAACTCACTACCTCTGCAACTACCTTGCTACTCTCCCATGCAAACCACACATACTTAAATTACATGACGTGCACCACACTACAAGGAAAGAAGGATCCTTTATTGTATGATTATATGATAGCGGAACAAACACTGGTAGCAGTTACTTCTGTAAAATATCTGGGAGTATGCGTACGGAACGATTTGAAGTGGAATGATCATATAAAACTAATTGTTGGTAAGGCGGGTACCAGGTTGAGATTCATTGGGAGAGTGCTTAGAAAATGTAGTCCATCAACAAAGGAGGTGGCTTACAAAACACTCGTTCGACCTATACTTGAGTATTGCTCATCAGTGTGGGATCCGTACCAGGTCGGGTTGACGGAGGAGATAGAGAAGATCCAAAGAAGAGCGGCGCGTTTCGTCACTGGGTTATTTGGTAACCGTGATAGCGTTACGGAGATGTTTAATAAACTCAAGTGGCAGACTCTGCAAGAGAGGCGCTCTGCATCGCGGTGTAGCTTGCTCGCCAGGTTTCGAGAGGATGCGTTTCTGGATGAGGTATCGAATATATTGCTTCCCCCTACTTATACTTCCCGAGGAGATCACGAATGTAAAATTAGAGAGATTAGAGCGCGCACGGAGGCTTTCAGACAGTCGTTCTTCCCGCGAACCATACGCGACTGGAACAGGAAAGGGAGGTAATGACAGTGGCACGTAAGGTGCCCTCCGCCACACACCGTTGGGTGGCTTGCGGAGTATCAATGTAGATGTAGATGTAGATGTACAACATGAAATACAACACAGGGAATGGTCACAACATTATCACTTTCAGCTTTCCCACTTCAATTAATATTTATCCCAGTTTCACACGACACTGCCCCACTTCGTAATTCTACTTTCCTACTATGAACTCTGGAGATGTATGCACATCTTCCTGTGCAATGCAAGCCAAGTGGCGTTGCTGGATAGACAGCTGACTCACCTTGCTTCTCTCTCAGAGTATTATAGTTTGAATCAAGCGTCACACGGAAACATATCACACAAAGTAATATTAAGAACATATTCATCACACACATGAGTCCTCAACTGATACCATGGACGAGTACTTCTCTTTATCCTTTGTCTCATACACAGATTGAGAGTCACACAGTACTCACCACGTGGAAGTACTCGTCTCTAATTTCAAGTCCTGCACACGCTATTTCTTAAATATTTCAACTTATAGTACACACGCTAGTAATTCAGCTTAACTTAAGCACACGGAAGTATTTCAACTTATTGCTACACGTGGTTTCATTGTGACCGTTGGTCACTTCCGAAGATTACTACGATCGCAGTAATATTACCTGCCTGACATTTAATTCTCCCCACAAAAGTTCCTGAAATAGAGAAATTATTATTTCAAACTACTCTTAAGTATTCCACATGCATACCATGTCTCCACTCTTTTGTCTTTACGGGGCACACCTAAGACAGGTCTTAACAGCACAAGATCCAGCGGCAGAGTGCTGAAACATGGCCGTTCTTCAGGTCCTCTCGCACCTCTGCCGAAGTGGGGGAGCACCTTGCTACCATATTGGTCAGCCACATTTCAGGCGCTCAAAGCTCAGGTAAATTTCATCTCTTTGGTCCCACCAAAGGTGGCCAAAGGATCGTCTCAAAAATGATCATATATTCACATTCACTATCTGCGGTTAGCAGACGACCATACATTCATTCATTTCACAGATCTCACCAAACTGGATGTAGGGATTTATTTTGTGGGAGTGCACATGTGATCAATTAAATAAATAAATTGTCATTCTTTCCTACACTGGTATCCGGCTTCGCTGTATTTATTGAAATTGAGTTATTTTTACGAAAAATGTGTTGTTCTGACAAGAATAATGAAGTATGTTGTACCTATTTTCAATGTCGGGCGGTACTGTACTCTTTCAATGTGACGCACATGCCGTCGCCAGTGTCGTATAGAATATATCAGACGTGTTTTCCTGTGGAGAAATCGGTTGACCTATGACCTTGCGATCAAATGTTTTCGGTTCCCATTGGAGAGGCACGTCCTTTCGTCTACTAATCGCACGGTTTTGCGGTGCGGTCGCAAAACACAGACACTAAAATTATTACAGTGAACAGAGACGAGACGTCAATGAACGAACGGACTGATCATAACTTTGCGAAAATAAAGAAAGTAAACTTTTCACTCGAGGGAAGACCTGAACCAAGGACCTCTCGTTCCGCAGCTGCTCACGCTAACCACGGGACCACGGCGCTCCTGAGCTCACACTATCCTTGATGTTGCCTATCTTGCGCATGGACTACTCAGTTTGTATATTTTGCTTATTTTTTTCATAGTTCCACACAACTTCTTCCTGTTTTCTCGATTGATCTGTGTTCAGTTTTTCAAGGCCTATCCACTGTGCCAAATTATAACTAAATCTGAGGAGGTGCGATGGGGAGGTTCCTTTCTGAGCGCTGTGGGACTTAACATCTATGGTCATCAGTCCCCTAGAACTTAGAACTACTTAAACCTAACTAACCTAAGGACATCACACAACACCCAGTCATCACGAGGCAGAGAAAATCCCTGACCCCGCCGGGAATCGAATTCGGGAACCCGGGTGCGCGACGCGAGAACACTACCGCACGACCACGAGCTGCGGACCGGCCCCAGCACAGCACATGCTACCTATTCTTGGCCACTCTGCAAGCAGTTACAGCGTAGCCAGAGCTTCGTTTTTTAAATCGCATCTCTATTAAACCTACTGGCGGGACTCGGGTTTGCTACGTAGCGTTTTGTCTTGAACTGGCCTGAGCAATCGCATGTTAACCGTCAAGTGCAGCACTTTTCTTCACCCTGTATACTTTCCTTAGCGCATCTCCGGCCCGCAACACTACCATGCGGCATTCAGTCTCGCAGAGGGCAGTGGTCATAATGTTTTGGCTTTTCGTTTTTATATACAAGGTGTACAACTTTGCTTCCGCCGTTTGCCGATAGGTGGCGACAACGGTAAGTAGCGGTCGAAAGAAACAGATCGCAGATGTCAGGCAGTTCGTTTGGACCTCGGTCAACATAACCTCATTCAAACATTAGTCCATTTGTGTGTGCATCATAAAGCTGTTCTTGATTGAAAATGTCAGTTAACGAGCCTGATTCTGGTCATTTGCGGGAGGTGTTACTGTTTTGTTTCAATATGAAGAAAACAGCGGCTGAGTCTCATCGAATGCTCTCAAGTACATATGTTAAGGACGCTATTAGTGAAGGACCGTGTCGTGAGTGGTTTCAACGTTTCGAGAACGGTGATTTTAACGTCGTAGACCGGCATAGTGGTGGAAGAGGCAATGTTTACGAAGATGCAGAATTGGAGACATTGCTGAGTGAAGACTCGGGTCAGGCTCAAGAAGAATTGGCATGATTACTGGGAGTGACACAGCAAGCCATTTCAAAACGTCTCAAGGCTGCGGGCATGATTCAGAAAGAAGGACCTTGGGTCCCGTGTGAGCTGAAACCAAGAGATGTTGAACGGCGTTTGTCTGTTTGTGAACAGTTACTTCAGAGGCAAAAACGGAAGGGATTTCTGCATCGCATTGTGACCGGGGACGGAAAATAGATTCACTACGTTAACCCTAAACGCAACAAATCATGGGGATATGCCGGCCATGCTTCCAAATCGACGGCCAAACCGAATATTCACGGCTCCAAGATCATGCTCTGCATTTGGTGGGACCAGCTCGGCGTCGTGAACTATGAGGTGTTAAAACCAAGTGAAACAATCACAGGTGCTCGTTATCGAACGCAATTGATGCGTTTGAGAAAGCATTAAAAACAAAGGCCGCAAAACAGCGAGAGGCACGATAAAGTGATTTTGCAGCACGACAACGCTCGACCCCACATGGAAAAAGAGGTCATAGCGTACTTGCAAACGTTAATATAGGAAGTCCTACCCCACCCGCCGTATTCTCCAGTCTCCAGACGTTGCTCCCTCTATCACCTGTTTTGATCAATGGCGCATGGCCTGGTTGACCAACACTTCAGATCTTCAGATTCGTGGATCGTTTCAAAAGATGAACAATTTTTTGGACGCGGGATTCGTACACTGCCCGTAAGATGGGAGAAAGTAGTGGCCAGCGATGGAAAGTACTTTCAATAATACATGTGTAACGAATTTGTTTCATTAATGCCTCAAATGTTGGGGAAAAAACGGCGGAAGCAAAGTTGTACACCTTATATATATATATATATATATATATATATATATATATATATATATATATATATATACCGAGATGCCGTAGTTTTTGACCTCATTTTGAGTTGTTAAGGATATCTGTAATCTACTTGCACCTAGTCGAACAGCGACCAGGGGCCTCATGAAACAAACAGTGATGCGTTTTCGCACTTCCTTTATAATCGAGATACAGTCGTCAACATTGATTTTTAAATCGTGGTATGCTATGTTTTGCTGCCAGAATAGCGGATCTCGATGAGACAAATTCAGTTATATAAATCTTATTTACCTGATGCCTCGCTTATTAATGACGCTGTGAGAATGCGTATCTGTTTGTTTCATGAGCCCCTGGTAACTATTCATCTAGGTAGCAACAGCTAACATATGACTTTAAGGGATGAAAAGTAATTTTAGGTGAGAACTTTATTCGACGCACCACATCTTCTGTCTTCGTTTTAAATAACTGTGGAGATTAGAATGTCTTCCACTTGTGGTGTACGTTGATTTTGGTCCATTACTAATTCCAAAAGTGCAACACAACCGATCTCTATTTTGACATTTTTAACTACAGAGGTAATAATGTTCTTAGATAAAGAACTTTTGCAGGAAGAATTCTCGAGTTAATATAATCTTAAACGTATATGCTTTTTAGTACGATAGGTAAAGTACACTGAAGAGCCAAAGAAGCAGGTGTAGGGCCCCTGCGAGCACGCAGAAGTCGCGCAACACGACGTGGCATGGACTCGACTAATGTCTGAAGTAGTGCTGGAGGGAATTGACACCATGAATCCTTCATGGCTGTCCATAAATCCGTAAGAGTACGAGGGGGTTGAAATCTCTTGTGAACAGCACGTTGCAAGGCATTCCAGATATTTTTTTGCAAAAACAGACATAATGTCTTATGGGATAACAGCAATCAGTGATTTTATAATGTTACTTTAAATCCGTCTTGATTGCAAATCAAGACGGATTTAAAGTAGCATCCCAGATATGCACAAAGATGTTCATGTCTGGGGAGTCTGGTGGTCAGGGGAAGCGTTTAAATTCAGAAGTGCGTTCCACTCTGTAGAAATTCGGGAAGTGTGGAGTGTTGCACGTCCTGCTGGAATTGCTCAAGTCCGTCGGAATGCACAATGCACACGAATGGATGTAGGTGATCAGACAAAATGTTTAGGTACGTGTCACCTGTCAGGGTTGTATCTAGACTTATCAGGGGTCCTATATCACTCCATCTGTACGCGCCCCACATCATAACAGAACCTCCACCAGCTTAAACAGTCCCCTGCTGACATGCAGGGTCCATGGATTCATGAGGTTGTCTCCATACCAGTACACGTCCTTTCGCTTAATATTATTTGAAACCAGACTCGTTCGACCATGCAACATGTTTCCAATCATCATCGGTCCAATGCCGATGTTGACGGGCCCACGCGAGGCATAAAGCTTTGTGTCGCGCAGTCATCAAGGCTATACGAGTGCACCTTCGGCTCCGAAAGCCCATATCGATGATGTTTAGTTGAATGTTTTGCACGCGGACTCTTGTTGATGGGCCAGCATTGAAATCTGCAGCAACTTGTGGATGGGTTGCACTTCTGTCAGGTTGAACGATTCTCTTCAGTTGTCGTTGGTCCCGTTCTTGCAGGATCTTTTTCTGGCGACAACTATGTCGGAGATTTGATGTTTTACCGGATTCCTGATATTGACGGTACACTCGAGAAATGGTCGTGTGGGAAAATCTCCACTTCATCGCTAACTCGGAAATACTGTATCCCATGGGTCGTGCTCCGACTATAACATTACGTTCAAACTCACTTAAATCTTGATAACCTGCCATTGTAGCAGCAGTAACCGATCTAATAATTGAACCAGACACTTGTTGTCTTATAAATGCGCTGCCGACCGCAGAGCCGTATTCTGCCTGTTTACACATTTTTGTATTTGAATACGCATGGCGCTTTAGTGTATGTTAGAACACACAGTGCTAATGTCCGTCCGCTGGTTCAAATGTCCCTGAGCACTATGGGACTTAACTTTTGAGGTCATCAGTCCCCTAGAACTTAGAAGTACTTAAACCTAGCTAACCTAAGGACATCGCACACATCCATGCCCGAGGCAGGATTCAAACCTGCGTCCGTAGCGGTCGCTCGGTTCCAGACTGTAGCGTCTAGAACCGCTCGGCCACTCCGGCCGGCGCTGTCCTCTGGGTATCATCAAATGACCTACTCTTCCGTTTCCTCATCGCGTCTTATGATAGCATCGTAGATAATGGGAGGGACCGCACTGTTCGGAAGCTACGCTTTACTCGCCGCAAGCCGGCCGAAGTGGCCGTGCGGTTAAAGGCGCTGCAGTCTGGAACCGCAAGACCGCTACGGTCGCAGGTTCGAATCCTGCCTCGGGCATGGATGTTTGTGATGTCCGTAGGTTAGTTAGGTTTAACTAGTTCTAAGTTCTAGGGGACTAATGACCTCAGCAGTTGAGTCCCATAGTGCTCAGAGCCATTTGAACCATTACTCGCCGTTTTATCGGAGCTGTTAACCAGGTTTTACTCACACTAGCGAGCAAGCGTGACCAGGTAGAGAGGCGGCAGAGTGGCCGGTGGCGAACGGCAAAGACTGCAAAAATCCCTCTCATTCAGCGAAACAATGGCGGCTTCTTTAAGCTGGGAAAAGATGCCCACTATCTACACGTATTTTAAATTGAAGTCTCTCCACTGCGTTTTTCTGTCTACATGTGAAGGCTAACGTCAGGACCTACTGTAGGGGTTTTGATACGGTTTTCACGAAGAGACAGAGTGATTCATGAGTAAGGTTTGTGTATATAATTTATTACCGCCATGCCAGCCAAGTAGTCCGGCCATGGATACTTAATGCTACCCGTGCGAAGACGGGGCAGTTTACCAGTATATACACCGACGGAAAAAATCACAACACCAAGAAAGAGTTGCGCGACATAAATGAAAATTGCTAGACATTTTTATACATCTGAAAGATGATGCCTATTCAGATTTCTCACTCGTCCCGTAAGTGTGGAGTTAGTAGCACCACTATGAGGATGCAAATCAGATTTGCTTCGAATACACGCTGTAACGCTTATGAACGTCATTTTCCTTTGAGACTGGACGTGGTGAACTGACGTTAGTCAAGAGTGCCTTTCAGGTGACAAAGACGCCACTAACACCTCTCTGAGTTTGAACGAGGTCGTGTAATAGGGCTACCAGAAGCTGGACGTTGCTTCTGCGATACTGCAGAAAGACTTGGGAGGAATGTAATCACTGCAAATGACTGCTGGCAGTGGTGGTCACCAGAATGTACGGTCGCAAGGAGACCGGGCTCCGGACAGCAGCGTGACAGTACCGAGATGGAAGACCATCGTGTGCGGCGTATGGCTCTGACGCATCGTACTGCATCTGCAGCAGCAATATGAGCAGCAGCTGGTACCACAATGACACAACAAACTGTTACTAATCTGTTACGTCAAGGACAGTTTCGCCCGGTAGCGGGCATTCCATTGACTCCAAACCTTCGCCATTTGTGACTTTAGTGGTGTCAAGTGAAAAACAGTTGGAGGGTAGTGTGAAAGTCTGTTGTGTTTTCTGATGAAAGATGGTTGTACCCTGTATTGCAACAGGTATGGAACGCCATCGCACAAACTGTCATTTGTTGCCTGTACAACATAAGACGTGCACGTTTGCATGCTTGCATTCAATAATCTGTAGGTTACACCGGTTATTAATGAAGCATCATTTCGCATTTGCAATGGTTTATCTCGCACTTACATTAACATGTGACCTTGCAACGTTAATCACTCAAAAATGTTACATAGGCAAATGTATTTCCGAAATTTCATTACTCTACATTAATTATTTTTTGGTATTGCGATATTTTTTCGTCAGTGTATATACTGTGTGATTCAGAAAGAAAGAACAGATTACAGTTGTTTGTTACAGATCAGTTGTTTGTTACAGACAAACTGTAAAAGAGAGAAACACTGTACGTAGGCTGTTTAGGTTTTTATACTGGTAACGCCACATAGCGCTCTGTATGAAAATCACTGGTTGTGCTGTGTGCAGTCTGTGGCTGGTTGGCACTGTTGTAATATTCGCTATTGTACTGCTGGGCAGTTGGCTGTTAACAGCGCGTAGCGTTGCGCAGTTGGATGTGAGCCGCCAGCAGTGGTGGATGTGGGGAGAGAGATGGAGGAGTTTTGAGAGCAGATGATCTGGACGTGTGTCCATCAGAGACAGTAAATTTGTAATATTGGATATCATGAACTGCTATATATATTATGACTTTTGAACACTTTTAAGGTGAATACATTGTTTGTTCTCTATCAAAATCTTTCATTTGCTAACTATGCCTATCAGTAGTTAGTGCCTTCAGTAGTTTGAATCTTTTATTTAGCTGGCAGTAGTGGCGCTCGCTGTATTGCAGTAGTTCGAGTAACGAAGATTTTTGTGAGGTAAGTGATTTGTGAAAGGTATAGGTTAATGTTAGTCAGGGCCATTATTTGTAGGGATTATTTAAAGTCAGATTGCGTTGCGCTAAAAATATTGCGTGTCAGTTTAGTGTTGATCAGAATAGGTAAAGAGCGAAATGTCTGAGTACGTTCAGTTCTGCTCAGCTGTTGAAAATCAAATAACGTAAGGTGTTTATCAGCACAGTAATTCATTAAGTATTCTAAGGGGACGTTTCAACACATTACGCATTCCATTGTGCAGAGGAAGCTTCGAAGTTATATGTTCCCACAGACGCTATACCATACGGTCAACACGAGTACCATGTGTTGCTTGAGAAACATCAAAACGATAGTCCATTTCACTCCACACACGGATCAACAGCACCTTGTTTACTGAATTGACGGCTTCAACAATTCGATTTCTAAGATGTTGAAGAGTAGCTGCCATAGGCGAGACAAAGACTCTGTCTTTTATGTATCCCCACAGAAAAAAATCGCAAGATGTGTGGTCTGTTGACTTGGGAGGCCAAAAACAGTGAACACAGCGTTTTTGTCCACTTCTTCCAATCCAACAATGTGTGATGGTGTTGTCAAGATAACGCCGTATTTCAAGGTGAAAATGTGGCATGGCGTCGTCATGCATGGAAATGAAATCATTGGAATCTTCGTGAGGTTGAGGAAAAAACCAGTTTTGCAGCATGTCCAGGTATGACTTTCGTCCACAACAAAGGAAACTCCATAAACTTTGTGAACAGAAAGGGCACAAAACATATTCAGTTTCGATGATTCACTTTCAAGTTCGATGATGACGCCAGGATTTTGTGACTGCCAACATCTGACATTATGGCGGTTTACTTTACCCGATAGATGAAACGACGACTGGCCCGAAAAGATGAGATGGTCGGAAACAGTGTCCTCTGCCATACCCTGCAGAACTGAAATGCGAAATTCGTCATCTCTGTTATTGTCGTCGGGACACAGTTACTGCAGTAACTATAACTTGTAGGGATTCATATGCAGGCGTCATTTCAGAACATACTACGTCGTTGTTTAAGGAAATTGAAGCTACTGAGCTGCCGTCCTGTGGGCTTCCGAGGATTCCGAATGAACTCATTTCAGATACGCTCTACATTATCATCAGACGTCCGTTGTTGACCATTGCTCTTCCCTTTGGATACGGGAACAACTTCCAAGATTTTTTTAATGCCAGTTACAAATCTGCTTGTGCAAAGATGGCTTCTTTCTGAATCGATGGCGGAATGCACGTTGCACTTGAACAATGGATTAACTTCGCTCAAATAAAACACATAAAATGATTTCTCTTGCGGTGTAGCGTAATGGTGCTATAAGCAAACAACAGCGCGGCTGTGTCAAAACTTTGAAACTCCCTTTACCCAGTGACAAGCGCAATGTGTTCGTATCTTTTATAGTTTGCCTATGATAAACAACTGAAATTTGTTATTTCTTTTTGAATCACCTTGTCTAACTGCAAAAGGAACTGAGAGAACCATTTGAAGTACAAAAGTTGTGGCTTCTGTATTTGAAAGATCTCGTGGATTAGTAATCACTAGTGACGCAACCACCACTGGGCGTCCTATACTTGAGGTGCTAAATACGAATAAAGACTGGTAATGAATTATTCCACATGAAAATTCATATCTCGTAAGTAAATAACTATGCAGACCAACACCGACTCAAAGGAAGGCCTCGGCGCTCTTTGGTGACGTCACGTCAGCTAGGCACGGCGAACGCCAGGTCTGTTGCAGGCAGAAACGCCTGGGCGTGCTTATCACTATAAATCTCTTATTTTTGGACAAAATGTTTGGTACTGATTTGGATTCTGCAGTTTTATTTAGATGAAAGATTTTCTTACTATCGTAAAGCTACAAATGAAGATCATAGTTCTGTATTACTGAATCCTGTCGAAACAAACGTAGATCAATATGAGAAGATGCTTTGCCCCATTGCAAGCTTCGGAAATTTTACATTCAAGTAACTATATTTACTTGATCAATATTGTTATCGAAACTTACCCCAACCCCCTTACAATGAACTCGTTTCTTTTATTTATTTATTTATTTTCGTTTGACATCGTCGCTGGAAATGTGAACTAATTTACATGTGTAAATGTCCAACTGTTGCCAGTCATTAGATTACAGTCGTTTTCAACGAAAGGAATTCTAAACAGGAAACAAAATAGCTTCATACACCGAAAATACTGCTGAGCTTAAACTTTTTTAAACATGCACATTAGAAAAGATAAATATTCCCCTCTTGCAACTGAAAGGAGAAACCTAATAAGATAAAAAAAATTTATTTGGTAAAAGAAGTATCTCTCTTTTGCCTCTTCTTCTGTCCCCCACCCCCTCCCCCAACGTGGACAATCGCAAGATATTTCATCAACATTCAGTGCTCCTCACCCCATAGTCAACCAAGATACTTAAAGAAGAGCACCAATATGTTCAAAGTTTCTTGTAAAAGCAACCCAGTACAAACGTAGCTTTTTCAGATTTACAAATAAGGTAAAGAAGCACGAATTCTGTTGCTGCTGGACCATGAAGTTGTTTTTGTATGTCAATCGTTAAAAAAGGTGGAAATTTAAGTTCAGGAGTACACTATTTGTTAAGAAGAGTAATGAATTGCACAATTAATTGATTGCAGAAATCTCTCAGAACTATGTGTGTTGGTCAACTACTGCCAATAGTTTCACATTTTCCTGTGTCAGGGCCTCCCGGTAACAAGCCAGAGGCTGCAAAAGACAGAAACAGGGGTCGCTCCAGACATGCACCTCTTGCTGCATCCGCCGCAACTTCGATAGTCAGTAGGAAAATTGTAACCTTCCGCCGCGCGGAGCCGGCTAGAGCCAGTTGCGTTTTCTACAGCAAGCGACTGATTACCATCACCGTTTGGACAACGCCTCGGATCGGACATCGCCTTCGCCACTCAGGCGGCTGCGCTCCGTCGACCTGTGCTCCGAACCTTGGTGATCTGCGACATGGACAAGTTGTGCTGGTCGTGAGATAGAATTCTGAATACGTACTTGTTTTGAAGATAGAATTTTCACTAGTCAAGAACATGTAATCTACGCTCTCAATAATTTATTTTCGTTTTGTTAAAGAAGAATTCTTTGCGACGAACTTCTCCTTCACATTACTAAGAAGAATTTCCAGAGAATGTTTGTTTTATTGTACTGCATCAGAAACAGCAGACTGTGTTCGAAGTTTACTTATTCAAATAAACAAAGTTTAATTCAATCTGTTTGTGATCTTGTGGATATACAGTTCAGTTACTGTTAAGGTGCACAGTCGCATAACACAAGTAGAAACACCTTACAGACATAAGTACGTAACCACTACAGGTAGTAAACTGCTTTATTATGTAGTTAACCAGACTGCATTTTATAGCTTCAGTAACAAAGGAAAACACAACAGCATGAGATAAATTTCACGTCGAAGGTTACTTAAGTTGAAATAACATTAGAGGGTGGTCAGGAGCGTGTAAGGGTGTTGCAGGGTAGTCTGTGGTGAGAAATAATTATTAAGAAAAAGTCGATATATTGCTCCTTTTACGAGTTAATTAGTATTGAAGTTAGTTAATCAGGCAGTTTCACGCTGTTTCAAGCGGTACGGCAGAGACGGTGTCGTCAGACATGCTCTTCCTTTGGTCTCCTAAATCCAAAAAAGAGAGCAATACCAAAATTGGAAATGAAACTGTGGTAAGAATCGAACCCAACCCAAAGGCCGAGCAGTCTCGTACTCTATCATTTACACCGTGAGAACAACTTACACTAATTGTACCTAGTGGGCCACTTGAATTTGGGTACGCGACGGCCCGATTGGATAACTTCAATGCCAATTAACTCAGAAACGGTGCAACTTATCGATTTTTTCTTAACAACTATTTCTCAACAGAACCTGCCCTACAACACCCTTACAAACTTTCCAGACTGCTTCTGACTATCCTGCATATGTTTGTGAGTACGTCCGGCAAAAAAGCCATGGTTAGTCTTAATTACGATAGTTAAGCGGTCTTCTCAAAGAGGATGCAAGGTATGCGATGGTACCTAACGGTTGCTGCGCGTGAGTTGCTCCTCTGAACAGCATCCCATTTGAGCAAACTAGTTGCTTCCTTACCTGTTATTACTCGTACTGGAGCACATTCAGACCTCTCGAAATATGAAGTCCCTTCAAAAGTTAAGCTTTAGTAGCGGTTGGTCACAGCCCAGAATCAAACACCTCCAGAATCAAACACCACTCGTTCCCACAGGCAGGTCTGCCTTCTTTCAGAACGCACATAAAAGTGCTCAGAATCGTTTCATTCATATCTCCACCCGGAAAAGTATCCCTCTCCATTTGACTCCTGTAATGTCCTGCTATTGCCTGCTTTTCTATTGGCTGAAGGCCATCCCCCACAAAAATACATCATTCCTAAGTTCTGCAAACATCATTTGACTCAACTTGACCACTTGCTGAGCTAATCTATTACAACAACATTTAAGTAAAGAAATGTTGTAAACATTGGGACACACTCACAACAAACATAAATATATGTTTGCCGGCCGCGGTGGTCTCGCGGTTCTAGGCGCGCAGTCCGGAACCGTGCGACTGCTACGGCCGCAGGTTCGAATCCTGCCTCGGGCATGGATGTGTGTGATGTCCTTAGGTTGGTTAGGTTTAAGTAGTTCTAAGTTCTAGGGGACTGATGACCACAGCAGTTGAGTCCCATAGTGCTCAGAGCCATTTGAACCATAAATATAGGTTTGTTCATAAACAAATAAACGAGTATTCTTGCGCAAGTGCACTCACAATAAGTGACAGCAGACTGTCGTTAAATATTATATAAACATTTATTTGGGCCTGTATGTCAGAAACGTCTTTCTTCACTCATTTACAAAGGTGTTGTCAGCTAATACATATGACTGGTCACTTCTTAAATTACAACGATTTTGTATTATCAGTTGTAATTAATATTTCAATAAAGTTACTGGGAAAATAGTAAACTGTTTATTAACTAAATATACAAGTATGAAAAAATATGAAGTATTCACGCTGTATTCATTTGTTGCTTTCAGAGATGATAGCTATAGTGCAGTGCTATCATCTGAGTGATGTTGCACTGAAACTGCATGAAGTTTTTAAAACTTATTAATTCAGAGGTTCACTGAGAAAATGTTAATTTACTGTGAAACGTTAACGTCTGTATTAGTAAAGATCTTGAAAATTCTGTTGTGGCATTTGATGTGCCTCATTTATCTGAGGTCGCTGACGTATTCAGGTTTGCAATATTACTTGACTACAAGTTGTTATATTTTCTCAAAGAGCTGCAAGATGACATCTTTGAGCTTATCTGTCACTCGGCCATTTTTGGTGCATCTCCTGCACAAAGGCCATGGTAGTAACAGCCGTTCAAATTCCCAACTTTGGGGTTTACCCTTTTCCAGCGACGCTGCTTATCTTTGTACCTGGAAGCTCTCGTACCAGTCACCTAGCCGATCTGCTGCAGCGGGCCCTGAGTGAGCCCTGAGCCCTGGGCCCGTTAGCGTTCAGCTGTACAATAATTTCGCCTCCTCTCCTATCACTTCCAGGCGGTTAAATCGCTCACCTACATGCACGTAACGTTACAGGTGCAATGCGTCAACTGGCATTAGTTTAATGAGAGAGGAAAAGAGAAGTTCAGAATGATATGCCCGTCTTGTAATTGGCATGCATTTGTGGAACCTTTCCTTATGTGATAATGATTAATACACTGACGCAAATGGGAAGTCTTGCACCATGAAGCACCAGTTTACAGATATCTTCGTCACTTGACAGGCGTTAAATATTTTCACTTTCATTCCTTTCGGAACTGATGCCGGTCAATACCATCAGAATGAAGTGTAGCCCCACAAGCATGAATGCGCTCTTGTATTCATAGTGGCATGAAAGTAAACAACACCCAAAAGCCAGCTTGAAGAATTCCTTGCCATGCCTGAAACACATGTTGTGTCAGTTCATGAAGGTTGTCGGCTGGAGGCAGGTATGAAGGTATACCCCTTCCCATCGCACCCGAGACATCCTCTGTGGGTGACTAATCAGGATAGCTGGCTGTCCACTCAAGGATCTGTACATCCCTTAAGGCGTTTTACACGTCAACTGTGTTGTGGAGTCTGACATTATTGTGTCATAATATGCCATTCGGTACCGTGGTTATGACGGGTATGACAACAAGGTTTACATTCTGCGACATACTGTCGAGCATTCAGCGTCACTTCAAGGGCTACCCAATCAGTCCCTGTTGTCATACCGAATAGATCGCCACGCCATGATTCGAGGAATTGGAGAGGTAAGTGTCTTGAGGATAGCTGCTTTTATGAACTTCCACTGCATTATCTAGACACGTTGATGTCGATCTTATCGCAAAAAAACAGAAGTGAGACTCCTTACTGAACACTTCAAAAATGACACGCAATGTCACAGTGGGCCGTCCGGTGTGGCCTAGCGGTTCTAGGCGCTTCATTCTGGAACCGCGCGACCGCTACGGCCGCAGGTTCGAATCCTGCCTCGGACATGGACGTGTGTAATGTCCTTAGGTTAGTTAGGTTTAAGTAGTTCTAAGTTCTAGGGGACTGATGACCTCAGATGTTAAGTCTCATAGTGCTCAGAGCCATTTGAACCATTTGTCCCAGTTGGCTCTGGCTCTAGATTATGCAGACGTTAGGTAGGTTTAAAATTTCGTGGGGTTTTTCTTTTTCGTGTTTGTATTATGGTTGCTAAGGCTTTATTTGTAGTTCACTGCTGCTATTTGAGTTTACGTATTGTCATTTTATCATTTGAAGACTGTGAATGGAGTTTTAGATGCTAGTAAATGAAGTAGCAATTCGAACATTCCCGACATATTCTTATGTTCAAGTTCAGTGGAGGGGTGACAGCAGCGGAGGCAACCTGGAACATTTGTGCCGTGTATGGGAAATAATGCCATTGACAAAGCACGGCAGGAAAATGGTTTTCTCTTTCTAAGGAGGATCGTTGTGACATTAGTGATTCTCCACATTCAGGAAGACCATCGGTGTATGATGGAGATCGTTTAAACACATTAATCCACAATAATGAATTGTTATCATTCTGCCATCGTGTGACATTTGCATGCAGTGGGGGGTTCAACTATCGGGTGTATGGATACCGCATGCTCTGAGCCAAATTGTAAAAATCAGCGAGTTGCCATATCTGCATCTCTTCTTGCTCGTCATCGACTGGCTCGTGAATAACACCGACCAATCCTATCCTGTATCGTTACTGGTGACAAGAAATGGTGTCTTTATGCTAACATAAGGAGAAAAAGGAAGGCTGAGCTCAAACAAAGCAGCAGCTCCGAACACAAAGATCTTTGCGCACCCCCAAATATAATTTTATACATCTGGTGGAACAGAGACGGTGCGGTGTACTACGAATTGCTTCCCAGAGGTGCAACCATCACTGATGACATTTACGGTCAACAGCTGAGACGTCTTGCAGGCGTAATCCAAGAAAAATGACCAGGAATACTGCGTTAAGTGATGATACTCCACGATAACCCCCACCCACATTCTGATAGACTGACAAAAAATACTATACAGGAATTGAGTTGGGAAGTCATTGCACACACACCTTATTTGCCTGATCTTGCGCCCTCAGATTTTCACCTTTTGCGCTCTCTGTCAAATAACCCTCAGGGAACTTCCTTTCCGGATGAAAATTTACTCCGAACATAGCTCGACGGGTTCTTCGCCTCAAAACTACGTGATCCTACAGTCGCGGAATCGAAAATTTCCCATGCGTTTGCAGGCTGTTGTGAATATTGAAGGATAATATATTATTGATGAATACGATCTCTGTTATGTGTATCTGTTGTGTTTATTAAACGCCTCAAACTTGTGTACCAACCCAGTATGTTGACTGTGGTACGGTGTCGGCGGTAATCGACTCAAGACAACTCGAGATCTCAGCTCAGCTTCCATTAATCTACTCTCGAAGTATCGCAGCGACAAACATCCTATTAAGCTTCAGTCGAACAACGCTACGACCTTTTCAAGGTGTAATCTACCCCTCCTGTCACACTCGTGTCCTGAGTCCATCTCGCCGGCCGGAGTGGCCGAGCGGTTCTAGGCGCTACAGTCTGTAACCGCGCGACCGCTACGGTCGCAAGTTCGAATCCTGCCTCAGGCATGGATGTGTGTGATGTCCTTAGGTTGGTTAGGTTTAAGTAGTTCTAAGTTCTAGGGGACTGATGACCTCAGAAGTTTAGTCCCATAGTGCTCAGAGCCATTTGAACCATTTTTTTTTAGTCCATCTCGTTACCACTCGTTCTGTTGTCATTGCACGAAAGTATACTGTCCGTGCGACCTGTCGGTATGATGATCCTACAGCGCTCATGGCAATGATCCGACCTTTCTCTAAGTCCGAAATGTGGCGATAAGCTGCACTTGTACATTCTCTGGGCATGCTATGTTGCGATCTCCATCTAGAAAGTACCAGTAACGGAAGACACATGAAATAGCTGTCATGTAGTCAGACCCTTCTTCACCCATAGGAATGGCCTCACCTCACACGAGTCAAATTACTGGGGTATCAGCTTGGTAATGTATGCGTAAGGTCCCGATGGCGTAACAATTCCCCTGTCAGTCATTGTAGTTTTCCTGAAAATGTTAAACGCTTTGTAACTCTATTTCATGAGAAGTTGTAAATCTAAAATAAAGGTAAAATACCAGTCTGAGTGTACTGATAGCGCTTATCGAAATATATGTTAGGATTTTCCATACTGAGCAAAACAATTTAGTAATTACAATCTTGTTCAAAGAAACTTCAGTTCGCCAGGAAAATTTTAAAATTCGCAATTATAGTCTTAGGATTGGCTAAACGACGGATGCACTTGAGCCTTTTGTGGGTGGGGTTTGGTCTATAACTGACGCGCTTTGTTACGCACCACTTGAAGACGTTTCTGGTGTTTATTGATAGGAAAGTTACAGTGACCGGAATCTGCGAAGACCGGGAACGACTCGAGAACCAGACCATCCAGCGCGTCACAGCAAGTCGCAACAGAGTAAACAGGTGGGCAGCAACTAGAGAAGGACAAGCAACGGAGCCGACACAGCAGAATAACAAGTGCAGCAAGTAAACCAAGATCGAAAACTTAAGACGGAGCGAATTCAAAACTAAGAGAACGATGTGCAGCGAGATCAATACAACAGCGCAGAGAGATGACTGACTGCAGACCTGCAGCGCTGCTGGCTTTAAAGCACCGCCACGGGCGCTGATGGACCGGCAAAGCGGTTTTAGGAGAACAACCAAATGAAAGCAATCGAGTCATTCGATTGTAGTTTTAGGTACCGGTTGAAATATTCGTTCATTCATTCATTCTTTTGAGTGAAATCAAGCTGTGGGAGCAACCGAATGAAAACAAATAGCGCGGCACGACGCATACAGTTTTGAGCGGAAACATTCGATCGTTTTGCCATTGGTAAAATATTATTGATGACGTCACTTCTTTATCGTTTGGCGTCACTGTTATTGCCTTCCCGATATTTACTTTTTATTGAGTACCAATAAGTAGCTTTTATTTCAGTTTTTTCGTCCATGATTAAAAATGGCTCTGAGCACTATAGGACTTAACTTCTAAGGTCACCAGTCCCCTAGAGCATAGAACTACTTAACCCTAACTAACCTAAGGACATCACACACATCCATGCCCGAGGCAGGATTCGAACCTGCGACCGTAGCGGTCGCACGGCACCAAACTGCAGCGCCTAGAACCGCTCGGCCACCTCGGCTGGCAGTCCATGATTATGAATACGCGTTTACTTAATAGTGAACTTCGTGCCTGCATCAAAATGACAGAACTCTCAGTGGTGTGGGAATGGAAGAAATCATGTGGATGGATAAAAACTGATCTTCAAGACAAATTCAGTGGGGAATACCGTTTATGTAAAGGCGATTCGTATTCTGAATCTATATTAATTAAAGAAATTCAAAGGAAATTGATTAATGATGACAAATATTTTTCACAGAAAAAAAGACTTCCGACAAGTGACAGCATATGCTTAAATAGCAAGTGATTAAGTCACCAAAGGATTAAAAAATTGTGTCTTATAAACTTTCTGTTCACGTCACCTTAGCATTTACCTAAGTAGAACTATCAGTGGTGAGTACAAACTAGTGGTAAGAGTGAGACAGGAATTCAATAAATTTAAATAACAGATGATATTTCCTTCGTGGGGTTCCGCAGTCATGTAGAATTTTTTGGCCTTGGATATGTACTCGTATGCTGTAATACGACAACTGGTCTATAAGACTAGAAATATGTATTTTCTACGACGAAAATCCACAGTCAGGTCAGACAAACCAGGTGACCCACGCAAGCCACCCTCTATAGTTTTATATTTTCCGCATACATTAGGGCAAGAAGGGCTGTCTCGTCACTGCTGTCCAAAGGGGAAGTGCACGCGCAAACGAACCGCCACTAAGCTGTGCCGCCACCTGCGTGCGTTTTCCTCCTGGTTCCGTTCTGATAAGGTCGGGAGGCGGTCTTTTTGTAGTTCGAGTTAGGTCTTACAGTCAAAATAATACCTTCAGTGTACTCCAGCGATGACTACACAGATGTGATACTGATCTATGGGGAGACGCACCGCAGTGCAGCTAAGGGCCGAAGGTTGTATTCACAACGTTTTCCAACGCCACATCTACCTTCTGCGCATGTTTTTAGACGTACCGAGATGTCTTTAAAGACCGTGTGAGCTTTCAAGGCACAACGTGCTGTGGAAAGACGAACCCGCGACGCACCCGATGTTGCCCGGAACTTTACTACGTGTTTTGGAGCTCATCCCACGCACGGTAAGCATAGCTTCAATTATGAAAAAAACGCTTACGTACAATGTAGTATAAACGAGAGTGTTAACATACTATTGCATTTACGTTGCAGCATTATTTGTACCTATAATAATAATAATGTTGTTATGGTCATTATTTTTAATATTATGAAAGTCATTAGATCTCATCCAGTAACACCTATTTGTCATCGTAGTTATGACAAAGAAGAGCTGCAGCTGACCTGAGGATATCGAGGTCTTCGATACAAAGGATTCTGGAGAAGCAAGAATGGCATCCCTTTAACCTGCACCTAACCAACGACTATATGGAAACGATTTCCGAAAACGGGTATCGTTCTGCAGACGTCTCGTAGATAAAGTACCTGTGAATTCGGTTTTCATCAGGTATATTCTGTGTGGAGATGAATGCTATGGTCCAATGACGCCACTGTCAGTAGACACAGTTTACATTACTGAGTTGCTGCAAATCCTCACTGGTTACTTCCACATCACATGCAAGCGCTCTGGAGTGTTAACGTATTGTGCGGCAGTCTAGGAGACCATATCATTAGACCTGTTTATTTGGCTCCCAGACTAGCTGGTCGGTTGATGCAATTCCTACAGAATGAGCTGAATCTTTGGCATCTCCTAGGAGACATCCCACGTCATTTAGCTTTGAGACACTGGTTTCAGCACGATGGTGCACCACCCCATTAGTGTAGAGGGGTTAGGGAATATCTCAACAATGTGCACCCAGAACGGTGGATAGGTCGCGGTGATTGAATTCGATGACCAGCGAGATCGCTTGATTTAACGCCCTTGGAGTTTTTATTATGGGATTGTATCAAAACCAGGGTTTACGAAACAGAACCGGAAAATACAGCTGTGTTAAAAGAACGCATACGTCATATTTGCTCCTCAGTGTCTGCAGAAATGTTAAGAGGTGTCCATGCTAACACCGGGAGTGCTTACATCAATGCATCAACAAGGCAGACATTCATTTGAACATTTGTATTATGAATAATGCAATTATAAAGCTCTGTCAGTCTATAACATAGGTTTAAAGAAACATCATTTATGATATTCATTCTTCTTTATTGTATTGAAGATGTGATAGCATTTATGTAATACTGCCAATTGTGAAGCATGAATTGGTGCGTTAATTGTTGTTAATAAATTAGCTGTCATACGTCGATATGCCTTGAAACACATAAGTAATAAGATTTGACTCTTGTGCGTATTGTTTTGGTCAGGGACAATCATTCTTCTGGATAGACACCTTTCTCGAGCCCAGGAATCGAACCTGGCACCTTACAGCAAGCAAGTTCTCTAGCGATGAGCTGTAGGACCAGATATAACTGTAAAGTGCGTGTTATCAAGTGCTGGTTTACGTTCAGCAAGGCCTTCTCTCTATTGCTGTGGAGCTTAGGCAGATTTTTCGACGTTTGCGGTATCCAGGATTAGCCAATGTCAACGAAGGACGGCGTGCGTGGGCCACCTGGTATTTGAATATTTTATCATGCACTCGAGATTGGTTACAAAGCCGAAATCATGATTGTGTACAATAAATGAACAATTAACAGTCAAATGCCGGAAATTTCTTTAAAAAATTAAATAAGATAGTAACTGGTCATTTATTTCAATATAAATTTATAATATAACACAAGTTATTAACTTTTTAAAATCTGTCAATAATCAATATTTAATGCAAGAAGTACGACAAATTCGTATGTAAGTAACTAAACATGTACGTTCTGAAATTGCTTCATTTTCAGAAACACACTTTTTATTCATCTCTCCTTAAAATAAGATACGTTATTTGCCTGTAAAACAGTTGGCAACCCCACTTATGGTTCGTGTATACTCGAAAAGGTTGAAAAAGTATGTGAATGAAACCACCCCAACCCAGAGACTGAGTGAAACTGCTGTAACTGTCAGAGACTTGTCAGTAGATTCCATCGCAGAAAGTGAAACCACTCAAACCCAGAGGAGTGAATGAAAGAATTAATATAGCTGACACAGCTGCAGAGACTAATTTCATTTGGTTTTTTTATTCGGCTGAAAAAACCGACTGAACGAAAAAACTATCGACTGGCCAATCGGTTACTGAAACCTGTCGGTTGTCCCATCACTATCTGCAATCGCAGATGTAGCAGCGCCATCTAGCGGCTGTCATCGACTTCCATACCTCCCGGAAGCGTTCAAACTCACCCGGTCGGGGTACCAGAGAAGTTTTAGTATTTCTCGTGCCCGACTGGAAGATCCGCTTCGCCTAGAGAGGGGTCATTTTCGTCGTTGTGCGTCTATTTACTGCACTCTGACATTCGGATCTTCAGACAGGGAGTACTCAAGAGAAAGTCATCAGGAAAAAAAAGGGGCATCCTGTGGATGGAGTGTGGAATGTTAGATCCCTTAATCGGGTAGTAGGTTAGAAACTGGAAGAAGGGAAATGGATTGGTTGAAGTTAGATGTAATGGGGATCAGTGAAGTTCTGTGGCAGGGTGACCAGGACTTCTGGTTAGGAGGATGTAAGATGAACATCAACAAAAGCAAAACAAGGTCAATGGAATGTAGTCGAATTAACTCAGGCGAAACTGGGGTATTTAGATTGGGAAACGAGACACTTAAAGTAGTAGATGAGTTTTGCTACTTAGGCAGCAAGAAAAGTGATGTAGATCGAACTAAATAGAAAACGGCAAGAAAAGATTTTCTGAACTAGAGAAATTCGTTAACTTCGAACATAAATTTAAGTTGTATGGGTCAACTGCCGTCTTTAGCAACCTCAATAAAAGTCCTGTTCAAACCAGACGCGTTTCACCTTATTTTAACGCATCTACAATGGTCACTGTAACAGTATCGTTTTTTTCTCTTACAGTATTGTTTGCTTTCATCATTAACAGTTCGGAAGCATTATTTATTACTATAAAGAGTTTTTATTCCTTTTATTATTTACGATTTCTCGTTTTTTACTCCATTCTTCTTCGTCTTCCACGTGTATGTGTAAAGTATCTGCATTTGCACAAAGTGTGTTCACTGCACTTAACACCTTTACACTTCTGTGCACTGCCTTCTCGTCATTTTACGTGTTTTGTTTTACTATTGCGGGATGCGTTCTTGTTTTGATAGTGGTGGAGGCGTCTGCTATCACTCTGTTAGTGTTTACATTTTCATATAGGAAGAGACAGAGAAAGAGAGATGTTTTTACTGTAAAGTACTTCTTTTTCCGTCTGTAAAGTACTTCCTCCTTAACAGAAGGAACAAAAAAGTGCTTTAAAGGAAAAACATCTCAATCTGTCTCTCTTTCACCCCCCCCCCCCCTACCACCACCCCCCCTCCCTCAACACACACACATGCTATCTCTCTCTCTCTTTCTCTCTTCGCAGCCACCACTATTAACACAAAAAAAAAAACACGAACGTATGCCGCAGTAGTAAAACAAAACATGCAAGATGACTAGAGGATACTGCACAGAAGTGTAAATGTGTTAATGCAGTGAAAGTGTTGCGTGCAAATGCAAATACTCAACAAATGCACGGCGAGGACGAAGAAAAATGGAATAAACAACGAGAAACCTTGAGTAATGAAAAGAATAAAATCTTTTAATACACACATCAACAAAAAAGTTTTGCATCACCCTGGTTCCCAGATTTCCTGAAGATAAACGTTGACTGTGGATATTGTAACGCAGACACAGCCCCTTCAATTGTTCAGAGATGTCACTTAACCCGCCGAAAGATGTAAACAACCATGCATGAGCAGCACCTATTAGACGGAGGGGGGACAGCCGATCAGTTCTAGTCATTCGGTCAGGAAGGAGATACGCGGTTCGTGTTGTGTGTCGTTCAACCATGCCTAGATTGTCAATATCGCGGTTCGATCGCATCCGCATTGTTACTTCGTGCCAGGAAGGACTTCAAATGAATCTGAGCACTATGGGACTCAACATCTTAGGTCATAAGTCCCCTAGAACTTAGAACTACTTAAACCTAACTAACCTAAGGACATCACACACACCCACGCCCGAGGCAGGATTCGAACCTGCGACCGTAGCAGTCCCGCGGTTCCGGACTGCAGCGCCAGAACCGCTAGACCACAGCGGCCGGCCCAGGAAGTACTCTCAACAAGGGAACTGTCCAGGTGTCTCGGAGTGAACCAAAGCGATGTGGTTTGGACATGGAGAAGATACAGAGAGACAGGAACTGTCGATTACATGCCTTGCTCAGGCCGCACAAAGGCTACTACTGCAATGGATGACCGCTACCTATGGAACGCCACTATGTTGAATAATGCTTTTCGCCTAGCCGCAGGACGTCGTGTTACGACTCAAACTGTGCGCAGTAGGCTGCATGATGCGCAACTTCACTCCCGACGTCAATAGCGAGGCCTATCTTTGCAACCACGACACCATGCAGCGTGGTAGAGATGGGCCCAACAACATGCCGAATGGGCCGCTCAGGATTGGCATCACGTTCTCTTCACCGATGAGTGTCGCATATGGATTCAACCAAACAATCGTCAGAGACGAGTTTGGAGGCAACCCGGTCAGGCTGAACGTCTTAGACACACTGTCCAGCGAGTGCTGCAAGGGGGAGGTTCCCTCACGTTTTGGGGTGGCATTATGTGGGGCCGACGTACGCCGCTGGTGGTCATGGAAGGCGCCGTAACGGCTGTACGATACGTGAACGCCGTCCTCCGACCGATAGTGCAACCATATCGGCAGTATACTGGCGAGGCATTCCTCTTCATGGACGACAATTCGCCCCCCCCATCTTGCACATCTTTTGAATGACTTCCTTCAGGATAACGACATCGCTCAACTATAGTGGCCAGCATGTTATCCAGACATAAACACTATCGAACATATCTGGAATAGATTGAAAAGGGCTGTTTATGGACGACGTGACCCACCAACCACTCTGAGGGATCGACACCGAATCGCCGTTGAGGAGTGAGACAATTTGGACCAACAACGCCTTGATGAACTTGTGGATAGTATGCCACAACGAATACATGCATGCAACAGCGCAAGAGGACGTGCTACTGCGTATGAGAGGTACCGGTGTGTACAGCAATCTGGACCATCGCCTCTGGAGGTCTCGCTGTATGGTGGTACAACATGCAATGTGTGGTTTTCATGAGCAATAAAAAGGTCGGAAATGATGTTTGTGTTGAACTCTATTCCAATTTTCTGTACAGGTTATGAGAAAAAAGGCATATTGTTACAGTGACCACTGAAGATGCTTTAAAGTAAAGCGAAACGCGTCTGGTGTGGATAAGAATTTTATTACCGTTGCTAAAGACGTCAGTTAACGTATACAACTTGTATATGTACAACTGCGGAAAAAAGAGGCAAAAAAAAAAGAAGACAACATGTATAAATTTAAGTGTGACGAAGTCTTTTCTGAAGCATTTTTCTGGAGTAAAGCCTTGTGCGGAAGTGAAACGTGGATGATAAGCAGTTTAGACATTGAGAAAATAGGAGCTTCTGAAATGTACTGCTACAGGAAAATGCTGAAGATTTGGTGGGTAGATGTCGTAAGTAATAAGAAGAGCCGGCCGGAGTGGCCGTGCGGTTCGAGGCGCTACAGTCTGGAACCGAGCGATCGCTACGGTCGCAGGTTCGAATCCTGCCTCGGCCATGGATGTGTGTGATGTCCTTAGGTTAGTTAGGTTTAATTAGTTCTAAGTTCTAGGAGACTGATGACCTCAGAAGTTAAGTCGCATAGTGCTCAGAGCCATTTGAACCATTTTTTTAGTGAGAAGATACTGAATACAATTGGGGAGAAAAGAATTACAACTTGACTAAAACAAGGGATCAGTTGATAGCACATATTCTAAGACGTCGAGGAATCGTCACGTGTTTAGTATTGGAGGAAGGTGTAGTGGGTAAAAGATGCAGAGGGACAGCAAGAGCCGAATGAAGTAAGCAGGTCCAAATGGATGTAGGTTGCAGTAGTTATACGGAGACGAAGAGGCTTGCACAGTATAGAGTACTGAGGAGAGCTGCGTAACATCAATCTCTAGTCTGAAGACAACAACAACATGTTCGCGGGGAGCAGCTCTTAGAACTTTGCATACACCGTATCTGCAGAGGAAGTGAGACTTCTGCTATTTCTCGCTTGTGGTGTCGCAGTTTCGGGCTTACTTTTTTCTGTAATAATAATGTCGTGTGGCCAGGGCCTCCCGTCGGGTAGACCGTTCGCCTGGTGCAGGTATTTCGAGTTGACGCCACTTCGGCTACCTGCGCGTCGATGGGGATGAAATGATGATTAGGACAACGCAACACCCAGTCCCTGAGCGGAGAAAATCTTTGACCCAGCCGGGAATCGAACCCGGGCCCTTAGGATTAACATTCTGTCATGCTGACCACTCAGCTATCGGGGGCGGACACGATTTTCCGTGAACAGAAGTAACAATGCTGTAAACATTTCATGTGTTATGGGGCTTTGAAAAAATTTACGAATGCAAACGTACATTGTTGAGCCAAAATATTACGACAACCTGCTTTGTATCGTGTTGGTCCAGCTTTGGAACACAATACTGCAGAAATTCTGCGCGGCGTGGATTCCATAAGTCCTTGATAATTTTCGGATTTAGATGAAATCGGATGTCTACCCACAGTTCACCACCTGGACTTCTACACATCTCTCTGCAATATCATGCTTCATAGGGACAGGAAAGTCTAGGTTAATAAACTGTGTATCACCCTTCCGAACATCTGAATGAAGTACAGATCGATCAAATTGTGCTAAATCAGACGAGTTTGGGCATATACCAAAATAAATTTATTTATATTTAGCGTTGTACGTTTATGAATTTGTCTGTTTAGCTGCTGCTGCTATTGATTAAGGGTTTGAAGAGACTGAAGACCTAAGACCATCTTTTTCTTATTCACGCCCCTGGGTGTTATCCGTGTACCCCATTTGTCTGCATGTAGAGTTAATCATATGAGCAAGTGTGAGAACCTTTTCTAAATATTTTCGTAGCGTGTATCTAAGGCATTACGTGGGCACCAGCCCGGTAGCCACCCACTGGGAAGAGAGAAACCGCCCACAAACCACTTCCAGGCTGGCCGGATCACCAGCCCTCGTTGTTAATATGCGAAGCGCATTCGATGTGGATCAGGTCCGCCACCCCGAATCCGGGAAGCGGCACGTTAACGCCCTCGGCTATTCAGGCGGGTTTAATGCTTTGGTCTACAATTCTTCATTCTGCACGTACCGGGCGCTGGTTAGAGCCCTCTCCAGAAACACCAAAGGTGAGCGAGAGTTGTAGCATATCGCACCCCAAACCACAGACCATAAGGCCTAGGTGGGGCCAGTGTGTCTAGGACAAATGCACGCTATGACACGGCACTCATCAGGTCCACGTCGTACGTGCAAGCGACCATCACTAGTATTCAGGCAGAATCTGTTTTCATCGCTGAAGACCACGGCGCGCCGTTCCATCTTCCAAGTGATTCTCTGCCAGCGCCAGTCGCGGCGTGCACGTCGATGCTGTGGCGTCAGTGGAAGACGGGCTAGAGATGTGCGTGTCCGTAGTCCCACTGCTAAAAACCGGTTTGCAACAGTTCGTATTGATGTGTCTGAGCTCACAAGCCGTCTTATCTGTGTTATGGTAGCTGTGCGACCTACCTCTACTGCCCTTCCAATATGGCGATCCTGGCGGGTGTCTGAACTGTGCGAACGTCCAGAACCTCGCCTTCGGATGTGGGAATGTTCACGTGATTGCGCAAATGACGTATGACGAAATGAAGAATTGGTTAACTCTCTGCTAACTTGTGGAGTAGTCATATAGATCAGAAGAATTCATCAAGAACTACAATCCTACCAACAGTTGCCAATTTCGGTTGAAAAATACAGGGTTTGTTGTGATTCATCGTAGAGTATTCCTGTTTTAGCCCCTATAGTTTCATGAAGTTCCGATAGGTGGCGGCGTCATACGTAGCCACTATAGTGGAGGCCGTTCCAAGCAGAGAGTTGTCATTGAGTTTCTTTTGGCAGAAAACCAGTGCATCGCAGATGTTCATAGGCGCATGTAGCTGTCTACGGAGACCCGGCAGTGAACAAAAGCACGGTGAGTTGTAGGGCGAGACGTCTGCCATCACCGCAACAAGGTCGTGGAAACGTGTCCGATCTTCCGCGTGCTGGCCGGCTGCTCACAGCTGTGAAACTGAAGAAACTATTTCAGCGTGTTCGTCGCCAGTAAAATGAAAACGAACTTCTCCTTCTCCATGAAAACGCAAGGCCTCACGCAAATCTGCGTATGCGAGAGGAGCTCACGAAACTTCATTGGACTATTCTTCCTCATCCACACTACAACCCAGATCTCGCACCTTCCTACTTCCATCCGTTTGGCCCAATGAAGGCTGCACTCTGCGGGAAGGGGTACTTGGATGATGGGGAGTTTATTGATGCGGCAAGACACTGGCTCCAGTAGAGTGGTACCACGCACCCATACAGGCCCTCCCAGTAAGATGGCATAAGGCCGACACACTTGGCGGAGATTATTTTGAAAAATAGGATTTTGTAGCCAAAAGAGTGGAGAATAATGTGGTGTACTGAAATCCTGATTAAAACCAACTTGCATTTAGAAAAAAAAAGTGTTGCATTCCTTATAGAACGCCTCTCGTAGATCTGCACGCTAGAATATCCTGTAAAGATTCTTCATCCTCGCATAACTACCGCAACCTACATACATTTGAACCTGCTTGTTGTAGTGAAGTCTTGTTCTCTCCTCTCAATGTTCATCCTCTACACTTCCCTCCATTACCAGGTCCACAATTCCTTCATGTCTCAGAAAGTCTCCTACCAGCCAAGGCTATCTTTTAACTAAGCCATGCCATAAATTTCCGTTTTCTTCAATTCGATTCAGTACCTCTTCATTAGTTTCAGGTCACTCACCCGATCTTCAGCAATGTTCTCTACCAACACATTTCAAAATCTTCTATTTTCATCTAGTCTGAACTATTTATCGCCCATGTTCCGCTTCTAGAGCAGGTAGCACGAATGTTTTCTAAACCATTACCTTTGTAGACACGTTCATTTTGTCAGTATCCTGCCATCATATTGGCACCAGCAGTGGGCTCTGCGGCCTGTCATCGATTCACAAACCGCTGTTTAGTACTGATAACAAGATTTTTTAAAACATTTGTCGTAGGTGAAGGAATTTAGTTTCCTCCAATAACATAACAGTCAATGGACTTGCCGCAGTGGTAAAACCGGTTTCAGTAAGGTCACCGAAGTTAAGCACTGTCGGGCTTGCCTAACACTTGGATGGGTCACCGGTCCAGGTCTACCGACTTCTGCTGGCAAACGGACTGCACTCAGCCCTTGTAAGGCCAACTGAGGAGCTACTTAACGGAGAAGTAGCAGCACGGTTCACGAAAACTGATACATGCTCAGCGTATGCGCAAATGGTGACGTCTGAGGGCTGAGGATGACACGGCGGCCGGTCAGTACCGTTGGGCCTTCAAGACTTGTTCGGACGGTGTTTGTTTGTGTTTTTTTTTAAAACGTAACAACGTTTACAAATTTTTGTAATAAGAAAAGCTCATTGTACAGGTAGTAAGGGGTTTAAGAACAAGTTCCGCACAGTCTGGGCCAGGTTCGTTTGATAGCACTGCATAAGTATTTTGCCTAAGACGTATCACTAGATATGTTTTGGTAGCTGTGGAAATCATTAGTTGAAACCGTGTTTAACACCTAAGGATTGCGAGCTTTCAAACAATTAAAAAAATGAAAGATGTGGTGTGGTGGCCCTCAACTATGTACTCTCAGACTCAAAGATGAATTATTAAAAGTTTTGGCTGGTTTTGTTGTCTAGGGGCTGGGATACGTAGTTCCCACATTACAGGCCAAATACTGCTGAGTCGACAGTATACAATATGAACACACACATGAATCGAATAGTCAAAGGTTCCTATCACTCGACAATTGCGAATTACGAATGTGGCATATAAATTAATAAATGAAAGACTGCAATTAAATAAAATCTGCAGGTACTATCTTAACGACTTTAATTGATGAGTACGATAGTAGAAGTACTTTTGAGAATGAGGTATATTTCTGCAAAACACTTATCGGTGTCGATGTCCACCAATTAAATAAAATATAAGTTGAATAACAGACAAACAATAGATTCCTACTGCACGTAATTAGTTATGAACAGCAACATAGCTCAAGAGATTCTGACTTCTAAAATGCACACTACGTCTTCACTGTAGAATCCACAGAAATCTCACAAGTGCACAAGTCAGCACTACGAAATATTTCTATCTGCCGCGACCACGCGCAAAACTCATAGACATATTTAAGCACATACGAAATACTGGATTAACATTTAAATACTTGAAATTAAATAAATATTCCTACGACTGGACCATAAACACGCTCTAACACATGTTATTAAGTACACCAACAAATGAAATAAACGTATGTCAAAGGAATAGAACAAAAGGTAGGCCAGTAGCCTAATGTCTCTGTGCTTTCTAAAACACAGTAAATATTTGATCAATTTCTGCATGAATAGTATATAGCGGATATAAACAAAGATATAGACGAATAAATATTTTTATAAGCATACTGCTACCGTTTTTTCGTGCAACTGCGTAGTACTTATGGCCTGACGCAATTCGTAGTAACTGGCCACTTTGACCTCCAATAACTCATGTACTATTCAAGTTACATGCCTGCAATTTGTACCAACTTAGGTTTATCCTAGTAGCTTTCTAAAAACACGTCGATCGACGAAATCGGATGAAGCGTTTAAATTTGAAAAATTCGTTGCTGGATGTTACTTGTATAATTTACCATCAGATAGTAAACTTTAAACCAATAAAGATATTGAAAATCTGATATCACCACCAGAATTGTCGGGCAAATAATGGTAATGTACATGTTTCTTTTCGAGGTATTTTGATTCATCTGGCTACTATTAATTTCTATACGAACTGTGAAATGTCTGCCTTTAAGGTTTCACGAAGTCCGCCATCTTTGGCACTGCCGGCATAGACATCTCCTTCATCGACACAAAGCACCGTCCTCGTCACAGCAGAATTCCCAGCCACGCGGCTGGACCCCTCTTGCTATGGCCAAACTTCCGGCACCAGGTGGCTGCTGTCGGGCCGTGACTTTGACGAGCGTCCTGTGTGGCCGCCTCAACTCCGAACATATAATATTTCCAGGGCGCCACAACTCTCGTTACCTCACAGGATACAGTACTGCTAAAGCTAGAATACGATTACCAACCGAAGACTGAGTTCATCCCCAAACTGAGGCGTATTAATAATACGGAAGCTAGTGGAGACAATATTTCCTTGCCTTCCTCCAGCGAGTACTGGTAGCCGTACACTCAAATGTATACAACACTGTGAATCCTTTGAACGATACAATTACGATCTCCTCCTGAACTAATAAATCTTCGTTTACAACTAATTAAAATTTGTAGAAATAACAGAAAATATAGATCACAAGCTTACGCTGCTATTGAAGTGACACGCGTGGTAGCACATTTGGCTAAAGACATACGATAGCCGTCCTTATTACTAGGTATGGTGTTTAGAGACAAAATAAATTTTCATGACATTCGAAATAATACTTACGAGGAACTGATTCAGAAAATCTTTTTCAAAGCGTGCAATCGCCAATGAATTTGACTTCTGTGGCAAAGGAAGTCTCTCCACCTTGTTTGGCACTTCCTCTCCTCTTGCTTTGACAGCAGGTTCTTAGTTGCGTCAAGGCGATATGTCACAGCTGAAGGAGTTTGATAAATGTCGCATTCTTCCACTTGATGAAGATGGATACTCTATCAGCCCCAATTCGCGAGCCCTAGGATACAGAGAATCTATGATTCGTCTCTGGGAGAAGAGGATGGTGGATGTTGGCCATGTCAAACATCGTCATTGCTCTCGACATCCACTAACTACCGCTGAGGATCAAGACATTACTGTACTCCACTGCAGTCATGAAGACCCTTTCAGGACGACCACAGAAATACGTCTCATCGAGAGAAGAAAATCAGCGGCTAAGGAAATGCCGAAAGAGCAACATAATTCTGCCAGATTAAACTTCGCACTGGCATACAGAAGGAAGCGGCTGTCGTACTGGCACCAAGTTATACACTGCCGGAAAAAATCACTACACCTGGAAAGACTATGCCTATTTTGATCCGATGAAAGCATATGCCACCTACGGGATAGAAGATATAGTGATAATGGTTTCAACGTCACCTGCCAAAAAATAGCGTAGTGCTATAGCTATCGGATCGTTATTTATGTCCATCCTTTTATAGCGAATGCTCACAGTCGGAAGGCTCAGTGTGGTGTAAACATGTGAAGCAAGCAGGTAACCATTCCACGGAGACGCAGTCGTTCTTCCTACAGCCAATTGATCGACTTAGAAAGGTGTCAAATTGTGGCTTTCCGAATGGCGGGTGGTCCTTTCGGAGAACTTCCACACAAACTGGACGTCATGCATCAGTTTTGCAGCAGTGCGAACATTCTCACACCTGTAGACAAGATCCTGCACGTTCATGCAGAGCAGATGCCGGATCGTCATTTTGGAAGGGCAGCAGTGCGAGATCGTACAGCTACCATAGCACAGATAAGAAGGCTTGTAAGACCAGACATATCAACACGAACTGTTACGATCCGGTTATTAACAGTGGGAGTACAGGCACGCACACCTCTTTTTCCACTCACGCCACAGCATCGACGTCCATGGCGCGACTGGTGCCGACTGATCACTTGGAAGACAGAATGGCGCGCCGTGATCTTCAGCGATGGAAGCAGTTTCTGCCTGCGCGTAAACGATGGTCGTTTGCACGTACGACGTGGAGCTGATGGGTGCCGTCTCGTAGAGTGCATTCGTCCAAGATACACTGGCCCCACCCAGGCCTTATGGTCTGCGGTCTGGGGTGCGATATGCAACAACTCTCTTTCACCTTTCGTGTTTTTGGAGGAGGTGCTAACCAGCTCTAGGTATGTGCAGAATGTTGTTAGACCCGTTATTTTGCCTTCTTGCAACAGGAAGGTGATGTGTTGTTCCAGCAGGATAATGCTCGCCCACACACTGTCCGTGGATCTCAACGTGATCTGCAAGACGTGCAACTACTTCCCTACTTGTCTACTTCTGGACTTGTCTCCAATCGAGCCCATGTGTGACATGATGGGACGAAAAGCGACTCGTGCGACTCGTCAACGAGCAGGAGTAGAGCAATGTATCTCAGGACAGTATTTGTCATCTGTACAGCCAACTGGATGTCAGAGTCAGCGCCTGCACTGCGGCCCGTGGAGGCTACACCACTTACTAAAATGGGTGTTTCATCATGGCTCAATACTTGGTACCTCAGAACAGCTTGTGTTATTGAGCTGTAATCATTTCACGTACTCCTTGTGCACTGTTACAACAATAAATCTTGAGTGAACTGGAAATCTCTGAAAGGGTGTACTAATTTTTTTGGGCAGTGTATGTACCGACGAGAATGTATTTTCTACTGCACAAAATGGTTCGGTTCATGTGTATCGTCCAAATGGAGAGAGATTCGATAGCAAAGGACTAGCAGAGACAAAGGTGTAACCGAATTTTTGTCACAGTTTTCGGATAGATATCAGCTAATAGTTGAAGTGTCTTGTGGTAACAATACAGTACGCTTTCTAGCGACTACTTCTAAAAAGTACTGGAGAACATGATGCTTCATTCTGTTCGTCACATATTATCTGGAAGCAGAATACTCTTCCAATATGGTCGTTTTCCTAGTCCACAGAGCGAGCTATGTAAAACACTGGTTTGAAATGAACGGAGACGTTGATCTGTTGAACTAGCCTCCCAGAGGTGTTGATCGAAATCTTACAGAGCACATGTGAGCAAAGATGGAGAAAATTATTAGGAGTAGAAAACATGCACTAACAGCCAAGGCTGCACTGTTCGAAGCAGTTCATGATGCGTGGGAAGAAATATCGCAGAATAACAGATTCATCCGGAATCTTGTGGCCTCTGTTCCCCAGTGGCTAAATCCTGTTGTAGAGGAGGATGCAAACTGGACACGGTACTGAACCTGTTGTGTTGTTAGGGATATTATTTAAGACAAATGAATGTTTTATTTTCTGTTCCATTACTTTTCTGGAACATTTACGCTGTGTTGTGGTCTTCACTCCGAAGAATGAGTTGACGCAGCTCATGCTACTCTATCCTGTGCAACCCTCTTCACCTCCAAATAACTATTGCGACTTACATCCTTCTGAATCTACTGACTATAGTCATCTCTTGGTCTCCCTCTACGTCTTCTCCCATTTCTATAATACTGCCTTCAAGTACATCTCCTTTGTATAGACTCTCTATATACTCCTTCCACCTTCCAGCTTTCGCTTGTCTGTTTAGTACTGGTTTTCCATCTGAGCTCTTGATGTTCATACATGTGCTCCTCTTTTCACCAAAGACCTCTTTAATTTTTCTGTAGGTGGTATCTGTCTTTCCCTAGTGATACATGCTTCTAAATTTGTACATTTTTCCTCTAATCGTACATGAATAGACATTTTTCAATTCCAGTCGATTTCATTTTTGGACGTTTGTATACACTTTTACCTACTTCATTTGCTGCATTTTTAAATTTTCTCCTTCCTTGAATTAAATTCAATATCTTTTGTGTTATCCAAGGATTTCTACCAGGCCTTGTCATTTTACTTATTTGATCCTCTGCTGCCTCCACTATTCCATCTCTCAAAGCTACCCAATCGTCTTCTCCTGTATTCCTTTCCCCTGTCCTAGTCAGTTGCTGCCTAATGCTCCATCTCAAACTCTCAATAACCTCTGGTTCTTTAAACTTATCCAGGTCACATCTCCTTAATTTCCGACCTTTTTGCAAATTCTTCAGTTTTAATCTACAGCTCACAATCCATAAATTAGGTCAGAGGCCACACCTGCCCCTGGAAATGTATTATAGTTTAAAATCTGGTTCGTAAATCTCTGTCTTACCATTATACAACCAGTCTGAAGCTTTCCAGTGTATTCCGGTCTCTTCCACGTATACATCCTTCTTTCATGATTCTTAAACCAAGTGTTAGCGATGAATGAATTATGCTCTGTGCCAAAGTCTACCATTCTTTCATTCTTTTGCACCTTCTGTCAGACAGTTTCCTTTTCCATTCTTTTCACCTAGTTCATATACATCTCCTTATTTTTCTTCTCTTCCTCTTGCTACTACCGAATTCCAGTCACCCATTGCAATTAAATTTTCCTCTCCCTTAACTGTCGAATAATTTCTCTTATTCCATCACACATTCTTTCAATCTCTTCATCATCTGCGGAGCTAGCTGACATATAAACTATTACTTTTGTGGTGGGTGTGGGTTTCGTGTCGATCTTACGATAATGCGTTCATTATGCTGTCCATACTAGCTTACCCACATTTCTCTTTTCTTACTCATTATTAAGGCTACTCATGCATTACTCCTGTTCGATTTTATATTTATTATCCAGCGTTCACCTAACCAGAAGTCCTGTTCCTCCTGCCATCGAACTTCACTAACTCCCCCTATATCTAAATACGACCATTCCTCAGCCCTTTTTAAATTTTCTAACTTACTTGCTAGATTAAGGGATCTAACATTCGACGCTCCTATCCGTAGAAGTCCAGGTTCGTTTCACCCGATTACAACATCCTCCTGAGTGCGATATTACAGTGCCTGTGTTGTTCATAAGTACGATGTGGGGTTTCTGGGACATGGATGCATGTCCGGAGGAACATTACACCGAACTTCTGGACAACACGGGCACTGCAATAGCGTATTTATTAGCCGACATCGGGCAGGCAACTTCCAGTTAAAATGTTTCCTCTGTACGGGAATATACGTAATGAATGTACGAGTGGAGGCTGTAGACTTATGGTTGACGATGTATGAAGTTTTGGTCTGATCGTGAAATATGCTTGGTTAGCCTCTGGCACCGGCACGGTAGCTCAGCGTGTTCTGTCAGAGGGCTAGCTGCCCTCTGTAATAAAAAAAGGTGAGTGGACGGATCAACGATAAACCTCAACAAGTGTCATGAGACGTCCGCATCGAACAAATGCAACGAACAATGATGAACAAACGAGATCAACAAAAAAAAGCGGTTACGGTGGTTGACTGTGAAGCTGGCGAGCAGTGTTCAAACCTACCTTGCGCCAATTAAATAATGGTAAGGCGACCGATAGCGACAAGCTGGAAATCCCGGTTCGTGTCCCGGTCCGGCATAAAATTTCCTTGTGCTCATCTCATCATACAGCTGGTGGTTGCGCTTAAAACTGCGAATACATTTCATATCTTCCTGACTAGTTACCGCCCGGAGATTCAAATGAGGGACTCTTTTACCTCCGGCATCTTTTACGCAAGAGGATGCCATCGTCTTTTAACCATACACCAGAGTTGCAAGCCCTCGGGGAGAATTATGGCTGTAGTTTCCCTTTAGTTTCAACCGTTCACAGTACCAGCACAGTAAGGCCGTTTAGGTTGATGTTAAGAGGCCAGTCAATCAACCAGACTGTTGCCCCTTCAGTTACTGCCTCTCCGCAGGAACCACACGTTTGTCTGGCCTCTCAACACCCTTCCGTTGCGGTTGCACCTACGCTACTGCTCTTCTATCGTTGAGGCACGCAAGCCATGGGATCAAGAGCAAGGTCAATGGTTGAACAAAAGAAAAGTTCTTTTGTCTTAATCATTTAAAAAAAAATGAAGGTGTAATGTAACTAAATCACAAATGTTTGGGCAACAGTCGCTAAAACGTTTGTTTCAAAGAAGAAGTGAAGAATATACGTATAAGTCAGAGTAACACCAGTTCACTTTCCTCAGTCGTTCACACAACTACGGATTTTAAATTATTTTACGTGCATGGAACAAGAAGACCGAGACCAATATGAAAACAACTGCTTTTCACTTGGTGCATGACTTTACTACCGATCAAGGTATTGAAGAGAAACCATACAGTTTTCTTACGTCAAGAACAAGGTATCATATTCATTTGTGCTTTCTTTATTTACATGCAGGCAGGAAGCCAACGCTGACTGTAGCATAAAAGAGAGATCTTTTACTTTTCAAATACCAAACAGAAAGCGTAGTACATAAAGGGAAAAAGTGGTGAAAAGCCTGCGATGTACACGTAAAGTAGGGTGTTTGAATGCACTGATCAGTTACATAATAATGAATGCTGTCAACGCAACAATTGTCGTTGTCGTCCTAAACTATTAACTCTACCCACGAATTGAAATATACGTAAGTGACACGATCCGAAACCACTACTATAGAACAGTAATTTACCAATTTGACCACTACAACAGTCGAGAATTTCTGCAAGGTATGATACGGTGTGTGAGGTTACTCCTTTGGTTAAACACACAGAATAGCAAGAGGAACGTAGGCTGAATCACTATGTGAATCTAACTTTCACTTCTAAAGTATGCCACTTCGTAAAGATTTGACAAAACACCAGGTCGCCGGCACCCCGCACAGCGGCTAAGACAGAATCGATTCTTAGGCGGCAATAAACATGACAACCCTCACAATGCTGTGTCTGGCAATCTCCACAATCTGGCCAGTGACCACACCGTAAGATATGGACGTTAGTAGAAGAAATGTTATCACCTGCTAGAGCCATTCAGTGTCACGTCGGCTAGGGGATTTGGTGGTAAACTGGGCTGAGAAGCGTATTGAAGTGTACTCAGTATACTCGTTGTAGTGCACTCCGCCTGTATACTAAAGTTATATATCTAACGCATGCAGAATCATAATTTCATATTTAATCACTACACTTAAGCAGTCTACTGCAAAAATGTTTTCGCGACAGAAATCTAGGTTGGGTGTCTCTGCTTGTGAATGCTTTCATGCTCCAGGATCCTCTCCCAACACAGTGGTCGTGGGCGCTGTCTGTGGCCAACGGCTCCCTAGCCGCCCAGGTGATGTCTGTGTGTCGCAGCGACTGCTTGCGATCTACGGCGTAAGCTGCTGCTCTTGTTTTGACCGGTATACATCCATAATTGCTGTGTAAGTCTTCACTGAAAAAGACTATGATATAGCCGGTGAAAGCGGCGCAGCATGTCTTCGATGGAAACTGCTTTCAATTCCATGATCGGAGTTACGAAGAATATTAGCTGATTGAAAGCGACGCAGTGTGTATTCTACTATATTTTGTCAGATCTATTTGTTTTGAGGATGCCGAGTGTCGGAGGATGTGACAACTTAACAGCTGATAACGCAAGTGCCGCGCGGGGTAGCCGCGTGGTCTCAGGCGTCTTGTCATGGTCCACGCGGCTTCCCCCGTCGGAGGTTCGAGTCCTCTCTCGGGCATGGGTGTATGTGTCGTCCTTAGCGTAAGTTAGTTTAAGTTAGATTAAGTAGTTTATAAGCTTAGGGACCGATGACCTCAGCAGTTTGGTCCAATAAGACCTTACCACAAATTAAGAAAAAAAAAAAACCGGAAGTATCATAAAATTTCGACACACGAATTGCAAAAAAATGGTTCAAATGGCTCTGAGCACTATGGGACTTAACATCTATGGTCATCAGTCCCCTGGAACTTAGAACTACTTAAACCTAACTAACCTAAGGACATCACACAACACCCAGTCATCACGAGGCAGAGAAAATCCCTGACCCCGCCGGGAATCGAACCCGGGCGCGGGAAGCGAGAACGCTACCGCACGACCACGAGCTGCGGTCCACAAATTGCAAAGTTATGCATGTGACAACGGGTCGTGTAACTGATCAAGTGAGAATCTGTGAAGCTTATGATCTACCACGATGATTAAAGGTATCAGAAAATGCAAATGAATTGTGCATCTATCTTACGACGAATGTTTGTTGTAACGGAAGAAAAAGGTAAACTATTTGCTTACGTCATAATTGTGTAATACTTCATATGGTCACGACCGTTTTCGGCTGCTGAAGAACATATTCACATGTGAACTAGTTGGTTTCAATAGAATCAACGACGTTTGTCACCGAAATGCCATAACATTAAAATAGGTTAGGGCAATATATCTGCTCTTATAAAGAGCAAGGAACTAAAAAACCGGCTTACTCAGACATCAGTAACCAATAATATACTCCCATATTTGGTATGTGCTCTCAAGTGTCATATACAGGTAGCATTCCAAGACACTCACCTTGGTGTGAAAACATGGGGATGGAAGTGGAAATGTAAGGACAATCGATGGACAAATTATTCGATATCACTCAGTAAGCAAATAGTATTTATAAGGAGAATGTATCTCTTCCGATGCAGATAAAAAGTCTAAAGGTATCAACAAGGAGTAACCCTGCTACTCCATACGTTTTTCACCTACAGATTTAACACAGACAAATGCTGCACAACGTGTATATTGCTTCCATAACATTTGTCTGGGTTGAGGATTCCATAAATAACGAACAAAACACAAATCACTGTCATTAATGATCTCTTCAAGTGTTTTCAGAGCTTGTCTTGTATTGTAACTCAGAAAACAGACCCTTCTGGTTATTGCTATGAGGTATTGTATCGAAGCTGTGAGATGGCTTAAGATGCAGAACTTCTCTTAAGGTTCCGTCAGTGAATTTAGTTCTTGTCGTTTGCAGAGCGAATAAAGAAAACGAGAAAAAAATTATTAATGGCGAAATCTCTCCAGCTAGATCCGAACTGCCGTCAAATGCAACCTGTGCACCATTAAGCGAGCGCCTTACCGCCACGTCGACAGGAAACCGCTGCAGCAATCCTTTTTTCGTTACTGCCATTGTGCCTAAGGTAGACTGCTCGGAACAAGAAAGAAGAGAGCAGTCGTAGCTTAAGTACTGGATGTAGTGGACTGACCCGACAGCCAATCCACTAGGACGGGTAGCCGAAAGGCACGCGTTTAAACTCACGCAGGCTGGCGTGAGGTCTGAAACAGGATACGTAATGAATGCTATAAAGTACGTAGCTTCTGGAATACTTAACTTTAATCCATAATTGTATAACATCGCTCTTGATGATACATGCTTCATATAATAAATATCAATTGAATACGGCGCCTTGCTAGGTCGTAGCAATTGACTTAGCTGAAGGCTATGCTAACTATCTTCTCGGCAAATGAGAGAGTCTTCGTCAGTGCAGCAGCGCTAGCAAAGTCGGCTGTACAACTGGGGCGAGTGCCAGTACGTCTCTCTAGACCTGCCGTGTGGTGGCGCTCGGTGTGCTATCACTGACAGTGGCGACACGCGGGTCCGACATATACTAATGGACCGCGGCCGATTTAAAGGCTACCACCTAGCAAGTGTGGTGTCTGGCGGTGACACCACATTCCTCCCCCGCAAATCGGCGTACGGTTGTGTGATAAGGCTTCCGCCCGCCGTGGGGAGGACCCCATGTTGACGTATGCGACGAGGTGGGGAGCCTAACAACAGGCGAGGCTGTGCCACCCGCACCCTGCCATTCGGTCCGAGGGGAGCTAGGAAACGCCTGAAAACCTAGTCCAGGGTGCACGCCAACAGGCAGTGTATGCGCCCTTAAAGAGACAGGAGGGGCCGAAGATTCGACCTCCATCGCGTCGGGGTACCCGACGGGCGAAGACGACATCTGGTCCGGAGCGGGCAAGAGTTCCAAGTCGGAGGACATCTGGTCACGGGAAGCGATCGGCGGCGCATGACCCAGGGAGGCGCCCGGCGGCTGCAGCGACGCGTCCACCGCGGGCAGCGCCGGCGGGAGGACCGGCGGCGGCGGCGGCGCGTCGCCATGGGGCAAAATGGAAGGCAGCGTCGGTAACACCTGGGGATGAGGCGAGCCAGTAGATGGGTCCCCAGGGCGCTGACCGGACGGCACCGTCGCTGAAAGCAGACGGGGAGCGGCAGAACCCGTGCGACGACAGAGGCGCAGCTGATTGAGATGCCGACGCACCTCACCAGTGGCCCCCAAAACCAGATGCATAGCGCGGCCGAGGCAGCGAAGAATGCGCCCTGCGAGCCAACGCCGTGAACCTCGATAGTTGCGATAGTATACAACGTCGCCTGGAGCAAAAGCAGGTGGCTGCCGCTGCACAGGAACCTGATGCGGTGGATGTAGCAAAGACATCAAGGTTCGATGAGGACGACCGTGGAGCAACTCAGCCGGCGAGCGACCATCTCGTGGCTGAGAGCGATACGAGGACAAAAGGAGCAATAACGCGTCCTCCCGAGAATGCGACTCTTTCAACGTCAACATCTGGGACTTGAAAGTTCGGACCAAACGTTCAGCGGCACCGTTTGACTGAGGCGAAAACGGCGCAGATGTCAGATGTTGAATACCATTGGCCTTGCAGAATGACTAAAATTCTGCGGACATGAATTGTGGGCCATTGTCGGAAACAATAGTTCGTGGAAGACCTTCAATGCAAAAGATAGCGGATAACGCTTGGATGGTGGCAGATGTCGTCAGGGAAGACATCCGGACAACAAAAGGAAAATTACTGAATGAATCGACCAGAACCAACCATCGAGCAGTCCAGAATGGACCAGCAAAATCGATGTGTAAGCGTTGCCAAGGGGAAGTGGCTTGTGGCCATGCAAAGAATTTCCGCGGTGGTGCGGATTGTTGTTCGGCACACGCCATGCAAGAAGAGCACATATTCGTAATCGCAGCATCGATTCCGAACCAAGAACAGTGCTGACGAGCAAGTTGTTTCGTTCGCACTATACCCCAATGTCCTTGGTGGAGAAGCCGTAAGACAGAGGACTGTCTTGTTGCGTAGCAACAATACGCAAAACGGTAGCAAGGACAGGGTCAGCAGCTGTGGCTGTAGCTACACGACGAAAATCAATCGGAAACGATTCGACCACGTCATCGGTTTCCGAATCAATGAACATGCAAGCAAGTTCGGAGGAATCGAATGCTCTATCCTCAGCAACAGGCAAACGGGACAACGCATCGGCGTTTCGGTGCTTAGCAGTGGACCGATACAAGATATCGTAGCGGTACTGCGAGAGGAAAATAGACCAGCGAAGGAATTTCTGCGCTGTACGTGGAGGTACAGGCTTGTTCGGATGAAAAAGCGATGTCAAAGGTTTGTGGTCTGTGATGATTATAAAGTGACGACCATACAAGAAATCATGAAACTTAGTAACACCAAATACGAGAGCCAAAGCTTCTTTCTCTATCTGGGAATAATTTCTTTGCGCAGACGAGAGCAATTTGGACGCAAAGGCAATAGGACGATCATGCGATCCATCTTTGTGCGCAAGCACAGCACCGATCCCGAAATCTGATGCATGTACCATCAACAAAAGGGGTTTCTGGGGATCGAATGGCGTAAGGCAAGTATTGGAAAGCAACGCCGATTTCAACTGGCGAAAGGCGCGTTCGCATTCCGTCGTCCTGACGAACGGAACACCTTTACGGCGTAAGCAATGAAGCGGAGCTGAAATGGAAGAGGCATGGGGAACATAATGATGGTAATAATTTTTCCCAACACACTCTGTAGCTGCTTCAAATTCTGCGGCGAAGGCAAGTCCTGTATGGCACGAAGGTGCTCTGGACTCGGATGTATGCCTTGTGCATTGATTACATGTCCCAAATATGGTAAGTCACGAGCAAAAAACACACATTTGTCCTTCCGCAAGCGAAGACGATTTCGTCGCAAGACCTGAAATTATGTCCTGAGATTGGCTAAATGTTCTTCTTCCGTCTTTCCGGAGATCACAATATCGTCCAGATAGTTTGCTGCAGTAGGGACCGACGCACAAACAGTTTGCAGATATTGCTGAATCAATGCAGGGGGCGGATGCACACCCGAATGGCAGTCTTTTGAATCGATACAAACCAAGATGCGTGTTAACCATCAAAACCCGCTGGGTTTCGTCGTCCACCGGTATTTGCAAGTACGCATCTGCTAGGTCCAACTTCGAAAAATATTTACCCGGGCACAGTTTGTCAAAAAGATCTTCCGGGCGGGGTAAAGGAAAAGTTGCAATCACTAGTTGTGGATTCACTGTAGCTTTGAAGTCCACACAAAGTCTCAATTTTCCGGAAGGTTTGTGCAAGATTACCAAGGGTGACGCCCAGAGAGAAGCCTGCACACGTTCAATTACACCTCGTGATTCTAAATCGTGTAATGTTCTTGCGACCTCATCACGCAATGCGTGAGGAACATTGCGCGCTCTGAAAAATTTCGGTTGCGCCTTTACTTTCAGTTCCAAATCTGCTTTATAGTTCTTAGCGCAACCAAGGCCTGGTGCAAAAGTGTCTGCAAATTCTTCACATAGACGAGAAACACTGGCTGAAGGCACAGTCTGGTTCACTGATAGGACCTGATTGACCATAGACAAGTTAAACAACTGAAATAAATCTAAACCAAACAAGTTCACTGCAGAAGAAGAACGAAGGACGTAAAATGACACAAGTTTTGTTTGTCCCTTGTATGTTGCAAGAAGGCTGCACTGTCCTAACACAGGGATATGATGTCCTGAATAACTATGTAACTTAACATTTGCGGCACGCAACGGTTTTGTGCCCAGTTGTTTGTACGTGTCTTTATTGATCAATGAAACTGCAGCTCTGGTATCGAGCTGGAATGGGATCACGTTGCCATTAATGTCCAAGTCTACAAAAAGTTTATTGTCCTGCTGATGACAAGAGCGACTGTTTTGTGCAACGTGAACAGACACTGGTACAGAATCACTTGCGACGTGATGTGAGTTCCGTCGACGTCGACGCACACTGTTTGTGGGTCGAACACAGTCACTGGTAGAGAGAGTGGCACTGGGCGGAGTGGAATTAACTACATGAATTTCCATGGGCGAAGGTTCACGAGCCTGAGTATTCTTGGTTCGATTCCGGCGTGAAGCATAGGGCCTGGAATGGTTTTTAGTGTCCGATCTGAGCTTTTTCTGGCAAACACTATGAACATGTCCTTTTTTATTACAGAAAAAGCAAATAGCCTGGCGTGACGGGAAATTCTCACGCGAATGTCTAGTAGCACACTGCGGGCATGATTTCATTGCATTTGCATGCTTGCGCGGCACACGTGGCTGTGCAGACGTGCACGAGGGCTGTTTACCGTTCCGTGCAGCTCGCCCGGCGGCCGGTTAATGTGACACACAGCTGGCGAAGTTTCAAATGATTCCTGAGCAAAGTCAAGTGTGTCTTGCCTATCCAATATGTCTATCACTTGTTGAAGGGAGGGATTGACTAGTTTCAAAATCTGTTCCTGTATACGAACATCAGAAACGTTCTGTGCAATTGCATCACGCACCATAGTATCTGAATAAGGGAGTCCACATCCACACTCGAAAGCACAATCCCTAGTAAGGCCTTGCGAAGTTGCAACCCACTCCCGATTAGTTTGACCGGCCGTACGTTGTGTACGAAAGAACGTATACCGTTTTGCAACTACATTGACTGATTCTTTGAAATATGCATCTAATGCAGACAAAATTTCGTCGTAGGACAGAGTTGCTACGTCGCGTCGGGGAAATAATTTCACTATCACACGGTACATCTGCACCCCTACACACGACAATAAGTGAGGCTGTCGCTCGTTACCTTGAATTCTGTAGGCGGCGAGATGAAATCCAAATTGGCGTGACCACTCCGTCCAGCTTTCCATTGCCGCATCAAACTGACGAAAAGGTGGTGCAACTGCGTGGTGTGGGTGCGGCAGCTGTGAAGCGGCGGCTGCCGCATCGTTTTGCATCACATGTTGACCCTGGACGAGCTGTCCAAGGGCATCCAATAAGGCCTGCGCCTGCTGATTCTGCAAGCGATAAAATTCGGACAGTACATCTGGAGATTGTGGCGAAGCCATGACACAAGTAAATTAGTTATGTATAAAGGAGACCGTTTGTATCCGAGTCGCCAACTGTAGTGGCGTGGCTAGACAGCCAATCCACTGGGACGGTTAGCCGAAAGGCACGTGTTTAAACTCACGCAGGCTGGCGTGAAGTCTGAAACAGGATACGTAATGAATGCTATAAAGAAAAGTACATAGCTTCTGGAATACTTAACTTTAATCCATAATTGTGTAACATCGCTCTTGATAATACATGCTTCATATAATAAATATCAATTGAATACGGCGCCTTGCTAGGTCGTAGCAATTGACTTAGCTGAAGGATATGCTAACTATCTTCTCGGCAAATGAGAGAGTCTTCGTCAGTGTAGCATCGCTAGCAAAGTCGGCTGTACAACTGGGGCGAGTGCCAGTATGTCTGTCTAGACCTGCCGTGTGGTGGCGATCGGTCTGCTATCACTGACAGTGGCGACGCGCGGGTCCGACGTATACTAATGGACCGCGGCCGATTTAAAGGCTACCACCTAGCAAGTGTGGTGTCTGGCGGTGACACCACACTGGACATTCATCCTGCGGACAAACAATGAATTTTACATACTCATTGACACATCGCAAATGCAAATCGTTCGGAATATTTAATCGCGATAACAAGAAGGTATAACGGGAATGTAAACGGATAGCTCAGTGACCCGGGAGTAAGTAGAAGACTACAGAATCGTCAGTCCCTTCCTGCTATGTTGTCAATTTCCGTCTACACTAGATTAAAAATTATCCGAAGTGCTCGAGTCATGGGCGGCCATACGATAGTTTGTGGGGTGGAGGGGGAGATAGACCAGGGGTATTATGTATGTCTAATATTTTGCAAGACGAATGTTGACATGAAAGTAACCATGAAAATGTTCCAGCTCCGACTCTGTTAAAAACCTGTTTAATACCGGCTTCTAAGCCATTTTTCTAAGTCACTTTTCCCCTTCCGTGAGAGGTAAAGGTAGCGGAGCTGTCCGCGCCCCCCCCCCCCCCCCCTCCATACCTTTGCCAGCGGGTATGGGCACCCTTCGCTCTAGTAACTAGGTTCAGAGACTAAATTTTAGATAGGAATATCACTGTCAACCATTATGCAACCTACACCTCAAATTAAGAACAGGAGAAGTTTTAGATAGGTTGAAACGTCCCCTTTGAACAATTATACATGACTGTGCTTAAACTAACACACAATATTTTTTAGCGCAACGCAATCTGACTTTCAATAATCCCTACAAAAGAATGGCCCTGACTAACATTAACCTATACCTTTAACAAATCACTTAACTCACAAAAATCTTCGTTACTCGAACTACTGCAATACAGCGAGCGCCACTACTGCCAGCTAAATAAAAGATTCAAACTACGGAAGGCACTAACTACTGATAGGCATAGTTAGCAAATGAAAGATTTTGATAGAGAACAAACAATGTATTTACCTTAATAGTCATAATATATATAGTAGTTCATGACATCCAGTCTTACAAATTTCAAAACTCCGCCATCTCTCTCCCCACATCCACCACTGCTGGCGGCTCACCTCCAACTGCGCAACGCTACGCGCTGTACACATCCAGCTACCCAACACTACAATGACAGACTACAATGCAAACTAGCCACAGACTGCACACAGCACAGCCAGTGATTTTCATACAGAGCGCTACGTGGCGTTACCAATAAGAAAACCTAAACAGCCTACTTACATAGCCCCCATGCTCCCCACAAAAAAAAATTTACAAATTGTTTTGGGCACTGGCCAATACAGATTTGAAAAAATTTTTCATAGCAACAATAACAAAGATATCAAATGCACACACTTATTGATACAATGTTGGTCATAAGCTAAAATTTTCTCACAGTCCATAAAGACAGTCCTGATCATTCATCTCAGTAAAATTGCAGTGCTTTTCTCAAAGCCAGAGCAGTAAAAGAAAATGCACACGGAAGTAGTGGAATTCCATTCAGTCTTGAAGAAGTAGTGTTGTCCTTCCAACGGAAAGACAGTGCTGACTCTCGACATGCAGACAGGTAATGGTCCACAACAGAGGAAACCCACAGCAGAGTCATTCGACGTTTTAAAGAATATTGGTAGGTAGGTCATCACAGAGTAGACCCACTGTAGTCCTGGTAGAGATTACGATATTGGTGGGTCACCAGAGGTGCAGACCCACTGCAGTCCTTGTAGAAATAATGGTACTGGTGAGTCAGCAAAGGTGTAGACCCACTGTAGTCCTTGTAGAAATAATGGTATTGCTGGGTCATCATAGATGCAGACCCACTGTAGTCCTTGTAGAGATGGCCAGCAGCCATCTGTTGTGACTGTGCAGATACACAATCACCATTGAAGAGTCTTGCGGATAATATAGCAAGTCCATAACCACCACTTGTGCACTCACAAAGTGTTTGGAATTGTCCTTAGAACCAGCGATGCTGTTGTCCAGTCCCTTGCTGAATTATTAACACACGTGCAAACACTAACAGTCGCTACTTCTCACATATTGTCCATATACTATGATCAACAGAAACGTGTGCAATGAAATTGAACTTACAAGTTAATAATACGATGAACTGGTGTCAATTACAATTTTATAACATAAGAATACAATTACAAAGGTACAAAATACATCATTAAAGAACATAACAATACAGATAACATTTGTAGTACAAGCTTTACAAAAGAATAGAAATAACATATACATCAGTGTTACAGGAATTATGACATGAGTACATACATAAAAGATCAGAATAACTTTCGAAACATCAACTTCACACATGAGCATTAAAACAAAACAGAATAAATAATGTCTAAACATCTTTACAATGAAAATAACATATTATCAGAAAAATTCTACAACATAACTCTCATCAGATAAACACATAAAGACAGGAAGAACACAAATACCCAAGGGTACACAAACACATAGTGGGATAACACAAGGAAAGGACAGGGTTTTTTTTACTGCAGTATTTTGCAAACAAAACTTTCTTTACTTCTCGGAGATCTCCCTATCTATACCTGCTTTCTGTACTTATATGTTCACACATTTCTTACCTCATTATTTATTTTCCATTATCTTACCTCATCATTTATTTCCAAGAGAATCCTACCTAAACCTGTTGTCCCTAAACCCTACTTTTTTGTTCATATCCTCTTTCAAAATACTTTTTTGGCCAAACCATTTTCTTATAGCTTCTCAATGCATTTCTTCCAATTCATCACAACTCGTTCTCTTATATAGCCTACGCCATCTTAAGCTAATTTAAATCTACTGAGCTCAGATGCTAAACTAAGGGACGAGGCAATGCAGCAGCACAAAACAATTAATACAAACAGTAATGAAAAAAATTCAAATTGGCAGAGCCAGCAGCGTAAATTAGCAAAGCAAATGCAATATTACAACTAATATAAGGCAATGTGCAGCAAACAGGAAAAATAAATCCGTAGTAAAAATGGCTTAACAGAGTAATACATAGTGAAATTCAGTAGCACTATGCCTGGCAAACAGCAGCAGCAAATGCAATAACTTATACCAAAATATGACAAAGCTCAAGCAGAAAGAATATTACACTAAAAATGGCCATGTCTAATACCTATGTCACATCTTAACACTAGGGTGATGCATCACCTTTACTTACTGTACCAGAAATGTACCAAGTCATTGACAAAAATTATCTATGCACTTCCTGTGAAGGGAAATGTCTTTTGTGCTCCCTCGTTTTTTTTTTTTTTTTGGAAGTAGATCATTAAATTATTTATTTACTGGATCTGTAGGCATAAAATATCTATATTAGTACATCTATAAAATTTTATTTTAACCAATGCTGCAGTGCAGCTAGAAACTAAACTAGATATTAAACAAAATAGGCAAAGCAAGGTGTGAAACGTCACTCACTAGCCATATGGCATTTCATAATGCAGTAAACAATCTTTCAACTAGCAAGACAATAGATGTGAAATGTTTCTCATCATTTCATGAGGCATGTTAGTAAATGTCATAAATTACGAGCTCCAGAGTGTAATCATGTTTTCAAGTTTGAGCGTGTCGTATTTCCGATGCTTTCCATAAAGAACTGTCAATAGCAAGGTTAATAGTCTCTCTTTTTTTTTCTCCACCTGTGCCTCTGAAAGCCACACACTAATGGCTTTTTTCCAGGCATCTGTCGCGCAGCTGGGTGCCCACGACGCATTACGTGAAGGTGGTCACTTAACTTTCTTGCCGAAATCTTTATGACAGCAGTTTCCGCTACAGTGACAGTCTCATATAAAAATATTTGACAGGTCAAGAATTTGCGTAACAAATCTGTAGAAACAAAATCCTATTGATATAACAGTGTCCAAAAATTTTTCGTCGGCATTGTAATACATTCACGCATTTACATACATTTCATAACTCTTTAAAGTACGATTCTTGGTTTCCAACAACCTTTTTCACAAACCAGAGTCCCTAACCACTACTCATTATTCCATACCTTATTCATCGACACTTCTTCAATATTTCATCATAACAGATACGTAGCATAATCAAATAACTCATATAGCATCAGCTCATTGATCATGAACATACTGCAACAGCATAATACACATAGTCATTGTAATAATAACATCATAACACCTTAGTCAACTCTCAAAATCGTCGTAGCTTCCTCCAATAATTTCAAAACCTAAAAAAAAATTCTCTACTCATGTCAAAAGTGACATCTGCCTCAAACGTACTTTAAAAATCATGATCCCATACCAAATACATAATTCAAAGCTCTCATAGTATCACAATGGTTCCGAAAAAATATGAAGAGTTCACAAAGTACATACAAAATACAGTTTCATAACTGTGAAGTTATCCAACTGCGTAATTGCATAAACATCTGTCACTGACGTAGTAAAAAAAATGTTTATTTCTCTGTTAAATAATCAGGTAGCCGTGTAATTCTGTGTTGGAGAAATATGGTACCGATGTGTAAAGTTGTATAAGCAAACACCATATTAGCTAGGGCTCCTTGTGCTTGCCACACACATGGTACACAAAGTAAGCGTGTACCCCCCTGAGGATTAATTTAATTATACCCTCAGGTGTTACAGATTACAGCAATGGAATGAAATGTATCACGGAAAACCTTTGTACCATTGTACTTCAAATATCTTTAAAAATAAATGTTTTAAGTACAAAATCACTCAAATACGTGTACTGTAGCGCTAAACTGTGCGTCTTGTTGTAAGATAATCTCTGTGGAAGTGTCGTAGTTATCGTCCTCCGAAAGCTAAGTTCTGCAGAAGTCAATGTACTTACCTCATGATAAACAAAAGTGAAATGCTTTGCGTATAGATATTTTAGTTATTACGCTTATTGCCGTGATGAAGAAAGTTACTATTAAACGTGTTTTACTTTCCAGAAGAATTCAGAAAAACTGTGCAGATATAAAGGAGATACAGCACAAAAGCAACAATGTAAATTGTGTCACATGTTAGTAGCGTCGTGATATAATTGTGTAGCTGTCAAAGAAACCAAATGCTAAGTCATCTTTAATCCCACAGAAAGCACTTCAAATAAAGAATGTCTTTTCAAGTAAACCAAAATGTTGCATGAAAATCTCATTAGCAGTGCCGGTATATGTTCTAAGTATGTGAGCCTTATAGTCGTTACGTAATCGTGCAACTAACAAGCAAGAATGTACACACACAATAACACTGTGTTGTCTGTTCACAATAACAATGCATTCGTAATTTCTGTTTAAATAAGTTCTCTTGGTTCTTGGCTGGATATTTAACTTCAAACATTGTTGCATGGTAACAGTTTCTAGGTCTGACAATCCATACTAGAAATGTGAAGTGAAAAGTTTTATGGCAAAGACAAAGTTAAAAAGCAGATTATCTTTCAATAAACGGTTTTACATGTGAAATGTGGTGTAAACCTTTACTCTTCCTAGTACGCAGAGTTTCAACCTGAACGCAATTATCATGTGGTATACGTCGATAAAGAATACTGGAATTTTTCTCAAGGTTAGCATCTATGTTACTTTTCTCTGAGCCAGCCGGCGCACGTGGTTGGCTGCGGTGCGAGTCATTGTCTGTCTCTTTGTTGGCGTGCGTCGTTATTGGGATTAGGAGACCTAACTTCTACAAATTCACCTTGTCGAGAGTGCCCTGCTCTGTTTGAATCCCGCCAGTTCTGATGGAATTCAGGTCTGTCATTTTGTCGGTAGTTTACATAGTTTCTTGTTTGTCGGTCATGTGGTGGAGAATTTCTCCCGGAATCGTAACTGCGCGCTGAACTGTTGCGTCTGAAGTTATTCTGTCTCCCTTGATGATAATTGTTTTTGTTCCCATATTGTCTGTTTCTATGGTAATCTCTGTCATATTCATTACTACAGAAATGCGATCTTTCTCTGTAACTATTATTACTCTGCCAGTGGTTGTCATATGGGTGGTGTCTGTTTTGGTCACGATTGGCGTTGTAAGAATAGACTTGTCGTGTCCAGTTATTGTTTCTGTCGTTACGGAATTGTGACAGATGTGACCTGCAGTGATTGTTTTCCTGTTTTCGCATCCCGCGACTGTCTGTGTCAATTTCTAATTCTTCTAAGAGTCCCTGAAAAGCTTCAATATGGTATTTGCAACGTCCTGCCAAAATAATATTTCTTAAATGTTCAGACAATTTCATTAAGCAAATGCGGATGAGTTCTGAAGGGCTGTATGGGTTTGAAAGATATTGATTCTTATGCAACATGTCTTCAAAATATTTGACAAGACTCGAAAATTCAGATTGTTCAAAGTGTTTCATCGTCATGATGCTATGTTTTACTCGGCCTTTTGTAGCTTGAGGCCAATATGCTGAGAGGTAGGCATGGTAAAATTCTCCTTCACTGTGACAATCGTGAATGACCGATCGCGTTCTTACAGCTGGTTCATTCTCTAAATAGCCACACATAAATTCTAATCTGTGCTCTAATGACCAGTTGGGAGGAAAACAATGAGAGAATTGATGGAGCCACGCTCGTGGATGAATGTCGTTACCAGAATTCTTAAATGTTTCAAATTTACGTCTAGTAATGAACAGCTTATAGTCAAAATCATCATGTCGGTGAGTCGCATATCGGTCATTGTTACGTCGTTTCGGCGGTTCCATTTCAAAATTCGGTGCACCTTGCCAATTTCTTTCATAATATCCGAAATGCGCTGTGTTATTATTTTGTGGCTGTTCCGTATTTCTATGTCCCTCTTCCCGTATTGGGGCGCGAGTGTCCTCTGAAATATGTAATTCTTGTATTACTTGTGCCAACTGATCTTGTACTTCCCGGATTTCTCTTTTGTACTGTGTATTGATTAGATTTTGATTTTGTTTGAATTTTCTAATTTTTTCATACTCTTCAGTGTCCGTGAAGGCTACAGGTGTTGTGTCATTCAGATCATCATCTACCTTTGTAGATAAGTTAGTGAACTGATCAGAAAGTTCGGCTACATTATCCGTTAGTGAAATTATTTCCTCTGTGTGTTTTTCTGAACCAAGTTGGAGAGTGTCCATTTGTGTTGAGATCGAATCTACTGTGTCCTTTATGTTTTCCTGAGTTTTTGCAAGTTGCGTAACCGAATCGGTAGATGCAACTGAGTCAATTTTAGCTTGCAAGGTGTCGTGATTTTCATGGACAATAGTTTGCAGTTCTTTTATGGCTGCTTCGTGATTCTGTAATGCATTTTCATGACGCGAAAAAATAGGTTGGAAATGCTCACAAATTTGTGTTTTTACGTCATTACAGACTTTTTGACATTTCGATTCAATGTTATGTAACTCAGTAGTTAAATCTTCACGTGTTTGACAAGCGTGGTGTGAAGATTTTGTTCCATTGTGTCTAACTGTTGCTGTGTTTGTCTCTTGTGTTGTTCCATTGTGTCTAAGTTTTGAAGATTTTGTTCCATAGTGTCTAACTTTTGAAGATTTTGTCCCATTTGTTTCTGATTTTGTTCAAGCGTTGTGTCTAACTTTTATAGCCTTTGTCCCATTTGTTGCATTAACTGTAATAACAGTGCACTGTTGTCTGAAACATATTCCTCAGTGCTATTCGGTAGTGCATTTGAACCGGCAATATTCGCTTTTTGAAAAGCAGAAAATGTGTCTTGATTTATTTGAGAAAACGGTGAGGATGCAAAACCTGAATCTACAGTATTTGCAAGATTGTGTCCCGTCATTTCGGAATCCTGAGGCGAGCTGTTGCCGACCGATCGATCGATAATGCTTCCCTGTTCACTAATTGTTTCACTGCCTACACCATTATTTGCAGCTCGCTCCATTTCCCTATGCACAATTACCAAATTACTACTTTGAACATTAGTTAATTCATTACATGGTGGCGCTAAAACACTGCTTTCGTCTTCACTGTCATTTCTCAGTTTACTTTGGAGCCTAGTATCACGTTTTTCACACGCCATTATTGTCACAATATTTCATACGACAACACATAAAAACACAATTTAAAGAGCAAAAATAAGAGAACACATTAACATAGCACTGAAAATAATATCTAGTTAATTGCAAGCGTAGCTGCGAAATACTTGGTGCAAATTTACATGCGTGCCACACCTGTTTTAATGTACAACAATGAAAGACTGCAACTACAAAGGAGATTCTCTCTACAATTACGCGCTAGCAATGAACAAAATCTTCACTAATTACACAAACTACAAGAAAAAATCAGAAGATTCCAGTGAGGTATCCTCGGCTAAGGGTCGACATATGAAACGTCCCCTTTGAACAATTATACATGACTGTGCTTAAACTAACACACAATATTTTTTAGCGCAACGCAATCTGACTTTCAATAATACCTACAAAAGAACGGCCCTGACTAACATTAATCTATACCTTTCACAAATCACTTAACTCACAAAAATCTTCGTTACTCGAACTACTGCAATACAGCGAGCGCCACTACTGCCAGCTAAATAAAAGATTCAAACTACGGAAGGCACTAACTACTGATAGGCATAGTTAGCAAATGAAAGATTTTGATAGAGAACAAACAATGTATTTACCTTAATAGTCATAATATATATAGCAGTTCATGACATCCAGTCTTACAAATTTCAAAACTCCGCCATCTCTCTCCCCACATCCACCACTGCTGACGGCTCACCTCCAACTGCGCAACGCAACGCGCTGTTAACATCCAGCTACCCAACACTACAATGGCAGACAACAATGCAAACTAGCCACAGACTGCACACAGCACAGCCAGTGATTTTCATACAGAGCGCTACGTGGCGTTACCAATAAGAAAACCTAAACAGCCTACTTACAAAGTCTCCTCTACAGCAGTTGTTACAATTTTTTTCTTCCGGCTTAAGCGTACTACAAATTGACACGCCCATTCAACAGCTACCTTTCGTCTTTTAACTAATTGTCCTCAATTGTTATGTCCAAAAGTAGTCGTTACCATGAACGGATACTGGTATGTAAAAAAGTGCTTAGTCGGAGATGGCAATGTCAGTTTGTCTATCTGCCGACGACATACCGAATGAATTGCAAATTATTCTTAATGTTATCTGCAACAGTGATCTTCGCTAAGTGATTCACCGTTTGTTAATTCTCTGAAAATGGTACGGCCGTTTCCTCCTCATTCTTATTCAGTCCAAACTCGTGCTCCATCTCTCATTGTCGACAAGATGTATAACATAAATTCTCCATCATAAGTGTCGTATTCTGCAGATCCCTGACAAATGTGCATTTTCTCACACGCTATGGGACAAGTTTTATTTCAATGAGGTGAAAATAGATTACTCTCAAGACAAGAAACCTTTCTTCCTTTGGAAGACTTCAAAGTTCATAACAACATCTACTTTTTCTGTTTAATTCATTCCATCACCATCCCATTTTATTCTCTGCGAAAATTCTTGTATCTTGTGGCAGAAATTTAATTCGATAATCTGTCAGACCTGCTATATTTTGGCGACCTGCTACATAATATTGGTTTCACTTGTTACACCATATCTGCGAGGACAGACAAAGTCTCTAGGCTTTTGAAGAATCTTATGAGAGTTGTTGTAAGCACGCAGGGTTTAGATTCAGCCAACTATTATTATTGACATTACATCATAATGGCCGCACGTGATATCCTCGGACAGTGAACATAAACACACCACACAGGGTGAGCAAGGGTTCATCACATCACTTGTCGATAATGAGTGTGAAGAGAGTTTAATATATTACTCAGGTAAAACGTCAATATTCTGTTGAAATACTTCACAGAACCTAAATTTAGTTGAAATGCAAGTTATTCATATCGACGTATTCTCATTAATTTCAGTAGCAGTTATCAGAAAAAAGGTCCCATCTCTCACTCTCCTTACTCGTGAAAGGTCGAATGGTGTTACCTGTAAATAAAGGGAATTACTTTCATTCTGAAGGTCACAGGTTCGGGGAAAGAATGAGGACAACGGGACGCTTGGATTTAGTAATTGGGAAGCGCTTCCTCTGTCTCGAAAACAGGTAGTCGTGGATTCCGATAAGCACTTTAAAAGGGAGCAAGCAGTTACTCGACAGTTAGCTGTCCTATCGGTTACGCAATAACAGTTCACAGATCGAGAGTTCCAAATTTTATTGTAGCGTGTGAACAATTCTGAAGAAGACTTAAAGGTCTCCAAACTCAGAGAGCTATTTCATAATGCATAACTCAAACGCCTAGCAGAAAATATAGTGCATATACTTTGCGGACAGCTAAAAATTCTTTGACTACAGTAATTCTTACATTGTTGCTAACAGTCACTGCATCTACTTTCATTCAGTAAAATAGACTGAAGTCGTCTCGGTCTGAATAATGCTAAATACCTTGACAGCAGAGTTTCATCATCTGTATAACAAAATGGCTTTCAATGTTTATCTACAGATCCTCAGCTTTGCTTAGTCTAGATGGCAGTGATTTCATAATCTCTGCTCGCGTCTTTTCTGCTGGGTAAGGTCTTGTGAACGTTGTAAGAAATTAGTTTAATTTTCTGTTGGTATTCGAACATTTCTGCACAGCTTACTGCAGCTGTCCATCGATAGAGTAATAGCGCAGTAACCCCATTAATAGCTTTATGGAATATGTATACACTGTCACAAAAATAATGCTGATTATTTTTATCTGATACATATATCTGAAAGAAAGTTAAATATGCAACAAACACCGAAGATGGTTGACTGAACAACTTGCAGAACACTATCCATGTGACCCCATGCTGAACGTAGCAAAAGGGAAAGAAAAAAATACTTATCGTGCATTTGTAGCACATTATTTTGAGCTCAGGGCAGTTACTGGAACAGAAGAAGTAATTAGGCTGAAGGGGTGTTGCTGGAAATAATTAAATAATACTAATTTTGTAAAGGATTTCACCAATGTGAGCATACCAACTACTTTTAACCACCATGAAGAAAAATGGGCTGGATTTCGTGGATGGATAAACAGGTTATAAAATGTATAAAAATCGGATCACGAAAAATATTGAAAATGTAAGGAGTGTAAAATCATGAAAGAAGTGCAGCAGCCATTCTTTATAGCAGAGATGTTCTTTGTCCCCGTAACTGTTGAATGCATATTTGCAGATGCCATGCAAACCATGAAAGAGACAAAAAAAAAATGGTTCAAATGGCTCTGAGCACTATGGGACTTAACTACTGTGGTCATCAGTCGCCTAGAACTTAGAACTACTTAAACCAAACTAACCTAAGGACATCACACACATCCATGCCCGAGGCAGGATTCGAACCTGCGACCGTAGCAGCCGCGCGGTTCCGGACTGCGCGCCTAGAACCGCTAGACCACCGCGGCCGGCCGACAAACAAAAGAAATGAAATTCGTTGATAAAGACATAAGTGCATCATATTTTCTGATGACATGTCGAAAGTCGCCGTTTCGGGAAAAGCAAATAAACAAACTGTATGTAATTTTCTGATGGATCAAAGGAGGAATTTAGAAACATAAAAGAAGGCAAAAATTAAGTACTGGGAATCAAAACAGATCCTGATAACGCTAAATTTAAACAAAAAAGCAGACTATCTCCACAGTACAGTTACACAAGGTAATAGCTATTTAACAGAAACAAGGTGAAGAATGGTTTTAGCGCGGAAAAGGATATGAAAGAAAATATCAGCTGAATAGAACGAAAGTTTGGACATGACGAAAAAATCTCCAGTACTTGCTGGATGTAAGGAGAAACAAATCTCGAAATCCTGTGAGACATAAAAGTGGTCAGAAGCCTAGTAGAAGGAAAAGAACGAAGTTTTTTACGGTGTTGAGTGGAACCTATTCTTCGAAAATCTTAGTTTGTTGTTGTTGTTGTGGTCTTCAGTCCAGAGACTTGTTTGATGCAGCTCTCCATGCTACTCTATCCTGTGCAAGCTTCTTCATCTCCCAGTACCTACTGCAACATACATCCTTCTGAATCTGTTTAGTGTATTCATCTCTTGGCCTCCCTCTACGATTTTTACCCTCCACGCTGCACCTCCAATACTAAATTGGTGATCCCTTGGTGCCTCAGAATATGTCCTACCAAGCGATCCCTTCTCCTAGTCAAGTAGTGCTACAAATTTCTCTTCCCTCCAATTCTATTCAATACCTCCTCATTAGTTATGTGATCTACCCATCTAATCTTCAGCGTTCTTCTGTAGCACCACATTTCGAAAGCTTCTATTATCTTCTCGTCTAAACTATTTATCGTCCACGTTTCACTTCCATACATGGCTACACTCCATACAAATACTCTCAGAAACGACTTCCTGACACTTAAATCTGTACTCGATCTTAACAAATTTCTCTTCTTCAGACACGCTTTCCTTGACATTCCTTTTTGCTGTTAGTACCTGCTGAAAAGATTTCACTCTGCGGAGTAAAGCATCTCAACTCTTGCCATCATTATCGACATTATCGACATTTTATGGTAAATATTTACATTGACGATACAATTCATTGTGTGACAGTGTCTTGCCCCAAACGACAGTGGAAAGTGGAGTCTGGTGTAGACGTAGACAGTGGAGTGGCCTCGCGGTTTGAGGAGTCATGTCACAGACTGCGCGGCCCCTGCCGCAGGAGTTTCGAGTCCTCCCTCGGGATGGATGTGTGTGTTGTTCTTAGCATAGGTTAGTTTAAGTAGTGTGTAAGTCTATTGACCGATGGCCTAAGCAGTTTAGTCCCTTAGGAATTCACACACAAAAAATAAAAAAAATAAAAAATACTTGGTGAAATTCATTGTTGCAGACAGCAGTCAGATTGGTTCGTAATTCATTCAGCATCCGTCGACAAGTAGACAAATTAAGATTAGCGTCTCCGAGTAAGCACTGAAAATTGTGGTGGCCACTGGGAAGAGTAAGAAGGTGGTTAAACAGGAAATATTGCTACCAATCATAGTAAGAAGGGTGTAACGCCGGAAATGCATATCCTCCTATATGCATCTATTGCACTGCAATTTTTTTTCCTTATTTTGTTACCTGAAGATATAACATTTCTGTGTCTTTGTATATTGTAAGTATTTTGCTATTTGTATATATATGCATTTATGTCGATGTATAATTGGTTTGTTTTGTGAATATTATTTGTATTTATACGCTGGGTCTGGCCTAGGGAAAACTATGCTATCGAACGAATACATCGATAGGTCGTGTGGAGAACGAAAGTGTTTAGGATCTTTGGTAGTGTTAACTGAGCAGAAAGGGTCTGGCGGGAGTAGTGCAGTGAAGCAGGTGTGTTGTGTGACGCTCCCGCGAGTTGCCGCGCTTTCGGGGTTTGGCAGCATGTAATTGCGCTCGACTTGCCATAATAGTTTCTGACACGGTGTCGCGGACGGGAAGCATTAGCTGGCCCACATCAAGAGCCCGTTTCGCCTGGTGACCGCGTCGAGAAGAAGGCGCGCCAACATCCAGCTTCTGCAACAGCGACGGCCGACAATGAGTGACTGTCGCCACCTTCTCGATCGACGGCTTCAAACCTTCAATCAACCAACAAGGAAGACTGGAAGCACGTTAAGTTTTAGAACTGTATGTCAGACCTCAGCTTTTCAAACTGTTCCATTTTCATTACTAAATTACAGCAACGTAGCATGAACCTTTGTTGCTCACTGTCCCAATTGCATTACCAAGCAGGGTCCCTTCCTTTTCCGGAATGAACCCGAGTGTCGTTGAAATTCAAATTAAAATAATACAAATTAAAATAATATAATTCGATTTCACTGCTTTAATTTCAAAGTTCAGTTAAAGTATTCATAGCTGGCTACAATATTTAGATTACACGAGCACAAATTAAGAGTGCGAGTTTCGTTAGCATATTTTAGCTTACCTGTGACTGCAGCCCAGCTTGGTACGTACTAAATTTTACTATTGTTAATTGTTCAGAATCATTTAATTCAAGTTCAAAGTTATATCTCTTATTTCTAAATGGCGTAGATTCAAGCAGCTTTTGAAATGTTTGTTAAGGTAGCCCAAGACTAACTGTATTTTACTGAATTTCGACATGCTTCAGAAACAAAGTTCACTATTAATCTCAGTCACTAAATTAACTTTCAATTTTCCGGTTTTATTAATTCTTTTGCTAAATTAAGTCAGAGTGTAGCGAAATTTATTACTTCTGACAAACTTTCAGTTTTCACACTACACGTGTCAACCTTCAGTTGCCACGCTTCTACTGCTAATTATATGTGTAATAACCTTTCTTTTTCAGTTACTATAGTAATTGTCCTTAGGACTGGCGATCGTAATTTCCCCCAAATCTCAAATATCTAATTACCGCTAGTTAATTGTTGACGTAACGGCCGCACATTTACTTTCTTTATTAACTTTACCCCTTTTCAAAATTAATTTCCACCAGTTTCATTTGCATTTTTCCTTTCATTTAGATGTAACCCTTTCCTCCCTCTTTACCGACAGATTAACTTCGGTGACGATTGCTTTTCCCAAATTTCCATTAGGTACACGCGGTTTAATTTTTCACTGTCATTAAGGTCGATAAGCGAGGGGGAGGTTACAAGGGGACAAATAGAATTAAATTTTTTGGTTATTAATGGACTCAGTGTTGAAATGTTAGTGGGTGTCGACTTCTTGCATAAATATGAAGGATGGGTTAATTTTGGGACAAATTAAGTGATTATTAGAGTAAATGAAATACCTGTAGTTATTCCCTTTATAGGTAAAAGACAAAGGGTAAATGATGAACAAGGTGATATTCCAATAAGATACTAGGACCACTGAGGTGATCGAGGGCTACAATGAATACGGCAAAAGAAGGAAAATGAATCCTTGTGAGATAGAAAATGTTAGGATTAGGATCAACGAAAAAATGGGATGAATGAACAGACTTGACTGACACACAAAAAGATGATTTGAGACAAATTTTGAACAGCCGTTATGAAGTGTTTTCAGTCCAACCGGGCCTATGATGTATATAGGAAGCGTGGAGGAACTGCAGGAGGTGGACTGAATTATTTTCAGCGCTCAATAATTTTGTATCTATTGCTATAATGAGTAAAGACAATTTTCAGCGCCGCTAAATGTGACAGAAGTAGTTTTTCAGTATATTTTCTGATATTGTCATTGTTATTTGTGTATAATAGATTACGTGTAAAGCTAAGCTGTTTTCTGAAAGAAGGTTAAAATGATTTTTTTGAGCAGTAGATTTTGTAACAGCAACTTGCTTAATAATTAAAAACGGATTTTGAAATTAAGATTTCAGTAGTAGTGCCGATCTTGGGTGCACTAATAAAGATTTTTAATAGCAGTTAATTCATTTTTCACTGATTTAATTAACATTAAATGTAGAGAGATGTTGAGTTGAATATGAATAGGAATTGGCCTGAGAAAGAAAAAAGCTTTGAGTAAATAAGAAATAATTTCTGGAGGACGGTAATGTTTAAAAAAAAAATAAAAGGTGAAATCACTTATTTTCTCATGGAAGTCTTTACTTTGGGGTTGAGAGCAGCAACTGTGGACTATAGTATATATGTGTGTTAGGAATGTGATGTAGAAATTAAGATTGGACATTGAGATGGACTGCATATTGCAGGTACGCAAAAATGTAACAGAGCCAGATACGACACTGGGAAAGAACTCCAGGACGAAATAGGTTTGGGTGCTACATCCCCAGTGATGAGCCACCATATGATTAGAGGTGAAGTGTCAGTGATGTTTATATTCATTTGCTTCCTTATTGGAAAAGCACCGAGTTGTTTTAGGGAATGAATATGAATTCACCGTAGGGACATACGACATTCATATCTCTGGATAACTTTCGGCTTCACTAAAAAAAAAATTGTTAATATTAGCTAAAGTGAATATTGTAATACGTAAATTTTGGAAGTTGATTTTGTTAAATCCTGTAAGAGCGTTAGATGTGTTATTTCTTTTCAGCTGATGAAAAATAATTTTCTTTTTTGTATAGTTAATTTCCTGTAAATCATCAAGCCCTAGCCATGAACAATTGATGTAGATAGATATCTCTTGTGATGATGCTATATTATTTAAATGATTCTGATCAAACGAAAAATTTTGATTTTGGAAAATACAGTTTAATGAAGAGTGTTGGCATAGTTGAAAAACATTACAGGCAAAAAACTTATAAGAAACATAAAAAATGTTTCAACGAAAATTTTTTAGTTCCTTAGCGGGTGTGTAACGTCGCAGTTATTTGCACGGCTGAGAGTTTTGCAGTAAGTTTTATTCCATTAGGTCAAGCTGTATTGGAGGTTGGCAATGAAGCCTCCAGCCCTGGCCGTTGTATAGTCGGCTGCTGGTGTCATTATGCCAACTGTCGCGGAGTGCGGGCCGTGAGAACTGCTCTGTGTGGAGTGTACTAAGATCACTTATTCATCTCACCTAAGAAACTAAATAACTATATAATAAATATGATCTGTTTGTTTTCAAATTTGGTTGTTGTTGTTGTTGTGGTCTTCAGTCCTGAGACTGGTTTGATGCAGCTCTCCATGCTACTCTATCCTGTGCAAGCTTCTTCATCTCCCAGTACCTACTGCAACCTACATCCTTCTGAATCTGCTTAGTGTATTCATCTCTTGGTCTCCCTCTACGATTCTTACCCTCCACACTGCCCTCCAATGATAAATTTGTGATCCCTTGACGCCTCAAACATGTCCTACCAACCGATCCCTTCTTCTAGTCAAGTTGTGCCACAAACTTCTCTTCTCCCCAATCCTATTCAATACCTCCTCATTAGTTATGTGATCTACCCACCTTATCTTCAGCATTCTTCTGTAGCACCACATTTCGAAAGCTTCTATTCTCTTCTTGTCCAAACTAGTTATCGTCCATGTTTCACTTCCATACATGGCTACACTCCATACAAATACTTTCAGAAACGACTTCCTGACACTTAAATCTATACTCGATGTTAACAAATTTCTCATCTTCAGAAACGCTTTTCTTGCCATCGCCAGTCTACATTTTATATCCTCTCTACTTCGACCATCATCAGTTATTTTACTCCCTAAATAGCAAAACTCCTTTACTACTTTAAGTGTCTCATTTCCTAATCTAATTCCCTCAGGATCACCCGATTTAATTTGACTACATTCCATTATCCTCGTTTTGCTTTTGTTGATGTTCATCTTATATCCTCCTTTCAAGACACTGTCCATTCCGTTCAACCGCTCTTCCAAGTCCTTTGCTGTCTCTGACAGAATTACAATGTCATCGGCGAACCTCAAAGTTTTTATTTCTTCTCCATGAATTTTAATACCTACTCCGAATTTTTCTTTTGTTTCCTTAACTGCTTGCTCAATATACAGATTGTTATAGGAACATTTATAATTTAGAAGAACAGTGTGTAAAATTTTCATGTGGATAACTTTAATAGTTTTGGAAATATAAAAAAAACCTATTAAAAAGTACTTAACCGACACTTGGTAAAGTAAATTCAGATAGGAATCATGACAGTTTAAGTTTCCTTGTTATTTGAAAACAATAACAGCACTCTCAGAGCGCACAAGTTATTTTTTAGGAATTTTGATTCTAAACTTGTAATAATATCGCTTTCGTAATAAAATAGTTCAGTAATAATAGTTTAAAAATTGATATATATATTTTGTGTTAGGGTGGGAATAGATGAGAGTGAATGTGACTGTGTATGTGGGGACATACGGCCAATTTCAATTTTATAATGTATTACACTATGCGTGGCAACGGCCTTGCCGCAGTGGATACACCGGTTCCCGTGAGATCGCCGAAGTTCTCGCTGTCGGGCGTAGTCGGCACTTGGATGGGTGACCGTCGAGATCGCCATGCGCTGTTGGCATTTTGGGGGGTGCACTCAGCCTCGTGATGCCAATTGAGGAGATACTCGACCGAATAGTAGCGGCTTCGGTCAAGAATACCATCTTACGATCGGGAGAGCAGTGTGCTGACCCCACGCCCCTCCTATCCGCATCCTCCACGGAGGATGACATGGCGGTCTGATGGTCCCGGTAGGCCACTCGTGGCCTGAAGATGGAGTGCTTTCTTTTTTTTTGTTACACTAGCAAGTGTTACGTAACCAGGTTGTCCTAAAAACGGTGAATCCCAATAACTGGTGGATGACGTATGTCTAGGAGCGTTTGCTTTTGTAATAAGGCAGCCAGAACGATAGTAAGAGGATACTTAGTTCTAATGTATATTTCAAGCATAGTTTTCTTTTAGTTTTCGTTTGGTTTGGTTTTGTGGAACATTTTGTGAATTTTTGCTATATGAAATGACGTAGATGCATCTGCGAATGCTGATTTGAGTAAAGCGGTTTGTTCGCGAAATTGATCATGAAAGGTTAATCTGATTGGATGATCATTTTGTTCTACCAATGAGAGAAGAGTCTTTCCTGCGTAGTTGAATGAGTTATATGCCCCGTGAGCGACGGCATTCAGTCAGTCGTGGAGTACCTGTCGGACCGTAATAAAACATCACTATCTACAAACAAACATTTTCAATGAAGGGAGGTAGCACCCGATTTGCCCGTTATAATAGAGATTTACAGGTTTATCTTGTTACTTGAGTTACACGGACTTTGTAATGGTAAGTATGGACGGTGATATTCTTCAACGCTGCATTTCTCATCGCCTACATAGTACCTACGAATGCACAGCAACGGGTGGTGAATGGATGCTATTCTGAGGTAGATGGACATCAATAATTAAGTCACAACGCAGCGCACCAACCCCGCCCCGCCGCAGGTGGAAGAAAACAATTGTAAACACTGCTGTATACGAGGCCTACTTAAAAATTTCTCCTGTCAATGTGCAGGTTGCCTTAGCTGTCGATAACAATATTCCTGTATACAGTTTAGCCTCTGAGCCTACTTAGAGAAATGGCAATAAATCTCAGTGGAAAACTCGATCAGCTACTTTGCACTCTCTCGGTGTGTGACCATCCGTCAAATAAATTTAGTGGTTTCGCTTACGAAACCACTCTGGTGGTATCTAGTGTAGTACATGGGAATTGACAACATTGCTGGGAAAGTTTGGCAGCACTGTGGTCTTCCACTTATTGTCGGGTGCGCACCGAACTATCAGTCTACATTCATTTGATGCTTTCTTGTTATCTCGGCGAAATATTTCTAATGATTTTCATTTGAGATTTGACAATGAGTATGTAAAGTTCATTATCCGAGAACAGGAAGGATGCTCGACGCGTAAGCTACGACTACGCTCTTCTTTCTAGTTCCGAGCACCGTGGTAGTAACGAGAAAGGGATTTCTGTAGCAGTGTCCTGTTGGTGTACCTGTAAGGCGGTCGGCTCCTTTAGATGGCGCTTCGTATCCAGGTGGAGAAATCTACTTCTACATAGATACTTCACAAGCCACCATACAGTGTGTGGCGGAGGGTACTCTGTACTATGTACCATGTTGCGGTACGGAAGTTTTTTCCATTTTTTATTCGATGAGCAAACGGCCCAAAAAAAGTCAGTAACGAAATCTTAAGAGAACCTTTGCATCTTAAGCCATCTCTCAGCCTCGATTCGGTACCTAGGAGAAGTAACCAGAAGCGTCTGTTTTGGAAACACAGGGTTCCTTCGCAAGACAAGCTCTGGAAAGATTTGAAGGGATCATTAATGACAGTGATTTGGATTTTGTTTGTTTAGGGAATCATCACTCAGACAAATGTTAATGAAAGCTATGTACTGGCTGAGTAGCATTTATCTACGTTAAATATGCAGGTTAAGAACGGATGGAATGGCAGAATGTCACCCTTGTTCATAGCTTTAGATTTATGTCTGTCCAGAAGAAATACATTTTCCTTGTAAATACTGTTTGATTAGTATGTGATATCGAATAACATGTATAACGATTTTTCTTATACTTCTACTTCCATCATCATGTTGTCACACTACGGCTAGAATTCTGAAATGCTACCTGTATAAGACATTGCTTCCTGATGTTCGGGGAAGTTGATTTTGCAGTTACTGTCTCTTTGTGAAGGCAGATATATTGCTCTAGCCTATTTTAAGTTTTGGTAAACATCTCGGTGGCATACGTCACTGATTCCCTTGAAACCAATTAGTACACATGTAAATAAGGTTTCTAGCAGCCGAAAACAGTCGTGACCGCTTGAAGCATTTCACAACTGTGACTCAGATAAGCGGTGTACCATTTTCTTTCATGACAACAAACTTTCATCGTAATATACATACGCAGTTCAGTTGTATATTCTGATGGTAGGTTATGTCCTCCAAAGATTCTCACGCCTTTTACTGAACTAGCAATTGCCATATGAGTAACTTTCCCTTCCATGAGTCGAAATTTTGTGATACTTGCGTTAGAAGCTATTAAGTTCTCAAATTCTTCCGCACACGGCATCCCCAAAACAAACAGCTCTGACAAAATGTAGTAGGATATGTACTGCGTCACTTTTAATCATATAATGCCCTTCATAACTCCGTGAACGGAACTGAAAGTCAGGCTGGTCTCGTGTGCGTTTCCATCGAGTCGTGCTGCGCTGCTTTCACTCGGTATATCATTGTCCTTTTTCAGTGGAAACTTACACAGCAGCTGTGAGTATATACTAGCCGAAACAAGAGGAGCAGCACACGCCATAGATCGCAAGCAATCTGTGCGACACGCAGGGAACACCTGGGCGGTTAGGGAGCCGGTGACCAGCTAGCGCTCACGTCCGCTATGTTGGGAGTGAATCCTGGAGAATGACAACATTCACAACATGAGTCACACGACCTACAACTTTATCGCAATTACATTTTTGCACTAGACTGCCTAAGCGGCATGTCAAAATATGAAATTATGATTCTGCTTGCGTTAGACATATAACTTCAGTATACAGACGGAATGCACTACGAGTATACTTCGAAACACTTCCCGGCGTCGTTTGCCACCAGACTCCCAGCAGTCGCGCCATTGCGTGGCTCTAGCAGATGACCACATTTCTTCTACCAGCTGCCACATTCTACGGAGTGGCTACTGGCCAGATTGTGGAGATCGCCAGACGTAGCGTTATGTGAGTTGTCATGTTTATTTCCGCCTAACGATGTCGTAGCCGCTGCGGAGGGTGGGAGTGACCTGGTGTTTTTGTCAAAGGCTGTACTATTTTGAATGCTTTCGAAGTGGCGCTCTTTAGAAGTGAAATTTAGAATCACTTCGTGATTTAGCTTACGCTTCTCGTGCTATTCTGTGCGTTTGCCGGCCGAAGTGGCCGTGCGGTTGTAGGCGCTGCAGTCTGGAACCGCGAGACCGCTACGGTCGCAGGTTCGAATCCTGCCTCGGGCATGGATGTGTGTGATGTCCTTAGGTTAGTTAGGTTTAACTAGTTCTAAGTTCTAGGGGACTAATGACCTCAGAAGTTGAGTCCCATAGTGCTCAGAGCCATTTGAACCATTTTCTGTGCGTTTAAATAAAGATGTGACCTCACACACTGTACCATACCTTACAGAAGTAGTGTTTACGAGTGGTGGAATGGTAGTGGTCAAGAGGGTAAATTTTTGTTACATGAGTAATAGTTTCTAAGCCTGTCACTTCCATGCATTTCAGTTCATTGTAAGAAATATTAGTTTAGGAGGACAACGACAACTGTAGCGTTGAAAGTATTAATAATTATGTAACTGAGAAAACAGCTTTTCGTCTACACCGCAGGGGTTTTACCACTTTTTCTCTTCGTGTACGGTGCTTTCTGTTTAGCCTTTAAAACATAAAGGTTCTCTGTTTATGCGTTAGTCGATTTTGGCTCCTGCCCACTTGTAATTGAAGAGTACAAAAAGGAATTTTGTGGAGAGCACTTCCTTCGCCGCACGTGTCAAATACATTGGTGACTGCATGCTTTGAAAAAGATTTTGTAAATAAGTTCATCGGAAGTATTATTTCGAATGTCGTGGAAATTTATATTTTCTCTAAACATCATACCTAGTAATAGGGAGCGTTTTTGGAGAGGAAGAGTAAAATGTAGTGATTCAGGTCATGTTGCTACGACTGTCGTATGCTAGTCAACTGTGATGTCCTGCGTATCACACCATACAAATCAGTAGCAGCACAGCGCACAAGGGGAAGGCTGGCGCACTAGTTTAAGCGTAAGCTCTGTGATCTACGGGGTGAGTCATTAACTATTACCGGCCGCAGTGGCCGAGCGCTTCTAGGCGCTTCAGTCTGGAACAGCGCCACCGCTACAGTCGCAGGTTTGATTCCTGCCTCGGCCATGGATGTGTGTGATGTCCTTAGGTTAGTTAGGTTTAAGTAGTTCTATGTTCTAGGGGACTGATGACCTCAGATGTTAAGTCCCATAGTGCTCAGAGCCATTTGAGCCATTTGAGTCACTAACTATTGCCACCTAGAATAACTCCGAAAGTATGATAGTAGCTGAAAAGTTTGTGGGACAAATGTTGCATGGGACAACGGGGGCCATAATACGACATTGGTTTTTTGTTGCTAGGTGGGGTCGCGTCAGAGATATGAAGGTCAACTTAGCTTTTTTAAATGGGATGCTATAGTCTGGTACTTATTTTCTGATAGCGGCTATCGAGAAGAATGCAATGGTGTGTAGTAGTAAGGTCTTTGAAGGTCAACGAATGTCACAAAGGTGGCATGAACGTCCATTTACAGAAGGTGTCCGAAGCGATGACAATTGGTATCAATGCAGTGCTGCAATCTTCGTATCATGGAAAGAGTGGTATTCCTTATCACATCGGCTCTTATCGAGGCACATGCTCTGACAATTCTCTCTCGTATATCTTGCAAATAGTTAATATTCACCGAATACGGCGTATCCATCTAACGTGCCATTGACATGCAAACACCATCCGACGGTTTCGCAATACATCAGTAATAGGAACGGCAAGAGTAGTATCGTCGAATCAAGCGAATGTGAATGATGTATTCCTTCGAAGAACAAGTCGATATGCTTCTCATTTACGGAGAACGCCAACAAAATTCAGTGAGAGCTAGAGACTTATTCGCTGAAAGATATCCTCAACGTACTCACCTTACACGTTGTACATTTAAATATGTGTATGATAAATTGAGAACAACTGGATCTTTGGCTCATCTGAAACATATCCGGCATAGGAAAGTTACTAACAAGGAAACTGAAGTTGGTACTCTTGCCACTGTGGTTCGAGATCCTTGTGTTAGTTCGCGTCAAATAGCAAGGGAATCTGGCATGAGCCAGAGTAGTGTTGTTCGTGTTGTGCATTGCCAAATCATCCTTACCATATCAGACTCCACCAAGAATTAACTGGTACGGATTGTATGCGTTGCATTGAATTCTGCCGATGGGCTCAACTTCAGATTCAGAGGGATGACACATTTATTAATTTGGTTTTATTTACTGACGAGGATACATTCACGAACCATGGAAATGTTAATTTGCATAACATGCATTATTGGGCAACTGAAAAACCATTCTGGCTGCGGCAAGCTGCACACCAAAAACGGTGGTCGGTGGATGTATGGTGTGGGATTCTGGGGGACAGAATTATAGGCCCCTATTTCATCGAAAGAAATCTTAATTGTAAGAATTACACCACATTCGTGGAAGAAACACTAGGTTTGTTATTGGAAGAAATACCTTTAGGAAGAAGGAACGGAATGTAGTTTCAACACGGTGGGTGTCCGGCACATTTTTCACTGAAAGCTATAAATGAGTTGTAGAGACAATTCCCAAATCGTTGGATTGGACGCGGAGGAGATGTGTCGTGGCCGGCTCGTTCGCCAGACTTGACGCCTCTGGATTTTTTCTTGTGGGGATTCGTAAAAGACATTGTCTATAAAGACGTTCCAACTACACCTGAAGATATGCGAGAGAGAATTGTCAGAGCATGTGCTTTGACAAGTGCCGATGTGATAAGGAATACCACACAATCCATTGCAGCACTGCATTGATACCAATTGTCATCACTTCGAACACCTTATGTAAATGGACATTCATGCCACCTTTGTGATCTTCGTTGATCTACAAAGACCTTACTGTTACACAACGTTGGATTCTTCTCGATAGCCGCTATTAGAAAATAAGTACCAAACTATAGTATCCCATGTAAAAAAGCAAAGATGACCCTCGTATCTCTAAAGCGACACCACCCACCAGCAAAAAATTATCGTAATATTATGGCACCATTTGTCCCATGCAGCTTTTGTCCTACAAACTTTTCAGGTCCTATCGTTCTTTCGGAGCTATTCTTGGTGGCAATAGGTCGTGACTCACGCTGTGTACTTTCAGGGTTTGAATCCTGTCATTTCTACTAATTTTAATTCGTTGCAAACTAAGGCTTATTAGCTTAGGAGGAGAACGTAATTTTTTCGTTCAGAGTATTCACAGTGTTGTATACACTACTGACCATTAAAATTGCTACACCAAGAAGAAATGCGGATGATAAACGGGTATTCATTGCACAAATACATTATACTAGAACTGACATGTGATTATATTTTCACGCAATTTGGGTGCATAGATCCTGAGAAATCAGTACCCAGAAAAACCACCTCTGGCCGTAATAACGGCCTTGATATGCCTGGGCATTGAGTCAAACAGAGCTTGGATGGCGTGTACAAGTCCAGCTGCCCATGCAGCTTCAACGCGATACCATTCATCAAGAGTAGTGACTGGCGTATTGTGACGAGCCAGTTGCTCGGCCACCATTGACCAGACGTTTTCAATTGGTGAGAGATCTGGAGAATGTGCTGGCCAGGGCAGCAGTCGATCATTTTCTGTATCCAGAAAGGCCCGTACAGGACCTGCAACATGCGGTTGTACATTATCCTGCTGAAATGTAGGGTTTCACAGGGATCGAATGAAGGGTAGAGCCACGGGTCGTAACACATCTGAAATGTAACGTCCACTGTTCAAAGTGCCGTCACTGCGAACAAGAGGTGACCGAGACGTGTAACCAATAGCACCCCATACCATCACGCCAGGTGTTACGCCAGTATGACGATGACGAATACACGCTTCCAATGTGCGTTCACCGCGATGTCGCCAAACACGGATGCGACCATCACGATGCTGTAAACAGAACTTGTATTCATCCGAAAAAATGGCGTTTTGCCATTCCTGCACCCAGGTTCGTCATCGAGCACACCATCGCAGGCGCTCCTGTCTGTGATGCAGCGTCAATGGTAGCCGCAGTCATGGTCTCCGAGCTGATAGTCCATGCTGCTGCAAACGTCGTCGAACTGTTCGTGCAAATGGTTGTTGTCTTGCAAATGTCCCCATCTGTTGACTCAGGGATCGAGACGTGGCTGCACGATCCATTACAGCCCTGCGGATAAGATGCCTGTCATCTCGACTGCTAGTGATACGAGGCCTTTGGGATCCAGCACGGCGTTCCGTATTACCCTCCTGAACCCACCGATTCCATATTCTGCTAACAGTCATTGGATCTCGACCAACGCGAGCAGCAATGTCGCGATACGATAAACCGCAATCGCGATAGGCTACAATCCGACCTTTATCGAAGTCGGAAACGTGATGGTACGCATTTCTCCTCCTTACACGAGGCATCACGACAACGTTTCATCAGACAACGCCGGTCAACTGCTGTTTTGTGTATGAGAAATCGGTTGGAAACTTTCCTCATGTTAGCACGTTGTAGGTGTCGCCACCGACGCCAACCTTGTGCGAATGCTCTGAAAAGCTAATTATTTGTATATCAGAGCATCTTCTTGCTGTCGCTTAAATTTCGCGTCTGTACCACGTCATGTTCGTGTTGTAGCAGTTTTATTGGTCAGTAGTGTACATTGAGTGTATGGCTTCCAGTGCTCGCTGGAGGAACACAAGGAGAAATCGTGTCCAGTAGCTTCCGTATTATGTATACGCCTCAGCTTGATTATGAACTCAGCCTTCAGTTGATAATCGAATACAAATTTTAGCAGCATTGAGCCCTTAGGTGTTAAACATGGATAAAACTAATGATTTCTACAGCTTCAGGAATACTGCTGGTGGTACCTCTTAGGCAAAATACTTATGCAGTGCCATCAGGAGAAAGATCGACCTGGCCCTGACTGTGCAGATTTTGTTTTTTATACCCGTACTACGTGGACAATGAGCTTTTCTTACTACAGAAATTTGTTAAAGTTGTTACTTAAGACATTGTACAAGAAATTAAATGTTAAAAGAAATCTTCTTAACAGTACTAAACAGAGGTTAATGAATCAATTACAGGCCACATTTTGTCGCATTTCGCTGGTTCGGAGAGAAAAGCTAACTGGTTGACTGAAACAAAAAGTCTGCCGGAAGGAAAGGCGGAAGGAAATGAAACTTGAAACTTCTCTTATTGGGATGTTATGCGATTTTATTTCAGTGATTACAATATCAAGTGAACAAAACAATGGATTGGGCAGTACGAGCACAATTTTCGTGTTTAGATCAGGGATATAAAGAGTTAGGAAATGCAGCACGATTTAATTTTGCAATTAATATGGGTTGCTTGCCAGTCGAAACTACGGATACATTGTAGTTATGGAGCGCAATAAGTCAGTTGTGTGAGAAAGGGCCTTGGCAAACAGTCTTCTCTACTTTATGTTACTGAAACTAATGTTGCATAGAATTAGAATTTGTGGCTCACTACTAAGTGTAAGGCCGCTGTGTCGGATGTCAGATTTCCAACTATGAAATATTTTTCTATACTGTAAAAGTAGATACTAAATTTAAACTAATTCCGCGAAAATATGAACTTGGACCATTTAATGCTAAAATTTGAGTCTATTGCAACGAAAACAGTTGATATTCATTAATATTTTATTCCTTGCACTAACTGAATTAATTGACGTTAACCATATCATTTGGATATAATTATCGTGTCAGTTAACGAAAGACATTGACATCTTCTAACTTTTGAACCTGCATTTACTAGTAGTTGTAGAGTTGTACAAGAGTCGTTGCTAAGTGCAAGTAAATTAAGTGATGCAACGCGATATGTGTTATCAAGTAACGTCATCATCACTTAATTTAGTTTTAATGTAATCAACGAATAATTGGAGATGTTCGGTATTAACTTGAGAAATACTCCTTAGGTACAGGAAGAAGTAAATAATTTAACTATTTTAGGGAAACTCCTAAAAATGACCAATCAGAGTTCACTACTTCCTTCATGCACACCTGTAGCAGCAGCTGTATGAAGAAAATAATAGCAATAACGACATTTATAATCGAATTATCTTGTAGCTTCATACACAACAACAGTATTTCTAAGAAATTTGTTAAAATATTGAAAACTTCCTAATGGCTTCGACTCGCGGCTATGATGGCAATAATGGGCTTCATATTCCGCTGACATGAGGCTAGAATAATTTCCGTTTCAGAATCTTGCTAATAATTAATCAGTTAACAGTGCTGTGGATTGAGAATTCTTTGATCTCTTGCATAAATTGACATGCAAATTACTAATAATATTACCCCACGTTGGGGGCAGAAAATGTAGTGAATCGACGATTTCTTGATAGTTTGCATAAATTGACATGCAAATTGCAAATTAATTGCCCCGCAACGGGAGCCAATAATTAAGTGACATCAATAATCAAGTGAAATCAAAAACAAAAAGGTTATGAGATTAAGGGACTAATAAGTGGATGGAACAGATCGTTTAGATGAATAAAATATGAAATGGCTGCATTTATTTCAGTACCTTTTACACAAACATACGCACACCGACACACACACACACACACACCCACACACATACACACACACACACACACACACACACACACACACACACACACACCTACAAATTACAAATCTCGGCCGATTTGACTGGGTGTGGACACGACTCAGTTATTGAGGGGAAGCCAGGGGGAATGAGTCATCTCACCATAATTCTCTACTCATTTGTTGTGTGGTGTGCAGACGCTGGGTCGGTACGACGTGTGTCACCGCAGCGAGTCGGCAACCTGCGGATTTACGGTGAAAGGGTACAGTACCGCCCAACATTGAAAATAGGTACAACATTCTTCGTTATTCTTGTCAGAACAACATATTTTTTCTAATAATATCTCAATTTCAATTAATACAGCGAAGCCGGATACCAGTGTGGGAAAGAATGACAATTTATTTATTTAACTGATTACATGTGCACTCCCACAAAATAAATCCCTACATCCAGTTTGGTGAGATCTGTGAAATGAATGAATGTATGGTCGTCTGCTAACTGCAGATAGTGAATGTGAATATATGATCATCTTTGAGACGGTACTTGGGTCACCTTTGGTGGGACCAAAGAGATGAAATTTACCTGAGCTTTGAGCGCCTGAAATGTGGCTGACCAATACGGTAGCAAGGTGCCCCCCCACTTCTGCAGAGGTGCTAGAGGACCTGAAGAACGGCCATGTTTCAGCACTCTGCCGCTGGATCTAGTGTTGGTAAGACCTGTTTTAGGCGTGCTCCGTAAGGACAAAAGAGTGGAGACATGGTATGCATGTGAAATACTTAAGAGTAGTTTAGAATAATAATTTCTCTATTTCAGGAACTTTTGCGGGGAGAATTAAATGTCAGGCAGGTAATATTAATGGGATCGTAGTAATCTTCGGAAGTGACCAACGGTCACAATGAAACCACAATGAAACCATGTTCCTTTTGTACCGCTCGGTCTGGAGGAAAGTTTCGTGATGATGGTTGTGAGAGTCGAAGTGTGAGATATAGCAAAAGATCCACCATCCTATCCAGAAAGTGCACTGTAGCGTTAAATAATTACGAGACCATAAGATAGAGAATCACCAATGTAAAGCCATGCCCACTGGCGGAATTTCTCATGTGTTATTGTTGTAGGTTATAGAATTTGTGTGTTTAGGTTATAGAATTTATCGGAATAAATAAGATAGTGAAAAGAAAAAGATTGGTTGCCTTTTCCTTCGAATTGTATGTTGTCACGATATCCAGAATTTATAATGTGTGCGCCATTCATATTCAGTGCGATGGCCACGTGTTGATCAAAGCCATTAAATAAGAAAGAAAATGTGGTATTGCCAGTGCGTAGTGAACAGTCAGAGTTCTGTAAATTACTGATAGTCAGAAGTGCTTTTCCGTTGCGTAATATTCGTACAGATGGATAATTTGTAACTTAATTGTGAGTACGAGAGTTCATATTACTCGATAAATAAGAATGAATCCACTCGCTTGGCAGACCACCCATCTTGCAGTCCTGACTGCTTGATGCCACAGTATGAGCAAGGCATGTGGGTGCCTCTAAACGGTAAGGCCCAGTAGCCCCCTTCTGTATTGTTCGGTCGCTCTGCCGATCTGTTCGATAGGTGAGTGCACCGAGAGCTAGAGTTACCATAACCGAGCCTCCATGCAATTCCTAAGCAGTTCAGTAGCGAGTCGGTACGAGGTGGGCCCGTGCCGTGTAACCGTCTCTTCTCGCGCCAGCCAATTAAAGACAAGCGATCACCGCTGTGGGCATACTCACCCGATGACTGCGCAGCCGGCTCGGCGCAGCGCCGCGTCCCACACTCAAAGCAGCCAGTCGACACAACTACCGGAACGTTATTGCCATTATTGTGTTCGAAACGTGTGTTTGCAGTTGATATTGTGGGTCATAAAAGATACACTACTGGCCATTAAAATTGCTACACCACGAAGATGACGCGCTACAGATACGAAATTTAACCGACAGGAAGAAGATGCCGTTATATGCAAATGATTAGCTTTTCAGAGCATTCACACCAGGTTGGCACCGATAGCGACACCTACAACGTGCTGACATGAGGAAAGTTTCCAGCCGATTTCTCATACACAAACACCACTTGACCAGCGTTGCCTTATGAAACGTTGTTGTGATGCCTCGTGTAAGGAGGAGAAATGCGTACCATCACGTTTCCGACTTCGATGAAGATCGGATTGTAGCCTATCGCGATTGCGGTTTATCGTATCGCGACATTGCTGCTCGCGTTGGCCGAGATCCAAAGACTGTTAGCAGAATATGGAATCGGTGGGTTCAGGAGGGTAATATGGAACGCCGTGCTGGATCCCAAAGGCCTCGTATCAATAGCTGTCGAGAAGGCAGGCATCTTATCCGCATGGCTGTAACGGATCGTGCAGCAACGTCTCGATCACTGAGTCAACAGATGGGGACGTTTGCAAGACAACAACCATTTGCACCAACAGTTCGACGACGTTTGCAGCAGCATGGACTATCAGCTCGGAGACCATGGCTGCAGTTACCCTTGACGCTGCATCACAGACAAGAGCGCCTGCGATGGTGTACTCAACGACGAACCTCGGTGCACGAATGGCAAAACGTCATTTTTTCGGATGAATCCAGGTTCTGTTTACAGCATCGTGATGGTCGCATTCGTGTTTGACGATATCGCGGTGAACGCACATTGGAAGTGAGTATTCGTCATTGCCAAACTGACGTATCACCCAGCGTGATGGTATGGAGTGCCATTGGTTACACGTCTCGGTCTTGTTCGCAATGACGGCACTTTGAACAGTGGACGTTACATTTCAGATGTATTGCGACCGGTGGCTCTACCGTTCATTCGATCCCTGTGAAACCCTACTTTTCAACAGGATAATGTACAACCGCATGTTGCAGGTCCTGTACGGGCCTTTCTGGATACAGAAAATGTTCGACTGCTGCCCTGGCCAGCACATTCTCCAGCTCTCTCACCAACTGAAAACCTTTGTTCAATGGTGGCCGAGCAATTGGCTCGTCACAATACGCCAGTCACTACTCTTGATGAACTGACGTATCACCGAGCGAGATGGCGCAGTGGTTAGACACTGGACTCGCATTCGGGAGGACGACGGTTCAATCCCGCGTGTGATTTCCCTAAATCGCTCCAGGCAAATGCCGGGATGGTTCCTTTCAAAGGGCAAGGCCGACTTCCTTCCCCGTCCTTCCCTAATCCGATGAGACCGATGACCTCGCTGTCTGGTCTCCTTCCCCAAAACCAACCAACCAACCAACCAACTGACGTATCGTGCATGGGCAGCTGTACCTGTACACGCCATCCAAGCTCTGTTTGACTCAATGCCCAGGCGTATCAAGGCAGTTATTACGGCCAGAGGTGGTTGTTCTGGACACTGATTTCTCAGGATCTATGCACCCAAATTGCATGAAAATGTAATCACATGTCAGCTCTAGTATAATATATTTGTCCAATGAATACCCGTGTATCATCTGCATTTCTTCTTGGTGTAGTAATATTAATGGCCAGTAGCGTAGCAGTGGAAATGGCGGAAGAAAATGAGAAAGTTCATATCCCAGTGAGACAGTACGTTCAGATCCCAGTGACATTGAAATGACTTCGCGTATTGCCATTGTATGTCTGTTGTTATGTGTGCTATATCTGAATCAAAACCAGGAACCAGGATGTAGTGAGACAGTTTATTACTGATTGGTCGCGACCAGTATGTCTGACCGTCCTAAGAATAGCTGCTAGCGTTAAACATTGTAGCCATTAGGCCGCACCTGAGAGCCTTAATTCGTAAACAGCATGTGATGCCTAACACTTTCGTGCACTTGCTTCCAAAATCTAATCTACTAGCCGGCCGCTGGTGGCCGAGCGGTTCTGGCGCTACAGTCTGGAACCGCGCGACTTCTACGGTCGCAGGTTCGAATCCTGCCTCGGGCATGGATGTGTGTGTTGTCCTTAGGTTAGTTAAATTTAAGTACTTCTAAGTTCTAGGGGACTTACGACCTCAGCAGTTGAGTCCCATAGTGCTCAGAGCCATTTGAACCATTTTTTAATCTACTAAATGGTGGCACAAGTTGCTTATACGTGGATAGGCCATACTATCCAGTTATCTTCTATTTTAAAAGCTTTTACACAGTTACAGTACAGTTTTAACTTTTTATGTTTATTATTTAAGCCACATATGCACATGACGTTTTAGGTTTGTAATAACATTTGTCCATCATTGAATCAGATATTTTACATAAACTTTCATAATAACGTCAAAGATGATGCTTACCCTTAGATGGGTGTGGAGGAGACCAGACAGAGAGGTCATCGGTCTCATCGGATTAGTAAGAACGGGAAAGTAAGTCGACCGTGCCCTTTCAATGTAACCATCCCAGTATTTGCCTAGAGAGATTTAGGGAAATCACGGAAAACCTAAATCAGGATGGCCGGACGCGGGATTGAATCGTCGCCCTCCCGAATGCGAGTCCATTGTGCTAACCACTGCGCCACCTCGGTGAGTCATAATAACGCCTTCTGGGAAAATGTTTTTACTGGTACTACGTGAATACACAATAGTCTTCCTTAAAAAGTTGTATAGCAAGCAATGTAACAAGTTATTTGCATGATATATTTCAAATTATACAGGGGAATTTGGTGAGGTTTTCCTGGATTTTCAACAAAGTTGGGGCTCCTCTCGTACTACCGATTACGTTGCTAAATCACCTGGCGCCTCGTTTCTTCGAACCACCTTGCCCACCTTTGTCGCTTTTTAACAGTACTATGCGCACCACGTCCACTTTCATGATTCTTGGCTGAAATGCTTACAAATGTTTACAATTTCCTAACCTCTCGGAATACATGTTTCCATGCATGTATAACAGCATTTATGAACTCACTTTCCACTCGGATATGTCCTGGTGATTCTTCAATGAAACCTAATCACTGGATCTAATACTAAAGATCACTCAATATTTTTAAAATAACAAATTATCTCCACAATCTGTCTTTACTGATGACTCATCACCTCTTGGTACAACAGGCGGAATGTTCGTTAACAGGCCTCACTAGCATGCAGAATAACAACATTGGTTACCGAAAATGACGCCACTACCGAGTCTGACCTATGGAACCGAATATGGACAATACAGAATAGAGCGTTGTCGCCTTTTGTTGCCGTAGCCGAAGTAGCGATATCACGATGCCGGGAGGTGGATGTAGGTGGTGGATGGAAGAGCCCCCATGTCCTCTTGCTTGTGCGGTGTCTCACGAACTGTCTCTTCACTTCTGATCACTATACTATGCTCACCGACTCCTAGAATTTTTCCTTCCCTTAATGTCGTCATTGTCGGACTAAAGTTGCAATGCCGCCAAATGACTGATCACCATTTCATGACCATGCCTCCCAGTGCAGGGTAGAACTTTTACGTCTAGCGCGGGCTGGTTGTGAGTCGAGAATCGACGTCTTTCTCACGTTTTCACTGTCAAGGCTATTCCCAGCATTGGTCGCACATTGTTCAGACGTTTTTTTTTTTCATTCCTTAGGTGCTGTGAAAGCAGCCACACTTCTCTGTAACTGCTATCTCTGCGTGAGATCTGGACAGTCTAATGTTTGTGCTTCGTCGGAGGGTCTGCTGGCGATAGTCATGTATAAGCAACCTCCTTACTCTTCAGAAAACAGTTTCTTAAGCAGGCTGACTTCTTCCACAGTTCTTTAGTTTCACACGCCTCCCTGTGCGAATGCTTGGTGCTTATTGTCTACGCTCCATCCCAGTGCTTGCAGGGATCCATCAGTGACCTGTACACTTCTCATTCTGCCAAGGTGTCCACTGTTAGACAAGGCCTGGACATTAACTAGCCTACCTCCAGTGGGTTTGCAGAACGCGCCTCTGGCGCTCGCTCTATGTGGTCCGAGTTGTCCCTCGTCCTGGGCCACTGGCGCTGTGAGTTGGCAAAAGTGGCCACTAGTGGAGGTATACTCTGTTCCTTGCCATAACTTTAAAGCTTCTGATACGGAAGTTTTAGAGTCATGGCAAAGTGGTCCATCTATATTCGCTTGGCCCATTGGACACGCAGTCTGAAAAGGAAAACAAAAATCTTCACTCCCTAATAGTAACATTAACATGTAACTTACTAATGTGAGGTTTTGTGGGGATTTTACATTTTCTATTGGACCCAGGCGACTGTTTACACAGATGGTTGCCCTTTATAAATAGATACAAGACATGCACAAAGGTCATAACAAATGAACAGTACCTGAGATACACAAATCACATCGAACGTAGTGATAACGTCACAGATGTACATAAGATATACGCAAAATAAACATGTAACCAAGATATGTGAAAATGAGAAATAAACCATACACAATAATACTCTTCGTCACGGAGATTTGTCAGAAATAAAAATACTATACCCATGCAAGACATATGGAGTTAAAACATTTGAAACATATGAAATAATGTTAACCAAAGAATTATATATCACGGATGCCGGGATGAGAAACGCACAAGACACTTAGATTAAGACATGTGACACGAAAGTTAGCTTTACGCATTCATCAACGAATTTTATAAAATGGATACAAAATGGGTGTCAGTTCAAACACTTGGTCACACGACACAACAAGTTTTTAGTGGGCTGCCATAGGCCAAGCCAGATAGGGTGCGATTGATAATACCTTACCGTTTTTACCAACAGTGCTTTATGTTTCTCCTCAGTGAATTTGGTTCCCATCAAATAACACATGCAACGCTGAGATGGGTGCCATCTTTTGTAGCACAGAATCTACAAATATTATGTGTACTGTACGCATCACCAATGTTCGAGAAGCCTGCTTCTTATTTACTAGGCTGCATAGTATCAGCTGTGGGAGCTGCGAGAACGGGTGACTCGAATGGAAAAAAAGAGAGATGTGCGTGTATCTAACTTTGTATACTCCAGCTATTTTAGCCTATCATTAACGTCTAACATGCAAAATATTCTTATACACGAACTTCAACGCTATCAGCTGTGTGAGCTGCGCAAACAGACTCAAATGTAACAATAAAAAGAAGAACCGTGCATGTACCTAACTTGGTTTACCCAAGTGATCTTAACCTACCATTAAATTCTAACATGCAAAATAATCCTAACGTGCCTCGCTCCACGATTTATGCACTACTTTGCAAAGATAAAATGTCTTCTCCGCTGACCGTGAGGTGCTTCTGGCTCGTCTCTGTATACTGTAACAGAAATCTCATCAAATACTGCAGTGTGTGTGGTTCTCACCATTCACGCTTGTGTCATTCCACTCTTATGAATATGATTTGGTAAAACAATGTGATGAAAAATGATCACATAATATTAAAATTGAGTATATTCAAAAAACAATAACATACATGGAAATGGCAATGCACTAAAGGGATGGAAATGACAGAGCTCTAGCTGGAGCTGCATTGTAATCCCGCGCAAAGGGAAGTCTTGTATTACAAAGTGCAGGCGGCTCCTCTCAGCCTCGTGCTGCAGTTTCGACGGTGGTCGGAATTCATGCTCAGACACGTGCGGCCGGCATACCACTTCTCCACATTCACGACAAGTGTCCAATAGTACAGGCACACACAAAAATGACCAAGCACAATAAATAAGTACTAATTACTATGATAGAAAATCTACACTCCTGGAAATTGAAATAAGAACACCGTGAATTCATTGTCCCAGGAAGGGGAAACTTTATTGACACATTCCTGGGGTCAGATACATCACATGATCACACTGACAGAACCACAGGCACATAAACACAGGCAACAGAGCATGCACAATGTCGGCACTAGTACAGTGTATATCCACCTTTCGCAGCAATGCAGGCTGCTATTCTCCCATGGTGACGATCGTAGAGATGCTGGATGTAGTCCTGTGGAACGGCTTGCCATGCCATTTCCACCTGGCGCCTCAGTTGGACCAGCGTTCGTGCTGGACGTGCAGACCGCGTGAGACGACGCTTCATCCAGTCCCAAACATGCTCAATGGGGGACAGATCCGGAGATCTTGCTGGCCAGGGTAGTTGACTTACACCTTCTAGAGCACGTTGGGTGGCACGGGATACATGCGGACGTGCATTGTCCTGTTGGAACAGCAAGTTCCCTTGCCGGTCTAGGAATGGTAGAACGATGGGTTCGATGACGGTTTGGATGTACCGTGCACTATTCAGTGTCCCCTCGACGATCACCAGTGGTGTACGGCCAGTGTAGGAGATCGTTCCCCACACCATGATGCTGGGTGTTGGCCCTGTGTGCCTCGGTCGTATGCAGTCCTGATTGTGGCGCTCACCTGCACGGCGCCAAACACGCATACGACCATCATTGGCACCAAGGCAGAAGCGACTCTCATCGCTGAAGACGACACGTCTCCATTCGTCCCTCCATTCACGCCTGTCGCGACACCACTGGAGGCGGGCTGCACGATGTTGGGGCGTGAGCGGAAGACGGCCTAACGGTGTGCGGGACCGTAGCCCAGCTTCATGGAGACGGTTGCGAATGGTCCTCGCCGATACCCCAGGAGCAACAGTGTCCCTAATTTGCTGGGAAGTGGCGGTGCGGTCCCCTACGGCACTGCGTAGGATCCTACGGTCTTGGCGTGCATCCGTGCGTCGCTGCGGTCCGGTCCCAGGTCGACGGGCACGTGCACCTTCCGCCGACCACTGGCGACAACATCGATGTACTGTGGAGACCTCACGCCCCACGTGTTGAGCAATTCGGCGGTACGTCCACCCGGCCTCCCGCATGCCCACTATACGCCCTCGCTCAAAGTCCGTCAACTGCACATACGGTTCACGTCCACGCTGTCGCGGCATGCTACCAGTGTTAAAGACTGCGATGGAGCTCCGTATGCCACGGCAAACTGGCTGACACTGACGGCGGCGGTGCACAAATGCTGCGCAGCTAGCGCCATTCGACGGCCAACACCGCGGTTCTTGGTGTGTCCGCTGTACCGTGCGTGTGATCATTGCTTGTACAGCCCTCTCGCAGTGTCCGGAGCAAGTATGGTGGGTCTGACACACCGGTGTCAATGTGTTCTTTTTTCCATTTCCAGGAGTGTATTTACAAAATCCAACGTGTTGTTATCTGACATAAGCAACTGTCTATATCGCTACTGCTATACACTACTCTATTGAGCATCATACACTCTCAAATATCCCAAACTCGCCCTTGTCGTCATAATTTGCATAGGCAATCGGCGCTACTACCTGCCGTACCGAGTATGTGCCCTCGTATAGGCGGAAGAACTTTGCTACCTTTTAATTGTCTTGGGGTTGAAGCTCTTTTTTCCCGTGTTTGCTTTAACAATACATACGACTCTGAGCACTATGGGACTTAACATCTCAGGTCATCAGTCCCCTAGAACTTAGAACTACTTAAACCTAACCAACCTAAGGACATCACTCACATCCACGCCCGAGGCAGGATTCGAACCTGCGACAGTAGCGGTCGCGCGGTTTCAGACTGAAGCGCCTAGAACCGCCCGCGGCCACACCGGCCGGCCGGCAACAATACATATGTTTTTGGATAGGGTCCGCCTTTAGCAAAACACAATTTTGTTTTTTAACCGAAACATATTTCTCTGCAGTTGCAGCATCTTCAGTGGGCTTTTATTTTATGGCTGTTAAAGATAAAGAATGTTCTTTACTGTTTTTATACATGTAAATATTAGTTTTTAAATCGTTATTACAGATATTTGAAGAAACACATAAAATTATGAATTCATACCTGTTTACCACATGGTGCGGTTTTCCTGGTGTATCATGTTTCTACAGTGACTGTTTTGTTTCACTGTTTGTCATAAGCAACCACTTACACCTTAAAGTAGACAAATTATTTAAGCCAAAATTACTATTTGAAATTGTTATGGCTCTGCCTGAAATTAATTAATTGTGTGTGTGTGTGTGTGTCTATTTACATCATGTTTCACTTACGTTTTCGCCGGCCGAAGTGGCCGTGCGGTTAAAGGCGCTGCAGTCTGGAACCGCAAGACCGCTACGGTCGCAGGTTCGAATCCTGCCTCGGGCATGGATGTTTGTGATGTCCTTAGGTTAGTTAGGTTTAACTAGTTCTAAGTTCTAAGGGACTAATGACCTCAGCAGTTGAGTCCCATAGTGCTCAGAGCCATTTGAACCATTTGAACTTACGTTTTCTTTTTTTTTTTTTCCTCATCTTCTTCACTGTGAAGCATTATATATTGAGGTGTCACTGTTTCACTGTTTACCAGCTGTAAAAACAAACATGGCGGACAGTGGAAGAGCTGGAGGTGTAAAAAGAAGATGACTGACAGTGGAACAGTTGAAGATGTTTCTGACGGTTGTTCTGAATCTTTCAGATATGTGTCAATTTTGTGTGTGTGTGTGTGGGGGGGGGGGGATGGGGGGGGGGTGGGAAGAGTTCTATTGGTTAGTCTTATCTGATAATTCTTTGAGGGCAGATAACAGAGTTCCATTGCAGGGAGCTGTGTATTCATTTATCACTTTTTTGGCTTTTTATATTTGATAATGTTCTTCAGTTATTAGTTTTTGTGTTCTGTGTATCGAGTATTAAAGTTTCTGCTTGGCTGTCCTATATAAACTGATTTGCAGTCCTGACATATTAGTTGGTAAATACCAGATATTTTGTGTTTCTCTGTGTCTGTGTTGGTTGTCCTTAGTTTTCTCTGTATTGAGTTGTCTTTCCTGTAGGCTACTTTTAACCATTGTTTTTTGAGTATGTTGCCTATTATGTGGGCTGCTCTGTTGTTGTAGGTGAGAGCGAACCACTTGTTTGTCGTCGTGGGTGTTTGTTGTTCATGTGTGCTCATATGTGTGCTCTGTGTGTTTTTAAATTGATGAGGAGGTTTTCGTTTTTGTGTGTTGGATGTCCTTTTTAATTTCGTTTTAATTTTGTGGTTCAGTTTATCTATAGTGTTTGTGTCGTATCCATTCTCTACAGCTATTTGTCTGATTGTCTGTAATTCATTCTTGTAGTTGTTTTCCGTGAGTGGAGTTTTGTTCATTCTGTGTAACATATATTGGAAACCGGCTAGTTCATGTGCAGTCGGATGAGTTACGAATGGCTGTGCTGGTGGTGGTCACTTTCCTGAATATGGAGAACTGCTGATGGTTGTTGGGTCTGTATATTGTGAGGTCAAGGAAGTTTAACCTTTTGTTGTGTTTTGTTTCTATGGTGAATTTTGTTTTTGGGTGTACTTTGTTTATATCACTGTGGAGTTTTCAACATGTGATAAGGTAACTCATAAAATTTTGTTTCCTCATTCATACACATCAGTGTGTGCACCCTTACTGACACAGATAATGTTTAGTTGGAATTCCATTTCTCTCCACGTACGATTCAAGATCTCCATCGTAAAATGTTCAAATCCATTGTGAATGCTTGTCTACAAGTTCTCTAGGTCTGTGTGAGGTAACGGGAGAGTTGTGCCGCCCTGAGAATATTCTAAGTTCGGATTTGACGTGGCCGCACGGGCCGCTCTGCAAGCCGGGGCTCGTCAGCAACCACGTGGTGCCGAACAGTAGCCGGAGCCAGTGGGGTAGCCCCAGCGCGTGGTCCACGCCGATCGCGTGGCTGGGAATTCCATGTTGACGCTGCTTCGATCATTACGTGTAGAGTGTTGAGAAGTTTGCGCGTGGTAGTAGGAGATAGAAATATTTCCTAGTGCCGACTTGTGCACTTGTGAGATTTCCGTGGCTTCTGCAGTGAAGATATAGTATGCATTTAGAAGTGAATATCTCGCGAGCTATGTTGTTGTTCATACCTATTTACGTGAAGTAGGAATCTATTGTTCCCCTGTTACTCAACTTATATTTTATTTAATTGGTGGAGCCCGCATCTCGTGGTCGTGCGGTAGCGTTCTCGCTTCCCACGCCCGGGTTCCCGGGTTCGATTCCCGGCGGGGTCAGGGATTTTCTCTGCCTCGTGATGGCTGGGTGTTGTGTGCTGTCCTTAGGTTAGGTTAGGTTTAAGTAGTTCTAAGTTCTAGAGGACTGATGACCAAAGATGTTAAGTCCCATAGTGCTCAGAGCCATTTAATTGCTGGACCATCAACACCAATAAGTGTTTTGCAGAAATAAAAAATGATTCAAATGGCTCTGAGCACTATGGGACTTAACATCTCAGGTCATCAGTCCCCTAGAACTTAGAACTACTGAAACCTAACTAACCTAAGGGCATCACACACATCCATGCCCGAGGCAGGATTCGAACCTGCGACCGCAGCGGCCGCACGGTTCCAGACTGAAGCGCTTAGAACCGCTCGGCCACAAGCGGCCGGCTTTGCAGAAGTAAACGGCATTCTTAAAAGTACTTCTGCTACCGTACTCATCATTTAAAGACGTTAAAATAGGACCTGCAGATTTAATTTAATTGCAATCTTTCATTTATAAATTCCTATGTCACATTCAAAATTCGCTATTGCCGAGTGTTAGGAATCTTCGACCATTCGATTCATGTGTGTATTCATATCATATACTGTAGACTCAGCAATATTTGGCATTTAATGTGGCAACTACGTATCCCACCCCATAGACAACGAAACCAGCCAAAACTTCCAATATTTCAACTCTGAGTCTGAGGATACGTAGTTGAGGGCTACATTTTTTTTTTTTTTTTTGTAAGCCCGCATATCTAATCTCGACTCAGTACACCATATCCTTTACAGAACTCCACAGGAAGAAGTCTAGTGGTGTGAAGTCAGAGGATCATAGCGGCCACCGAATTAAACCATCTCGTTCAATCCACTTATGCAGAAACTTTTAATATAGGAACTGACGGGTCTTCAGAGAACAGCAGGGTGGTGCCCCATCTGCCTGGAATATGACATCAGGTTGCAGGTGTTCCAATTGTGGCAGAGCAGACTCTTGTAACATGTCGAGGTAAACACTACCAGTAACGTCAGACCCTATGAAAAAGAATGAACGTGTGATGAAATTGTACATCAGACCGCACCAAACGTTGACCTTTGGACTGTCGCTTTCCATTTTTCGTGTAATATGAGAATACTGGGAACTCCATATAAGAACATTATTACGATTTAATTTGCCGGATACAGGAAACGTTACCTCATCGGAGAAACAAATCTCTCTCAAAAAGTCATTGTGTGAGTCAGTCTTGCCTAGCATATCCGCTGAAAACTGTTCGCGCTAAGGTTTCTCAGTAGGCTTTAATGCCTAAAGCAGCTGCATCTCGCAGGGGTATAGCCGTAACCTCTTATGCAAGATATTGTGCACTATTGATCGTCTCATTTCGCACTCTCTGACCGCCGTACGCACCGATTTTGTCTGACTCTTCCAAGCTCCTGCCATACCTTGTCCGCGCTGGCATCTGAAACACATAGGCGACCCGCCCCCTTTTTTTGGAGATCACCACCTTTTTCCACAAATGACTTACGACAAGCCCAAATACTTGGTCAGGACGGTGGTTGCCTTTCGATGCCGTGTTCGAAAGTTTCGTTGCACATAGGTATCAGACGTCGTCTATAAGAACCAGGCCCCACACTGAGCTTTCTCCTGTGGCCTCTATATACCATCAGTTAAACCTGGGTTTAACAGTAAAAATAGCGGTCGCGAGAGAACTGCTGTGCGGCCTTAACGCCTCGCTGCAGGAAAACACTACCCCCTGGATACAAGCTGCCGATTTACTATTGCCATCCAATCATCAACAAGAGTTTACCTACCAGTCACTTACCAGAGTGACATAGGCAAAAGACAGCCGATACGCTACCTCCTACCACTCATCTACTGAAGTTGCCTTCCAATCACCCACCAGAATAGTACAGACAATAGCGTACCGTGTAGTCACCCCTCGATAACAAACTTTTTAACTTGTCCATTGACATCTCAGATATGAGACGTCGGTAGCCACCAGATAACCGAAATGACAGTATAGAAAGGAAAACATTCACCAGCACATAGCAGTGAACCGCCCTGTACAGGATCGCAGTAAACCGGTCGAAACATCGGCCATTTAGTTGTTTTAGTAGTTTACAATGGCACGCCCAAATATCTAAATTATCTTATCCAAAATGAAACCGGCATTGGAAGCCTACGAACTTATAACATTTTGTCAGTTTTTCAAGTTCAATTCTGTACCAAAATTGCGTCATCCGAAAAAAATTATGAGTTATCTTATCATATGTTGAAAACAACTTGTTAACGTCTAGTACAGTTTTAAAGTTATTAAAGTTTAAGCTATAAAGATAATTTATGAACACCTCGTACCACAGTGCAATCCACCATATACATGATTAGTGGTACTTTAAACTCTTAGAGAGCTTGCGGCTACGAAAAACCTACAATCAGTATTTTAAATGTTTCGGTCAGTCAAGAATCGTAGTTCATGGCGCTTCTGGAACGTTACCTATGTTGTAGTAAGCATGTTACTATACAAACATGATACAATCTGCGTGTCAATCCAGAATAGACGTTGTAAACAGAATCAACCGTCTCGTGAAATTCTAAGTATGAGAGAAAGCGACTGTGGAGCAGCAGAGCTTTAACTGTCAGCTTCTGGCGATTAATAGAGTGCATCAGTTTACATCATGGGTTTGTAAAATGCGTAACGAGGTAGGAGAGAGAACTGTTGCAATATGTTCCAATAATAATAATCAGCACTTGAAGTTAAGATACACAACAGACGGACGATATACACAACGCTTTCTCTATGCTTCGGAAGCAATACGCAGCGACTTATAGCAGAGATGCCGCCCGTCAGGATTCAGTCAGCCAGCTCCAGCATAATTCGCAGTATATTGAGTTACGCCTTAGCAATTTTTTTGTGGTATGAGCTGTTGCTGGGAAAGTAGCCAGCCACCAGAATTCGTACTACCACATCCACATCGTGCTGTTTCCGGAATTGGAACTGCTTCGATATGAGCCGCTGCTTCTCGCAAAATCAGCATGGACGTGCAGTTTGTGGAAGGAACGTGGCTGCAACATATTTTCATGGTATTGCGGCTGCTGCTTCTTCCCACAAAATCAGGACGCACGTGCAATTTATGAAAGGGATGCAGCTGCAACCTTTCGTGAGATACTGTGGCCTCCAACACAACACTAACTACGAAAGCAAACATTTAACGCGTAACGTCAATACGTGCTCTAATTTTAGCAAGGGAAGGTGGTGCTCCTGCCAAGCATAGTTGTGAGTGCATAACATCTAGTAATAATAACAATAATAATAAACATGTTACACTTAGTAATAATAACAATAATAATAAACATGTTACACTTAGCAATAATAACAATAAAAATAAACATGTTACACTTAGTCGTGTTTCTCAGGCAGTATCCAACCCCAGCAACTTAGCACATGAATCGCTTTCCACTCCCTCCCACCATTAATAAACGCTGCGTTAAAAAAAAATAAAAAAAATACAAGTAGGTCACATGATGACTTAGAAATGAAAAACAGAGACACATCCATATCAGTATCACTATTTGGTAGTGTGTGGAACCAATTATCTGTCCTAATTGCCTGGAAGGTGCTGGCTTCGGCCTAGCCTCTGTCTTGGTATTTGTACAACTGAAAGTCTCAAATACATTACATCAATGCCCAGTAAAGCAACACCTAATTTATTTGCAGCGTTTTCGATGTCCGTGATCTGCAATCAGAGATCTGTAACCAAATGTGTGTAACGTCTGTTTGTATGCACATTCCCATTCTATAACACTAAACACTTACATAGAGAGACAATTTAGCTTGACCTCTGGTTCTTGCATATTCCTGTGCTTACTCCGAATATCGCCCTCGTCACTGACCAGAAAGCTTTTTAATGGTAGGCACCTTTCACTGCCGCATATCGCTGAAGAATCATAGAGAGCTTCTCAAACCAGTTAATGTAGATTTATAATGTACTTTTGTGAAGCAACATAGTCCATGAATCCCACATGCCACGAACATTACAGTATATACAGGGTGGTCCATTGATCGTGACCGGGCCAAATATCTCACGAAATAAGCGTCAAACGAAAAAACTACAAAGAATGAAACTTGTCTAGCTTGAAGGGGGAAACCAGGTGGCGCTATGGTTGGCCCGCTAGATGGTGCTGCCATAGGTCAAACGGATATCAACTGCGCTTTTTTAAATAGAAACCCCCATTTTTTATTACATATTCATGTAGTACGTAAAGAAATATGAATGTTTTAGTTGGACCACTTTTTTCGCTTTGTGATAGATGGCGCTGTAATAGTCATAAACATATAGCCCACAATTTTAGACGAACAGTTGGTAACAGGTTGGTTTTTTAAATTAAAATACAGAACGTAGGTACGTTTGAACATTTTATTTCGGTTGTTCCAATGTGATACATGTACCTTTGTGAACTTATCATTTCTGAGAACGCATGCTGTTACAGCGTGATTACCTGTAAATACCACATTAATGCAATAAATGCTCAAAATGATGTCCGTCAACCTCAATGCATTTGAAACATGCTATTCAGTACCGCTTCAACCGCACGCGAGCTATGTGTCGGACATCGACCATGTTGGAAGTACATCGCCATTCTGTCATGCAGTGAAACATCTTGTAGTAACAACGGTAGAACATTACGTAGGAAATGAGCATACATTGCACCATTTAGATTGCCATCGATAATATGGGGGCCAATTATCCTTCCTCCCATAATGCCGCACCATACATTAACCCGCCAAGATCGCTGATGTTCCACATGTCGCAGCCATCGCGGATTTTCTGTTGCCCAATAGTGCATATTATGCCGGTTTGCGTTACCGCTGTTGGTGAATGACGCTTCGTCGCTAAATAGAACGCGTGCAAAAAATCTGTCATCGTCCCGTAATTTCTTTTATGCCAAGTGGTGGATCTGTACACGACGTTCAAAGTCGTCGCCATGCAATTCCTGGTGCATAGAAATATGGTACGGGTGCAATCGATGATGATGTAGCATTCTCAACACCGACGTTTTTGGGATTCCCGATTCTCACGGAATTTGTCTGCTATTGATGTGCGGATTATCCGCGACAGCAGCTAAAACACCTACTTGGGCATCATCATTTGTTGCAGGTCGTGGTTGACGTTTCACATGTGGCTGAACACTTCCTGTTTCCTTAAATAACGTAACTATCCGGCGAACGGTCCGGACACTTGGATGATGTCGTCCAGGATACCGAGCGGCATACATAGCACACGCCCGTTGGGACTGTTGATCACAATAGCCATATATCAACACGATATAGACCTTTTCCGCAATTGGTAAACGGTCCATTTTAACACGGGTAATGTATCACGAAACAAATACCGTCCGCACTGGCGGAATGTTACGTGATACCACGTACTTATACGTTTGTGACTATTACAGCGCCATCTATCACAAAGCGAAAAAAGTGGTCCAATTAAAACATTTATATTTCTTTACGTACTACGCGAATATGTAATAAAAATGGGGTTTCCTATTTAAGAAAAAGCGCATTTGGTATCCGTTTGACGTATGGCAGCGCCATCTAGCGGGCCAACCATAGCGCCATCTGGTTTCCCCCTTCAAGCTAGACGAATTTCGTTCTTTGTAGTTTTTTCATTTTATGCTTATTTCGTGAGATATTTGGCCCAGTCACTATCAATGGACCACCCTGTATAGTTCTGGCAATACCGGCCATGCCCGTGCTATATTGAGCATCGAATGTAGGTTTCGTAATGGTTCTGTATTTCGCGCTGCATTGGTTTCCTGCTTTCATAAGTCCACCAGTCATTTGCAGTATTTCACCATACATCTCCAGATCTTTTGGTGAATAAATTACAAACTTTTCTGTATTTAAGATAATGAGGTTCATTAGACAGCTGTTCTTTGAAATTCCATATTGCCTATCTGTATTGTTTTTTCTTTTAAACTTATAGGCTGCGTCTACAATATGTATGGTTTTTCACCACTGATACCGAAACTTTCGTCTATCCTATTACCAGTGTGGTTATTAATGAAATCAGCAACTTTGTTATCATTGTGTAATACTGAGAGAGTTCATTCAAAGATTCAATAACTGGTTTAACGGTTTCTCTCAATGTTTGTTCTCTACCCAAATGTCCTAACTTCAATAAACGCCCTCAGCTTTTCTCAAACCCTCTACTGTGGGTGAGTCCAGCATTCTCGACATATCTTCACAAACTCACTGAGTGACATAGCAGATCCTACATGCACTTGCTAAATGTGTGTTAAATTCAAATTGTCTTGTTTGAAGACTATAATGAGGTTTGCATTATTTTCACCAACTGTTTTGGTATTCTGGAATATGTTTGACTCAAATAGAATACATCAACAGCTATAAGACCTACAAAACAGAAATGTCATGGATCCTAGGTTTCCACAGCAACATCATCAAATATGAACATGATATTTGGCTCTACTTTTTCTGATGGGGGGAGGGGGGGGGGCAAATCACTGCTTTGACTGAATGCTGTGTGTGTTACATCGTTGACACCTTGTATTATCTTTAACAGCAAATGGTACTTGGGCTCAAACAGTGTTTTTGAAAACACACATACATGCTCAAATCAGACTCCATCCAGCAGAGATAGAGGTGAGATGTAACTGTTTGTCTTGCCACAACTGGATGGACCAACAATGATCGCCCAGTATATGGTTGAGAAGGAGTAGCTCATTCTTCTTCTTCTTCTTCTTTTTCTTCTGATCTTATTCTGCACCATTGGTCCATGTCCTGCTCTCCTCTTCCTTTGCCCATCATCTCCTTGCCTCCCAATCCATCCACCTCATCCTCCCATATCTCTTTGTCTATTCCCTCTCATCTTGCTGTCCATCTCATACTCCAAATGCACTACCTGTCCAGTCATTCATATTACAATCTCTCTGTCTTTACATTTCCTCTTGCTCTCTCTCTCCCTGCACTTTGGACGCTGGGACCGTTTCTTGCACCTGACATACTGGCTGCACTTCAAAGCAGGTTGGTGATGCAAGTTGTTACTATTACCAGAAAATGCACCGTTTGTGCAGGGAAACATATATGACAGGGGCACAACCCAGACACATGTCTGTATCTCCGTAAATACTAGGGCTAGAGTGTTATAAACGCTCGGGTAAGGTGTTCATGAGTCGGATTTGGCCCACATAGGTCCAACGGCATGGGAGAAGTTCTTGTTCATTCATACGTACATATACACTCGGTTTTTTATATATGTACTATCCTTTTCCCTGCTACTTCTCCTGCATACATGTCTGTCACATATACTGTGCATGTCTATAAGTCCATCTTCACTTTTCCTCTCTCTCTGCTCATCGCCCACTTGCCAACCTATCTGCCCATTTGACTCTCCCACCTCTCGATTTCCATCCTCTCCCCTCTTTTTGCCCATTTTGCACTCTACCCTCTCCCTCTGCCTGTCCCCTCCTCCTCTGTCTTTGTTTTTAAATCTCATTCCCGCCCCCCCCCCTCACCCTACCCATCACCTCTTGCTGCCCTTTCACCTTATGCATCCCCCCCCCCCCCCTGCACCGCCCTTTATCTACTCTTCTATCCATTTCACCTTCCCCCAGACATGTGTAACCTCTGCAAAAGAGGCGATAAAACAGGCTGGTAGTACTCCCACAACACCTCTCTTGTGTAGCATAACTTATGTGCAAAGCTCTTGGAAACCCATTTTTTCCATGATGTCTAGGCTGCTATGCAAAGCATACTGATAAAACTGGCCAATAATACTCCAACATAAAATGTCTGGTGTGCCAAGCTGCCTACTCGTTAGGGGCTGGAGAACTATTTTTTGCCCCTGATGTGGAGTCTGCGCTGTAGCAGGTCGTCAAGGCAGATCGATACCATCCCCGCACACCATACCTGTGGTGTAGGGCAGTCTACGTAGTGTGGGGTTAAAAAACACGCATTTATGTTATCTCCGTAAATATTAACGCTACAACGCACCCCAGTGTCGGTCGTCTTAGGCACGAATTTAATACAGTTTCATTAGATTCATAGGGAGAGCGCATAATGGATCATACGCACGCCAAGCTATACCACTCTGCCCCAACGGACAGCGACAGCTCTGCTAATGTGAGAATAACAATATCTGATCTCTCCAGCTACATGGGAAGAGACACTTTAAGATTGGTTGATTCACTGCAAGATGGAAAGACTCGGAATAATTTGCAATGTTACCCGCCCCCTATGAGCCAAAATTACTTTCAAGTACATTTGACGTTCATACAAAGGCAATACCGTTATGAAACGCCTTTTGTGACTGAACAAAACAAAAGCAGTTAATCATGGATCCTTAACAAAATTTTAAATACCGCAAAGCTTGTCTATAAATGAAATATTAAGGTAATATGAGATTTTGCTGAAGTATTTCATGAAATTTCAAATACCTTAGACTTAATAGCAATACAGCGAAATTATTTTATAAAATTATTGTGAATGATACTTGTTTTACGAGATTACCAGTTTTTGATTCTTTTCGACGAAAATAAATGTACTTTTCTCAAAATAGATTACAACAGCACTTTCAAATTTCTTCCAACTTATATTTTGTTTCCCCATTTTCCTTTGTCTGTACTCTTGCATATCGAAACATACAAAATAACATCACTGAAAACTTTTTATGTTGGTATCCCTTTTTCTTACTAAAATGAGATTTTCATGGAATTCGCTATGGTGATCGTTCACAAGAAGATTCTCGAAAATCATGCCACCTACATTATGAAAAGGCACTATGGTTGGCGTTTCTAGTACACACCGTACACTAATTTACGTTTCATTAATATCACTATGGTCGGCATTCATTAGAAATATTTTCCACAACAGCTACTTTACGACGAGGTAAAAAGAGAGCCATTTATTTTCTCGCAATTACACTAACTCACTTTGCAGAACTTGGACATTTCACAACTACACCTTGGTGGGCGTCTATGTACAAATTTATACAATTTCAGCACCTATATGAGTAGAATGAGGGTTTTCTCTCTTTCTTTCATTTGTACATCGTTTTCACCAAGGCACTGCACATACTGCAGTGTCCATCACCTGTCCTCAATCAGATAACAGTGAGTCTCGTATCAACTTTACACAATGGTCCATACCTGCAAAATACAGTACACTTAAGCGAAATAATCGTAACTTTCCATCCTCCAAAGAAGAAGTGTTATACACTTTCCTCCAATTACAAATACACATTGTCTTTTCTGTCATAATCTGTATCTTTTCAGTGACAATTACATAGCTTTTTCTGAAATGTATATTCAGTATTAATAATTGTTCAGTAAAAAGTAACCTCACAGTCACTAATAAACTTGAATCGGGTAAGAAAATATTGCTGTGTCTAGGAATACCACATACTCAGTTCGCTAGACAAACAATCAAACAACTCGTATTAATGAGTTTTATTATAAATAGACAATTACAATACTTAACTTCGAGAAATGTGTCGCAAGCAAAGGGCGACCTACAAAATAATCCGTCTTCTTCAGAACAGACAAACACAAGTCTGTGAGGAAGCACTGCCAAAAGGCAAACGGAAATATTTAAACAAGCCCATATGAGTGTTCATAACACACACGGTATGAGATTCTTCCTCTAGTGGTATTTGAAGATATGCGTCGTGCAAATCAATTTTTGGAAAGTAGCGACCAGCGCCTCATCTGTCCACGAGATCCTCTGGGCGTGGCAATGTATAAGTATCAATCATAGTTTGTGGGTTGGCTATAGACTTAATGTCAACAATGCGAATGCGACCTGAAGGTTTGTGGAGCAAAACCAGTGGACTTGCCCAATGACTAGCTTGTATGGGCGCAATAGCTCCGCTGTCTTTCAATTCTTTACGTTGTGCAGCCACATTGTCCTGTAATGCAATGGGAACAGTTCTGACCCGTCAAAATTTCGCCTGAGCATTTTCTTTCAGCGTAATATGTGCAACAAAATTGTTAGCTTTGCCTAAACCTTCAGAAAAGAGTTCCGGGAATTCTTTTAAAAGTCTAGCTACACTACCTTTTGATTTTAATGCAGTCAGTGACAACACATTGTCCTAAATTTAAAGCCAAACGAATCAAACAAATCAAGGTCAAATATGTTCCCACAGTCGCGTAATTGTAGCACACTGAAAGTCACAGTTCGCGTATGTGAGCGATACACGGCAGGCAAAGTACATCTTCCGAGATCGGGAATGTCTTCTCCATTATAAGCCGTTAGGTGTATGCTAGTTTAAATAGGCATGGGGAGCCTAACAGTTCATATGTGTTAAGATTCAGCAATGTAACAGAGTCCACCATGTCCAACTGAAATTTCACACTTTTTCCACAAATGTGCAAAAAAATGGCTCAAATGGCTCTGAGCACTATGGGACTCAACTGCTGAGGTCATTAGTCCCCTAGAACTTAGAACTAGTTAAACCTAACAAACCTAAGGACATCACAAACATCCATGCCCGAGGCAGGATTCGAACTTGCGACCGTAGCGGTCTTGCGGTTCCAGACTGCAGCGCCTTTAACCGCACGACCACTTCGGCCGGCACAAATGTGCAAATGAACAAAAAGTTTGTTGGACTGGCATAGCTAGTTTCGATAACGCCTGCAGCAGACTTTGAATACATTGCACTGATCACAGCGGGCTTGTGGTTATATTTTTGTGAGTAGGCAGAATTCTTATGTTTGTTACATTGCAAACATACGGATTGTACGTGACCTTTCTTTCCACAAGTGTAAGATTGAGTTTGTATGGACGGGCAGTCTTAGCGTTTGTGCCATGAATGGCACCGAGGACATTACTTTATTCTATTCACTGATGTAGCCGCCTGTTTAGAGAACTGTTCACATGGCTTGGTGTGCGCGTGCTGTTGCTGCCTGCTGGGACGGTCTTGAGAAAGGGACCACTCAACCTGACAAATTGGTGTCTGTTCAGATTTATCAGCCACTACGGCACCTGAATCATACTGATCCAGAATTTTCACTACGTAATGGAATGGTGGATCTGACTGTTTCAAAACCTGTTTTGTAAGTCTGACATCAGTTACATTGTACGCGATCACATCACGCAACATAATATCTGAATATAAGGCGCCACAAGCACATTTGAATTTGCATTTCCTCGTCATACCCCACAAATCTGTTACCCACTCACTATAAGTTTGTTCCGACCTTTTCCTGAAACGAAAGAACTGGTACCAAGCTGCCACCACATTCACTTGTTGGTCATAATAGTTAGAGATTCTACAACTTGATCATAGGAAAGTTCGCTCGGGGTAGCATCAGCGAACAATTTCTGAATGAGGCGAAAGACTGTACTTCCTACAGTCGACAAAAAGTAATGTAGTTTCACAGTACCTGATACTTTGTGAGCAATGATGTGGGCTTCATACTGTTGCAATCACTCGAGCCATTCGTCTTCTTTTTTGTTAAACTGGCGAAAAGTCGGTATGGCACTCTGAGCTACAGTTGCTGCATGTTGATCTGTCTGATACGCTGCATTGGGCGCTTGGTTGGCCAGTAAGTGCTATACCGTGTTTAGAAGGGTTGCAGTCTGCTGCGTCTGAAACTGAAGCATTTGTGTTAGCTGCATTGCATCTACCGCTTGCAGCTGATGCACCTGAGCAGGGGGTGAGAGAGGTGGGTTGCTCATTTTTGAATAGGTAAATGCAATAAACAGACAATGCAAGCAAGAAAAATGAGCACACAAGCAAAGAAAACTTCTGCAACACCCACCTGAAAACACTGAATAGAAAAAAAACACGATAAGAGACACTGTTAAAACATGTAAACTCACCCCTGAAAATAAAATAAAAGGTTGAATTAAGGCACCAGCAAAACACGAAAGCCTACCACAAAAAACAGGGACAATCTGCAGCAGCTGGTGGCTCTGTTAGCACGTAGTCGCTATGGAACTCGTTCACCTCGTTGCCAATGGTGTTGTGTCTAGGAATCCTGCATACTCAGTTCACTAGACAAACAACCAGACAACTCGTATTAACGAGTTTTATTACAAATAGACAATTACAATACTTATATTTGAAAGATGTGTCGCAAGCAAATGGCGACATACAAAATAATCAGTCTTCTTCAGAATAGACAAACACAAGTATGTGCTATGTAGAGAATACTAATGGTCGATGCTACGAGACGTGGCTAACGTCGAAGCTGCTATCGAAGTAGGCTGCCACCAGTTTGGTGCGGCGATTATGTCGTCCTCACATAGGGGCCATTGCTGCCGTGTTGTCATCCTGGAGGGAGATCAGTCAGTGTGCGATAGCCTTCTTCTCTTCCCTGTCGATACGGACTGGCGTGCCAGCACTGACTTCACGCCGTAACAAATATAATAATTGAAAAACAGTTTAACCGCAAATTTACTTCTTAAGCAAGTTACTGCTGAAAGCAAATTCGTATTGTGCAAACAATTTTCTTCTGATATTATCTTTACAAACTCTCTTTCAAAGCTGGTAAACACATTTCATGACTTCAGAAAATATTTACATCTTAAAAGTACTATTTCTTGTTTCACAAGCTTTGCATTATACATAAAAATTCACAGAGAATAAAAAAAATTATGAAAATATTCACAATAGCTTATGTAGTTTGCTATAGGCGTAATACACAGAACCAGTTTACCTTGATCTTTGTAGGAGTTCTCTAGATATCATACACTGACTATTAGAACATCATTGCTTCTGCTCTGAAACTTACACATCCATAGTCAGTAGCACATTACTTTACATTTCCGTTATACATCTTACATTACAAAAATTCCACAGTTTGCACCACTCTCTCTCATTACTCATACACTCATTAGTAGGTATGTACAATTTTTGTACTAACTCCAGAAATTTTTTACTTTTCTTACATGTCCCATTTTTTAGATTTCATAATTTTTCAAAATGGATTTACGATTACTGTTAGTTATTACCATTACTACAAAACACCATGTACACTATTTACACAAGATATGGAAGAAAGAAAGGTGACAGGAAAAGTTCTGAGTGAAGAAGAGGGAGGCTGACAATATGAAATGGAAAGGAAATAATATTGTCAACAACTCGGGATGCCTGGTGTTCGTCAAACACCTGACATCACAAAGATCGCGAGTCTTTTCTCAGGCATCGCGTCTTTCCACTGGATCGTAACATATTTCTTCCCACAGTTTTTCCATTTACTGCAATGACACCTTCGTTACGTTCAAAATCTATTTTTCCTATATATCTGCCACTAACAATATTTGTGCACTTAAACAGGATATTTGAAGAAATTTCTGGTACAGTTGTACTCTTGTTGCTTGAGTAATGCTTACTTCAGAAACTGGCCCAGTAAAATAACTTCCTGAGCAGGTTCAGCTACCAAATTTTGCACTACTTCATGTTGATCGAATCCTGCACCTTCTGTGGACATCGCACATAAATTAATGGGATCATTTACTTCATTAACTGCGCCAGCTTCAGCCTATGTGTCCAACAGTAACAAATCGAAGGATTTTTCTATAACCTCCCTCTTTCTCTCTAAAGTCTACATTCTTATTAGATACTCCGCAATCCACCTTGCAGCTCATAGCAGAGAGTACCCCGTACCACTACTAGTCATTGCCTTTTCTTTAAAAAAAAATTCTTTATTAAGATAACCATCATAATTAATACAAATTAACCCACTTCCTTAGCTCATTAGTGGGTCCTAATAGTTATACATTTTTTTATTAAATTGTGCAGCTAGTTTTTTAGTTTTATAGTGAGCTACAGTTACTAACAACAATGGGCATTTAATATCTACATCTACTGTTTATACCTAAATCCTATAACTAATTGAATTTATGTATATATTCTGCAGCGTCACATGTGTGCCAGTTAGAATATAAACCTACTATATTATGCCTTGTTCTTCGAGCTAACCCCGAAGAACATGCCCCTGGCACTGGGCAGGCCTCGACGTTATAATTCGCTGCAGTACCTATTCTAGTTTCCTATATCTAAGTTCTACAAACTAACTTATCCTACGTCATGTCCGGTGTGTGTCATAATCGGTGGTTGATCCCTACTCCCCCTAGTCCTGCACGTGGCGGATTCCAACTCGGATGAGGTCGGCCAGTCCACGCACAGGCGGCATGGGAATAGGGCTCTTGGTCGAAATCGGTGATTATTGTCCTTGTTATTTACGGTATCTCTCTTAGATATTCAATTAGAACCTTTCGTGATACCTCGTTTGCCAAGGTGTTTAGGGTCTGAAAAGTTTCCTCTCGTCTGAGCAGTTGATACGTGTCATGGTTGGGAAGTCTGTCTCGTAGTGTATTTGCGACATCATTGAAGAGGGGACATTCGTAAACAACATGCTCGGGTGTACCCTCCGGATCGCCACAGTCACACGCTGGTGTCGCCCTTTTCCCAAATCGACATAAGTACGTCGGGTAGGGTCCATGGCCAGTGAGAAAGTGAATCAGACCTCGTGGAGGCTCGAAGTACTTCATTCCCAGGCGTTCCCTCACATCAGGTAGAAACTGGAAGGTTCGTCGTCCAGCCTCTTCTATCACCCAAATCTCCTGCCAGAGCTCCTCCCCTCTTTTCCTTATTTCTCTTTTATCCCCCACCCTAATATCCATAATATCTACAATCATCTCGTAATTACCCTTTTTGGCCCAATACCAGGCCGCCTGCTCCCTTCTCTTTATGTCCAGAGGGCAAAGCCCCATTATGACTAATAGGGCCCCCCCTGGAGATGTTCTGTAGGCACCCACAGCTCTTAGTATCATGCTTCTCTGGACCCTTCTCACTGCCATGGCGGGCACCACCCTCGTGAGCCTGTGCGCCCAGACTCCCGAGCCGTAGCCCACAACTGAGGTTAGGATGCTGTTATGATAAAGTCTAATTAGGTGTGGAGGAAGATGGAATCTTTTATGGCCTATTGAGATGAGGTTGTTTAGTATCTGAAGGGCTCTCTGGGTGACGGTATCAATGTATTTTCAGAAACTCCACCTCTCGTCAATGATGACACCTAGGTAGCGTGTCTCACGTCGTCTGAGAATTGGTGAACCGTCTATTCTGACAGTCGGATTTCTAATGAGATGTCCTTTAGCAGGAGGTAAGTAGATTTGCTGGGCGATATCGTCATTTTAGTCGCGTGGTACCACTGTTGGAGTTTATCTAATGCAATCTCTATTTTCGGTTCGATGTCTTCGCGGCTGCGGCCGCCAACCAACAGAAGGAGGTCATCCGCATAGGCTATCACCTCTAGCACCTCTTCACTCTGTTGTAAACTATCTAACAAAGGCTCCATATGGATGTCCCAGAAGAGGGGTCCTAAGACGGAACCTTGGGGACATCCTTTAGTAATTGTCTTTCCAACTCTTTCGCTAGAAGATGATAGCCAGACCTCCCGATCCTCGCAATAGCTCCTCAGGCAACCATATAGCGGCCGTGGACACTCTTTCTCCCGCAGGCAGGAGAAGAGCGAAGGCCACCACAGGTTGTCGAAGGCGCCACTGATGTCAACCATGATGCCAACCACGTATTTGTGCGGGGTCGAGCCACAGACCTCGGCCGCCAGGGCGATTGCATCAGATGCCGACCGCCCCGGCCTGAACCCGAACTGCCTGCCACTCATCCCGCACAACACTCGGTGTGCTGTCAGTCTGTCAGCCAGCAATTTCTCCAATATTTTGCCAAATATATCCAGCAGGCAGATCGGCCTGTAAGATTTCACTTCTGCAGGATCCTTATCTGGTCCTTTCTTTATGATAACTACATGTGCCATTTTCCATTTCTTTGGGAATTTTCTCTGTCGGAGGCATTCATTATACAGATGTGTTAGTGGCGCAGTCAGCTGAGGCGCCAGAAACTGCACCACCTCCGCCACAATGCCGTCTGGCCCAGGTGCTTTTCCTCTTTGCAGAGATATTATGTGGGTTGCTACCTCCTCCTCTGAGAAGGGGTAGACAGCCGTCTCATTGGTGTATATTTCTTGGTCTTGATCTCTGAGTTGCTGCTGTCCCTCTGTCTCCCCATCCGCATTGTCGTCAGGCAGCAGGGAGTGGAGGAGGACCCCCGCAGTCTCCTGCCAGGACTCCGTCATCCTATCCCCGTACCTGACAGTTGATAACTCCAGAGGAGAGCGGATTTTTTTCTCTCACCAACTTATATGGAAGCCCCCACGGGTCCGTGACGAGCTGGTTGAGCACAAAGTTTTCCCAACTTTTCATTCTAACTTCCCGCAGTTCCTTTTGGAATTTCCGCTTTTCCTCCCTGTACAGCAACTGCCACCTTTGTCGTTCCTGCCAGACGACACTGCGCTGATAATACCTCCTTAGCCTTCTGACAGACTGACGCAGTTCTCCTAGTTCGGCAGACCATGGTGACGGGGAGGCCGCCATGGCCCTTCTCCTAGTAGGTACGGCTGCCCTCACCGCTCTTGTCACTGCAGTCACCAGTTCCTCTGCCCTCTGGTCTACGTCCATGTCCAAGTGCATGTCATCTTCCGGTGATGGAGGAATGTTACACTCCCTCGCTAAGCGTTCCCAATCGGCTCTTCTATAGTTTAGTTGTAATTCCCACCCCGTGGCCCAGTGGCACTCTCTTTCTCCTATGGTGAAAGTTATTAGATTATGGTCGCTTGAGGTGGCATTCTCTGTGACTCTCCAGTTTTGAAGATTGTTAGCTGTGTTCGGAGTTACTAGGGTGACATCGATGTTTGTGCCCTGTCCTCCACCTGCAGCGTAGGTGGGAAGATTGCCGGGTCTGTTAGCCACCACAAGTTGTGATGCCATAATAAGTTCTTCGACCTTTTCGCCATTAGCATCTCTTGTGCCACTGTACCACAGGGGGGGATTTTGCGTTAATGTCGGCAGTTATTACGAGTTTTCTTCCCCGCAACGCCGTGGTAACTCTCGCTAGGTGGTCTATGTAAAGTTCTATGTTGTCCCCATACTGAAAGTACATGTTTATGAGAGTTAAAATTCCCGTAGGGGATTGAAGCTCCACGACGTTGCAGTGGCTAGTTGTGAACTGTGAGAGTATGGTAACTCTCAAGAGTTTATTTGTTATAATAATTGCTGCCTTCGGGTCATCCCCTCTGCTGACTATTTGCCAGCTTGCAGCAGCAAAAGCTATTTTCCCAGCCGGGGAGTATGGCTCCTGTAGACAGAGTACATCTAATCTCCTCTCCTCCACCTCCTTTCGGAGCTCCTGCATTACGAGTCTGCTGTTGTGTGTGTCTTAAGCTGTCCTATAGTTATTTTTGTCATTATGGGAAGTATGTGTGAATTCGGTGATGTGGCCAGGTCTTGCTCCAGTCAAATGCAATTCGTCCATGTGCTATTACTGATTGTTGGTAAATGTCGTCAAGATCAAATTTCTCTCCTCGTCTTTCGAATACTTTCTTGAGCAAGTCTCGCGAGGCTCCAAAGTCGGTGGGGAGATTCACTGATTTTAGCTGGATTCTGTCAACAGCCTCCATAACCGAAAAAGTTATCTTCCTGCCGTCTTCATGTCCTACACGGACCACATGCCGTAAGGCAGTGGTCAGGGTAGCCGGCTGCTCCAATCTGGATAGTTGCATGGTGTACTCCAAGTTGGGGTACACCCTAACCGGATCGACCGGTGGTAGTCTAACTATTGGTGTGCATTGTGTGGTGGGGCTCGTACTTGAGCTCGTCACAATATTTTCTTGTATTGGTTGTTCGTTTGTATTATTGTCCCTGAGAATTGCTAGAGCCACAGGATGCCCTTGCCGGTGTAGGTGTAGTTTCGGCTTTGTTTCCCGGCTTCCAGAGGAGGGAATTTCAGCCATGGGGGGGAGATTGGTTTGAATGCCTATATCCATTGTTGGAAATTCGGTTTGTATGGCTATGTCTTTTGTTTCAATTTTGGTGGCTCCCGAAAGCGACCTCAAAAAATCCTTGAATCTATTTGCCCGCATGGCATCCCTCCTCCTTTTGTTCGGGGACTTTCGCTTTGGCATCCTGTTCAGTATGCCGGGCTCAGCCATAGTCAGTTCTAGAGACCAATCTCTGCTCCAACATTCTGTATGTCGGGCAATTTCTGCCTGTGGCTCCGCAAGACTTCTTCCCTCGATTCTTGCATGGTATGCAAACTGCTGCCGCCTTGCAGTCCTTGCGGCTGTGACCTTTTTCCCCACACTTAGTGCACGCCGGCTCCCTGGTGCACAGCCTTAGGATGTGGTCCAAGTCGCCACAGTTGTGGCAACGAGGTACCACGACATAATCTCTAGTGCTGATGGCATGGAAGCCAACATACAATCTGCCCATTGTTGTTATATTCTTCCACATTGGTGCCGATACTTCGTAGAGCACTCTTTTAAAAACAGAATTGCGATTCTATGCGGACTGTGTGACTTATTTGTTTTCAACTCTTTCAGTTGTTTTTCTACGCCAGGGTGCCTATTCCTATGTCGTCCATACGGGAGTCTGTTCGATTGTCAACCGACGGTGGTTTGTACGATTCTCCTGCTTGAACGATTTTTTAAACGTGAAATTTAAAACTTCGGCTTTCGTTTTGCTGTCTTGAACTGTCACACGAGACTGGTCAACAAGTGACTAGATAGAAATCTTAGACCCACTTAGCGATTTCATATAGGACCAGAATTTTCTCGGGTTCACTGCCTGATATTTTGCTAAGATATGATGGTCGTAATATATCTCTTCACAGACACACGAATTTCTACTAATCTTTACTTGAGATCGTATTAGATTCTGCAACCATTTCTTCTGGTTGTCATAATGTTCAAAATAACACCCAACTTTCTTTACTTTTATTACTTCTTCATCTCTGTCAGACACCATTTCTCCTATTCTACATAAAAACTTTTTCTGCCATATCTACCTCTCCTGTTACACTTTCCCCATTTACGGTGCTTTCTTCCTCATTCTCTATAGGATTCTCATTAATATTGCAGCCCTCATCTACAGTAAGATCCTGGTCTACAGTTTCATTATTTAACCTCTGCTCCTCGCTAACGTCGTTCCTAGATTCACAGTTATCAGCTTTTCTTTCAAAAAATTCTACCACAGTTCCCAGAAATGTACATATTCTTACGCCATTTCTTTCTTTTGACACACCTGTTTTTTTTCTGTACCATTATTAGGATGTTTCGTTGGTGGTGGTTTGCAAAGGGCTTTTCTAGCGGATTTAACTTACGTTTTGGCTGCCTGCAAAAGCTGCTATTAGTTTTCCTCACCGCCCACTCTGGCTTTGTAGTGTAATTTCAGCCTAATTGAGGTTATATCGCTTAATAGTGGCGTAATTGTGGCTTATGTAGCACATGTACAGCATCGTGACGCCAATTTACAAATTATGCAGCCAATTTAGCAATTTCTGAATATGATGCCAATTTACCAATTATACAACCAGTTTATCAATTTCCAGATTTTTAGATTTCTAATAATTTGCCAATTGTACAGCCAATCCTACCAATTTCCTAACATTTAAAAACGTGATACAGGAGACTGTTACAAGACACAAGATTCTGCTGCTGTAAGGTCAACTGCTAGAACTTTATAATGTGTGTATGTATGTATGTGTGTGTGTGTGTGTGTGTGTGTGTGTGTGTGTGTGTGTGTGTGTGTGTGTGTCTGCTGTCAGTGGTTGATAGGTTTGAAAGTAAGAAAAAGTTTTATAGGCCATACTTATTTACATGTGTGTAAATATTATCAGTTTACAAGGGACAGTTACTGTAATAGCCACTCATTGTAATGCTCCTCCTGGTTGCTTGTTAGTCCAAGTAAACTGTTATATCTTGATGTAGAAGGGCGCTGCTGTGGTTAAGACAATAGTAGGTTGTGGAACTGGTCCGGCAGTTCTGCCAGCATTGGATTATGAGCTTTTTGGGCTGCAGATAGTTGCTACTGCGGCTGTGCCACTGCATAGTCGAATGACAACACGGTTGATCGGTTGAGAAGACATCCAGTGGACAGTGGCTGCAATTGCTGAGGTAAAATTAAACATATAGTGTGTACATAGAATGTCATTGTGGCGTCGATAGTTACAATGCCACAACATAGGTGCACGCTCTTGTAAGTTGGCACTACGAGAGAAGACTAACTACGCCGACCACAGCGCTCTCTGGCCGACGCTGTGGAGCTCAGCGAGTGCTGTCTTGATTTCTACCCATTTCCTAAAGAGCAGTCGGCCTGGAAATATCGCTTTGACTACTGAGTGGGCTAGCTTGCTATTGAGACTTTGTATTACATTAGACATGGTCTACGGCTTCACACCTACCTGCTCATCCTAGCCAACGTTATTTATGTCTCTGATATTTACTTATGTTTTTGACTCCAGTAAAAAGTGTCAAAATGACATGCAGTACAGAAGTGCCTCACCTCTCCTGCTCCTACTCGCTTCCTTCACTCTCTGCCTATATTACAGAAGCAGTTCACGGGAGCAGACCCACCCGCCGCCTATGCGGGCGGGATACAAAACAGTGGCGATGAGGATGGGATGCATTTTTTTTCTCCCCTTACCTCTGTTTCTTGCTCGGTACTGTTTTATCTTTTTTGTTCTCTCTCCGTGTGACTGAGTGAATGAGCGCTCCCACCATTTGCTCTAAGAAATCATTTTGAGATAACGATGGTTTCGCAAAAGGAACAGGCTTCACTGTCCAATATTGTAGGGTTTCAGGCTCAGAAAATGACGAAACTGCTTGCTGCTATGAATGGACTTGTCACAATACAAACTGCAGCTGCCTCGGCATCTCCGACGCCCCCGCCTGTGTCGCAGGCCATTCCATGCCTACGATCCAGACTCTGAACGCTGGCCAGAGTACACTGCTCAGCTCGATGCCCACTTCGCCGCATACAATACATCACGTACAGAGTGGCTTGCCTTTTTCATTGCCAACGCCGGTGTTGTCTTATACCTTGTGCTCCTAAAATTGTTTCCCACCACCCGCCCAGAAACTAAAACTTGCGCTGAAGTGATAGAAGCTTTAAACTCCCACTTCCGTCACAGTGTAAATGTGGTAGCTGCACGCTATAAATTTTTCCGTCTCCGGTGTGGTCCTGCTCAGTCAAATAAATCATGGTTAGCTGACCTTCAGGGACCAACATCTGATTGTGATTTTAATTGTTCCTGTGGACTCTCCTATGCGGATATCATGATTCGGGATGCTATAGCGCAGGATGTGGCGGATCACCGCATCCTCGAGCAACTCCTAAGATTTAAAAACCCGTCTTTGCAGGAAGTAGTAGACTTTCTAGACAGACATAATACATTAGATATGGCTACTTCCACGTTCGACGTGACCTCGGGTGTGTGTACTGTTAGCGAGGCACAACACGTGCCCTCCCGCCCTGCCCAGGCAAGGAAGCCACGCCGCGCCGCTCGCGCTCAAGTAAACAATTTTCCAACCAGGCACTCACTAAAAAATTGAAATCTTGTCCGAACTGCTTTCGTGCCCACCCACGGGACAGTTGCCCATCCCGTCACGCACAGTGTTATTTTTTCAATAAGAAAGGACATGTGCAAGCTGTGTGTAATAAGAGACACTCTAATTCCCAGACTGTTTCACGTTCGCGTGAATCGCGTGGGCATCACCGCAACGGACACCACTGTAATCAAAGTTCCAATCATCAGCCTATGGACATCAATACCATTTTTTCGACGCCTTTTGCTTCACGTGCTTCTACAGCTCATAGTGTGTATGAACTAGTTTTTCCAGATGCTTACTCTCGCACTCAGCACGATGCGAATAAACTTTTTGTGACTTTGAACATTTGTGGACGTTCTGTTCGCATGCAGCTGGACACTGGTGCGTCTGTTTCTTTAATCAACATATCAACGTATGACTTGCTTGGTTCGCCCCCTCTTCGTCATTCACCTTCCACGCTGACTGCATTTACTGGACAGAAAATATCAATGCTAGGCGTGTGTAGTTTGCAAGCCACGTATAGTGCGACGATGAAAACTGTGTCTTTTCATGTGCTCCACTCTAGTAATGCTCCGAACATTTTTGGCATGGACGCATTTGAACTCTTTGGCCTCGCAATTCAGGGCAATGCACTTCGTGTCAACGCTTGTGACCATGCACACAATGTGGCCGCAATATGTGATGATTTTGCTGAACTCTTTTCTGAGGAGCTTGGTTGTGCCGCAGACTTTGCAGCGCATATTGTGGTTAGAGACAATGCCATGCCTAATTTCCGGCGCACACGCCTGGTAACGCATCTACAGCGCCACGCCGTAGCTGCTGAACTTCAGCATTAGCAAGACAGTGGTGTCATTGAACCTGTTTCTGCTTCGCAATGGGCTTCGCCTTTAGTGTGTGTGTAAACACCAAATGGTCGTCTCTGTATTTGTGCTGACTCTAAGTCTACCAACAATCCCCAGACAGTGGTAGCTACGTTTCCCTTACCGTGTCCTGAAGACGTTTTTGATAAACTTGGTGCGGGAAAATTCTTTTCCATGATTGACTTGCGGGATGCATACTTTCAAATTCCGCTCGACGAACAGTCGCGGCGATATTTTGTGATCAACACCCACCTTGGATGAATGATGAGATAAAAGAAATTATTCAGGCAGTGAAGGGAGACGAAAATTTAATAGTCATGGGTGACTGGAATTCGAGAGTAGGAAGAGGGAGAGAAGGAAACATAGTAGGTGAATATGGATTGGGAGTAAGAAATGAAAGAGGAAGCCGTCTGGTAGAATGTTTCACAGAGCATAATTTAATCATAGATAACACTTGGTTCAAGAATCATAAAAGAAGGTTGTATACATGGAAGAATCCTGGAGATACTAGAAGGTATCAGATAGATTATATAATGGTAAGACAGAGATTTAGGAACCAGGTTTTAAATTGTAAGACATTTCCAGGGGCAGATGTGGACTCTGACCACAATCTATTGGTTATGAACTGTAGATTAAAACTGAAGAAACTGCAAAAAGGTGGGAATTTAAGGAGATGGGACCTGGATAAACTGACTAAGCCAGAGGTTTTACAGAGTTTCAGGAAGAGCATCAGGGAAAAACTGACAGGAATGGGGGAAAGAAGTACAGTAGAAGAAGAATGGGTAGCTCTGAGGGATGAAACAGTGAAGGCAGCAGAGGATCAAGCAGGTAAAAAGACGAGGGCTGGTAGAAATCCTTGGGTAACGGAAGAAATATTGAATTTAATTGATGAAAGGAGAAAATATAAAAATGCAGTAAATGAAGCAGGCAAAAAGGAATACAGATGTCTCAAAAATGAGATCGACAGGAAGTGCAAAATGGCTAAGCAGGGATGGCTAGATGACAAATGTAAGGATGTAGAGGCTTATCTCACTAGGGGTAAGATAGATACTGCCTACAGGAAAATTAAAGAGACCTTTGGAGAGAAGAGAACCACTTGTGTGAATATCAAGAGCTCAGATGGAAACCCAGTTCTGAGCAAAGAAGGGAAAGCACAAAGGTGGAAGGAGTATATAGAGGCACTATACAAGGGTGATCTACTTGAGGACAATATTATGGAAATGGAAGAGGATGTAGATGAAGATGAAATGGGACATACGATACTGCGTGAAGAGTTTGACAGAGCACTGAAAGACCTGAGTCGATACAAGGCCCCGGGAGTAGGCAACATTCAATTAGAACTACTGACGGCCTTGGGAGAGCCAGTCCTGACAAAACTCTACCATCTGACGAGCAAGATGTATGAGGCAGGCGAAATACCCTCAGACTTCAAGAAGAATATAATAATTCCAATCCCAAAGAAAGCAGGTGTTGACAGATGTGAAAATTACCGAACTATCAGTTTAATAAGTCACAGCTGCAAGATACTAACACGAATTCTTTACAGACGAATGGAAAAACTGGTAGAAGCCGACCTTGGGGAAGATCAGTTTGGATTCCGTAGAAATATTGGAACACGTGAGACAATACTGACCTTACGACTTATCTTAGAAGAAAGCTTAAGGAAAGGCAAACCTACGTTTCTAGCATTTGTAGACTTAGAGAAAGCTTTTGACAATGTTGACTGGAAAACTCTCTTTCATATTCTAAAGGTAGCAGGGGTAACATACAGGGAGCGAGAGGCTATTTACAGTTTGTACAGAAAGTAGATGGCAGTTATAAGAGTCGAGGGGCATGGAAGGGAAGCAGTGGTTGAGAAGGGAGTGAGACAAGGTTGTAGCCTATCCCCGATGTTATTCAATCTGTATATTGAACAAGCAGTAAAGGAAACAAAAGAAAAATTCGGAGTAGGTATTAAAATCCATGGAGACGAAATAAAAACTTTGAGGTTCGCCGATGACATTGTAATTATGTCAGAGACAACAAAGGACTTGGAAGAGCAGTTGAACGGAATGGACAGTGTCTTGAAAGGAGGATATAAGATGAACATCAACAAAAGCAAAACGAGGATAATGGAATGTAGTCGAGTTAACTCGGGTGATGCTGAGGGAATTAGATTAGGGAATGAGACACTTAAAGTAGTAAAGGAGTTTTGCTATTTGGGAAGCCAATAACTGATGATGGTCGAAGTAGAGAGGATATAAAATGTAGACTGGCAATGGCAAGGAATGCGTTTCTGAAGAAGCGAAATTTGTTAACATGGAGTGTAGCCATGTATGGAAGTGAAACATGGACGATAAATAGTTTGGACAAGAAGAGAATAGAAGCTTTCGAAATGTGGTGCTACAGAAGAATGCTGAAGATTAGATGGGTACATCACATAACTAATGAGGAGGTATTGAATAGAATTGGGGAGAAGAGGAGATTGTGGCACAACTTGACAAGAAGAAGGGCCCGGTTGGTAGGACGTGTTCTGAGGCATCAAGAGATCACAAATTTAGCATTGGAGAGCATCGTGGATGGTAAAAATCGTAGGGGGAGACCGAGAGATGAATACACTAAGCAGATTCAGAAGGATGTAGGATGCAGTAAGTACTGGGAGATGAAGAAGCTTGCACAGGACAGGGTAGCATGGAGAGCTGTATCAAACCAGTCTCACGACTGAAGACCACAACAACAACAACCCACCTCGGATTGTTTAAGTTTCTCCGCCCTCCGTTCAGTAGTGCTTCGGCTCCTGCCCGTCCGCCGCTCGTGGTCTCGCGGTAGCGTTCTCGCTTCCCGAGCACGGGGTCCCGGGTTCGATTCCCGGCGGGGTCAGGGATTTTCACCTGCCTCGAGATGACTGGGTGTTTGTGTTGTCCTCATCATTTCATCATCATCCAGGAAAGTGGCGAAATTGGACTGAGCAAAGATTGGATAATTGTACGGGCGCTGATAACCACGCAGTTGAGCGCCCAACAAACCAAACATCATCATCATCATCATCATCGGCTCCTGCTATTTTTCAGTCTCACTTGCAGCAGTTGAGTGCTACTGTCCCTGGTTGTTCCAATTATCAGGACGGTATTGTGGTATCAGGTCGCACCCCTGACGAACATCTGCAGAATTTGCGTGCCTTATTTACTGCACTTTTGCAGGCAGGACTCAAGTGTAACAGAAAAAAGCGCAAATTTTTTCAAACTGAGTTTCAGTATTTAGGTCATATGATTAACGGACAGTGTATGCACCCCTTACCATCACATCTCCGTGCTATTAGGGACTTGTCAGCACACAGATACTTGAAGGAATTTCAGTCTCTGTTAGGCAAAATTACATATTATGTTCGGTTTATACCACATGCAGCACACACTGCTGCGCCTTTGTATCGCTTTCGGCGTAAGAACGTTCCTTTTGTTTGGTCTTTCGATCGCTCCAAACCAGTTGTTTTGGCTCTCGATGCATCTTCTCACAGCATCGGAGCGGTTCTGTCGCACCGCATTAATTCTGTCGATCGCTTTTGCATCTAAATTGCTCACTTTTGCTCAGCAAAACTATTCTCAAATCGAGAAAGAGGATTTAGCTATTGTATATGGAGTGACCAAGTTTCATGATTTTTTGTACCATCGCAAGCTCTATTTGGTCACCGACAATAAGCCTTTGACGTCGTTGTTTCACCCTCAAAGCCAGTTCCAGCCCGCACTACACAAAAGTTGCAACGTTGGTCTTTGTTTTTGTCTAACTACAATTATGAAATTTAGTTTCGGCCTACGGCCCAGCATGGCAATGCCGAAGCTTTGTCTCTTCTACCCATCGGTCCTGACAAAGTGTTTGATTCTTCCGAACTGTCATGCATATTCACTGACTCCCAAAATAAGAATTTCGCTGATGGTTTTCCAGTGTATTTTCGTCGCGTTGCTACCACGACAGCCGCCAATGCTTCTTTGGAGATTGTTTTGCAGTATATTCGTACTCAATGCCTCCATCTGCTACGCAGGCTAGTGATCCCCTTGTTCAATGTTACTTTGCGCAACGTCCCAACTTGTCTGTACACCGCAGTGTTATTTTGTTACTAACTGAGAATGATCAGTCTTGTGTGGTTGTACCTCGTTCACTGCAGTCGGAATTCCTCCATTTACTGCACGCTAGTCATTGGAGTATAGTGCGGACAAAGCAATTAGCGTGTCGTTACTGCACTTGGGTCGGTATTGATAACCAAATTGAGAATTTGCTTGTTAATTGTCGCTCTTGCACGGAGCACCAATCTGGTCCCTGCCAGCACTTCTTTGCGTGGCCAACTTGTACTGCGCCTTGGCAGCGCGTTCATAATGATTTTGCGGGTCGTGTCTGGGTCACCCACTGGTTGATAGTCATTGATGCTTACAGCAAAATGGTTCAAATGGCTCTGAGCACTATGGGACTTAACTTCTAAGGTCATCAGTCCCCTAGAACTTAGAACTAGTTAAACCTAACTAACCTAAGGACATCACACACATCCATTCGAACCTGCGATCGTAGCGGTCGCGCAGCTCCAGTCTGTAGCGCCTAGAACCGCTTGGCCAACCCGGCCAGCGAGGTTAATTAATTGATCAATTTAAATAAGTAGTCAAACAAATTCATAAGAGTGAGAGGGGCTATTCGAATAACTCAGACCGCTCGGCCACTCCAGCCGGCTGCTTACAGCAACCTTCCTTTTATTGTACCTATGTCTTCTACCACATTTGCCAGTACTATTCGGACTTTGACGTCTATTTTTTGCGTTGAGGGCCTTCCTGAAGTCATTGTCTCCGACAATGGCCCCCAATATGTGTCCTCCGAGTTTGAAGAGTTCTGTGCTGCTAACGGCATTCGCCATCTGACCTCAGCCCCATTCCACCCCAAGTCCAGAGTTTGAAACACGAACAGCTGCTAGCATGAGTTTCTTAGAAGTTGATACCTTAGAGGTTGCGAAGCAACTCAAATCGCTTGATACGGGCAAGTCTTCAGGTCCAGAGTGTATACCGATTAGGTTCCTTTCAGATTACGTTGATACAATAGCTCCCTACTTAGCAATCATATACAACCGCTCGCTCACCGATAGATCTGTACCTGCAGATTGGAAAATTGCGCAGGTCGCACCAGTGTTTAAGAAGGGTAGTAGGAGTAATCCATCGAACTACAGACCTATATCACTGACCTCGGTTTGCAGTAGGGTTTTGGAGCATATACTGTATTCAAAAATTATGAATCACCTCGAAGGGAACGATCTATTGATACGTAATCAGCATGGTTTCAGAAAACATCGTTCTTGTGCAACGCAGCTAGCTCTTTATTTGCACGAAGTAATGGCCGCTATCGACAGGGGATCTCAAGTTGATTCCGTATTTCTAGATTTCCAGAAAGCTTTTGACACCGTTCCTCACAAGCGACTTCTAATGAAGCTGCGGGCCTATGGGGTATTGTCTTAGTAGTGCGACTGGATTCGTGATTTCCTGTCAGGAAGGTCGCAGTTCGTGGTAATAGACGGCAAATCATCGAGCAAAACTGAAGTGATGTCAGGTGTTCCCTAGGGAAGCGTCCTGGGAGCTCTGCTGTTCCTGATCTATATAAATGACCTGGGTGACAATCTGAGTAGTTCTCTTAGGTTGTTCGCAGATGATGCTGTGATTTACCGTCTAGTAAGGTCATCCGAAGACCAGTATCAGTTGTAAAGCGATTTAGAAAAGATTGATGTATGGTGTGGCAGGTGGCAGTTGACGCTAAATAACGAAAAGTAAGAGGCGATCCACATGAGTTCGAAAAGAAATCCGTTGGAATTCGATTACTCGATAAATAGTACAATTCTCAAGGCTGTCAATTCAACTAAGTACCTGAGTGTAAAAATTACGAACAACTTCAGTTGGAAAGACCACATAGATAATATTGTGGGGAAGGCGAGCCAAAGGTTGCGTTTCATTGGTAGGACACTTAGAAGATGCAACAAGTCCACTAAAGAGCCAGCTTACAACTACACTCGTTCGTCCTCTGTTAGAATACTGCTGCGCGGTGTGGAATCCTTACCAGGTGGGATTGACGGAGGACATCGAAAGGGTGCAAAAAAGGGCAGCTCGTTTTGTATTATCATTTAATAGGGGAGAGAGTGTGGCAGATATGATACGCGAGTTGAGATGGAAGTCATTAAAGCAAAGACGTTTTTCGTCGCGGCGAGATCTATTTACGAAATTTCAGTCACCAACTTTCTCTTCCGAATGCGAAAATATTTTGTTGAGCCCAACCTACATAGGTAGGAATGATCATCAAAATAAAATAAGAGAATCAGAGCTCGAACAGAAAGGTTTAGGTGTTCGTTTTCCCCGCGCTCTGTTCGGGAGTGGAATGGTAGGGAGATAGTATGATTGTGGTTCGATGAACCCTCTACCAAGCACTTAAATGTGAATTGCAGAGTAATCATGTAGATGTAGATGTAGATCCAGAAGCCGATCGGCGAGGCTGAACGCTTTGTGCGTACGTTTAAGTCGCAGATGAACAAGTTGCGCACCACGCACTCTTGCGAGCACGTGCTATGGACTTTCCTTGCTCCATATCGCTCCGAGCCACGCGGCGCCCATTCCCCAATGGAACTGCTACATGGCCGTGCACATCGGTCGCTATTGCAGCTGTTGCACCCGCCGCTGCACGCTCCCACTGCTTCGCCTCGTTCTGACTTGGCGCCGCATGACTTGGTTTTCTATCATGTTTTCTCTGGCAGGCAGTGCTGGGAGCAGGGGCGCAGTCTTCTCCAGCTTGGCCGCGCCTTATTTGTAATTTCTGGTCAGTCCGGCACTGTCAAGCGACACCAGGGCCAGATCTGTCTGTGCCGTCCTCGGTTTTCTGCCGCTGGTTCTTTTCCTTCAGAATTGGACGCTTCGTGGCTTCGCTGCCACAGCCCGCCACTCCACCGATGGCGCCTCCGCCACTAGCGCCTACAGCGCGGCCGCCCGTGCAATCGTGTTCCTCCGCGGTATCGGAGCCGATGGACACTGAGGCTGACATCGCGCCGCCGCCGCCGCCGCCGTCGCCCATGGAGGTTGTTGCTTCGTCTCTTGATCTGAACATACCCAGTGGCGGTGCACGTCCCGGACAGGTTTTGCAAGGGCCGTTTTCCTCGCCCCCTAGCGAGCAATTTGGTGATGTGGGTGGGCAGCTCGTCCCGGCAGTTCAGCTGTCCGCCCCCTCAATTGCGCCGCCCCTGGGTCCACGCCATAGGAAACTCTATTCCATGACGGTGCTCAGTTCCAGGGGAGAGGGGTGTGGCGTCGATAGTTACGATGCCTCAACGTAGGTGCACTCTCTCGTAAGTTGGCACTACGAGAGAAGACTAACTACACCGACCACAGCGCGCTCTGGCCTAAGCTGTGGAGCTCAGCGAGTGCCGTCTTGATTTCTGCCCATTTCATCGAGAGCAGGCGGTCTGGAAATATCGCTTCGACTACTGAGTGGGCTGGCTTGCTATTGAGGCTTTGTATTAGATTAGACATGGACTACAGCTTCAGACCTACATCTACATCTACATACATACTCCGCAATCCACCATACGGTTCTTGGTGGAGGTTACGTCGTACCACAACTAGCATCTTCTCTCCCTGTTCCACTCCGGCCGGAGTAGCCGTGTGGTTGTAGGCGCTACAGTCTGGAACCAAGCGACCGCTACGGTCGCAGGTTCGAATCCTGCCTCGTGCATGGATGTGTGTGATGTCTTTAGGTTAGTTAGGTTTAATTAGTTCTAAGTTCTAGGCGACTGATGACCTCAGAAGTTAAGTCGTATAGTGCTCAGAGCTATTTGAAGCACTTTGAACCACTCCCAAACAGAACGAGGGAAAAATGACTGCCTATATGCCTCTGTACGAGCCCTAATCTCTCATATCTTATCTGTGTGGTCTTTCCGCGAAATATAAGTTGGCGGCAGTAAAATTGTACTGCAGTCAGCCTCAAATACTGGCTCACTAAATTTCCTCAGTAGCGATTCACGAAAAGAACGCCTCCTTTCCTCCAGAGACTTCCAACCGAGCTCCTGAAGCATTTCCGAAACACTCGCGTGATGATCAAACCTACCAGTAGCAAACCTAGCAGCCCGCCTCTGAATTGCTTCTATCTCCTCCCTCAATCCAACCTGATAGGGATCCCAAACGCTCGAGCAGTACTCAAGAGTGGGTCGTATTAGTGTTTTATAAGCGGTCTCCTTAACAGATCAACCACATCTTCCCAAAATTCTACCAATGAACCGAAGACGACTATCCGCCTTCCCCACAACTGCCACTACATGCTTGACCCACTTCATATCGCTCTGCAATGTTACACCCAAATATTTAATCGACGTGACTGTGCCAAGCGCTACACTACTAATGGAGTATTCAAACATTACGGGATTCTTTTTCCTATTCATCTGCATTAATTTACATTTATCTGTATTTAGAGTTAGCTGCCATTCTGTACACCAATCACAAATCCTGTCCAAGTAATCTTGTATCCTCCTACAGTCACTCAGCGACGACAGCTTCCCGTACACCACAGCATCATCAGCAAACAGCCGCACATTGCTATCCACCCTATCCAAAAGATCATTTATGTAGATATAAAATAACAGCGGACCTACCACACTTCCCTGGGGCACTCCAGATGATACCCTCACCTCCGATGAACACTCACCATCGAGGACAACGTACTGGGTTCTATTACTTAAGAAGTCTTCGAGCCACTCACATACCTGGGAACTAATCCCATATGCTCGTACCTTAGTTAGGACTCTGCAGTGGGGCACCGAGTCAAACGCTTTCCGGAAGTCAAGGAATATGGCATCCGTCTGATATCCTTCATCCATGGTTCGCAAGATATCATGTGAAAAAAGGGCGAGTTTCGTTTCGCAGGAGCGATGCTTTCTAAAGCCGTGCTGATGCATGGACAGCAACTTCTCTGTCTCAAGGAAATTCATTATTTTCAAACTGAGAATATGTTCGAGAATCCTGCAACAAACCAATGTTAAGGATATTGGTCTGTAATTTTGAGGATCCATCCTTCTACCCTTCTTATATACAGGCGTCACCTGCGCTTTTTTCCAGTAGCTCGGGACTTTACGTTGGGCAAGAGATTCGCGATAAATGCAAGCTAAGTAAGGAGATAATGCAGTAGAGTACTCTCTGTCAAACCGAATTGGAATCCCATCAGGACCTGGCGATTTATTTATTTTCAACCCATTCAGCTGCTTCACAACCCCAGGGATGTCTATCACTATGTCCTCCATACGGCTTCACAACCCCAGGGATGTCTATCACTATGTCCTCCATACGGGAATCTGTACGAGACTCAAACGGCGGTATGTTTGTAAGATCCTCCTGCGTGAAAGATTTCTCAAATTCTAAATTTAAAATTTCAGGTTTCGTTTTGCTGTCTTCCGTTGCCCGGCCAGACTGATCAGTGAGTGACTGGATGGAAGCCTTCGACCCGCTTACCGATTTTACGTAAGACCAGAATTCCCTAGGGTTTTCAGCAAGATCTTTTGCTAAGGTATGACGGTGGTAGTGGTTGTATGCTTCGCGCATCGCTCTTTTTACAGCAGCACGAATCTCTACTAACTTTTGCCTGTCCTCATTTTCCCGATCTTTCCTGTACCGTGAGTGCGACTGTCTTTGCTTCCTGAGCTAGCCAAAGTCATGTATGTCTTTGATATTTACTTGTGTTTTTGACTCTAGTAAAAAGTGTTGAAGTTACGTGCAGTGCTTCACCTCTCCTGCTCCTACTCGCTTCCTTCACTCTCGGCCTATATTAAAGAACCAGTTCACAGGAGCAGACCTACGTGCTGCCTATCCAGGCGGGATAGAAATGTCATGACGTTATTAATTTATCAGAATACGCCAGTGTGTTCGTAAAATGCACATGCAGTAACTCTCTCACTTGTGCACGGAAGTAATACAGCGGTAGCTGCTGCCCTCATGCGACATTGGAGTGTTGTGACGTGCACACACAAAGTAATGGGCTCTGCTAATAGTAACCATATTCTTGTAACAAAAAGTACTTACAAATACTAACTGTAAAACTTCTTCTTCCCAGCTGACTGATGCTACTGCTGGCGACGTTCCGCACTGGATAAAGTACTGACGGAAAATGACGGTGCTCGTGCACATGAATTATGGAAAATAAAATGCTAGAAGGGTGGGGTGGGGGAGGCGGAGTGGGGGTCTGAACTTTCACACCATTGGCCAAAACATCAGTTCTCCTTGACTATGTGGCCCAAGAGAAATTGACTTGTTGCACGTAGTTCGTGTCATTGTCTGTGGGGTAGGGGGAGGTGAGGGAAATCCGGGAATGCTGATAGTCATGTTACTGATTCCAGCAATCCTGGTGCAGAGAGCAGAGCTCTCGACCCAGGACCCGGAGTAACCCCCTTCTACTGTTTACGCTCAAAATGGAAACCTGTACTTAAGACTTTGAAGAAATAAACGAGAATGGAGGAAATGTCACAATGTCTTATCAGAGATCACGGAATATGATGAATCTAAAATTTTTTTCGTTTGACAGCATACGATATCTCTCATATATTTTACTATTGCTAATGGATTCGACTTACCCTGAGATTTATAGAGGAAACAGTAATATGTAGCTTGTAACAATACTGAAATGGTCAGAAATATTCATCTAAAATTGCGTGAGATACATTGCATCATATCTGCATATATTTAAAATCAACTAGGACTGGTCTAAGACCTCACCACCTGAAATTTTATTTAACCTAGATATTATTTGATTTTTACGCTACAGATATGTTAATTTCAGGACATTCTAATGTATTAAGCATCTGGCTTTTAACTGATCATGTATCATACTTACACATTTCTAAGTACTGGACACGTTCTTACAGTTTAAGGAAATGAATGGCTACAATGCAGTTGATATACTGCTGTAGGTAAAATGCTGCACAATGTACACTGCATCACACTACGAAATGATGGTTGGTTTCATTGTTACATGAGAGGATAATTTTAAAAATCGGATTGCATGTATTTTCTTTCCACTTACATGAGAACGTAAAATACATATCTTTTCTATTTATAAATTTGCTATAGAAGAGATTAGTTATTGTGCTGGATATCTATTTCTTTTATAATTCTACTTTATGTACATATATACATTAATTTTAATTACTTTGAGCGAAAAGTTATTCCGCAGTCACACTCAGACAACCACACAATGTCGACTGGCTGCTGTGTCTTCCTCTGCCAAATGACATTATTTGGATGCAGTGTGTGATGGATTTCTAGACCACGGAGTCGGTATGTTTTATTCAGGTAACTCCTCTATAAAATTCACGAAGCTGAGAGTACCTTGTTCCAGACCTCTCACCAAACAATAATCCTGCCAGCACTCAGAACTGAACATGGGTCCTCCTGACTGCCCAGCTACACAGACGGAATATTTTGTGTGTAGTGAATCACAAAGAAAGATATTTATTGTAATAAGTTTGCGAGAACCTATTGGCTGTAAAATTGATGGTTCAGAGTTTTAACAGTACCTGTATTCCTTACAGTCATTTATACGAGAAGTAATTTTACTGCCTGTTTACATATTTATTTGACTGTAATGCTGTATTTTCTTGATTAGAATGAATAAAATATGCCTATAAGATTTTAATGGTGTCATATGCATTATCTCCATATGTAGAAAGAATTTTTTTTATGGTAGAGCATGATAGAAGTACGTTTTCCCCAACAGTATCAATTACATTGTGTGTAGTGGCCTGGAGGAACATTTGTGCTGTAGTAATAAAATTGTTATTTTCTGCTCAATGACATAACAAACTTTTGTGCAGTAAGCATAGTTTCAAACAGAGTAGTGACTTTCTTTTTTCATGACAATATTTGGTGTTGAACGAGTTTTATAGCCAGATACTCATTATAAAATTGCTGATATGAAAACTATGACAGAGACATACAAGAATTAAGTTCAATGAAGTGTGTAAAAAATTAATAAAGTGTCAGATTCGTGAATGAGCTGATAATTTAATTCTGCCTTAAAACAGAAGTCATAAAAGTAGTTTTCTTGGTGCCAAAACAACATTACATTTTAGAAATATATTCTCTCCTTTTATTTTCAGCATTAGATTCATGACAATTACTAAAGAACAAAAACTGATAAACTAGTGTAAAAATGACATTATTTTCCTGACATGAATATGGGTCTGTTTTTTTGATGTTTAAATTATCTAATGAAATATTACTTCTTTTCATTTTTCCTGAATGTTGTAAACATCCCAATATAAGAAAAACTGCATATATCCTTCATAATAGGTACACCACTGAAAAAAGAAATTTTTAATTTTACATATACATGCATAAAGTATGTACTGCAGATGTGAAGACAAACCTGCAAAAAGTTTCCAGAAATACTCTGACAGAGTAACATTACTAGCTTCGTATGAACTTTTTTATCTCTGTTTTGGTTAAGTATGAAACGTACTGTGTATAACTTTAGTCAGTACTTCAGAAAATCTAGACACTATGTTCATCGTAGCAATTTAAGATAAATATTAATTTTTGTTCAGAATGAAATAAATAATGTGCAAAATACTTTCATTAGCACATATCATAACATCTAACTCCACTAAACTGTGTCAATCTAGGGGACCTACAATGTTAGTATCTATATTAATCTGATCTATGTCAACCCTCAGCATATGCTGCAGAAATCTTTCAACTTTTATGTATATATGTCATTGCTTACTAGTAGCCTAAAAACCAATGAGAAAATAAATACACACAAGGATTTTTGTTCAAGGTATTGATCCTTTATTTAATCAGAAACATACAGACATAACATTATATTACCATAAAAAACTTATTTTAAAAATAACTGTAATGGTAAAACTGCCTTTTCCATAAGTATTTCCACAAATATATCAAGAATAACTAGTTTATTTATGTAGATGAGTATAAAACTATACATTTTACACATTGTTAGCATACTTGTAGAAGTACAGGTGTAAAGCACATTAATTTTTTAGAAACACATAGAAAAGTGATCAAGTAGAACTTCTTTGCAGAAAAATTTCATTAGTTATGTGTTTTAGGAGATGTAGTAATATGCATGCAATATAATTAGAGAAAAACACACCCCAACAGATGTATCATTATCTAACCAGAAATTGTTCAGTATGCTAAAGTATACCATAAAAACCCCAATTGACAATCATATACGATACTGTATGTGGTAAAGGAGCTAAGCATCCATTCCTCACACTCTATAAAATGGTTCTGACACCCTTTCTCCATTCTCAACTTAATTCTCAAAAAAATTCTACAAGCCATTTGTAACAACCAATAAATTCATAAGTCATAAATGATATCCAATTGTGTTGCATAAATGACACAGATATCTAAGTCAGATATGATTTACCAAATCCAACGATTACAACAGTGTAATTCAACAAAAATATGTTCTTCTGTTTTCAGTTATAATTTGTGTAATTATCTCTTCTAACTACCATAACTGTTCAATAAAAATAATCTGACTACTGTTATAGCTCCAATAATAACCGTATTCGATATTAAGCTTATTCATCGAACAGTGATGCACTCTGTTGAAATTATAGTAACGTAGCAATTCTTTTTCATATGTTTGATGTTGGACATGAACATTTTACTTAGGTTTTTTAACTCAGTAACTCGAATAAGCAAAGCACAAATATCAAAATCATAAATATGTAGCTGTCAAAAATTAAGTAGTCGTCATCCTGAATAATATTTTCATCAATATTCAGACCATCCATATCCAAATGATCCATTTCCTCTGTGATGGTGGCAACCCTAGCCTGTGTGGAAACTGATGCAACATCATTTTTGTGTTGTATTCCTTGCACACTTTCGTGTGACCCATGTTGATGTTCCCCTGCTGTCTGCTGAGTTATTGTAGGCTTATCTTGGTTTTGCAGATGGTTTTCTGAAAAAAATAATCAGGGGACTTGTGTACATTACAGTTATTGTAATAAATGACATGTAGTAATGGTTTCTATGGAAGCTGTAGACAAATATACACTAAAATATATTAGCAGTAAGACACTTTAGGGATACACCATGTAAAGCCACTTATGATGTACTGCAATAGTTTTGCTATTAGGTAACATTATAAGGATCATTCAAGAATGATAAAACAGCGTGTGCTGCCAATTACTGTTATTCTTGTGAGCAACTCCATTGTTTTCCCTATGAACTACTTACCAGAGGTAGAAGATTTTACAGCTACTAACAAATCATTTGCTATGGTTAACTCGCTGGCATCTAGTTTAGTACAGCACAGCTAGTAAGAAGTTCACATAAATTAAAAGAGGTTAAGCTTAAGAGAAAAAACAAAAAAACTACACTTCAACAAATATTTATTGGACGCTCTGCAATGTTGTTAAATTGTTGTAATTTTCTTTTATGTTGTATTCTGGGCTGTATCAATAAAGTAAATGAGCTATCTTGGTGCTCATCTGTGGATCATGGATTAATAACATACATGTGTGAAAATTCATATTGTGTGCAAATTATTTGGAATTCACTTACAGTAGTGAACGAAAATCCATAACTATTAGTGCTGTTTTAAATTAAGTACCACTTATTGAGTGACAGCAGGTAATTTGTTATATGTTTTAACATTGTATTTAAGAGAATGCATCCATATATATGTTATATGAAAGGTTTCTTATTGCATGTATCAGAAAGGCAAACAAATATGATGAATAAAAATTGTTGGTTATTTCTCACTAACTATGAACATAAATTCGTATCATCACACAGAACTGAAAACTAGAGCTAAATGAGTATAAGATACACGAAATAGTATTAAACACTCAGTTCTGAAAAGAAAAGATTTAAAACTGAAATGGGAAGAGAAAAAGGCAGATTCTGCTTGGTGCTGCAGTCTGTACAGAATAACGCTTTACACACATCCTTAGGAATTTTTAATTTGATTTAGTATTTTCAAATTGTAAGTGTGCATGTGTTCAGTATGAATCAGACTGAACAAAACTTCATGCACGTTACATAGTCAACATTCTAAATCTAACTCAGATACTTTATCACAGTCTAATCAAGCATAAATTTTGTTTGAATACAACACAATTACAGTAAGTATTACAAAGACATCCTTAGTTAATACGTAGTGTAATATGCTTAAATTGCTAACTGAAGAGATTTATAGACATTATATTATACTCACTGGGGTCTGTGGCAACACTTTCATTTGCTGGGCGTTGAGCTCCATACGATGTGCCCTGTTGAATAGTGATTTCCGAGTTTGAAGGACGCTGATGTGAACGTCCAGACTGTTTGTAGGACTGCTTTGAACGCTTGCGTTTTGGAACACCTTGTGGTCGTTGGTTGTGAATATGTTCTGGTTCGCTATGAAACTCACTATATTCATTACACTGAGGAATAAATTCGTACAGTGTACCATCAATTATCATAAATTCCCCAGGCTGACTGCTTAGGTCATATACAACCAAACGAGCATCAGGTTGTTCTTGCCACATCACAGCTCTCTGGAAGTCCAGAGGAACGTGATGGTAAAATAGCAGGGCTGCATGTGGGTAATCTGGGTACATTGGTGAATGGAAATGAGGATGAGGAAGCAAGACGTGTGTCGCACCATCTTCAAACGAAATGTGATGTGGCATTTCATCAAAGTTTGCAGGATTACAAAGAAAACCATCTGGGAAGTACAGCTGAACGTGGATGAAGCGCTGAGACTGACCCGTCACAGAAGGATCCGCTTGTGTCTCAGGAGGGTTGACAAGTGTAGCAAACCCAACCTGATATCTAAGATAGTATGGAAACCAAGGGAAATAGCATATAACCGCGTTCATTCCTAGTTCTTCGGCAACCTGGGACGACATAATGCACTGTAAAATGATCCAACTGATACTATGAAACTGTCCAGAGCACGAGCAAAGCATTGATACGTTCCTCGAATAGCTAATAGAAGTCGCTCTATGCATGGAGATCTCACTCAAACTAAATAGCAACTGCGCTCTTCTGAACTGTGGGAGGAGTGGTGAAGTGGGGCACACAGACAGTGGTGGGAGGCAGTTGTGGTGGAAGAAGATACAGGGTGGGGGAAGCTCAGGCGGTGCCCCTGCCCCTGCGACAACGCCAATGCACGCTTTGTAGTGGCCATATCCAATCCCATTCTAACCTTCACAGTAAAATCCAATAAAGCCGGTGGCCAGATTAAACAGACAATGATCCAGAACCAAAAAGAGTGAACTTTACTGATCAAATTGCTAAACGAAAAATTGTTTTGGGCATAAAATGATCACAATTGTATGTGAATAGCCTCTTCCATTAATTTTATGAATCCATTATATGTACAAAACGGTTATTATTTTACACTATTTCATATTGGACCTTTTTAAGGCTCTCTGTACTACAAAGAAATAACATTGCAGCAAGCGGACACGCATGTGTTGATATATAAACACACGAAAACAAAGTTGTAGCTATTCCATGTAAGCAACAATTAATTAAAATAACCTTTCATATACATTCAGTTTCTTGAATTGCAAACCATTACTGCTACATATTACACACTGTAAAACTGATCGTGGTTTCTAGGAAATTTTATGCAACACAGCTGGTAAGGTTATTTTGTATGGTAAATGAAGTGTGTCTACAACAAACCGTAGCTGTATCAGCAAACTGAGATACACGACAATACAGCTGTATAATTTTCTTTTTCTTTTTAATCTGATGAAACTAAAAGCAAATAGAAACCAAAAGTGCACAAATGTAAATTCACAGTTATTCCTCCCTGATGAAGTAACTTCTTACGAAAAACGCTTACTTCTAACTCGTGGCGATTACTTTACGTTTTTGTTGCAGTATATTAGTGGATCACGCTCCCGAAGTGAAACAAAGGACAGTCAGATAGTAAAGCTATTCTAAAGAAGACAGATGCTGGAATAATCTGATTATTTGTCTCTATATTCCAGGTCTTGTTATATGCAATGGCTCTAACTGGCCAAATGGAATAACATATTCTGCTGAGTTTTTAAACAAATATGGACTCAAATTTTCAAATACAATTATTCTTTTGACCACGAAATCGTTTCAACTGGGAACCGTTATAGTTTCTTCAACAGTGTCTCCCTGTAAAAATGAATTGACACTGACTTTTATATCTCATGCATTTATTGAAATTATATTGGATTTTCAGACGAGCGTGGGATAATCATTGCCAGTTGTTGGCTTCAGGCTGAAGAATAGTTTGATGGAACTCTCCATGCAACTTTATCTTGGTCAAGCCTCTACATCTCAGAATTACTACAGCAGTCTGCATGCTTCTGAAACTGCTTACTTTATTCATCTCTTGATCTCCCTCTACAATTCCCCTCCCCCCACTCCCCACCCCCTCCCCCGCACACACGTCCCCCAAAATTAAACTGGTGGTCCCCTGATGTCTCAGAATGTGTCATATCAGCCGACCTATTCGTTTAGTCAAGTTGTCCAACAAATTCATTGTCTCCCCAATTCTAATCAGTACCACCTCGTTAGTTGCTCGGTACTCGATCTGCCCATCTATCATCAGCATTCCTCTGTAATATTACATTTCAAAAGCCTCTACTTTCTTCTTGTCTAAACTGTTTATCGTCTAATTTTACTTTCGTACATGGCAACACTCCAGACAAATACCTTCAGCAAATACTTCCTAACACTTAAATCTATATTCGATTTTGACAAACTTCCGTTCTTCATAAAGGCTTTTCCTGCCTTTACCAGCCTGCATTTTACACCCTCTCTACATCTGCCGTCATCAGCTATTACTTTGACCAAATACCAAAATTCGTCTACTATTATCATTGTCTCATTTCGTGATCTAATTCCATTAGCGTAACCTCATTTAATTCGACTACCGTCTATTATCCTGGTTTTCCTTTTGTTGATGTTCATCTTGTATCCTCTTTCCAAGACGCTGTCCGTTCCGCTCACTGCTCTTCCAAGTCCTTTGCTGTCTCTGACAGAATTACGATGTCATCGGCAAATGTCTAAGTTTTTAGTTAATCTCCCTGAACTTTAGTTTCTGCTCCAAATTTTTCTTTGGTTTCCTTCACTGGTTGCACCATATACCGATTGAATAACATCGAGGAAAGGCTAGAACCCTGTGTACCAGATGTTCTATTCTTCTCTAAAGAATTCGTGTTAGTATTTTGCAATGATTATGTATTAAATTGACGGAATGTCGTTTGCTTTAGAGGCACTAAGCCCACACCGGTCAGGGTTTCTAGTATGTCACTCATGCCACTCCCTCCTACCACTGTACAAAAACTAGCGACGGGTCGTTTATTTCCCAAATTCGACCTTTTTTGGTCTTCATTGATTGATCTTAGTACACTACCGGCTTAATCGAGCTCTCGAAAATCGTAAAATTGTCTTTTTTGTAAATTTTACCTAACATTTCTGTTAATTTTAATAGCGTAAAATAAACAATTACATCGTTGTATTCGTCAGGCTATCTGACCACGAAACTACTGTGCTTTTAAGGGTTAAGTTTGGATCGAACTGCAGTCGTAATTAGTTTTAGCGTAGCGTTTACGAAAGTCGTTTTTCATTCATTACCTTCACGGGCACGTTTAAATTGATAATGTTAACGACATAGCCGACTATGCTGATGGCATAATAGCCCAGTCAGTAGAGACCAAAAAAGGTCGAATATCGGGAACAGTTCTGTAGTTGGAAATTTTTGTGCTGTGGTAGGAGGGTGCGCCACTAGCGACATATTAGAAATCCTGACTGGTGAGAGCTGAGTCTGGAAGTGGGATCTGAAGCTCTCTTATGCACGTTTTTCTTGAATAACTCGAAAACTACGACGTCTGGCGAAAACATATACCAGTAAAAAATTTACCTACATTGAATTTACAACAAAAAAGATCATGTTAACGTTTTCCGTAGGGCTAACAGTTTGTGCATTGTGAGCGAAAAATAATGACAATCTTGAGTGCGGTTTTTGAATGTCAGACATCACATTGTGAGTGGCATAAAACGGCATCGATAGGGGAGCTGTGTATTAAGAACGTAACTGGAGCCAATACACTCCTCTGAGGAAAACCAATGTTTATATGTTTCTTGTTTGTATCACTAAAAATTTCTCATCTGCGGATGTGTGATCTATGCCACAATTTTCCCAAGTAATGTTGGAACAACTCGTTTGGTATTCCTCTTACACTTAGTGCTTCTAGCTTATTTGACCTATCGTCATGGTTTATCCTAAAAAAAGGTCTGGCTTTCCCACCTATGGCAACAGATATATTTGGCAAAACATTATCACTTAGAAATAAAACTTTGAGATTTTAATGAAGTAAATTGATGCAAAAGCCAACTCTCCATTATTTGCCGGTAACAACCTTTAGTATTTGTCAGATTTTTCATATCTCTATTAGTCACTAATATCGAGAAACTGCCAAATCCGGCGTCTCAATGACTTTATTGCATTGCAAAGTGTTTCAATGCCAGACAATGCCGATTAAGAATAATGTTAGTTGCGTATGCATTGTTATCTCAGATTTATATTTACAACAAATGTTAGGTACTACTTTCACTTGCAACAAACTAAGCTCTCGCTTTATTTAAATATTTTCTGCAATATTTTTCTAAATCATTTGGACAGCGAGACAATTTCTGTGAACGAAGATCTCTGTATAGGCTTCCTACTATGATGACAGAGTTACACCCTGATTAGTAACCATTTTCAGATCAACTATTGACGTAACACAGAACTTTTAGTTCTCGGACCATGTGATGTAGCGCAGTGATGATACACGGGACTCGTCTTCGGGATAAGTGTAGTCCAAATCCCTCTCTGGTTATACTGATTCAGGTTTTCTATGAATTACCTTGACCATTTAAGACAAAGGTTTCTTCGAAAAGGCATGGTGAATTTCCTTCCCAATGTTTTCGCAATCCGAGCTTATACTGTGTCTCTAACGACCTCGTCGTCGACGGGACGTTAAATCCTAATTTTCGTTCGTTCCTTCCTTCTATTTGTCGGGGACCATCTCCCTGTCTGTACCAATACTGGCTGGTAACCATTTGTTTAATATTTGATTAAATAAATGGATAAGTAAATACTGGTAGTGTTTATTAACGAATCGAGATCACAGTGTAGAAGCTCCCCCAATGAAAATTTATCAGTTCAAAATAGCTTTTTCGAGATTTTTGTTTTTAAAATCGGACCAAAATCTGCTTGGGGTACACCGTTAATGTTTGCAGCCATTCTTCCTCATTTGCTACTTCGCTACTGTCATTTTGTGGATAACAGTACAAGTTTCGCGTCGTTTGCATCTTGGATTTTGCTCTTACGAACAGCAATATTAAGTGTACTGCAGTGACGTGCAGTTGATTAACAAGTGCTTCCAAAAGAACTTACACGAGTTATTGTACCCACGACTGTAAAATACAAGATCTTGTGCCTTTTCTTTTAATTTCAATAAAATAAGAATCCTCAGATGATGAATCAGATGGTTTGAGACATATTTGGCCAAGAAGATTAAAGTATAAACAAAATGTGATTGGCGCAAATTACTCCAGGTAAATGCGGGGACGATTCCTTTGAAAGGCCATGACCGACTTCCTTCCCACCGTTAACATAATCCGAACTTGTGAACCGTCTCTAATTACCACCATGTCGACGGGGCTTTAAACCCAATCTTCCTTCCTTCCTCTACAACAGTCAGTTACGACAGATGCCCTCAAAAAATGAAGGCTATTAGGGACAATATCAAGCTTGCAGTGCCATGCTGAAGACTTTTATCCCGAAAAAATCCCTCAATTCCCTTCAGTAACACTTCAGGTCCTATAAATTTTGTAACGTGACTGTAATCCACTAAAATGAATCCCAGAGGACAAGTATTGTGTGTGTATGAATCCTCATGTTCGTTTGATGATGTTAAATTCTTTGTTTCACTACACTGAATAAAAATTGGAAAAACTACCGTTCACGGTTTTGTGAGCACCCCATTCTGATGTGGACTTTTGTACGATTTTCCAAAATCATTCCCGGAAAGTGGCAGTATAATTCCTATTGAGAGACCGCAACCGATACCTTCCCCTTTCTTTAGTCATTGTTAAGCTCTGCAGAAATAAAAATATTTTATGGTGACCATTTGATATTATTATTAATTTGTTCCAATAATTACTACCATTTTCGTGCTAAGTAATTCAGAATTTCATTATTCTGGTATTAATCTTTTTTTTTAAGGCCAGGATATAAAATGACGTATATGACCAGTTCTTACTGTCACAGGAGTATAACAAATTTGCTTCAATTATTTTATAAATGTATCATTTAGCTCTTCAGTAAAATAAGAGTCGAATTCACGTTCCATTTCAGATTTTCTACGTTTTTATTAAATCAAGCGTACAATATATTCCTTGGCTTAAGTCAGAAAACAGGGCAATTGCACTGAACTCAACAGCGAACTCGTTATCTGACTAGCTTGCTTAGAATCGTAGCTCCTCACATCTTACGTCATTTACGAGTACATATGGAAGATGACAGGCACGAACACATTCATTGGAATGTCATGCGGGCTAACATCAGGGTTTCCACAACCTCGATGATTCAGAATTCAGCCGTTCGGTTGCTGCATATTTGGGCCGGTGTAGTTTGGGGAGATATGACGGAATGACTTCATACTGTGAGCTGTCTGGCTTCCGCTGTTCCGCTCTCTGCTTAGTCACTCTGTCACTCATTGCCGTCAGACTCCCAGCGACCTTCGCACTATCAGTCTCACCGACCTTGGGAAGTAGCTATTGGGTTAGTGCATCCGTTGGTAGCATATTCCACTACATTTAATAAACACAACAGATATACATGACATAGACTTCAGTCATCAAAATATACTCCTTCACTGTTTACAACAGTCTGCCAACGCAGGGGTAGCTTTTCGATTCCACGATAGTAGGGCTCACAATATTTTGAGGAGGAGAACTCGTTGAACCTTTTGCGGCTTCTAACTCGGTGACTGAATATTTTTTTTTCACATTTTGTGAGGACTCGACTAGCAAAAGTTATTGTCCTTCTCATCCATTGTCCGTCTTCCTCATATTGTTGAAAGGGTACTACACCCAAGTCTGTTTTCGCACTGTCGGTTGCCATGCAGAATTACTTCGTTAAACCGGGATGCGCTAAAAGTGGTGCCTTTAACAGTGACCTTTTTAGTTGTTGGATCTCCTGTTCCGCTTGGCCATCTTTTTGCTAGTTAACGCACATAAACGTGGGGTAGCAAGGGATTTTATCCAAATGAATATTTTGTAAAAGTTAATGTGTCCCAAGAACCCACGCAGCGTCTTTCTGTTATATGGAGTGCCTATGTTCTGTATGGCTTGCAGTTTTTGTTAGGATTAGGTTCAATTCCCTGTTCAGTGATAACATGGCTAAAAATTCGAACTTTTTATTCCCAAAACTGGATTTCATTATGTTTACGGTTACTCCATATTCTTTTAATGTCCTTAGCAATTTGTCAAGCACCTCATTATGGAGTTGTCATGATGGCTCTGCTACAAAAATGTCACCAACATAACAGGTGATTCGCTGTTGGAGTTCTTTGTCCAACACAGTCCCTAAACCCCTTATAAAAGCAGCAGAGGATATGTTCAGTCCGAAAAGGAACCCTTTGAATTGATAACTTCGTCCAAATGCGATAAAAGCTGTATACTTTCTACATTACGGAGTTAGTTCTATTTGCCAGAAACTAGCTCTCAAATCAAGGGAAGAGAAAATCTTAACTCCAAAGAACTTTTTTAACAGCTCTTCCAATTTTTCTGGGCGATCGTTCTCAGGAACGATAATGGAATTCATCTGTCTTGTATCAATGACTAACCCAATACTCCCATCCTCCACATCTACAATTTGCAAGGGACTGTTGTATGTTGAGGTTGAAGTTTCAATAATGTCATCTTCTAGCATCGTATGTAATTCTAAGAATTCGATAGCACAGTGGAATTGTGTAAGGCGGAACTCTAAATGGCTTAAAAAGAACCTGGAATTCGTATTGAAGATTCCTAATGGCACCGGGTTTTGGTGGTAATACCTCAGTATATTGTCGTAATACTCTTTCTAATTCGGCTTTGTCTGCATCTGAAATATCCCTCACTTGTCGCAACTTATTATCGATCTCTTGATAAATTTCCACCATTACCTCGTCATCTACAGGTATTGTTTCTTTCGTCCTCCTATATCGTGGCTGTCCCTCGTTCGATTGATACTGATCCAGTTGCATAGTCAATTGTTTGTAAGCCCCTGGCATCTCATCATGTCTGAGTTTCTCTTGAAAATTAAGACGCACCTTCCTGAGCATCATATACCCTTCGTCCATATTAAGTGTAACACGATTTTGACCCATGAAATCGGCTCCTGTGATAATGGGTGCTGAGAGTTTTGGCACAATTACCATGTTCGCCTCTATTTCATACTACTGACATGAAAAAGTTACCCGCGTTTGTCCACTAACCACCTCTAACGAACCCATGATCAGTCCTTTGACTTTAACACTTTTTGTCCGTAACAGTGGTAGTGCCTGCTCAGCGTTGTGTTTCTCAAAAACTTCTTCCGAAATCGGCGTCATTTCGCTTCCCGCATCAAGAATGTCGTCTACAAGCGTGCCACCTACCTCAATCCGAACGATCGGTTGCACCTCATGAGAAGCTTTGGTTTCATTTTCATGCATTAATGCCTCCTCGATCGAGTCATAGGTTAACCTGTCAATGTGTTGGGCCCGCCTGTCCGATTGGTTTATTACCCTTACTTTATTGTCCTCATTACTTTTAACACTTATCATCTGAATGGTTTGGGTGGAAGTTATTTGCCCATAATCTTTATTAAACGCCGGTATTAGATCTTCATATGTTCCTGTCCTATATATGTCATTTGCCTTAGGTATCAGTATTGGTGTTATCAATGGTGGTTTATCCTCTCGGCATTCTATTTCTCTCGGTTTCATATAAATGAGCTACATCTTTTACAATTTGGTTGTCATCAGTTTTTGTGCTACTGTCTACATTCTCCGTTAATAACTCCTGTTCCTTATCATCGGTCGATTCCCAGTCAATTGAATCCCAGAATTCTGGTGTTTGTATCCGATTACTCACTAGACCTACTTCAGAATCTTGCTCATTAAAACTAAGTCTGCCGGCCGATGTGGCCGAGCGGTTCTAGGCGCTTCAGTCTGGAACCGCCCGACCGCTACGGTCGCAGATTCGAATCCTGCCTCGGGCATGGATGTGTGTGATGTCCTTAGGTTAGTTAGGTTTAAGTAGTTTCAGTTCTAGGGGACTGATGACCTCAGATGTTAAGTACCATAGTGCTCAGAGCCATTTGAACCATTTTTAAAACTAAGTCTGTTTACATGTTTAATCATATAATTAACTTCATTATTCCATTGAATCACTTGTGACTGGTCTTCGTACCATTCATCTCTTCAATTCTGTCTTTTACCTGTGTTTGGTGGCCTCAATTCGACTTCCTGCACCGGTACATTTCGCGTGTTTTGTCCTGCTGAAGCTTGATTTTCGCAACCGTTCTGCGTTCTGGCCATTCCATTCCCACCTGAATAACTTGGATTTTGTTGTTGAAAACCTCTAAACCTTCCGGCTTCGTTTGCACGGGGATTATATCTCGGATCATAGTTACCACAGTAGTTTCTTGGACAAAATCCATTATTGTAATTCCGCGGCCCACCAAAACCATAATTATTATTAAGCCTCTGTGAGTTTCCAAAACCATAGATATTATTGTTATCCCATGGGCGATTGTCACTCCTCCCAAAACGATTGCCTTTTCCTACGTTATCATTGCCATTATAATTATTAGTAAGGCCTGATTGGTTGCTGTTATTCCCCCTACCATTGTTTTCTCTGACTGCTCGTTGTTTCTTCGCGTCATCTTCACTGAAGAAGAATTCAGGTTCTCTTAACATCCCTTTAAATGCTTGTATATTATCTCTTCCTCTACCAATCAATGACTGCTGATAACGTAACGGTAACCTCATTGTGCACATTCGTGTCAGTTCGCCATCACTGTATGGATTATCTAAACATTGATTCTTTTTTGTCATTTCTTCGAAAAATCTAACCGGTTTCTTTCCTCCTGAACTTTCGAATAACTCTTTCTGTAACAATCCATAGTTTATTCTGTTTTGGGTTTCCGTGGACCAATATAGCTCCAAGAATGCGGATTGAAATTGATCATATTATTGACAGTTTACAGCTACTCTTTGCATGATTTCCGCTATTGCGATTTTCATACGCCCACAAATGAAGTCTAGTTTATGTCTGAGCGGCCAATGCTCTGGAAAACCGATCTGGAATTGAATTATAAACGTGCGTGGGTGTAAGCCGTTCCAGCTTTCTTTGTAATGTTGTAATTTTCTGACTGTCAAAAAGTGATCATTATCAAATTTCCTTGTTCCACCATACAGCGGTTGTGTTTTCTCAACATTATCCGTTCCCTTCAACTGTGTAATGTTTTCTTGTATTCGTTCTACCACATTTGGGTCTTGAGATGACATATTTACGTCGCATCTAGCATCGTATCTACACAGTGGTGTGCGGTTATCTAAACCGTACAGTTCCTCGTGTATCGGACTGAAAGATTCGGTTAAATTTCCCTTTACTGGATCAGTGTCTTGCCTTGCTATTTGATCCATATTGACTTGCGGTCTATAGCCTGTTACACTAACACTTGTAAATTGCGGAACTGGTGCATGTCTCTCCGTAACTTGCTCTGTTCTCGCGTCACTCGCGTACGTTCGGGTCGGCTGCCGCTCTGTAGGAATGCGCGCGTTTACCGTCTCTCGATCCATTGTCAGCTGTGACCGGAGATTACCTGCTTCGCTCACCTGTGTTAACTGTTCTTGTCCTATTTGTTTCTGTTTCGTTTCTGTAATCATTGACGCAACCTCTTGTGGATACACGACTGGAATCTCACGCCTTTTTTGTGTTTCCGCTACTGCTACGGAAGACTGCACAACTGACTTGTTTACTTCTGGATTTCTGTCCATCACTATGTCGGATGATACTACCGATTCCGTTGCCTCACTACTACTTTCTGTACGGCTCTCGATACACTGTTTCAGTTCTGCACGAAGCTGTTCATACTGTTTCTGATTTTTCGAGACTATGTTTTCAATGCGTGTGTCGAATCTCTTTAATGCGGCTCACGTGGCACATTTTCCGACATTGAGCTCTTCCACGATTTGTTGCGCCTTACCAGACGTCTTACATGCTAACTTATCCACTCTTTGACTGACGTTAGACACTGCACCCTGCACCTGGTCAACGTCAGAACGCATCTTTTTCTGGTCAGCCATTAACGATTGTATAAGCTCGCGCGAGTCTCTCGCCTCTCTTCGGATTTCAGTGAGCTGTTCATTGACGTCTGTTCGTGGTTTTTGTTAATCCAGCATACGTTTCACATTTGAGGCCATTTAAGGCAGCGTTGGTTTCCGATAACCCCGCAAAAAATTCGCCGTTTCTGTTTTCAAGTCTGCTAACCCAGCATTTTTCTGCTTTATGACCATAGTGAATAGCTTCAATATTGCGAACACACTACCTGACTCTTCGCCATCGCCATCTGTCACTATTTGATGCAAATTTTGCCGTTCGCGTCATTCACGTGGCGTGTCACCGACTTCCGTACATAGTGCGGACGCACTTTCACACACTTTTTCTGTCGGAAACTGTCCGGTATGGTTTAGAATCACAATATTTGGATCAACGTACTGAAGCTGTTTGTCCTCTGAGTCTACTTCTGACCCACTAGCTCCATCATTTGTTTGTTTTTGTGAATTCTCAGACTGTGATACCAAACGTGAAACTACCACCATTCCCTCTGCACTATCACTACGTTCCTTTCCGTGACTCACACTCGATACTTTTTGTTGTACGTCAGTCTCTATCTTGTCAAGATCTTCTGTTTGCCCTGTCTGCGATAATTTCCGTTCTTCCGCCATCTCCGATCGTCTAACCTCTGTCTTTCTCGAATTGCGCGAGCTTACGCTCTCGTCAACATCAAGTTACATGATCTTACACGTTTCCAAAATATCATAGAAAGTTTCTTAGCCTATGTACACATCATTATCAACGCTGTTCACTGTTTGTGGAATTTCAACCCAACTCAACAACGCCGTGAAAAACTTCGCGCGCCCCAGCACAGTCATGCAAAAGCTACTTTTACATAATCACCAAAGTTATCCTGCTTGTTAACACAACTTTTCTACACTTTGGATCACACATTTACTGTACTCTGACCACTTTACATTTACATACCTTGGGTAACCTCGTCACAAAAACAACAAAACAAAAAAGGACAATTTTTTTCCAAATTTTAATTTACCTTTTTAATTTGACTAATTGCCATCCAGGCACACCAATTGCCATCCTGGCAGGGTCGCATTTGTAAGGTTATGGTTAGGTGGTCTCTTATTCTATGAGTGAACACAACTGTGTAAGCTATATTGCAATTTTGTCACAGAAATATACGCCTTGACACAGTTTACAATACGACAATGGTAAGACAGTTGTCTCAGGCTCCGAAAGTGAACTAATCCTAAACACAACAGTATTAAATTTTAACTCTCAGAAAGTTAAATAATCCTAAACATAACAATATTAAGTTTTAACTAGAGGTCTCTTCACAAAATCATTCTCATGATTATGTTATGATGTTGGCCAGTAGTACGATAAATCATCCGATTCCAGTTCAAAGTTCGGTACTATTTTTAGAATGACAATCAAGTCTACAAAGGATGGTTAGTTTTGTGACAAGATGAGCAAAAGATTACCCAAGGTCACTCTAGTTTACAGTGGACACAAGCTGGTGAACCAACAAGTTTTCGCCTCTGCACGTGGTATTTACCTTAGAGTTTAGAGATTAGAGATTAGATTAGTACTTGTTCCATAGATCATGAATACGACACTTCGTAATGATGTGGAAAATGTCAGGTTAATAAAAGGTGTCTATGCAAGATATTACATTAGACAAAATATTACATGACACTCAATTTTTTTTTTTTTTTTTTTTGGACGTTGGGGAATTACCCACTTACTATATCCAAAAATTCATCTAATGAGTAGAAGGAGTTGCCATTAAGAAATTCTTTTAATTTCCTTTTAAATGCTGTATGGCTATCTGTCAGACTTTTAATGCTATTAGGTAAGTGACCAAAGACTTTTGTGGGAACATAATTTACCCACTTCTGAGCCAAAGTTATATTTAACCTTGAGCAGTGAAGATCATCCTTTCTCCTAGTGTTGTAGCCATGTACACTGCTATTACTTTTGAATTCGTTCGGATTGTTAATAACAAATTTCATAAGTGAATATTTGTATTGTGAGGCTACAGTGAAGATTTCTAGCTCTTTAAATAAGTGTCTGCAGGGTGATCTTGGATGAGCACCAGCAATTATTCTGATCACACGCTTTTGTGCTATGAACACTCTTTTACTCAATGATGAGTTACCCCAGAATATAATGCCATACGAAAGCAGAGAATGAAAATAGGCGTGGTAAGCTAATTTACTCAGATGTATATCGCCAAAATTTGCAATGACCCTAATTGCATAAGTAGCTGAACTCAAACGTTTCAGCAGATCTTCGGTGTGTTTTTTCCAGTCAACCACTCATCAATGCATACACCTAGAAATTTTGAATATTCTACCTTAGCTACCGATTTCCGATCGAAGTCTATATTTATTAATGGGGTCATTCCATTTACTGTGTGGAGCTGTATATACTATGTTTTGTCAAAGTTTAATGAGAGCCCATTTGCAGAGAACCACTTAATGATTTTCTGAAAAACATCGTTTACAATTTCACCAGTTAATTCTTGTCTATTGGGTGTGATAGCTATACTTGTATCATCGGCAAAAAGTACCAGCTTTGCATCTTCGTGAATATAGAATAGCAAGTCATTAATATATATTAAGAACAGCAGAGGACCCAAGACCGAACCTTGCGGCACCCCATTCGTTATTGTTCCCCAGTTTGAGAAATCACCAGTTTTTTTGCATATTATGTGAACTGTTTATTTCAACTTTCTGCACTCTTACAGTTAGGTATGATTTAAACCATTTGAGCACTGTCCCATTCATACCACAGTACTTGAGCTTGTCTAGAAGTATTCCATGATTTACACAATCAAAAGCCTTTGGTAGATCACAAAAAATCCCAACAGGTGACTTCCACTTACTCAGAGCATTTAATATTTCATTAGTGAAAGTATATATAGCATTTTCCGTTGAAAAACCCTTCTGGAAACCAAACTGACATTTTGTTAAAACTTTATTTTTACAAAGGTGTGAAGCTACTCTACAATACATTACTTTTTCAAGAATTTTGGATAAGGCAGTCAGAAGAGAGATTGGGCGGTAGTTATTGACATCAGACGTATCCCCTTTTTTTATGCAATGGTATAACAATGGCATACTTCAGTCTATCTGGGAAAATACCCTGCTTCAGAGAGCTATTACATATGTGGCTAAGAATCCCACTTATTTCTTGGGAGCAAGCTTTTATTATCCTGCTGGAAATGCCATCAATCCCATGTGAGCTTTTATTCTTGAGAGAGTTTATTATATTCCTAATTTCAGATGGAGAGGTGGGTGGAATTTCAATTGTATCAAATGGTGTGGGTAAGGCCTCTTCCATTAACTGCCTTACTTCTTCTAATGAACATTTAGATCCTATTTTCTCTACAACATTTAAAAAATGATTATTCAAAATGTTTTCGACTTCCGGCTTGTTGTATATCAAATTTCCATCCGCTTTGATGGTGATGCCGTCATCCTGTACTCTTGGTTGTCCTGCCTCCCTTGTAATAATATTCCGAATTGTTTTGATTTTGTTATCAGAGGTATTAATCTCAGACATGATGCACATGCTTCTGGACTTTTTAATAACCTTTCTTAATGTAGCACAGTAGTTTTTATAATATTTGGCTGTTTCTGGGTCATTACTCTTTCTTGATGTTAGATACAGTTCCCTTTTGTGGTTACAAGATATTTTTATTCCTTTAGTAAGCCAAGGTTTTTTTGCATAGTTTCCTATAATCAGATTTAACTACTTTCTTGGGGAAACAGTTTTCACATTCTCTTACAAGTGTATCATGAAATAAGTTATATTTTAAATTAGCTTTGGGTTCCTCGTACACCTCATTCCAGTCTAACTGCTGAAGATTTTCTCTGAAATTTCTAATTGTTGAGTCGTTAATTGAACGCACAACTTTGGAGAGTAGTTTTGAATTACTGAATGGAGCTATGTCATATACTGTAACAAGCTGAGCATCATGATCAGAAAGCCCTTAGTTGTGATGAGTTGTCGTCTGCATGGCTGCACTCGCCCTCTGAAATTCCTACAAAACTGTTTAAACCTTTGCTGAATTTTCCAGCAGAAACTCTCCCTATGTTTCTCGATATGCCAGAAAACACGAACTCATTCCTAGTCTCAGACTATGGCGATATACATGCGCATGGCTGGAGCAGTGTGCATAATATAATGCCCTATCAGTTCTTGCAAGAACAATTTACTAACTGGCTGGTTAGTCTCTCCACAGTTGGAGCGCAATGACGCTGCAGCTAATTTCTAGCTGGAGGTCAGCCGCTGTGAACGCTGTGTTCACACAAATTTCTCCTCTGCGTCATACAGAGCGTTATGCACACTGTTCTGCACTTGACGCCGGTTGAGAGAAGAGTCCACCGAAAATTTCGCTCTCGTCTTTCTCGTAGCTGAACTCTCTCCCCACCTGGGTTCTTTTGTTCTCCACATCACTGCTTTTTTTGACCAATAGGAGCGTTCCTCTTATTTTGTGGAAACTCTCTCTACCAATGACAAGGGTCCTACCATTAAACTGCGTCGAAATCTCGGCACTTTACTCCTTCCCGGTGCGTTTCCGCCAATCGGACGTTTTGTGTCTGCTTCAGACGCCTAAAAAGCTACATGTGTCTATCACATGTGTTCCACTTGCAGTTCACGTGATTGAATGCGTCACTGGTCTTGTTCGTATCGCTTTGGCTTTCCGAAACGCAGTTTTCTAAAACTTCTTTCTGTCCTACTTCTGGCAGTCGATTACTTGCCCTGCAGTATGCGTCACCTATCTGGTCGCTGATCCACTTCGGGGTGCTCTCCCTTAAGAGCTTTCTGTAGTGCCTCCCTGGGAGCGGTCTCTGCATCTGGCCATGCTGGCTTCCACACAAAACGTTTCCTCTCGCTGCTTGTTTCACCTTCTGCTCATTGACATGCATTATATAGGAGGGGTGTGTCAACACAGTCGATTGAGTGTCATCCCTTTTGCATACTTAAAGGCAAAGCTGCCGAAGTAAATTTGGTGTCATATTCAACTTCCCATTACAATGTATAAAACTCTCATGTCAGGTGCGAAACTGATCATTTATTCTGCCACTTTACACGCTCGCCCACATACCGCTGTTGTAACTCAATATGCTGTACAGAGTGTCAAGCAATGCTCGACTACCAGGTCTGTCTCCAATCGAGCACGTATGGGGCATCATCAGACTACAATTCCAGCATCATCCACAATCAGCATTAACCGTCCCTGGATTGACCTACCAAGTGCAAAGGGCGTGGAAGTCCATGCCACAAACTGCCCTCTGGCACCTGTGCAACATAATACATGTTCGTTTGCATGCTTGCATTCAACATTCTATTGGCTGACGTCGTCTCACAGCCTTCTCTGCTGTATCATTCCAGGCCGACGTGCAGGAACATCTGCAACTGTCATCACGTTGCTTTTCGTCACAATCATCATCAATGACCGTCAGTCACGAGAAAGACGACAGGAGTGGCATCTATACGAAAAGAATATAAGCGCCGCTCCAGCTGGTTTTCACTGCACTAGAAGAGCAGACTAGAAGATGGGCACTAGAAGGGCCACAATAGGAGACGAGCCGTGATCCAACGATTTAGCTGTGACTTGTGATCTATATAAAATGCTTCCATGGAAATTGTACGTGACAAAGGACAATGATTATTTGCATGTCGCCAATTGCTTGCATCACCTTTTTGTAGAAAGGTAAAGTCAAGTATTGTCATATTAACTTACTGTAATAAACTTTATTAATAAGAATTGCTTGAATGTTGTCTAGCTATTGGAGAAAACAGCTTCCTAGGCACCCTACACTAGACGAGTGGGCAGGCTCACACAGTAGAAGTCACTGCAGAACTCAATGTCGCACTCTAGAACCCCGTCAGTAGCAAAACAATAAGATTGGACCTTCAGAAGCAGGGAATTGCAGGGCAAGCTTGAATTCCAAAACCACAAATCAGTGCTGCAAATGCCCGTAATAGGAAAACATGGCGGCGAAGTCATAATACCTGGGCTATGGAGCAGCGGAAGAACATCATTTGGTCGGATAAGTCTTCATTCGCACTATTTCCGACTTCTGGTCTAGTTTACGTCACAAAAGTGAAACACGGCAGTGTTTCGGTGATGAGATGGGCAGCACTGTCGTGGTTTTCCTCGGGCTCCATGGCTACTCTGTAAGGTCATATTACTGCCAAGGGGTGGATTGTGTGAACATTTTGGGTGATCAGGTCAATCCCATGTTACAAATGGTTGTACCCCATTGGTGATGCTGTATTCGAAGACGACAGGCCCCTGTTCAAGCGGCTCACATCGTCGAATACTGATTTAGATGATGTACCGCATCTCTCCTGATCACCACAGTCACCAGATCTCAATATTAGTGAGTCTTTGTGGTCTGCTTTGGAGAGAAGTATGTGTGAGCCCCATCCACTTCCATTATCGTTGTCTTACCTTGCCACTAATTTACAGGAAGAATGGTATTTATCAGTTCCCGGGACGACTGGAAGCTGTTTTGAATGACAGACAACATATTAGCCATGGTTATGTGTGTTTCGTTTGTGTTGATCGCGTATTCATCCCCCCCCCCCCTTCCCCGCTCATATGTGTACACATTTAAATATACATACTGAAACGTCCCCTTAGAAAAATTATACAGGACTGTACTTAAACTGACACACAATATTTTTTGGCGCAACGCAATCTGACTTTCAAGAAATCCCTACAAAAGAATGGCTCTGAGTAACATTAACCTATACCTTTCACAAATAACTTACATCACAAAAATCTTCGTTACTCGAACTACTGCAATACAGCGAGCGCCCCTACTGCCAGCTAAATAAAAGATTCAAACTACGGAAGGCACTAACTACTGATAGGCATAGTTAGCAAATGAAAGATTGTAATAGAGAACAAACAATGTATTTACCTTAATAGTGCTGAAAAATCATAATATACATAGCAGTTCATGACATCCAGTCTTACAAATTTCAAAACTCCGCCATTTCTCTCCCCACATCCACCACTGCTGGCGACTCACCTCCAACTGCGCAACGCTACACGCTGTTAACATCCAGCTGCCCAACACTACAATGGCAGACAACAATGCAAACTAGCCACAGACTGCACACAGCACAGCCAGTGATTTTCATACAGAGCGCTACGTGGCGTTACCAATAAGAAAACAGAAACAGCCTACTTATAATACTTTTGATGATCATTTCAGTTTATATGTTAGATGAGGGAAATACAAAATTAAAAAGGTGAAGAGTGTAATGAGGGAACCACATCTGCTCATCGTTTGTTTAGATTTATGTAGCTTCGTACCGATATCATAAACAGGGTATGTCAAATGTAAATTAACGCAAGTTATCTTTTAGCATGTTTTCGGTAGGGTTGAAAGTTAGAAGATTTGTTATTATCCTACTCTCAATGTGTTGATTTTGGTATCTGTTTCTTTTCTACTTTAGCAGTTTTTGGGATGTTATCTAGTGCGAGATATTCTCGCAACATTTTCTGACCGTTGGGGTTTTGGTAGCAATACATCAGCATATTGTCGTAATACTCTTTCTAATTCGGCTTTGTCTGCATCTGAAATATCCCTCAGCAATTGTATCTTAATTTCTGTGAACAACTCACGGAAATAATATGAATTTTTTGTAGGAGATTGGGAAATGTCTGTTTTTTTGTTAGGTAACAAAAAATTTGTACATAATTTCATAGCGGTGTTCACATAAATTAAACACAACATGGATCCCCAAAGGACAGATATCTATACAAGAATATCCTCACTGCGATAGAAAAGCACCTGCAGTAGATAACATTCTAAGGACTGCTATAGAAGAAAAGGAAGAGACACAGAATCAACGCATAGTAGGTTAGTAACAAATCTTTTGGTTTTGGCAGTTACTAAAACATAGTACGACGCAATTTCTTTTATTTAATACCAGACTAGTAAAAACAGTGGTTCTATCTCTCTCTATACGTTAGTCTAGAGGCAGCCTTCTTCCTAAACTGCGGTGCGCTAAATTTAAATAAAACCGTAAAATATTTACTGACAACTAGTCATATCTCTTACATCTGCTAGGCTGATGTAGGTGCTTTTATAAATCACGCATACAACTAATGACTATTTAATATTTAACGTATAGTTTATTGTCTTATTAATCAATCATTAAACCATTGACTGGTGATCAACGCAAGTTATTGTGTTGAATTAATAAAATGGTGCCCTTAATGGTGGCAAACACCACATCATAAATTAAAAAAATTAATAAGTTACCCGTAAAACACCCAACTGTATTCAGATCCATAAATTCACTTACGTACCCTCACCAATAAACTGACTAACTGGCACAGATATTCACTGTTGTGGTCAGTTAAGGAATTTAATCGAAGTCCCAAAACCTGATATGAGACTAAGTTGAACACTGTGCAGAATTAATCAGAGTCCAAAAAGTGCTACAATATTTCTGAGTCCCACGGAATACGAGATATTTCAAACACCTAATGAGAGCGGCTGGACCACCGGTTATACAGTTCTTTTCAACTATATTCATATCGAATCATCAACTGAAGACCGCCTGCCTTACTGCTGACAAATACACCGAGGGGCTTGGACACCGACCTTATAAAGACTCGGTAAACTCTACCCTCGAAAAGCGCGTCCATTAACGTCACATAATTGTCTCTTGGGTTCAGTAGACGTTTTATACAACTTTTTACACACAAGTTAGATCAAAATTCTGTTTGCGCTATTAGTTGTGCACTAAACTTTCACACTATAAACCCATATATAATAATTTCTAGGTGCCCTACTTTGCCATCAAATCTAAGCATAAATATTTGAAATTTATGCCTGCAATGGAGATAATTGTTTAATCTAGTGGTACCTTTACTGTTGTGGTACCATGTGAATGGTTCATCATTTTTATGGTATTCTGTCTCCTCTTCCCATTGCTGTCATTAGAGTTCATGTACTTTAATGAAATTTAAATTATGGACAAAACTATGAAAATTTAGGATAAAACGATAACGATGGATAATAACAAATCTTAACATCTACATGCTGCGTTTGGTGAATATTACTTGCAGCCAACACAGTGCCATGGGTTCCAGTATACCTGTCATCATTCATAATATTGCTGAATTCAATTAATTTTCCAATTAGAATGTCTCTCACAGCTTAATTATTAAAGTTCATAACACCCAAATGCAGATAAAATACCTTCAGCCCCATCGAAAACTGTTTGGAATTTACTATCCGTTGATAACTTGTACTGTACTTCTGATTCTGATTATGGATGCTTTATTATAGAAACTGTAGTTAATATGTAATGGATGTAATAATGTATTTACTTCTGACTGTATATACACTACTGGCCATTAAAATTGCTACACCAAGAAGAAATGCTGATGCTAAACGGGTATTCAGTGGACAAATATATTATACTAGAACTGACATGTGATTACATTTTCACGCAATTTGAGTGCATAGATCCTGGGAAATCAGTACCCAGAACAACCACCTCTGGCCTTAATAACGGCCTTGTTACGCCTGGGCATTGAGTCAAACAGAGCTTGGATGATGTGTACAGGTACAGCTGCCCATGCAACTTCAATACGATACCACAGTTCACCAAGAGTAGTGACTGGCGTATTTTGACGAGCCAGTTGCTCGGCTACCATTGGCCAGACGTTTTCAGTTGGTGAGAGATCTGGAGAATGTGCTGGCCAGGGCAGCAGTCGAACATTTTCTGCATCCAGAAAGGCCCGTACAGGACCTGCAACATGCGGTCGTGCATTATCCTGCTGAAATGTAGGGTTTCGCAGGGATCGAATGAAGGGTAGAGCCACAGGGCGTAACACATCTGTAATGTAACGTCCACTGTTCAAAGTGCCGTCAATGCGTCAAGAGGTGACCGAGACGTGTAACCAATGGCACCCCATACCATCACGCCGGGCGATGCGCCAGTATGGCGATGACGAATACACGCTTACAGTGTGCGTTCACCGCGATGTCGCCAAACATGGATGCGACCATCATGATGCTGTAAACAGAACCTGGATTCATTCGAAAAAATGTTCGTTTTGCCATTCGTGCACCCAGGTTCGTCTATGAGTACACCATCGCATGTGCTCCTGTCTGTGATGCAGCGTCAACGGTAACCGCAGCCATGGTCTTCGAGCTGGTAGTCCATGCTGCTGCAAACGTCGTCGAACTGTTCGTGCAGATGGTTGTAGTCTTGCAAACGTCCCCCGCTGCTGACTCAGGGATCGAGACGTGGCTGCACGATCCGTTACAGCCATGCGGATAAGATGCCTGTCATCTCGACTGCTAGTGAAACGAGGCAGTTGGGATCTAGCACGGCGTTCCATATTACCCTCCGGAACCCACCGATTCCATATTCTGCTAACAGTCATTGGATCTCTACCGACGCGAGCAGTAATGTCTCGTTACGATGAATCGCAATCGTGATATGCTACAATCCGACCTTTAACAAAGTCGGAAACGTGATGGTACGCATTTCTCCTCGTTAGACAAGGCATCACAACAACGTTTCACCAGGCAACGCCGGTCAACTGCTGTTTGTGTATGAGAAATCGGTTGGAAACTTTCCTCATGTCAGCACGTTGTAGGTGTCCCCACCGGCGGCAACCTTGTGTGCATTCTCTGAAAAGCTAATCATTTGCATATCACAGCATCTTCTTCCTGTCGGTTAAATTTCTCGTCTGTAGCACGTCATCTTCGTGGTGTAACAATTTTAATGGCCAGTAGTGTAATTGATTGCTATTGTAAAGTAAATATTGTAGACTGATGGGTAATAACCAAAGGAACTTAATTTTAACGTATCGATAGGAACTACCAAATGGCAGTAGCTGTGTCGTTGCTTATCTTTGCATATGTGAGCCCCTGTCGCGCTGCGAGCAGAGAGGAAGTACAGCAGCTTGTGTGATGAAAGAGTACAGAAGTATTTGTTGGGCGATCCCGCAGACGCGGTGTACAGCAATGCTCGCCCCAGTGTAGGTGCGCCTAATTCGTTAACCCGCTAGTATTGAGAGCAGGTAAGAGTGGACAGATGGAGGAAGCTGCAGCTCTAACTGTTGTCTGTCCCATAATTATCTGCGGCTCTGGAGACGGCTTGGGGTTCTCAACCAGCAGCAGCAGCAACAGCAGCAGCTCAGCATTGTCGTAGACTACATTCTTCGTCGTCCGCACAGCTACATCATCGTAAGACCGTTAAGTGAGGAAAATAAAAATATAGCTTTGAGAGACATTACCCAGTGGTATCTCTTTCACAAAGTATGACTAACTTGAATAATAACCTGCAACCGTAAAAACTTGTGCGGCATCTGTGTTGTCATTGTCCTCAGACATTATTACCAAGCAGTATTCCTTTCCTTGCCATGCAATTACCGAGTGTCGTAAAAATATGAAAATTGTGTAACTATTTACTTCCAGATTTGTTTGTATGCTAATGACCAGTTTCAGTCTAAATTTTCTGCGTCAGTAACTGTTCTTTCTCTTACTGCATAACAGAGGCTTAACTAATATGCAGTTTTGAGTATTAACCTGATTCACTTAAAGTCACGTAAAATTTCTCCGGCAAAACTAATAACTAAAAATAACGCAGCACAAATTCAGAGTGCGCAGTTTCATTTATTCTGCATTTAGCTTAGCGAGTGACTTCTGATGGCTTGGTACGTATTTTATTGTTGTTATATTAAAAGTAAAACCTGTGGCTCATTTGCTTGAAGTGAATTCAGTTCAGTCTTTCAATAATCAAAAGGAAATTGCTGGCCTTCTTCAGAATTTTGCATTACACTACAGTGAGGTTACCGAAAGTAATTTTTTTTTACATAACAAAGTTATAGTAACATTTATTTAACTGTTAACTTAATTTAACTTTATCTTCAAAATTTATTGCTTCAGAGTAAGCAACTGCAAACTCAGTGTTTTCTGATTCATTTATTTTCTGGTGAACCGCTTTGTTGTGGAAAAGTGTGACAGCCTTCTGTTGCCACGTCAGTGATAACTTGTTTAAATTTCTCTGGCATTGCCTTTCTTAAGAGTCTGGAGATTCATTGCCCTAGTAGGCTGGCGACCATTTAATTACCGCCTGTTTAGCTAATCAGTATATTTTTGTATTATCAGTATTGTTTTCTCTTAAATATTACGTGGTACCCATTTCCTCCCTGCGTGGTTCGTGAATGATTGCACTATATTTCATCCATTTCAAAATTATCATCAGTGTTTAGATTATGTTTCGAATAGATTCGTCCTTCAGAAGGGTCTGTTGTACACTTTCCTCCTACTAACCGGTATTATTTTCTTTCGATAGCGATAGCCTTACTCACTGTAAAATCTCACAAGGCATATACAATCGTGGTCAATTATACGGCAATCCAGTAGGCCGATTGAGAAGGGGGAGGCTATATGTATTTTTCATTGTGCAGAGTCGTAGGGAATTAAACCCTTTCGCTGCGACTAAAGTCACTCATGCACGGCAATACTAGTTGTGGTGGCAACATATAACAAAATGTCTAAATTTGCGTTAATCAGCAAAACAGGCGACATGATGAACATAAATGAAACTGATAAATTGATTGTACCTGACGGGGAAGAATAGGTAGAACGAAGGGGAACGCTGGCAGCGGAACCCACTGTTGAGGATCTGGCTGCTAGGATCACAGATCTATCGCTGAAACATAGAAACTGAGGAAAATGGATTTCCTGGTATTGGCAGATACTACGGAATCCCGAATGAAAATCAAAACCGAATCCATTGATGGTGTATACGAGGAAACCATTAAGAAAAAAACTGAGCTAGAGTCAAAACCAGTAATATCTGGAAATATAAACGATTTGTTGAGCAGTTGATCAGTAAAGTAAATGCTCAGTTGGAATCAATTAATGCGTAATCCATATGAATTAACAGTAAAGTTGATGCAAAAATAGAGTAAAATGAATGATCAGGACAAAGCAATCAAGATTGTTAACAATAATATTGGTGTTGTTAACATGACAGCAGATGAAATCAAGAAAGAAATAATTGTAATGAATACCGAAATCGATAATCTTAAGCAGGATATGACAGAGGTATAGTCAAAAATAGGAAGCGTAAATAATCGTTTTGAGGCGGAAGAAGAGGGGATCGAACAGAAACTGGAACAGACTGTTGACTCCATAATGTAATTGAAAAGGTAGAATTAGCGCGAAAAGACAATAGGGAAAATATTACGAATTTGCAAACTTTAGCATGAGACACAGATAATAGAGTGAAGAAACATCTGGCTAAGTGTGATGAGAAAAAGAGGGAAACGGAAACGTTAGCGACGACCACTAGTCGTTACAAAAGTAACCGAACTATAAAAGAGATTAGACCAAAATATGCATTGTGTGTCATGCACATTTTACTGAATTCTTAGCGAAGAAGGAGTGTTTCGATCCCCTCAGAAGAGAGGGTGGATTGCACGGTACTTACTTCATTCAAAACTGCGAAAGGGTATTGTCTGAATTGTGGACGGATGAGAAAGAGATTAACTCTATAATCGACGTGCTAGCTGGCGAGGCTAAGCGATAGGGCTTAAACTTCGATGTTTGAACTTGAGCTTTCAAGAATTCAAGATTACGTTTTTGAAAGAATATTAGTCAGAGCAGAAGCAGGAAAGTGTTTGGCGCTATTTCGTAGCGTCAAAATCCTACCCGGCTCTATGAAATAATTTTGCGAAAATTGAATCCTCATATTAGAATATTTTCGTGATCGATGGACTGAATAGGAAATTGTCTAGGAATTGTGGAAGAAACTTCCAGGTGATTCAACGAGGTACATAGGCAGTAGTTAGAGAACAATTACTGCATTCTCAGAAAGGATCGAAGACGAAGATAATTGGCGGAATAGCCGCGAAAATTTTAAGACACATGGTAATACGAGGGCTGTCCAGAAAGTAAGTTACGATTTATCGCGAAATGAAAATCACAGTGAAAATCAGAAATGTTTCATTTGTAACAGTTAGATACACCGTTTAAGCTACTTCTCTACGTAGTCGCCGTTCTGACTCAGACATTCGTCGTTGCGTTGTACCAACTTTTCAATACCCTCATCATAGAAGGCAGCCGCCAGTGCTTTCCGCCAATTCTCTACGCTGGCCTAAAGCTCGTTGTCTGTACCAAAATGTTATCTTCATAGCCAGCGGTTCGTTTGAGCAGAGATGAAACTCAGTGGGAGACAATTACGGGCTGTATTGTAGGTAACCAAACATTTCCGATTGAAACGATGCAGGAAAATCTTCATTGCCCCTGCAGAATGAGGCTGAGAATTGTCTTGAAGAAGAAACCGCACGACAGTTATGTAATGTTGGTTGCATAGCTTCAGGGGAAAATTCTCACCAGGCCCTCGTACTTGGCGGGAGACATTATTTTCTATAACATCTTTACGCGCTCACTAAGAGCTCAGGAATGAAAAGAGTGACATAATTCTACCTAGAGTCATACTAGAGACACTACCCAACACATCTTTGCAAACCTTTATCGGATATTCATAGTCGTTTCCATTTCGCGACCGATCGTAACTTACTTTCTGGACAGCCCTCGTAGTAACAATTACCACAACGGCAACAGCCGTAATAACAATAACTATGGCAATAATGGTTACCACCACCATGGTAATAATAACTCACACCATTGAAATGAAATGAGCGTATGGCATTGCTTGCCGTGATGTCCCATCCGGGGAAGTTCGGCTCCCGAGTGTGAGTCTTATTGCAGTCGACACCACACTGAGCACCTCGCGTGCCGGTGATGAGGATTAAATGATGATGACAGCACAACACCCAGTCCACAAGTGGAGAAAATCTCCAACCCGGCTGGGAATCGAACCCGGACCTGCTGCATAGGAGGCAAGCTCGTTACCATCCAGCTAAGCAGACAGACACCCACACCACAGTAACAGTGACAGAAATGGCAGAGTCCAGTATCAAGTGAATTTGGTACGTAATGATAGACAGGAGCAAAATCAGCAATTGCAACAGCCAAATAGAAACGGACGTGTTGTACTTAATCTGGGAAACCATTAGCCTCGCCGGTTTTAGGCCCACCGGGCGCGCGAAGATATTGGCGGGCCAGAAGAAAACCTAGGCAAGAAGACAGAGCGAGTAACACACCCAGGGTAACAATAATTGAAGTTAAAACGGCGGTCGGCAAAGCGATCACTGTCCTTAATAAAGATGAAAATAGAATACCGGTCATTAAGGAAGAGACGGCCGCTGTTAAAGCAACAACGGTACCGCAGGGTCCAATACAGTGTGATTCGCTGGCGGAATTAAAGCAGCCAATATCCGATAAAACTTCCGTTATCGCACACAGCAACGCGGAACGCGTGGCTGTGTGACTAGGTCAGCTCGGTCGGATATACGACGAACTGAAGACTTACAGAGGATTTTATTGGAGGTATGCTAATGGGCAGAGCGGACTTTTTTGTCGCTTCTCAGCCCAGTTGAAATTAGGGCTTATGAAGTAATGGAAAACTCACTACCGAAGAGGCAGGCTTGCCCAAATACACTCCTGGAAATTGAAATAAGAACACCGTGAATTCATTGTCCCAGGAAGGGGAAACTTTATTGACACATTCCTGGGGTCAGATACATCACATGATCACACTGACAGAACCACACGCACATAGACACAGGCAACAGAGCATGCACAATGTCGGCACTAGTACAGTGTATATCCACCTTTCGCAGCAATGCAGGCTGCTATTCTCCCATGGAGACGATCGTAGAGATGCTGGATGTAGTCCTGTGGAACGGCTTGCCATGCCATTTCCACCTGGCGCCTCAGTTGGACCAGCGTTCGTGCTGGACGTGCAGACCGCGTGAGACGACGCTTCATCCATTCCCAAACATGCTCAATGGGGGACAGATCCGGAGATCTTGCTGGCCAGGGTAGTTGACTTACACCTTCTAGAGCACGTTGGGTGGCACGGGATACATGCGGACGTGCATTGTCCTGTTGGAACAGCAAGTTCCCTTGCCGGTCTAGGAATGGTAGAACGATGGGTTCGATGACGGTTTGGATGTACCGTGCACTATTCAGTGTCCCCTCGACGATCACCAGTGGTGTACGGCCAGTGTAGGAGATCGCTCCCCACACCATGATGCCGGGTGTTGGCCCTGTGTGCCTCGGTCGTATGCAGTCCTGATTGTGGCGCTCACCTGCACGGCGCCAAACACGCATACGACCATCATTGGCACCGAGGCAGAAGCGACTCTCATCGCTGAAGACGACACGTCTCCATTCGTCCCTCCATTCACGCCTGTCGCGACACCACTGGAGGCGGGCTGCACGATGTTGGGGCGAGAGTGGAAAACGGCCTAACGGTGTGCGGGACCGTAGCCCAGCTTCATGGAGACGGTTGCGAATGGTCCTCGCCGATACCCCAGGAGCAACAGTGTCCCTAATTTGCTGGGAAGTGGCGGTGCGGTCCCCTACGGCACTGCGTAGGATCCTACGGTCTTGGCGTGCATCCGTGCGTCGCTGCGGTCCGGTCCCAGGTCGACGGGCACGTGCACCTTCCGCCGACCACTGGCGACAACATCGATGTACTGTGGAGACCTCACGCCCCACGTGTTGAGCAATTCGGCGGTACATCCACCCGGCCTCCCGCATGCCCACTATACGCCCTCGCTCAAAGTCCGTCAACTGCACATACGGTTCACGTCCACGCTGTCGCGGCATGCTACCAGTGTTAAAGACTGCGATGGAGCTCCGTATGCCACGGCAAACTGGCTGACACTGACGGCGGCGGTGCACAAATGCTGCGCAGCTAGCGCCATTCGACGGCCAACACCGCGGTTCCTGGTGTGTCCGCTGTGCCGTGCGTGTGATCATTGCTTGTACAGCCCTCTCGCAGTGTCCGGAGCAAGTATGGTGGGTCTGACACACCGGTGTCAATGTGTTCTTTTTTCCATTTCCAGGAGTGTATTTTGATAAGTGAAGCAGCCAACCCCAACGACATTGGTCCTAAAGAAAACCGAGGCGAAATTTTTGAAGAGGGGCAGGGCGAGTTTGCCTATGATGACCGGGTACGACTATTTGACGGCCCCGTAGATTACAACATCTGCGAGATTAGGGCTGACATCATACAGTCAGACGAGAGTGGTATCGGTTGAGTAAGCTCTGGAGAAGAATTAGAAGCAGAAACAGAGCACATTTCTCTAAGAAATTTGGAAGATGATAGCCATCTTTCCGAAGAAAATTTACCTGACATGACAGTTAGCAAATTGTTAGTAATACAAGTTTCTTTATTCGAAGAAATTGATAAAACGTTTGCAGTGTTGGGGTCGAAACAGCTTCAACAACCGCAGTACAGGCAGACAGAAATTAAGATGTCCAAGAACAGAAAATCAAAACAATCAGACAAACCGCTATCGATACAAGAGCCGGACGGATTTTTCTGGAATGATCTTGAGGTGGGTGAGGACTTGTTACGGGATAACGAATTCCAAGGTGTACTGAAATTGTACTACTTTCACTACGTAGAAGGACGAAAGAAGGTAGAGAGTATTTGTAAAAATATTCGTCGTCATCAAAACAAGGACCAATGCTTGAAAATAGTGAAGCCCAAGTATGACGAAGAGAATAAAGACGGAGAAAGGTTGAATTATTACAGGATGTATTTTTGTGGTCTTCAGTACAGAGACTGGTTTGATGCAGCTCTCCATGCTAATCTATGCTGTGCAAGCTTCTTCATTTCCAAGTAACTACTGCACCCTACATCCTTCAGAATCTGCTTAGTGTATTCATCTCTTGGTCTCCCTCTACGATTTTTACCCTCTATGCTGCCCTCCAGTACTAAGTTTGTGATCCTTTGATGCCTCAGAACATCTACCAACAGATCCCTTCTTCTAGACAAGTTGTGCCACAAATTCCTCTTCTTCCCAATTATATTCAGTACCTCCTCATTAGTTACATGATCTACCCACCTAATTTTCAACATTTTGCTGTAGCACCACATTTCGAAAGCTTCTATTCTCTTATTGTCTAAACTATTTATCGTCCACGTTTCACATCCATACATGGCTACACTCCATACAAATACTTTGAGAAAAGACTTCCTGACACTTAAATCTATACTCGATGCTAACAAATTTCTCTTCTTTAGAAACGCTTTTCTTGCCATTGCCAGCATACAATTTATATCCTCCATACTTCGACCATCATCAGTTATTTTGCTCCCCAAATAACAAAACTCATCTAGTACTTTAAGTGTCTCATTTCCTAATGTAATTCCCTGAGCATCACCTGATTTAGTTAGACTACGTTCCATTATCCTCGTTTTACTTTTGTTGATGTTCATCTTATAGCCTCCTTTAAAGACACTGTCCATTCCGTTTAACTGCTCTTCCTGGTCCTCTGCTGTCTCTGACAGAATTACAATGTCATTGGCAAACATCTAAGTTTTTATTTCTTCTCCATGGATTTTAATTCCTACTTCAAATTTTTCTTTTGTTTCCTTTACTGCTTGCTCAATGTATTGATTGAATAACATCGGGGATAGGTTACAACTCTGTCTCTCTCCCTTTCCAACCACTGCTTCCCTTTCATGCCCCTCGACTCTTACAACTGCTATCTGGTTTCTGTGCAAACTGTAAATAGCCTTTCGCTCCCTGTATTTGACCCTAACTATCTTCAGAATTTGAAAGAGTGCATTCCAGTCAACATTGTCAAAAGCTTTCTCTAAGTCTGCAAATGCTAGAAACGTAGGTTTGCCTTTCCTTAATCTATCCTCTAAGATATGTCGTAGGGTCAGTATTGCCTCACGTGTTCCAGGATGTACAATATCCTATATATACGCAAAGACGAGAATAGCGACTCTTTGGCGTGTGTGTTGGCTCACCAAGTACATCACCGAAATACTAGACTATAATCACTTAGCCTATGGCCGTTCCGGACCAAAGAAATCTACGGAGAAAATGGCTGAAGTTGTGACTTTCAACATGTCAAAGAAGACTTGTGATAAGTGTCAGAAGATGAAAGTGACCAACTGCACAAATAGTGTTTCTATACAGAGCATTACACCTGACGATGTACTAGAGTTAGACCTCAGGTAATTTCACCTACAGATTAATAGTGCTGGAAGCCTTTTCGAAGTTCATTGAGTCATGTCCGATAAGAAAACAAACAGCTAAAGCAGTTTATAACAAACTTGCAATCGATTACTTTGTGCATATCGGCAAACGAAAAGCGATTTTGTCCGTTAATGGGGCACAGTTTACTTTCAAATAATGGAATGAAGGTATGGAAAGCAATGAGGTTGAACTGATACACACCTCGGCCTATTACCCAGCCGGAAATCCAGCGGAACGATATATGCGTGAGTTGGGGCGGCTTTGCTGACAATCACAGGGCGTGGGGCAAATATACAAACGATTTTGAACAGATTACGAATGCTTTGACGCACGAATCTACTGTATTCACTCCGGAGGAAATCCTATTAGCCCGTAAGTCTAAGAGTTTCGTCGAAGAGATAATTGATTTCCCTCCGCGAGTTAAATTGACATTGGGGTGAATAAAGAACGTTTACCAGGGAGAGTGAAAAAGGAAGCCGAGGCACGAATACTCGAAAGCGCGGTTTGGTAAATTTCCAATTAGCGATCTCGTTCTCGTTAAAGCGAATGAGAAATCGCGCGAGACTGATAATGAGATTTCAAAATTTAAATTAATTAATAACTGACCATTTAAGATGTTAGTGTACCGCACTATAACGCCTACTGCTTAGCTTTTCCTAATACTGGCAAGCTGCTGTGTGTACGTAACATTGTTTACTTGAAGTTCTATCAATCAAGAACTCATTAATCTAAGAAAGAACTTCCAGTAAAAAACTTGATTACTATTGTAATTTTCAAATTTATTCCTAATTTATTTCTTGGACCAGACGGTCAACAACGAATTTGCAGAAAGTATAACGAGAAATTTAACTTACAGAGTAAATGTTCTGAAAGCAAATGTCATGAAAGAAAAACCCAATTCATCACCAATGTCTATAAACGTCACTCCAGTATGTGTATCATTTGTAATTTTGTAAATAATGAATTGCAAAAATTCTTTTATACCATGTTCTATGTACGTAAATACTGATGCACTTAGACAATGTATAAGTTTCAGGTCTGTGAATCCGTGTGAATATGGACAGTATTGAGTTATCCACTGTGATAGAAATATAAGGTATCCTTCAGATTCTTTTGGAGTAAGTTTTCAAAGGATTCTGGAATACCACTGCACAAACCGGGAGATCAAGTGTGCCGCTGTGGCACATGTAACAATGCCACATCGAGACTGACCAGCTGCGGGCTCTTACAAGAGAGTGCTGCGGCCTCCTTTATAAATACACGTGTGGAACGCGGCTTTTTACTTTTCAGCACCAGTGTAAGGCTTTGATATATTTGTTATCTTGTTTCTTGCACTTTCACTCAATCTGTTGTACACCTTTTACTATGTTACTTACGTTTTCTTGTACTGTCCTGACATGGAATTTACATTTCAAACGTAAAGGTTTTTTGAAAGATGTAATTCTGTTGTTCAAAGTATGTTATGGTACACTATGATGATTTGGGTTATAATGACACAGTGTTGTCGTGCTAATTACGTGCTGATAGGTAAGCATGACAGTTAATGAGAAGGTTAATGAGTGATTGACAAAACTTATATAGATAAAATTGAATGCATTTACGCATCCGCATTTGTATTTCTTCGGACATTCCCTGACTCAGTTTCCCTTCAGGAAAAAACTCATGAATGTGGGACAAATGTAACACCGAATATGCAAATAAAATACCTTCAGCAGTACACAAAATATTTCGGCGCCTGATACTTGTAGATAATTTGTGTATTTATTTCTGACTGTATATAATTGATTGTAATTATAATGTAAATACGGTAAATTGCTGGGTAATAACCAAGGGAACTTAATTTTAAAGTGTCGTTGTTTATCTTTGCGTATGGAGAGTCCATGACGCTGCGAGCGCAGAGGAAGTACAGCAACTTGTGTGATGAAAGAGTACAGAAGTATTTGTTGGGCGCTCCCGCAGACGCGATATACAGCTATGCTTACGCCAGTGTAGGTGCGCCTAATTCGTTAATCCGGGAGTATTGAGAGCAAGTAAGAGTGGACGGACGGGGGAAGCTGCAGCTCTAACTGTTGCCTGTCCCATAATTATTCGTGGCTCTGGAGACGGCTTGGGGCTCTCAACCACCAGCAGCAGCAACAGCAGCAGCTCAGCATTGTCGTAGGCTACATTCTTCGTCGTCCGCACAGCTACAACATCGTAAGATCGTTAAGTAAGGATAAAAAAATATAGCCTTGAGAGGCATTACCCATTGGTATCTCTTTCACAAAGTATGACTAACTTGAATAATAACCTGTAATAGTAAAAACTTGCGGGGCTCCTGTGTTGTCATTGACCTCAGAAATCATTACCAAGCAGGGTCCCTTTCCTTCCCATGCAATTACCGAGCGTCGTAAAAATATGAAAATTGTTTAACTATTTACTTCCAGTTTTATTTGAATGCTAATGACCAGTTTCAGTATAAATTTTCTTCATCAGTAACTGTTCTTTCTCGTATTACATAACAGAGGCTTAATTAATTTGCAATTTTGAGTATTAACTTCATTCACTTAAAGTGAGGTAAAATTTCTCTGGCAAAACTAATAACTAAAGATGATGCAGCACAAATTCAGAATGCGCAGTTTCATTTATTCTGCATTTAGCTTAGCGAGTGACTTCTGCTCACTTGATGCGTATTTTATTGTTGTTATAGTAAAACCAGTGGCTCATTTCCTTAAAGTGAATTCAATTCAGTCTTGCAATAATGAAAAGTAAATTGCTTGCCTTTTTCTAAATTTTGCATTCCACTACACTGATGTTACTGAAAGTAATTTTTTACATAACAAAGTTTTAATAACATTTATTTAACTAGTAACTTCATTTAACTTCACTTTCAAAATTTAGTATTTCAGAATAAGTAACTGCAAACTAAGTGCTTTCTGATTCATTTATTTTCTCGTGATCCGCTGTGTTGAGGAAAAGCGTGACAACCTTTTGTTTCCATGTCAGTGATTATTTGCTTAAATTTCTTTGCCATTACCTTTGTTAAGATTCTGGAGATCCATTGGCAGAGTAGGCTGACGATCATTTAATTATCCCGTTTTTAGCTAGTCAGTATTTTTTGTATTAAATATTACTTGGTACCCTTTTCCCCCTGTGTGGTTCGTTAATGATTGCACTACATCCCACCCATTTCAAATTATCATCAGCGTTTAGATTATGGTTAGAATAGATTCGTCCTTCAGAAGGGTCTGTGGAACACTGTCCTCCTACTAACCGGTATTATTTTACTTCGGTAGCGATAGCCTTACTCACTGTAAAATTTCATTAGGCATATACGATCATGGTTAATTATATCGCAATCCAGTAGGCCGATTATGAAAGGGGAGGTTACAAGTGAATGATCTTATGAGCATTAGTCGTCATTTCCAGATCACATCTTTTTATCACTTGATTCGTAATCAAATTGTCTTTCAGTTGACAATACAACTGACGGACCGTGAAGTTACAACTAGCTCGCAAAATATCCACGTGGAGCCACGTTGTCCCCAGCCACTGCTCACCCATCAGCCGGCACCGAGCGAGGTGGCGTAGCTGTTAGCACACTGGACTTGGATTCGGGAGGACGACGGTTCAAACCCACGTCCGGCCATACTGATTTAGGCTTTCCATGAATTCCCTAAATCACTACAGGCAAATGCCGGTATGGTTCCTTTGAAAGGGCACGGCCGACTTCCTTCCCAATCCTTCCCTAACCCGATGGGACCGATGACCTTGCTGTTTGGTTCCCACCCCCGAATCAACTAACCAACCAACCAGCCGGCTAGTGCCACAAACTCTACCCGCACTCGCTACGCGCGTGACTTAAACAATGTGCCCAACGAAACCGAGGCCAGGTCGTGGCACGTACGCCACAGCATGTGATACTGCAGGTCTTACGAGTGCTAGCCGCTGTCTCCGGTGGGGACCGAGTAACTATTTCAGATAACCTTTATAATTAATGACGATGCGTTTAAGTGCAAGCAAACTCTCGATAACACCCGATGAAGTTAACTGCTTTAATGAATATCTTTTCAATTACATACTGATTTTTCGTACGACCTACAGAAAACCGAGCGTTCATGAAGTGTGGAGGACAATCCGAATAGTGTGATGTCACAGGTTCGTTTGCAGGGCCTGTATACCTAGTGGCTCCCTATCGAAACAGAATCTCAATATGCAGATATGACTCGGCATGTTAGAATGGTACAACGTAACTGGTTTGTATTTGTATATGAAATACTGTAAGTTGATTATGATGTCAGTATTAAGTTACGTAAATCTAAACTTTAAAGTTGAGCAGTTGTGTTACCCTCATCCCATCCTTCCCTTATATAATTTTGCATTGCTTTCAAATAACGTATAAATTGTAATGATCTTCAGAAGTTCTGTATATTTAAACGCGTATACATATATATCTAATTTATAGTATTAAATTTGATGGTTTTGTAATATGTCCTTAAAATTTCCACTACCCGTTGTTCAAAAAATAAAACTTGCTGAAAACAGTTCGTTCTATAATCTTTTAACAATTAGTTCACTCTTAGAGTACAAATGTTTTTCTGTTACTGACATGCTGCACATTCCATACATATCTTTTTTTAATTTATTAGCTTTCAGGATGTGTCCACACAGATATGATATTATGTATATAGACTGAAGCAGCGAGTGAAAATTTATACCAAGGCCGAGATCGAACCCAGATGTGCTGCTTATTAGGCACGTACGTTACCCACTAAGCCACCTTGAACAGCGGTTCAGACGACTGCACGGATTACCCAGGCATTGCTCCCTCCTCGATTCAAATTCTCACTGCCTCCCCAGTCTACTTTAAATGACCCCTTACCCATTAGTAGAAGTGGAGAGTCTCGGCAATTCTGTTCGTGTGTACGGGAGAATTTAAATGTAAAATGGGGCGACAGTTGTCTTTATATATTTGTTTAATGGGTACTCCCCGCATTGTAAATCAAAAGGAGGGTTTAAGTATGTGTAGGAACGCATTGATGTTAAGAATGTTATGAAGTGTGCCACGCTGATTTAATTAGGAGGGGCGTTCAATAAGTAATACAACGCATATTTTTCTCGATTGAAAAATTTCAATTTTTTTCGAGTGAGAAAAATGCAGAATTTGTTGTCGGACATCTTGCAATGTTCCGCTTCACCACCTATAGTTGATGATGATGATTTTTTGGTTTTTACGCTCCCAACGGCATTATTATCAGCGCCCATACAAATTCCCAATATTTTCACTTTCCAGTCTCATCAATTCCTGAATGATGAGGAAATGATGAGGACATCGCAAACACCCAGTCCCCAGGCGGAAAAATTCATGAAGTTGCGATAGGTGGCGGCGTTATACGTAGCATTCAAAATTCCATCTGTAACAGAGGCGCATTCCAGGCAGAGAGCTGTCATTGAGTTTCTTTTGGCGGAAAACCAAAACACTGCATATAAACTGCTGGAAATTGAAATAAGAACACCGTGAATTCATTGTCCCAGGAAGGGGAAACTTTATTGACACATTCCTGGGGTCAGATACATCACATGATCACACTGACAGAACCACAGACAGGCACATAGACACAGGCAACAGAGCATGCACAATGTCGGCACTAGTACAGTGTATATCCACCTTTCGCAGCAATGCAGGCTGCTATTCTCCCATGGAGACGATCGTAGAGATGCTGGATGTAGTCCTGTGGAACGGCTTGCCATGCCATTTCCACCTGGCGCCTCAGTTGGACCAGCGTTCGTGCTGGACGTGCAGACCGCGTGAGACGACGCTTCATCCATTCCCAAACATGCTCAATGGGGGACAGATCCGGAGATCTTGCTGGCCAGGGTAGTTGACTTACACCTTCTAGAGCACGTTGGGTGGCACGGGATACATGCGGACGTGCATTGTCCTGTTGGAACAGCAAGTTCCCTTGCCGGTCTAGGAATGGTAGAACGATGGGTTCGATGACGGTTTGGATGTACCGTGCACTATTCAGTGTCCCCTCGACGATCACCAGTGGTGTACGGCCAGTGTAGGAGATCGCTCCCCACACCATGATGCCGGGTGTTGGCCCTGTGTGCCTCGGTCGTATGCAGTCCTGATTGTGGCGCTCACCTGCACGGCGCCAAACACGCATACGACCATCATTGGCACCAAGGCAGAAGCGACTCTCATCGCTGAAGACGACACGTCTCTATTCGTCACTCCATTCACGCCTGTCGCGGCACCACTGGAGGCGGGCTGAACGATGTTGGGGCGTGAGCGGAAGACGGCCTAACGGTGTGCGGGACCGTAGCCCAGCTTCATGGAGACGGTTGCGAATGGTCCTCGCCGATACCCCAGGAGCAACAGTGTCCCTAATTTGCTGGGAAGTGGCGGTGCGGTCCCCTACGGCACTGCGTAGGATCCTACGGTCTTGGCGTGCATCCGTGCGTCGCTGCGGTCCGGTCCCAGGTCGACGGGCACGTGCACCTTCCGCCGACCACTGGCGACAACATCGATGTACTGTGGAGACCTCACGCCCCACGTGTTGAGCACTTCGGCGGTACGTCCACCCGGCCTCCCGCATGCCCACTATACGCCCTCGCTCAAAGTCCGTCAACTGCACATACGGTTCACGTCCACGCTGTCGCGGCATGCTACCAGTGTTAAAGACTGCGATGGAGCTCCGTATGCCACGGCAAACTGGCTGACACTGACGGCGGCGGTGCACAAATGCTGCGCAGCTAGCGCCATTCGACGGCCAACACCGCGGTTCCTGGTGTGTCCGCTGTGCCGTGCGTGTGATCATTGCTTGTACAGCCCTCTCGCAGTGTCCGGAGCAAGTATGGTGGGTCTGACACACCGGTGTCAATGTGTTCTTTTTTCCATTTCCAGGAGTGTATTTATAGGCGCTTGCAGAATTTCTAGAGAGACCAAGAAGTGCACAAGATCAATGCGAGTCGTTGGACTAGGCGTCTTTTATCATCACAACAAGGTCGCGCAAACCTGTCCGTGCTCGCCGGCCGCACACAGTTGTGACTTCTGTAATGTCGGACGTGTGGACACTCTCATTGGAGGTGATTGACTCATCAGAATCAGACACTTCGCTGCGCAGTTGGACTCACACGAGTCTATGCACCCGAGAGAAGCTCACAACACTGTCTTTGACTATTCTTCCTCATCCATCCTACAGTGCGCACCTTGAACCTTCTGACTTCTGTCTGTTTTTCCCAGTGAAATATGCACTCTGCGGGAAGCAGTAAGTGGATTATGGGGAGATTATTGATGCAGCAAGACGTTGGCTTCGACAACGATCAGTAGAGTGGTACCATGCTGGCATACAGGTCCCCCCAGTAAAGTAGTGTAAGGCCATCGTACTGAATGGAGATTATGTTGAAAAAGGGGTTCTGTAGTAGAATGAGTGTGGAATAATATGGTGTATTGGAATCCTGAATGAAACAAACCTGCTTTCAGAAAAAAAGTGTTACATTACTTATTGAACGCCCATCGTATTAAGACGCCAACTACCTGATCATTTGAATTACTATGTGAAAGATATTGGGTATCAATGACGAAAGCTATGTTTCACATGACTGGTATATTGTTGAATATGGCCTGATTCTTTGAGAGAAACTTCTTTTCCAACAGGAAAGTAGCATTGTCTGAGTCTAGAATCTACTCTAGTATCTTACAGCACATACTGTTACATGAAATTATTTTTGTGGTAACTCATTCAGCCAAGCAGAAGTTTTCCGGGTCTGAAAGAATGTAATAAAAATTACTGGTGGTGCGAACTGAAGAAGGTTCTACGGAGGCGTTTTCAAGGAACTGAGGATTCTAGCTACTTCTTCTTAATATACACTGATGAGCTCAAACATTATGACCATTGCACACATTGCCGAATTTAATGCCGCCTGGTGGCGTAGCGAGTACGTGGCGCAGTAAGAATTTCCATGGAAAGTTCGCCTGGTGGGAGACAAGACGCTTCCTCCAAAGATTCTTCCACTTCATCTGGGGAATACGGTAGTCAGAGAACCGAATGCAAATGCCGATGCCTTGGCGAATGCCCTTGCGGACAATTTTCTGCCGACAGGCCATCCAATGGACGACTTGCATATCGATCAGATTCACGAAATCCCGCCAATATTCCTGGACCCAACGTAGATGAAGAAGAGATCCGCTGCCAGCTTCGCAGCCTAGCACCAAGCTGGAGAAAATGACCTTATCTATTATGGCATACTTCTAGACCAGCTGGCGGCGGCCGTTTTGAAAGCAGTGATGGGGGCTAGCAACTTCTCTGCATTGTGGAATCATGCGGAAATGTGGCCATCCACAAGCCTGGCTAAAACACCCGCTCCCCGAAAAGGTGTCGGCCGACACGTCTACTCCCTGCAATATCCAAGGTGTTCTAACGTCTCTTCCTGCGACGCCTACTAGACCAAGTAGAAGCTGTAAAACTTTTAGCAGATGTCCAGTTCGGATACCAACAGTCTGCAACCCATCAAGCACTGCGCTCGGTGGAAGATGCAATGGAGGTGTTCGACCACCAGGAGTCGTTTGGAGCTTTGCGGCTCGATGTCACCAGCACTTTCGATTCCGTGTGACACGAGGGAAACACGGTGACTCAACATGACACGTGAGACTATCCCAGTCGGTTGCATCACTTCGCTCTATTCAATTCTCAGCGCTTGGTGAGCACATAAAGATGCGTAGAAAATAGTGTCTACCGCCAAGAATGACGTCCTGGTGAGAGATTTCGCCTGATGTTATGCAGTCCACATTACGGAACTGTCATACGGTACCTACTTCGTGACAATTCTCGGTCGCAATCTGCAGGGACAATGAAAATGCTCCTGCAGCGTTTTCTATGCGAAATGTTTCATCACTCGCACTACAGCCGGTAATTGGCTCCCTCTATGTTTCATTTCTGCTCACATTAACTACTGGCTATGAAGACAATATTTTCGCACAGACAACGTGCTATAGATGAGCGTAGAGAATTGCCGGGAAGCACCGGCGGCTGCCTTCTATGACGAGGGTAATGGAAAGTTGGTGTAACGGTGTGACAGATGTCCTAGTTGGAGCGGGGACTATGTAGAGAAGTATCTGGAAGGTGGAGCCAACTGTCGCAAATAAAACATTTCTGATTTTCAATGTAGTTTCTGTTGTGACTGACAATTCGCAATTTTTCACAAACACAACTTTTAATTATGTAAGTTTACAAGGTTGATGACTGAACAACAAAAGAAAGGTAACAATAACGATGCCAGTAAAAGTCTCCTAAGTGAGGCAAAGAAATGTTCACTTCTAATTTTCCACAAAGGTTCCTGGTAACACACACACACTAGTAAAAGTCCAATTCAGGGACGAAGACGTAATCTTCACCGGTCGAAGTCCACGAGGTCGGCATCTGGAGTAAACTGCAGTTTGGGGCTGGTTCTAGTCCCTAAATAGCTGTCTCCAAGCAATCAGGTTTTGACGTAGTGAAACTTCCTGCAGGCCGTGGCTCGAGCTCCCCCTGCAGGAAGCAGTGCTTGGAATGTCTGTTTCCATTATCTTGTATGTAAATAGCCAGTGTTTACCATGGTGCTTTTGGTACGCCTCGGCCATAGACAAGTTCGTCCTCTGTGGTGTAATATGGGTTGCCGCCCCTCAGGGGCTACCTTGGCTCCGGCATAACACTTTCGATTTCGCGACTGATCGGAACTTACTTTCTGGACAAGCGTTGTATTTCCCATCTCATCTTCACCTATGTCCTCTCCCAATTCTCTAATGTTGTCCTCAAGTATGTCTTCCTTGTACGGACCTTCTATATACTGCTTCCACCGTTCAGCTTTCCCTTCTTTGCTTAGGACTGAGTTCTTAAAATTCATACAGCTGCTTCTCTTTTCTCCAAAGGCCTCCTTAATTTTATTGTAGCCGGTATCTATCTTTTGCCTAATAGAATAAGCTTCTAAATTCTTACATTTTCCTGTAGCCATTCCTACTTAGCCATTTTGCACTTCCCGTTTTTTAGACATTTGTTATTCACTTTCGCCTGCTTCATTTACTGAATTTTTATATGTTCTACTTTCATCAGTTAAATTCAGTATCTCTTGCGGTATCCAAGGATTTCAGCTATGCCTTATCTTTTTGCGTGTTTCATTCTCTGATATCTTCAGTATTTCGTCTCTTGAAGCTACCCATTTGTGTTGTACTTTATTCCTTTCTCATCATTACGTAATGCTCCCTCTGAAACTCTAAATTACCTCTAGTTCTTCCAACTTTTCCAGGTCCCACCTTCGTAATTTCCTACCTCTTTGCAGTTTCTTCACTTTTAATCTATAGTTCATAACCAACAAATTGTGGTCAGAGTCAACATCTGCCCCTGGAAATGTCTTACAATTTAAAATCTGTTTCCGAAACCACTCTCTTACCATTATACAATCAATGTGAAACCATCCGACGTCTCCAGGTCTCTTCCACGTACATAAACTTCCTTCGTTATTCTGAAACGAAGTGTTAGCGATGAATAAATTATTCTCTGTGCGAAATTTTATCATTCGGCTTCCTCTTTCATTCTTTTCCCCAGTCCGTATTCACCAACTATTTTTCCTTCTCTTTTAACTATGTGAATATTTTCTTTTAGCTCATCATACATTTCTTCAATTTTTTCATCATCTGCGGAGGTACTTGGCATATAAACTTATACTACTGTGGTGGGTGTGGGCTTCGTGTCTATCATGGCTAGGGTAAAGCGTTCACTTCGCTGTTCATAGTAGCTTACCCGCGTTCCTACTTTTGCATTTATTATTAAACCTACTCCTTCATTACCCCTATTTGATTCTGTATTTATATAACTCTGTATTCACCCGTGCAGAAGCCCTGTTGTTCCTGCCAACGAATCTCAATAATTCCCCCTATATCTAACATCAACCTATCCATTTCCCTTTTAAAATTTTCTAATGTACCTACCCGATTGAGGGCTTTAACATTCCACTCTCCGATCCGTAGAACACCAGCTTTGCTTCTCCTGATGACGACATTCTCAGTCCGGAGATCCGAATCGGGGACTATTTTACCTGTAGAATATTTTACCCAAGAGGATGCCATCATTATTATTTACAATAGACTTGCATGCCCTCGGGAGACATTATGGCTGTAGTCTCCCCATGCGTTCAGCCGTTCGCAGTACCAGGGCAACAAGGCCATTTTAACTGATGTTACAAGGCCAGATCAGTCAGTCATCGAGATTGTTGTCTCTGCAACTACTGAAAATGTTGTTTCCCCTTTTCAGGAACCACAAGTTTGTCTGGGCTCTCAACGGATACCCCTGTATTGAGGTTGCACTTATGGTACGGCTATCTGTATCGCCGAGGCACGCAAGCCACCTCACCACCGGAAATGTCCATTGCTCCTGAGGAGACATCCGGTAGCTGAGTGGTCAGCGAGACAGACTGTCAATCCTAAGGGCCCGGTTCGATTCCCGGCTGTGTTGGAGATTTTTCTCCCCTCAGGAACTGGGTGTTGTGTAGTCCTAGTCATTATCATTTCATCCCCATCGACGCGCAAATCGCCGAAGTGGCGTCAAATCGAAAGACTTACACCCGGTGAACAGTCTACCCGACGGGAGGCCCTAGTCAGACGACATTTTATTTACGTGAGGAGACATGTAATTAATACTATCAAATGAGGTGACTTCAGGGTAGATCAGCTTGGGTTCCGGAGAAATGTAGGAACATGAGAGGTCATATTGACCGTATCTTGGAAGACAGACTGAGGAAAGGTAAACCTAAGTTCATGTTATTTGTAGAAAGCTTTTGACAATGTTGTCCAGAATACACTATTTGAAATTCTGGAAGTTAGCGAAGTTACAATACAGGAAGCGCATAGTTGTAAAATTTGTATAGAAACCAGACTGCAATTATAAGAGTATAAAAGGGAAGTAGTAGTTGAGAAGGCATGAGAAGAGGTTGTTGCCTCTCCCCGACGTTATTCAATATGTACATTGAACGAGCAATAAACTAAAACACGGAAAATTTCGACAGCGAATTAAACTTTAGCGAGAAGGAATACAACGTTTGACGTTTCGACGATAACACTGTAATTCTGCCACAGATGGTGAAGGACTTGAAAGAGCGGTTGAAAGTAATAGGTAGTGTTTGAAAAAGAGATTGTAAGATGCACATGAATGAAAGTAAAAGGCACAATAGAATGTAGTCGAAGTAAATCAGACTATGCTGAGAAAATTGGATTAGGAAAAGATAGACTAAAAGTACTAGATATGTTACGCTATTTTCACAGCTGACTATATGACGATGGCCAAAGAAGAGAGGGTATAAAATGAAAACTGGGAAGAGCAAGAAAAGCGTTTCTGAAAAAGACAAATTTGTTAATAGCGAATATAAATTTACGTGTTAGGAGGTCTTTGCTGAAGGTATTTGTCTGTAGAGTAACCTTGTGCAGAAGTGAAACGTAGACAATAAGCAGCTCAGGCAAGAAGGGAATAGACACTTTTGCAACGTGATGTTACAAAGGAATGATGAAAATTAGGTGAGTAGATCGAATAACTAACGAGGAGACACTGAACCGAAATGAGTTAACAGTATGTCACAAAAAGTAAAACAAGGAAAAAAGGAATCGAGTGATAGGGTACATGCTGAGGCATGAAGGTATCGTCAGTTTGGTAATGGAACAAATGGGAGGTAAAAATTTTATAAGGAGGCCATGGCATGAATGCAATAATCAGGTTCAAATAGGTGTAGGTTGCAGTAGTTACGCAGAGTTGAAGAGGCTTACACAGGATGGACTAGTGTGGAGAGATGCATCAAACCTGAAGGGCGCAAGGACAGCAGCAACAACGCGAGTGTTTCATATAATCTGACTTCTGAGCATATTCAGTGGCGTAATGTGTTGTAACATGACTTTCTGTGTGATGGTGAGTGGTTAGAGTTTGCATAAGAATTGTTATATGCACCTCTCTGTATAATACTTTTATACTTCTGTGAGAAATTTGTGTTTAACTCGTAAATGAAAATATGTTTTAAATATTTTACTTAGTATTTATTCATGAGCAACATTTCACTTAGGATCCTTGGAAAGAACTTTGGCATATCTCTCTTTGTAATATGTATCATGTATCCTTGTTTTCTATCGTGTTCTACGTCCTTAAGGATCTTCGCGCTATGGATCTATGGAACAAAAAGCATATCTAATCTTGTCTAACGGATTTCTTCGGTTTGGTGGACTCCAATTCGGTGGCCTACTTCTAGTGCTGACAACCCTTCTCACCGCAAAGTGAGAATGCGTGTGAGGCCTGTGCTTGAACTAAGGCATGTTGACAGCTTGAGCCGTGTAGAGAAGCCGCATTCATCCATTCCTGGTTGTATACTTAGGGGATTGTAGTGAACTGTACTGTAAATCCAGCTGTATTATTACGTCCATTACACAGTTGGGTTTTTCAGAGCGATTTCCTGTTGTTGAAACTCTATTGAGGAAGAGATTTCCGATCACACGTACTACGCAGATCATGAAGGCCACGGTAAACAATTTTTTGAGCTGTTTATATAAATTTTTAATATCATTCATTAGGGAATATTATAAACATCAGAATTTTATCATTTTTACTATTTTAGTGGTTCTGTAAATAGTTAAGTTGCCATCTTATGAGGGCTAAAAAATAATAGGTACAAATCTAAACTGAAATTTGGTTTTCAAATGTTTCTTTAATGGAAATCTGTCTCATAAATACCATTTTGGAGATATTTAATACTTTCGAAAATATAACACATTTTGTATTTTTTACGTGTTCAACAAAAATCATAATAATTTAATTGCAGGAATATTAATGACATAAACTGTATTTATTACTAATCAATACAGCAGATCATTATTTTAATGAGGCTGTGCATATTTGGAAGCCTATAAAGGAGCAGTGTTTTTTGAGGGTTTTCTTGCGACACCTATTGCATAAAATATTTCTGGCGTTTAAATTAAGTTTGAATGATCCTGTTTTCCAAGATTTACTGGAAGAAGACACTTTACACTAGAAAGAATCGCATACTACCTTGGTTAGATGCTGAAGAAAAGGTATCTTTAATTCCTTACATCAAAACCTGCATTGCTATCCATACAAAATAACGTATGTTCAGGAGTTTCTTTACGTTGATCTGCCAGTAAGCCAACGTTTGCTCTACAATTTCTGTATCACATGGGAGTGGACAATGAATGACCATGGAACATTCTGTGGACGGGTGAAGCCCAGTTTCATCTCCAAGAATATGTCAGTACACAGAATTGCAGAATATGGGCAACGGAAAATCCGCTTGCACATCAGTCAGTACCGCTTCATTCCGCAAATGTAACTGTGTGTGGGTTGACGGCACATCCATTGAAGCAGCAGCTGCAGAGACATTTTAGAAATTCTAGAATTATTAGCCGTCGTTTTCCTACAGCCTGGCCATTCGGATCACCTGATCTTCAACCGTGTGACTTATGGCTGTGGAGAAATCTGAAAGCCGTCGTATTGCGATTCATCTGTCATTTGTATGCGATATCATTTACGTTATGACACTTACAGCGCCATATAATGGGAATATTGTCGTTATTTTTTTTGTTTTCAGAACGTTTGCGTCTTCGATGATATCCGTTCAGATTTAACGTCATTCTGAACAGTACTTTTTCACGGAGTTTTGAAACTGGAACTTTAATTATAATCACCTTGGAGCTGCTAGTGAGGTCTCGTGATTATTTAATAGCAGTGAAATCTTTTAGCCATATGTATGAATGATATTGACATAGAATCTTATTCTGCGTGGCTGGACTGTAGTTGAGCTGTTGAGGTGCATCATCAAGTGACTGTTTATAGCGTTTATCCTATTAATCAATACATAATTTATACCAGTTCCGTTAGAACTGCTTGTGTGAAATTCCAGACTGCAATGCTATCTCGTGATAAGTTGCAGCGTTGCAATCCTTGAAATTTCAAAAGCAGCAGGCATCGTGTCCACAAATGTAACAGAACGTATCTGACCCTCGAAGGAAAATGGCAGTGAAGCAGTGAGGTAAAATCAAGTTTTTTGAGTCCTCTAGCGTTAGTGTGCGAGAATTCGTCGAATTCGACCCGAATATCGAGAGTCACATTCCTGGTTGCTCCTCCATGGCGACACCCAAGCCCACAAAGTGAAGATTGTGCACGAGTTTTTGGCCAGAAAACGGATCAAAGTCCTGGATCACACTCCGTATTCGCCGGATTTGGCCTCAGCCGACTTCTGGTTGTTCCTCAAATTGAAGCTGACAATGTAACGACATCCAAGGAAATTGTACTGCAGTACCAAATGCAAGTCCAAAAAAGGACTTCAGTGACTTTTTCAAAATACTTTTAAAACAATTTCAGCTGCGTTTTGAGTCAGAGGGAGAGTATTTTGAATAAATACATTGATTTTGTGAATATAATCCATGACTTTTATTTTTCATCGCCACAGTCCTAACGGAACTGGGACACACTGTGTGTATATGAGCGATACGGGCGGAAACTGTGCAGCAGTTTAACCCACATTACAAATAAGAGTGAACACTTCCCATATTAATGTGCACCAATAGGTGCTTTTGATTAGATGGTGTGTATGTGTTTCATAATGTGAAAATATGTGTCGGCTACTGAATCTTAAAACTGTTTTGTACCACCAGAGGCTGACAGTGTGCATCAACTATCAGACCTCAATTAGTATTCTTGGTTACAGATAGGTAACAAACAAAATTATACATGTAACGTCATGGCGCATAGATTTAATTTCTTCCTGTAAGGCGTCGTGTACAGGCGTTGAAGGAAAAAATAAGTAAGGAAACAGATACTTTATGAGGAATTTTTATCCTCCAAATACCGTCCCATCATTACTCTTAGATAGGTCAATGTCAAACATTGATCTTCAGGAGTATTGAAAAATTTCTTTAGTTTTTTCAATGATGGACCATCATAATGTTGCATGTTAACTATTTTGACAGGACCCGCACCTATTAGAAATGATAACGATTTTACTTTCTCATCATCCCTTATCACAATGTAATCTGCACGTTTACGTAGCTCTCACAGTGTGTTCCCCACAGTAAATAGTTGCACTCCATCCCCCACTACTGATGGTGGTGGTATCGTGATAACCAGAAGTTCGTCTTTTACGTCTTCTCTAGTAGGCTGCTGAATGGTGCATCCTGTGCTATTGTGGGTGAAGCATCAGCAATATTTTGCTTGCCATCTACGAGAATAGCAGCTTCTTCTTTTAACAGAATGCCATTTACCTCATCTTTAAATCTTTGTCGTTGACTGCACACTGAAGCATCAAATAAGATATCTGATGTAGTAACATTTCTTCCATTCCATCATTGCTACTGATACGGCAATCTGAGTAAGATTTGAGATAAAAATATAGTATTGGTTGCGGAAATTTATATTTTCAAATTTCAGTGACACGTTTTGCATGTAGTAGGTATCTTCAGATTATATATAACGCAAAAAATTGCAAAAATTCGTATAAGGAAACGTCCTTGACGCATCTTGTGCAAAAATGTACTCAACAGATAAAATTTTTATGCAAACTTACAAAAACTGTTCACGGCGCACGCTGTAGATAAAATGATTACCCGATGCAAATACATCGGTAAAATGTGATTGGGGTATCAAAAAGTCGAAAATCTCCAATACCTGGCAAGTCGGATCCTGCAAAGAACCGGAACGACGTAAAACTGCAGAGAAAAAATGTTAAGGTTTGATAAACTGGTAATAAGGGTCGGCTAAGGAGACCGTGGTCATTGATACCGAAAAAGCATTTAATTACCTTACTCGTTGCCATGCGTAAACACCGCACAAGTTATGAACAGGTGCACAGCAAAACTTCACGGAGCAGGAGCACAACATGTATGAGCGGCTCCCCTGACACAGAATGCGTAAAAGGGTGGTAATCGGGCCTGAAGTGCAAGTACTGCAGTTGAATCAGACAAATGACGTTGGTTAGCCTATACATTATCCATTGCGCAGGACCAAATTCGTATACACAACATCAATAGCCTTATAAGCCATAATGTAATAATTTCTAAAATGACAGCCCTAAAAATTAGAGTTAAGTTAATTGGCATCTGTCCGATAAAATACTTATACCTTATGAAAAGGTTGTCATAAATGTAAAAAACAAGAATTAAATTATGCCTTAAAGATAAGGGAGTCAACAAATAACAAAAGAGATACCAACATACTTCACAATAACGAGACTAAACTGCTTTAAAAAGGGACAGCACTACATCAGAAAATGATTGACTTTCTCTGATCAGCTGATCGTTAAGGAGGACATCACAGCAAAAATTGTGCGTTTAGCGATCTCAAAGTCCTCAAGTAATTGAGTTTCCGTCCTTTATGGGCAAGATGCACAATTTTCATATTATTGATTGTAGGCAGGCAGTGGCCAGATGCCTTTAGATGTTCTGTAAATGACGCGAGTGTTGCTTTATCTGCCCTCATTTTGTGAGTAGGCTTTCCTGAAACCTAGTTTTAAACATTCTTCCCATTTTCCCAACATATTCAGTGCTACAATGGGTTCATTCTAATTTGTAAGTTTGCGTAAAAACCTTTACTGTAGAGTACGTTCTTGCACTAGATAGTCAGGACGTTTTGTAATTTTTTACATTGTAGGTAATCTGAATATGCCCACCACAGGCGAAACGGGTGACTGAAATTTGAAAATAAAAACCTCTGCAACCAAGACTGTATTTTTATCTCAGATATGTGGTATAGTGTTTCCTCTTACCTAGAAAGTGTTTGCGGAGCACTTCTTTTTCCAAATACTTACCTACCAAAAACCTTCTGTTCATTTCAACTTTCCACCCCACCCCCTCCAAATAGATCTCAAAGATGAGGCCAAACTAGTGCCTCCGTGCAACCGACTGGCAGGCGCAGTTACTAGAGAGATGTGTAATATAAAAATGTTTAGATCGCCTGCATAGTGTGTTGTCTGATGGTTGCTCTGACAAGATGAAACCCGCTAGCACTAGTCGTCTCGCCTGCTTCCCGTGGAGCGGCTCTTCTAAGGTAGGAATGTGTGTGTGTGTGTGTGTGTGTGTGTGAGAGAGAGAGAGAGAGAGAGAGAGAGAGAGTTCTGACAGGCATACCTTGCTGGAGTGATGTTTGTATGTTGGATCCTGTCGACTGCTGAGGTAGCTGTTCTAGCTGCAGCAAGGAGGCGTCCACTCATTACACATATACACGTGTAACTGGGTTACTGGGTTTGTAAATTAGTACTTTTATGTCGCTGTTTTTAGTAATACTTCGCTAAACTGTTCGTAGCAAAATATTGCAATGTGTTATTGGTCCAGCCTTGTTGTGCGCCTTTGGAATACCGTGGAGGAAACAAAGAGGACAAAATAACTGAAACATGGATGTGTTGTGGGTGGACATACTCGGATTTTTTACGTCGTTTTTATTACTTATGAGTACACTAGGGCTGTCTTATAGTGTCGTCACACTAATTAGTGTTTCGATAACGTAGAGTTGACCCATATTTGTTGCTAAGTAATGCTATGCAGAATTTCTTAAACATTTAAACCACCCGTATTTACAAATTAGTTTTGAAATACTGGGCAGTAGTCATGCTTTGTAGTGCTTACCTACAACGCCATGACATCACTGAATTATAGTAATTCTGTCAATAGAAATCACACCCTTGTTAATACACAGTGTATCATCACACATTAATAATGTAGGTGCGACGTAAGTAGGGGATTTGACAGAATGTTTCAGATCACACTCGCCTCTCGGCACTCATCCAAGATACCAGCGAACAGTAATGGAGGAGTGTGATCACTCGTCAGGGCACTTGCAAAAGGTATAAGCAGGTGAGTATTTATCGTTAAATTTTTTCCGATATGCCTATTGCTGATACATTATGGTTCACATGTAGAAGAATATGGTAGTTTCGTCTCTGGCATTTCATTGCGCACACCTACCCATGTCTCCCACGTTAACCTTACAAAGGTGATGGACACAGAAACCTTGACAAGTCGCTGTCGGCTGATAGGCCCACATTCACATGTTTAGATTTGCTAGCAGTCAAATTATATACACTTAGGTGACAAAAGTCATGGGGTCCCTCCTAATATCGTGTTTTGCGCAGCACAGTCCAGCAACTCAACGTGGTATGGCTTTAACAAGTTGTTGGTCGTCTTCTGCAGAAATATTGGGCCATGTAGCCCCTATACCCGTCCATAATTGCGGAAGCGTTGTCGGTGCAGAATTTTGTTCACGAACTGACCTCTCGATTATGTCCCACAAATTTTCGATGGGAGTCATGTCGGGCGATATGGGTGGCCAAATCATTTGCTGGAATTGTCCAGAACGTTCTTCAGACCAATCGCGAACAATTGTTGCCCGCTGACTTGGCGCATTGTCAGCCATAAAAATTACAACGTTATTTGGTAACATAGTCCATACACGGATGAAAATGGTGTCTAAGTAGGCGAACATAACTATTTCAAGTCAATGATCGGTTCAGTTGGACCAGAGAACCCAGCCCTTTGCACGTAAACACAGTCCACACCATTATGGAGTCAGCACCAGCTTGCACAGATCTTGGGACCACGGCTTCATGGGTTCTGCACTACACTCGGAAATCGGGATTCATCTGACCAGGTCAGGGTTTTCCAGTTGTCTAGGGTTCAACCAATATGGTCACGAGCCCAGGAGAGGCGTTGCAGGCGATGTCGATGCTGTTAGCAAAGGCACTCGCGTCGGTCGTCTGTTGCCATAACCTATTAACGCCAAATATCTCCTCACTCTCCTAACGGATACGTTCGTCCCACATTGATTTCTGTGGTTATTTCACGCAGGGTTTCTTGTCTCTTAACACTGACATCACTACTCAAATGCTGCTGCTCTCGGCCGTTAAGTGAAAGCCGTCGGCCACTGCGTTGTCTGTGGCGAGAGGTAATGCCTGAAATGAGGTATTCTCAGCACACTCTTGACATTGTGGATCTCGGAATGTTGAATTCCCTAACGATTTCCGAAGTGGACTGTTCCATGCGTCTAACTCCAACTGCAATTCTGCGGCCTGTTACTTCCCGTCGTGCGGCCATAATCACGTCAGAAATCTTTCCGCATGAATCGCTCTGAGCACTATGGGGCTTAACTTCAGAGGTCATCAGTCCCCTAGAAAAATGGTTGAAATGGCTCTGAGCACTATGGGACTTAACATCTGAGGTCATCAGACCCCTAGAACTTAGAACTACTTAAACCTAACTAACCTAAGGACATCACACACATCCATGCCCGAGGCAGGATTCGAAGCTGCGACCGTAGCGGTCGCGCGGGTCCAGACTGTAACGCCTAGAGCCGCTCGGCCACTCCGGCCGGCCCGCATGAATAACTTGAGTATAAATGACAACTCCACTCATGCACTGCCCTTTTATGTCTTGTGTATGCGATACTACAGCTACCAGTATATGTGCATATCGCTATCCGATGCCTTTTGTCAGCTCAGTGCATATTGGCGAACAGTAGGGTTCTTGTTGCTATGACACTGGCATTCTCGTCATTTACTGGTTTATACGCAACATCCAATTCGACTAGTAGACGGACTTCGTATTAATGTCCATTTGCGGTTTTATGTTTCACCGTCTCGAGAGGTCCTGACAATTTGGGGCTTGCAGAAGTACTTACACAGCGAGTCTACACTTTCACGATCTCCTATACGTCACCGATTCGTCAGAAACGTGCGTGTGCTGTTCTCGGAGTAGGCTGAGGTTTTGTAGAAATGCTTAGCCTACGAGTTCAGGCTTACTGCTACATAATGGACATGTGTGTCACATTAAGCAAAACAATTGCTATACAAAGTCATGGTATGCATCTCCAGCAAATGCGTGTGGCTGGTTCAGTCTGTCTGTCGTGATCGCTAACCAATAATATAGATCACGCATATTCAGAGAACTGAAATATTTAATGTGAAGCGCACGAAGGATGAGTGGAGGCAATGCAAGAATTTAGGGGATGTGCCTGCTCCTATCAATAATTTATTCGGCGTACAATCTCGTACATAGAAGCAGTGACAGGTGGGGTGCTTACAGAACAATTTCCAATATTTGCATCTAACTTTGTTAATTAAAATACAAAACTTGAAAGTGGGCAATGATTATGGTAATACTGGCTACCATTTTTAAGTGGGACAGCCACCAGAAACACACAGTGCACCTAGAGGATTGGATGGACTAACATTTTCCGCAATTTTGTAGAATTTGAAATGCAAAACTTCTAATAACTCACAGGACCCAAATTTTTGTAATATAGGTTTTTTTTTTACAAAAATATGTGTTGAATGTAGTTCACCGAAGGCAGTACGGTAGTGCTAGTAGGAATATTCTTTTTCACGCATTTGCAAGCCCGTATTTATGATACAGCTACGTCAGTCACTGAGCTACATTAACCACACGTCTTTTATAAATTCTTAAATCACATTAATTACAAGATGGGATGGTAATGAGGCTAAATGCCCATCTGCAACAAATTGTTATATATTTGGATGAATTTAATGCACTCGAATTACCTGGTCTGCTAACCTATGATTTATTTATGTAACACAGACAACTTAGGAGCAGAAATATTTAATTTGAAGCCTCATTGTGCTTGCAAAATGTGCTAAAACATACATAAACACAAATTCATTTCATCCTCGAATCTTCGTAGAGGTCTTGGATATTATGATTAACATGGAAGGTGCGTGTTTTTCAATAAGCTATACAAACTCTTTAAAAGCGGAAATATTTAGTTTGAAGCTCCATACAGCTTGCCAGTCTGGCACTTTCCATATAACACAATAGTTGATAAATAATTTTATTTATTTTCCAAATACTGACTGCCTCATCGTCTTTGGCGATGTCATACCTCTCCTCGTTACAGTCTTTGGTCATCTCGTAAGTGTGTATAAATATAGCGAGTCGTACAGTGACATCCATTCATGCTATAAACGCGCGCGTGTGTGTGTGTGTGTGTGTGTGTGTTCCACATCTCCTAAACCACTGTACCGATTCCAATCAAACTTTGAACACATATAGCTTACAATCAGCCAACAATCGCTGTGTGGGGTAGGAACCACCTGCCTATGAAAGGGATGGGGTTGGGTGTGAAAAAGCAGCGTAGCCCGCGATTCGTGAATTCCTAGATCTTACCTGTATTAATTCAGTATTTGAGAATGAGAGCACTTAGCAACTTGCAACAAACTTTTACAAAAATTTTTCTCGATGACAGCCCCTATATAGTGATGAAGCGAAAAATATTTATCGCTCACTACTTCTTCCTCTTCATGCAATAAAAGTACCGCATGAGGCATGACGTTATAATTTACTACTTCTTTTTTACTAGCTTTATTCGCAACAAATCGCGGACAGTATCCACATTTGCACTGAATGTACCTACAATGTTATATATTGTACTACACATAGTTCAGAAGATATGACGTCATAAACAGTGAGATGCATGAGAAACTGGGGCATCGCACGTGACGTTTAAATTTTTACATTGTTGCTGCTACAACACATTTTGCAGACAGTATCCAATTGAACTTACTCGTACATACAAAATTATATCATTGTGCTACACACAGTTCAGGAGATATGACGTCATAAATATTAAACAGAAGGACAGATGCTGGGTGGTATGGGCGTGGACACACAGCTATAAATAAGTTCCTGGGCAACGCCGGGTAGCATTTTAGTAAAAACCTTGTTCCTTCCGAAAACTGGTCAGTTTCTTCCTTCCTAAAATCGAACACCTTATTCCTTCCTTCCTTTCTAATATGGTGTTTATTTGTCTCTTGACTATGTTATGTATGTGTCATATATTTTTCATTAAATGATGGCGTCATTTAATAATTGATGATAGCAAATACACTCTATACAACTTTTAGAGAGCCTTGGCATCATAGTTCAGATTGAAAACATCATCGAAAGTTGTTATTGTACATAAGATCCAGTAGCACTGTGTCATTCGTAATAGTAGCAGTCATTATTGTCATTCAGTATCATCGATTATATTTTTTAGTGTATTACATGGTGCATTACCTTCATCCCTCCTAAAATGGTGCTTGACACAATTTAAGTATGTAAATATTTAATATGAGGTTGTATTGTGACATACATCAAGAGTAAGTTTAATTTAATCTCTTTTTGTGATTGCCTGCGTAGTATAGTATCTTAGCTAACATATATTTTTTCTGCAGTTATAAGCCAGGTCAGGTTAGTCTTATGACATTGATTCCTTCGAGCTACCTTCTAAAATGTCAGCTGTTATTAGACATGGAAATAGCATTTGAGCACTTAATTTAGAATTTTATCGACTAATTTGATGAGCATGTGTGTATGTGGAAATTAACATTGCGATACTTGACGTAAACATAACACTTTCTTTACATTGCAGACGTATTTTTCCGAACATTTTAGAATATTGCGATACTTAACAAGCATCACTGCCGTGAAGAATGGTTGGAAAGAACATTGTGGCATTTTAGAAGCATCGTGGGAGTGGAAAATTTATAATTTAAGATTCTATTTTCTCTTAAACCAGGAGTTGTACATTGAATGAACAGTAATCATTTTACCAGTTCAGACGTCTGTTAGTATCAGTGAGGAACTCGTGGTACAAACAACAAACAAGGCACTTTTTACATTGCAGCCATATATTGGTGACAGTGAGCAACTGGTATGTAAAACAGCAGTTGACTTTATTTCCTTTTTTCAGGGTTTTGTGGATTAGAATTTAAAATGAAACTCCTATATGGCAACTATGTATTACTGATTCATTAACTACTTTTATAAGCAAACATGTTATGTGCTCATTTCAGTACTGCATTGTGAATGGTTCACAGCTTCGAACGAAATTTGCTGAAGTGACAGGTGACCCAGTCCATAAACGATTTTTTTGGAAGACAGTAATATAACAGAATTCTAAATTTTTATAAAAGTCAGATACTTTGAGCGCCAAATTAATTATGGTCCTCTCACGACAGAGGCCCAACCTTGAATGTAGAACGAATTGCCAGAGAGTTATGGAGTACTGTGGCAATTGATCAAGAGCATGATGATATTGACATAATACAATTGGCTGGGAGCAAAATAGGGGTGGGAGAAGAGAGGGGAGGGAGCAGGAGGGGAGGGCAAGGGGCCAAGAGGGGGAGGGACAGGATGGGTAGGGGACGGGATGAAGATGGGGATGGGGATGAGGATGGGAGTGGGGCAGGGGGAGGGTAGGGGGAAGTGACCTTGAATTTAACTCATGCAGTTGTCTCAGCTGTGATTTCACACCCCGTGCTGATGCAGGAAAAAAGTGCCGTTGTCAGCGATTGTCTGGCCAGAGCTCTTCTTGTTATCCTACTCACAACTGTTGTAACTGGTCCTTGATATCCTGCATACTGGCACTAGGATAGAGATGACATCTGATCCACTCCCTGATACGATCTATTGGACACAGATCTGAGGATCTTGCTGGTAATGGGAATATCTCAACAACACACAGGCAGTAAATAAAGACACATACCATACACCTGTATGGACGAACATTGTCCTATTGGAAAACAGCATCACGACTCTGTCACATGAGATGTAACACACGAGGTCACGTGATGCCTGCAGTGTGCTGTTGTGCACTTACAATTTCCTCAATTCCTACCAGCCAGAACCTGACGTTATACTATAATGGCTCCCCCACACAAGGATGCTAGGAGTAACATTACTGTGCCTTTCAAAATATTAAAGAAATGGGACCTCTTCCCATATTTCCTGATGATGGTCATCTGGGTTAGCATAAAATCGTAGTCCATCGCTGAACACAATACAATGCCACTCATTAGCAGGCCATGCTTCCCTGTGACAGCATCAGTCCAACTGCAATTTGTTTTGTAGTGCTAACGTTAGCCTATGCATGAGACGGTAATTTCCTAATCCAGCTGCTACTAGTCTCTGACCTATGATGCAGGATGCCACAGAATGTTGTAGGTAGTCTGTTACTGGCTCTCTGATGGTAAGTGGAGACGTGAAAAGGTTACAGTGTGTTGGTATTCGACACTGCGATCATCCCTTAAGGTGGGCAGGTGTGGTCGACTGGAAGCTAGGCGACGATTTTGTCTATCCCCCTATTCCCATACAGTCCAACACTGTACCACTATTAAATCAAAATGCCACAGAAGTCGAATACTATAACATTCAACCACGTGGAAAAATGAGGACCCACAATTTGCCCCTTTCAAAGTCTGTCAAGTTCTGGTAACGCTATTTCACACGATTACTCGGCATACCAGCGACTTTCAAAGTGATAACTCAACATCTGACGCTATTCACGACGTATATGAAACCCGTCAGGCCTAGTAACAACACTATAAACGAACAACGCAGTCTGATGGCCGTTATTTTCGCCACAGAGAATCGGAACTCTGATCGTTTACATACCCTCCGAAGGTGTGTACGTGTACCATGTTACATTAACATCCGAGCATGTCTTCAGGGTGATAATGACGTTCGTTTGTCGGGCGTCAAATTCGTGGGCATCAGCACCCAAACAAGTTCCCAGTCTTTCCAGTTCCAATCTCGCTACTTACCGAATGATGATGAGGACAGCACAAACACCCAGTCCCCGGGCTGAGAAAATCCCCGACCCGACTGGGCATCGAATCCGGAACCCCGTGATCTAGAGGTAGCAACGCTAGCTGCTAGACCACGAGCTACGGACTCATGTCTTCAGGATGCTTCAGTTTTTTGTTATGCAGTGTATCTTTTCCAGCAGATAACTTGATTTAAACATTGGAATTTCTTTGAGATAAATCATTCCCTTAAACTGTCCGGTGCATTTATTTAAGCCGCTGACTGCTGTGCGGCCAGCGGAGGCCACCACAGAACGACACGCCTGACGTCGTGTGGCTGGCTGAGCTTTGCGACGGTCAATGCTGTAAAAGTTAAGAATTAAGAGCGAAGGACTTGTTTCTCATGATCATATGTTTGAAAGGTAAGTACAGGGCTATTCAAAAAGAAGGAATAGATTTAAAACATTTATTGCTTCCAAACTACAAAAGATAGAAACACAATTCCAACGTTCCTGGAAAGAGAATAGTTCAAATTTTTATGCATTCAGTGTGAGCACCATGTCTTACACGAAAAATATCAAGCGGTGTCTCATTTCCTGCCACACACAAAGCATCTGGTCTCTCGTTACCGAATTCGCAGCTTCTAAATTCGATGTCGCAGAATTTCACGAGTTTCAGGCATGTTGTTGTTGTTGTGGTCTTCAGTCCTGAGACTGATTTGATGCAGCTCTCCATGCTAATCTATCCTGTGCAAGCTCCTTCATCTCCCAGTACCTACTGCAACCTACATCCTTCTGAATCTGCTTCGTGTATTCATCTCTTGGTCTCCCTCTACGATTTTTACCCTCCACGCTGCCCTCCAATACTAAATTCGTGATCCCTCGATGTCTCAGAACATGTCCTACCAACCGATCCCTTCTTCTAGTCAAGCTGTGCCACAAACTTCTCTTCTCCCCAATCCTATTCAGTACCTCCTCCTTAGTTACGTGATCTACCCACCTAATCTTCAACATTATTCTGTAGCACCACATTTCGAAAGTTTCTATTCTCTTCTTGTCCAAACTATTTATTGTCCACGTTTCAATTCCATACATGGCTACACTCCATACAAATACTTTCAGAAACGACTTCCTGACACTTCAATCTATGCTCGATGTTAACAAATTTCTCTTCTTCAGAAACGCTTTGCTTCCCATTGCCAGTCTACATTTTATATCCTCTCTACTTCCACCATCATCAGTTATTTTGCTCCCCAAATAGCAAAACTCCTTTACTACTTTAAGTGTCTCATTTCCTAATCTAATTACCTCAGCATCACCCTACTTAATTCGACTACATTCCATTATCCTCGTTTTGCTTTTGTTGATGTTCATCTTATATCCTCCCTTCAAGACACTACCCATTCCGTTCAACTGCTCTTCCAAGTCCTTTGCTGTCTCTGACAGAATTACAATATCATCGGCGAACCTCAAAGTTTTTATTTCTTCTGTGGTGTCACCACCAGACACCACACTTGCTAGGTGGTAGCCTGTAAATCGGCCGCGGTCCGTTAGTATACGTCGGACCCGCGTGTCGCCACTGTTAGTGATTACAGACCGAGCGCCACCACACGGCAGGTCTAGAGAGACGTTCTAGCACTCGCCCCAATTGTACAGCCGACTTTGCTAGGAAAGGTTCACTGACAAATACACTCTCATTAGCCGAGACGATAGTAAGCATAGCCTTCAGCTACGTCATTTGCTACGACCTAGCAAGGCGCCATAATCCTTTGCTATATATATTGTGATGCCTGTACCGTCAGACCAATGTTCACCAGTTGTGGATTAAAGTTAAGTATTACAGCAACTGCGTCCGTTTTCTACGTTCTCATTTCCTTGTAATGTTCCGGACCCCACGTCAGCCTGCGTGAGCTAAACGCATGCCTTTCGGCTACCTTACAGTGGCTTGGCTGTCTGGCCAAGTCACTACAGTTGGTGCCGAGGATAATTCGTTCCTAACTATATACTTGCTTAAATTACTTGTGTCATGGATTCGCCACATTCTCCAGATGTACTGTCCGAATTTTATCGCTTGCAGAATCAGCAAACGCAGGCGTTATTGGATGCCCTTGGACAGCTCATCCAGGGTCAACGTGCAATGCAAAACGATGTGGCCGCCGCCGCTCCACCGCTACCGCAGCCACAACATGCAGTTGCAACATCTTTTCGTCCTTTTGATGCGGCACTGGAAAGCTGGACGGAGTGGTCACGCCAATTTGGATTCCATCTCGCCGCCTACAGAATTCAAGGTAACGAGCGGCAGCCATTTTTGTTAGCATCCGTCGGGGTGCACACGTAACAAGTGATAGTGAAATTATTTCCCCGACGTGATGTAGCAACTCTGTCCTACGACGAAATTTTGTCGGGATTAGATGCATGTTTCAAAGAATCAGTCAATGTGGTTGCAAAAAGGTATACGTTCTTTCGTACAAAACGTACGGCCGGTCAAACTAATCGGGTGTGGGTTGCAACTTTGCAAGGCCTTACTAGGGATTGTGCTGTTGAGTGTGAATGTGGACTCTCTTATTCAGATACTATGGTACGTGATGCAATTGCACAGAACGTTTCTGATGTTCGTATACAGGAGTAAATTTTGAAACTAGTCAGTCCCCCCCTTCAACAAGTGATAGACATATTGGATAGGCAAGACACACTTGACTTTGCTCAGGCATCATTTCAAACTTCGCCAGCCGTGTGTCACATTAACCGGCCCGCCGGGCGCGCTGCACGGAACGGTAAACAGCCCTCGCGCCCTTCCGCGCAGCTACGTGTGCCGCGCCAGCAAGCAAATGCAGTGCTAAAGTCATGCCCGTGGTGTGCTACTAGACATTCACGTGAGAATTGCCCCTCACACCAAGCTATTTGCTTTTTCTGTAATAGGAAAGGGCATGTTCAAAGTGTTTGCCAGAAAAAGCTCAGATCGGACACTAACAACCATTCCAGGCCCTTTGCTTTGCGCCGGAATCGGAATCGAACCAAGAATACTCAGGCTCGTGAACCTTCGCCCATGAAAATTCATGTCGTTCATTCCACTCCGCCCAGTGCCACTCTCTCTAACAGTGACTGTGTTCGTCCCACAAATAGTGTGCGTCAACGTCGCAAGAAATCACGTCAAGTAGCAAGTGCTTCTGTACCAGTGTCTGTTCACGTTGCACGAGACAGTCGCTCTTGTCGTCAGCAGGACAATAAACTTTTTGTAGATTTGGACATTCATGGCAAGGTCATACCATTCCAGCTCGATACCGGAGCTACAGTTTCTCTGATCAATAAAGACACGTACATACAGCTGGGCACACCTCTGTTGCGTGCCGAAAATGTTAAGTTAAATAGTTATTCAGGTCAGAATATCCCTGTGTTAGGACAGTGCAGCCTTCTTGCAACATACAATACTGTTTGTGCGTCGGTCCATACTGCAGCAAACTATCTGGACGATATTGTGATCTCCGGAAAGAGGGAAGAAGAACATTTAGCCAATCTCAGAACATTATTTCAGGTCTTGCGACAAAATGGTCTTCGCTTGCGGAAGGACAAATGTGTGTTTTTTGCTCGTGACTTACCATATCTGGGACATGTAATCAATGCCCAAGGCATACATCCCAGTCCCGAACGCCTCCGTGCCATACAAGACTTGCCTTCGCCGCAGAATTTGAAGCAGCTACAGAGTGTGCTGGGAAAAATAAATTGCTATAATAAATATGTGCGCAAAGCCTCTTCCATTTCAGCTCCGCTTCATCGCTTACGCCGTAAAGGTGTTCCGTTTGTCTGGACGACGAAATGCGAACGCGCCTTTCGCCAGTTGAAATCGGCGTTGCTTTCAAATACTTGCCTTACGCCATTCGATCCCCAGAAACCCCTTTTGTTGATGGTGGATGCATCGGATTTCGGGATCGGCGCTGTGCTTGCGTACAAACATGGTTCACACGATCGCCCTATTGCCTTTGCGTCCAAATTGCTCTCGTCTGCGCAAAGAAATTATTCACAGATTGAGAAAGAAGCTTTGGCTCTCGTCTTTGGTGTTACAAAGTTTCATGATTTCTTGTATGGTCGTCACTTTACCATCATCACAGACCACAAACCCTTGACGTCGCTTTTTCATCCAAACTAGCCTGTACCTCCATGTACAGCGCAGAAATTCATTCGCTGGTCTATTTTCCTCTCGCAGTACCGCTACGATATCTTGTATCGGTCCACTGCTAAGCACGGAAACGCCGATGCATTGTCCCGTTTGCCTGTTGCTGAGGATAGAGCATTCGATTCTTCCGAACTTGCTTGCATGTTCATTGATTCGGAAACCGATGACGTGGTCGAATCGTTTCCGATTGATTTTTCGTCGTGTAGCTACAGCCACAGCTGCTGTCCCTGTCCTTGCTACCGTTTTGCGTTTTGTTGCTACGCAATGGCCCTTGTCAAAGTCTCGGATCGAGGATCCGTTGGTTCGCCGATTTTTTGCTCACAAGGAGAGACTTTTTGTACGACGTGGTGTTTTACTGTTGCGTTCTGATAATGATCAGTCCAGGGTCGTGGTCCCACGTTCGTTACAGTCCTCTGTCTTACGGCTTCTCCACCAAGGACATTGGGGTATAGTGCGAACGAAACAACTTGCTCGTCAGCACTGTACTTGGTTCGGAATTGATGCTGCGATTATGAATATGTGCCTTTCTTGCATGGCGTGTGCCGAACAACAATCCGCACCACCGCGGAAATTCTTTACATGGCCACAAGCCACTTCCCCTTGGCAACGCTTACACATAGATTTTGCTGGTCCATTCTGGAATGCTCGATGGTTGGTTGTGGTAGATTCATTCAGTAATTTTCCTTCTGTTGTCCGGATGTCTTCCACGACGTCATCTGCCACCATCCAAGCGTTATCTGCTATCTTTTGTATTGAAGGTCTTCCACAGACTATTGTTTCCGACAATGGCCCACAATTCATGCCCGCAGAATTTGTCATTCTGCACGGCCAATGATATTCAACATCTGACATCCGCGCCGTTTTCGCCTCAGTCAAACGGTGCCGCTGAACGATTGGCCCGGACTTTCAAGTCCCAGATGTTGAAATTGAAAGAGTCGCATTCTCGGGAGGACGCGTTGTTGCTCTTTTTGTCCTCGTATCCCTCTCAGCCCCGAGATGGTCGCTCGCCGGCTGAGTTGCTCCACAGTCGTCCTCATAGGACCTTGATGTCTTTGCTACATCCGCCGCATCAGGTTCCTGTGCAGCGGCAGCCACCTGCTTTTGCTCCAGGCGACGTTGTGTATTATCGCAACTATCGAGGTTCACAGCGTTGGCTCGCAGGGCGCATTCTTCGCTGCCTCGGCCGCGCTATGTATCTGGTTTCGGGGGCCTCTGGTGAGGTGCGTCGCCATCTCAATCAGCTGCGCCTCTGTCGTCGCACGGGTTCTGCCGCTTCCCGTCTGCTTTCAGCGACGGTGCCGTCCGGTCAGCGCCCTGGGGACCCATCTACTGGCGCGCCTTATCCCCAGGTGTTACCGACGATGCCTTCCATTTTGCCCCATGGCGACGCGCCGCCGCCGCCGCCTGTTCTCTCGCCGGCGACGCCCGTCGTGGACGCTTCGCTGCAGCCGCCAAGCGCCTCCCTGGGTCACGCGCCGCCGATCGCTTCCCGTGACCAGCTGTCCTCCGACGTGGAACTCTTGCCCGCTCCGGACCAGATGTCGTCTTCGCCTGTTGGCTGCCCCGACCCGTTGGAGGTCGACCCTTCGGCCCCTCCAGTCTCTCTACGGGCGCATACACCGCATGTTGGCGTGCACCCTGGACTAGGTTTTCAGGCGTTTCCTAGCTCCTCTCGGACCGAATGGCCGGGTGCGGGTGGCACAGCCTCGCCTATTGTTAGGCTCCCCACCTCGTCACATACGTCAACATGGGGTTCTCCTCACGGCGGGCGGAAGCCTTATAACACAACCGTACGCCGATTTGCGGGGGAGGAATGTGGTGTCACCGCCAGACACCACACTTGCTAGGTGGTAGCCTTTAAATCGGCCGCGGTCCGTTAGTATACGTCGGACCCGCGTGTCGCCACTGTCAGTGATTGCAGACCGAGCGCCACCACACGGCAGGTCTAGAGAGACGTTCTAGCACTCGCCCCAATTGTACAGCCGACTTTGCTAGGAAAGGTTCACTGACAAATACGCTCTCATTAGCCGAGACGATAGTAAGCATAGCCTTCAGCTACGTCATTTGCTACGACCTAGCAAGGCGCCATAATCCTTTGCTATATATATTGTGATGCCTGTACCGTCATACCAATGTTCACCAATTGTGGATTAAAGTTAAGTATTACAGCAACTGCGTCCGTTTTCTACGTTCTCATTTCCTTGTAATGTTCCGGACCCCACGTCAGCCCGCGTGAGCTAAACGCGTGCCTTTCGGCTACCTTACAGTGGCTTGGCTGTCTGGCCAAGTTACTACATCTTCTCCATGGATTTTAATCCCTACTCCGAATTTTTCTTTTGTTTCCTTCACTGCTTGCTCAATATACAGATTGAATAACATCAGGAAGAGGCTACAACCCTGTCTCACTCCCTTCCCAACCACTGTTTCCCTTTCATGTCCCTCGACTCTTATAACTGGCCATCTGGTTTCTGTACAAATTGTAAATAGCCTTTCGCTCCCTGTATTTTACCCCTGCCACCTTTAGAATTTGAATGAGAGTATTCCAGGCATAGGGGAGATAAAAACAGTCTTTTACGTAACCCCAGAGACAAAAGTCACGAGGTGTGAGTTCTGGAGATCTGGGATGCTACTGACGATGACGTTCATCTTCTGCTCCTCCTTTCCAATCAAACGTAGTGGAATGATATTATTCAGGTACGTCGGACATGCTTAGAGAAATTCTCCAAGCACTTCCGAAGTACCTGAATGATACAGTAAGTTGGACTGGAAGAGGAAGAGCATAAGGTGAACTTCATCGCCAGTGGCCTCCAAGGACTCCAGACCTTACACCTTCTGACTTTTATCTGTGGGGTTACGTAAAGGACTGCTTTTTATCTCCTCTATGCCTGACACTCTTGAAGGTCTGCGACATTGCACTTTTGAAGCCGTGAATTCGATAATGAGAGACCTGCTGCTATGTGTGTGGCAGAAAATGAGCCAACGTTTTGATATTTGTGGTGTAACACATTGTGCTTACATTGACTGCATAAAAGTTTGAATTTCTTTCTTTCCAGAAACGTTGGAATTGTGTTTCTATCTTTTGTAGTTTGGAAGCTGATGTGTTGGTAAATGTGCCAACACCTTGTAGATAGAGGAGGCCGAAATCTAACGCAGATGGGCGTGAATTCTGGAACAGGATAAGTAGTGAATTCTCATAAGAAAAGTATGCAGCTCCTCGAATACTTATCTTTTATTCTTTGATGTGAATACATCGTTCTGATGAGACATTTCATATGATAACTTTCAAACTATGTAAGGCTAATGGCGCCTTGCTAGGTCGTAGCCATGGACTTAGCTGAAGGCTATTCTAACTGTCTCTCGGCAAATGAGAGAAAGGCTTTGTCAGTGTATTCGCTAGCAAAGTCGTCGTACAACTGGGGCGAGTGCTATCCCGTATCTCGAGACCTGCCTTGTGGTGGCGCTCGGTCTGCGATCACACAGTGGCGACACGCGGGTCCGACATGTACTAAATGGACCGCGGCCGATTTAAGCTACCACCTAGCAAGTGTGGTGTCTGGCGGTGACACCGCATTCCTCCCCCGCAAATCGGCGAACGGTCGTGTTATAAGGCTTCCGCCCGCCGTGGGGAGGACCCCATGTTGACGTATGCGATGAGGTGGGGAGCCTAACAACAGGCGAGGCTGTGCCACCCGCACCCGGCCATTCGGTCCGAGGGGAGCTAGGAAACGCCTGAAAACCTAGTTCAAGGTACACGTCAACATGCGGTGTATGCGCCCGTAAAGAGACAGGAGGGGCCGAAGGGTCGACTTCCATTGCGTCGGGGTAGCCGACGCGCGATGACGTCATGTGGTCCGGAGCGGGCAAGAGTTCCATGGCGGAGGACAGCGGGTCACGGGAAGCGATCGGCGGCGCGTGACCCAGGGAGGCGCTTGGCGGCGGCAGCGAAGCGTCGAATGCGGGCGCCGGCGGCGGCGGCGGCGGCGGCGGCGCGTCGCCATGGGGCAAAATGGAAGGCATCGTCGGTAACACCTGGGGATGAGGCGAGCCAGTAGATGGGTCCCCAGGGCGCTGACCGGACGGCACCGTCGCTGAAAGCAGACGGGAAGCGGCAGAACACGTGCGACGACAGAGGCGCAGCTGATTGAGATGCCGACGCACCTCACCAGAGGCCCCCAAAACCAAATACATCGCGCGGCCGAGGCAGCGAAGAATGCGCCCTGCGAGCCAACGCCATGAACCTCGATAGTTGCGATAAAATACAACGTCGCCTGGAGCAAAAGCAGAAGTGTGCCGCGGCTCAGGAACCTGATGCGGCGGGTGCAGCAAAGACATCAAGGTCTTATGAGGACGACCGTGGAGCAACTCAGCAGGCGAGCGACCATCTCGGGGCTGAGAGCGATACGATGACAAAAAGAGCAACAACGCGTCCTCCCGAGAATGCGACTCTTTCAACTTCAACATCTGTGACTTGAAAGTCCGGACCAATCGTTCAGCAGCACCGTTTGACTGAGGCGAAAACGGCGTGGATGTCAGATGTTGAATTCCATTGGCCTGGCAGAATGACTGAAATTCTGCGGACATGAATTGTGGGCCATTGTCGGAAACAATAGTCTGTGGAAGACCTTCAATGCAAAAGATAGCAGACAACGCTTGGATGGTGGCAGTTGACGTCGTGGAAGACATCCGGACAACAAAAGGAAAATTACTGAAGGCATCTACCAGAACCAACCATCGAGCATTCCAGAATGGACCAGCAAAATCGATGTGCAAGCGTTGCCAAGGGGAAGTGGCTTTTGGCCATGCAAAGACTTTCCGCGGCGGTGCGGATTGTTGTTCGGCACGCGCCATGCAACAAGATCACATATTCGTAATCGCAGCATCGATTCCGAACCAAGTACAGTGCTGACGAGCAAGTTGTTTCGTTCGCACTATACCCCAATGTCCTTGGTGGGGAAGCCGTAAAACAGAGGACTGTAACGAACGTGGGACCACGACTCTGGACTGATCATTATCAGAACGCAACAACAAAACACCACGTCGAACAAAAAGTCTCTCCTTATGAGCAAAAAATCGGCGAACCAACGGATCCTCGATCCGAGACTTTGACAAAGGCCATTGCGTAGCAACAAAACGCAAAACGGTAGCAAGGACAGGGTCAGCAGCTGTGGCTGTAGCTACACGACGAAAATCAATCGGAAACGATTCGACCACGTCATCGGTTTCCGAATCAATGAACATGCAAGCAAGTTCGGAAGAATCGAATGCTTTATCCTCAGCAACAGGCAAACGGGACAACGCATCGGCGTTTCCGTGCTTAGCAGTGGACCGATACAAGATATCGTAGCGGTACTGCGAGAGGAAAATAGACCAGCGAATGAATTTCTGCGCTGTACGCGGAGGTACAGGTTTTTTCGGATGAAAAAGCGACGTCAAAGGTTTGTGGTCTGTGATGATGGTAAAGTGACGACCATACAAGAAATCATGAAACTTAGTAGCACCAAACACGAGAGCCAAAGCTTCTTTCTCTATCTGGGAATAATTTCTTTGCGCAGACGAGAGCAATTTGGACGCAAAGGCAACAGGGCGATCATGCGAGCCAACTTTGTGCACAAGCACAGCACCGATCCCGAAATCCGATGCAGCGACCATCAACAAAAGGGGTTTCTGGGGATCGAATGGCGTAAGGCAAGTATTAGAAAGCAACGCCGATTTCAACTGGCGAACAGCGCGTTCGCATTCCGTCGTCCAGAGAAACGGAACACCTGTACGGCGTAAGCGATGAAGCGGAGCTGAAATGGAAAATGCATTGCGCACATTCACTCACACCTTGTGATCCTTAATCGTTTAATGTTCTTGCGACCTCAACACGCAATGCGTGAGGAACATTGCGCGCTCTGAAAAATTTCGGTTGCGCGTTTACTTTCAGTTCCAAGTGTGCTTCATAGTTCTTAGCGCAACCAAGGCCCGGTGCAAAAATGTCTGCAAATTCTTCACACAAACGAGAAACACTGTCTGAAGGCACAGTCTGATTCACTGATAGGACCCGATTTACAATAGACGTGTTAAACAACTGAAATAAATCTAAACCAAACAAGTTCACTGCAGTAGAAGAACGAAGAACGTAAAATGACACAAGTTTTGTTTGTCCCTTGTATGTTGCAAGAAGAGTGCACTGTCCTAACACAGGGATCTGCTGTCCTGAATAACTTTTTAACTGAACATTTGCGGCACGCAACGGAGGTTTGCCCAGTTGTTTGTACGTGTCGTGATTGAGCAGTGAAACTGCAGCTCCGGTATCGAGCTGGAATGGTATGACCTTGCCATTAAAGTCCAAATCTACAAAAAGTTTATTGTCCTGCTGACGACAAGAGCGACTGTCTCGTGCAATTTTAGCTGATACAGGTACAGCAGCACTTGCTAATTGACGTGATTTCCGGCGACGTCGACGCACACTTTTTGTGGGACGAACACAGTCACTATTAGAGAAAGTGGCACTGGGCGGAGTGGAATTAACTACATGAATGTCCATGGGCGAAGGTCCACGAGCCTGAGTATTCTTGGTTTGATTCCGGCGCGAAGCAAAAGGCCTGGAATGGTTGTGATTGTCTGATCTGAGCTTTTCTGGCAAACATTTTGAACATGTCCTTTCTTATTACAGAAAAAGCAAATAGCTTGGCGTGACGGGCAATCGTCATGCGAATGTCTAGTAGCACACCGTGGGCATGATTTCACTGCATTTGTGTGCTGGCGCGGCACACCTAGTTTAGAGCGTGGCGGCAGCTGCGTTGGTGTGCGCGAGGGCAGTTGACCGGGCCGCGCAGCGCGCCCGGCAGGCCGGTTAATGGTACACACGGCTGGCGAAGTTGCAAATGAGTCCTGAGCACAGTCAAGTGTGTTTTGCCTATCCAATATGTCTATCACTTGTTGAAGGGAGGGATTAACTAGTTTCAAAATTTGCTCCCGTATGTGAACATCAGAAACGTTCTGTGCAATTGCATCACGCACCATTGTATCTGAATAAGGAAGGCCACAGTCACATTCAAACGCACAATCCCTAGTAAAGCCTTGCAAAGTTGCAACCCACTCCCTATTAGTGTGACCGGCCGTACGTTTTGTACGAAAGAAAGTATACCTTTTTGCAACTACATTAACTGTTTCTTTGAAATAGGCGTCCAATGCCGACAAAATTTCTTCGTAGGACAGAGTTGCTACGTCGCGTCGGGGAAACAATTTCACTATCACACGGTACGTTTGCACCCCTACACACGACAATAAATGAGGCTGCCGCTCGTTACCTTGAATTCTGTAGGCGGCGAGATGAAATCCAAACTGGCGGGACCACTCGGTCCACGATTCCACGTCTGGGTCGTAGGGCCTAAAAGGCGGTGCAACCGCATGTTGTGGCTGCGGTAGCGGTGAAGCGGCGGCCGCCGCATCGGTTTGAATGGCACATTGACCCTGGAAGAGCTGTCCAAGGGCATCCAATAACGCCTGCGTCTGCTGATTCTGCAAGTGATAACATTCGGACAGTACATCTGGAGATTGTGGCGAAGCCATGACACAAATAAATCAGAGCAAGTTACTATCAAAAAGACTGCAACGTGGGCGCGTCACCAATACTCGGCGCCAGTGATGTGTTGGTAAATGTGGCAACACCTTGTAGATAGAGGAGGCCGAAATCTAACGCAGACGGGCGTGAATTCTGGAACAGGATAAGTAGTGAATTCTCATAAGAAAAGTATGCAGCTCCTCGAATACTTATCTTTTATTCTTTGATGTGAATACATCGTTCTGATGAGACATTTCATATGATAACTTTCAAACTATGTAAGGCTAATGGCGCCTTGATAGGTCGTAGCCATGGACTTAGCTGAAGGCTATTCTAACTGTCTCTCGGCAAATGAGAGAAAGGCTTCGTCAGTGTAGTCGCTAGCAAAGTCGTCGTACAACTGGGGCGAGTGCTATCCCGTATCTCGAGACCTGCCTTGTGGTGGCGCTCGGTCTGCGATCACACAGTGGCGACACGCGGGTCCGACATGTACTAAATGGACCGCGGCCGATTTAAGCTAACACCTAGCAAGTGTGGTGTCTGGCGGTGACACCACAGAAGCAATAAATGTTTTAAATCTGTTCCTCCTTTTTGAATAGCCCTATATACTATTTTCTTTGCCGTTACTATCTCAGATTCCACATCCCAACACTATAGGAAGCTATTGAAATACACCGAAGAGCCAAAGGAACTGGTACACCTGCCTAATATCGTGCGGGAGCCCCGCGAGCACGCAGAAGTGCCGCAACACGACGTGGCATGGACTCGACAAATGTTTGAAATACTGTTGGAGGGAATTGACGCCATGAATCCTGCAGGGCTGTCCACAAATTCGCAAGAGTCGAGGGGGGTGGAGATCTCTTCTGAACAACACGCTGCAAGGCATCCCAGATATGATCAATAATGGTGGCCAGTGGAAGCGTTTAAGCTTCAAAGAATGTTCCTGGAGCCACTCTGTAGCAATTCTGGAAGTGTGGGGTGTTGCATTGTCCTGCTGTATTTGCCCAAGTCCGTCGGAATGCACAATGGACGTAAATGGATACCGGTGATCAGATAGGATGCTTACGTACGTGTCACCTGTCACAGTGGTATCCAAACGTATCAGGGGTCCCATATCACTCCAACTACACACGTCCCACACCATTACAGAGCCTCCACCAGCTTGAACAGTCCCCTAGTTATATGAAGGTCCATGGATTCAAGAGGTTGTCTCCATAGTCGTACACGTCCATCCGCTCGATGCAATTTGGAACGAGACTCTCCCGACCAGGCAACATGTTTCCATTCATCAAGAGTCCAATGTCGGTGTTGACGGGCCCAGGCAAGGCGTAAGGCTTTTTGCCGTGCAGACATCAAGGGTACACGAATGAGCCTTCTGCTCCGAAAGCCCATATCGATAATGTTTCGTTGAATGGTTCGCACGCTGACATTTTTTGATGACCCAGCATTTCAATCTGCAGCAATTTACGGAAGGGTTGCACGTCTGTCAAGCTGAACGAGTCTCTTCAGTCGTCATTGGTCCCGTTCTTAGAGGATCTTTTTCGGGCCGCAGCGATGTCGGAATTTTCATGTTTTACCGGATTCCTGATATTTTCGGTACACTCGTTAAATGGTCATACGGGAAAATCCCCACTTCAGCACTATGTCTGAGATGCTGTGCTCCGACTATAACACTACGTTCAGAGTCACTTAAATCTTGATAATCTGCCATTGAACCAGCAGTAGCCGATCTAACAACAGCACCAGACACTTGTTGTCTTATATAGACGTTGTTGCCCACGCAGCGCTGTATTCTCCCTGTTTACATATGTTTGTATTTGAATATGCGTGCCTATACCAGTTTCTTTGGCGCTTCAGAGTATAAGAAAACTTCGAGTTTACTAACACATAGACGTGGAACTGCCAATTCGCTATGTTAGAGTTAGAACCTGCCTTGTCTGTCAGAAGGAACACAGCATCTGGCCTCGACAGAATTCACTATGTGATGCTGATGCAAATAAACACCCAAACAAATTAAATCCTTCTGAAAATTTGTAATAAGATCTGATGAAAATGATCGCACGCCGTTTTCTTGAGGAAGGCTATGCTGATCCGTTTTATAAGTGGAGGGCGTTGTAAGGGATCCTGCCAAACAGTATTAGGTGCCTTCTCTGTAAAATTTCTAAGGCAAGTACGCCGGCCGGTGTGGCCGAGCGGTTCTAGGCGCTTCAGTCTAGAACCGCGCGACCGCTACGTTCGCAGGTTCAAATCCTGCTTCGGGTATGGTTGTGTGTGATGTCCTTAGGTTAGTTCGGTTTAAGTAGTTCTAAGTTCTAGGGGACTGATGACCTCAGATGTTAAGTCCCATAGTGCTCAGAGCCATTTGAACCATTTTTGAAAGCAAGTACTTCGGAATCCTACTCGTGATGGAACTATATTAGATGTAATGGCAACAAGTAGACATTACGTTTTCGACGATGTCCACAATGAAACTCATCAGTAAATATGAGGCAGTTGTAGTAACAATGATTACCAAAGTACAAAAGGCAACTCAAAAATGTAACAGGATTGTTATGTTCAGAAAACTAGAAAGCAGCAGCAGTGTCATTTCTCAATGAGGAACTTGAAACTCTTAACTCAGGGCGGAATTATGTAGAGGAACTATGGTTCACGTTTAAGGGAATAATTGACCATGTACTGTCCCAAGTAAAACTGCTTATGAGAGGAGAGACCTTACACGGTATACAGTCACTGTAAATATCAAACAAACAGCGACTACTACATCATAGGTGTCAAAGTAATCATAGGGCTACAGATAGAGAAACGGTAACCGAAGCGTCTTTGACTGTCAAAAGAGCAATGCGTAAACCCTTCAACGGTGACCATAGCAGAATATTGTCGAAAGGCCTATAGCAAATCCCAAGGCAGTTCTTAACATATGTCAGGGTTATTATTGGCAGACACTCATGGATGATACAGGAACTGTAACTGAGGGCAGCAAAGCAAAACCAGAAATGATGAATTCTATTTTTAACTACTTGGCTGGTTTAAAGAGGGGGGGGGGGGGGGGGGAAGGGACCAAACTGCTAGGTTATCGGTCCCTTATTTTTAAGTGTTCCTTTACCAAGGAACCTACAGCTGTACTGCCGCAACTTTCTTCTTACACCACGTCGAAGATGATTTACTGATTTGGTAATGGACATGTGGTTCTAAACTATGAGTTGCACCTCAAAAGTATTATTTACAGTATCTGTATTTGGGCAGAAAACTGTAACCGATAAACTTAAACAAGGCTCCAGCTCCCGATAAGATACTTGTGATATTATTTATGGATTTTGCAGCTGAGGTAGATAATTTTTAAACTATAATATACAGGAGATCCTTTGAACAAAAAGCCGAATTGCTGAATTGGAAAAAAAACACAGGTCACACCTGTCTACAAGAATGGGCAACAGAAGTGATCGAGAAAAAATACTGTTCTATCTCGTTTTTATCCATCTGTTGTAGAATTCTACAACACGTCGCGGGCTCAAACATAATGAAGTAGCTGAACAAAATGGCCTCCTCCATGCCAAGCAGCATGGATTCCGAAGTCGACCATGCGAAACACAACTCGTGCTTCTCTCACATAGCATTCTGGAAACCTTGGCTCAAGGAAAATATATGGATGAAAAATTTCTTGATTTGGTACCTCACCAACTTTTATTAACGAAAGTACGATTATACGTAAGTGTGAGGTCCTCCATATGAATACTGAAAAGAATCTGTTAAATTTCGGTTACATGCTAAATACTCGTAAAACGAGTTTCAAGGTAGTCGGTTCAAATAAATACCTTGGGATTTCAGTTACGAACAACTTGAATTGGAACCATCACACAGAAAATGTTGTGAGGAAGGAGAAATGAAGACTGCGTTTTATTGGCAGAACACTTTGAAAATGCAAAAAACGTGCAAAAGAGGCCGCCTACGCTTGCCCTTCATGTGCTAGGGTACTGTTGCGCGATATGGGATCTTTACCAGACAGGATTGACGGAGGGCGCTGAAAAAGTTCAGAGAAGGGCTGCTCGCTTTGTATTATCGCGAACTAGAGGAGTGTCACAGATATGAGCGAGCTGGGGTATCAGTCTTTAAAACATAAGGGTTTCCCGTTTGGATGACATCTTTTCACAAAATTTCAGTCACCAACTATCTCCTCCAAATGCGAAATTATTTTGTTGACTCCCACCGACGTAGGGAGAAATGGCCATCATAATAAAATCAGAGAAATTGGCTCTCGCACGGAAACAGTTATTTTGTTCATTTTACCCACATGCTGCTCGAAAGTGGAACGGGCGAGAAAGAATCTGAAGGTGGTTCTGTGAACCCACTGCCACGCACTGGATCGTACAATACAGAGTAGCTATATAAAGTTATATGTAGATTGGGGTATAGAACAAAATTAGTGACTGGGATGACGGTGTCTTGGCAGGGTGGACGCAGCATGTTTTCTTGGGTGGAAAGTCATCGACAGAAGTAGAAGTAAGTTCACACGTTTTTTCGGGAAGTGTTTTGGGGTCCTTGTTGATCGCGTTGTATTTTAATGACCTGGCAGATCATATTAATAATAATTCCAGACTTTCCCAGGCGATGTTGTTATTTATAATGAAGTAATATCAGAATTTGATAAGAGTTCTAAGTAGTGTACAAATTGACAACTTGCTTAAAGTGTACAGAAGAGTAAAATTACGCACTTCGCAAAACGAAGAAAATCATAGTATCGTAAGACTAAAGAATCAGTGATTTACAGTTAGAATTAGTCAAGCCACAGAAACACGTCGTGTAAAAATTTGTAGGGGTATGAAATGGTATGACGACATAGGCTCAGTCATAGGTAAGATAGGTGGCTGACTTGTCTGATGAAAAAAGGTAAACCTGCCTTCAGTCCGAAGACTGTTTTGAACACCTCAGTGCTTTACTAGGTACAAACGCCACCACTGACTTCGCCCAATGTTTTTCATCAAATGTATAGGACTCAAACCGAATAGGACTAAGAAGCAAAACGGGCTGAATAAAAAGGACGGCACAAATAGTCACAGGTTTGTAACTCACGGAAGAGCGTTACGGAAGTACTGAAAAACCTGAATTGACAAGCTCTTGAAAGTAGGCGCCAACTATGCGGTTAAAGCTTATTTACGAAGTTTCAAGAATCAGTAAGTGAAGAATTTGGAGATATTCTTCAGACTCCCACGTATCGCTTCTGTAGATATCGCGATGTTAATGAGATTAATTACAGCACGCACAGAGGCCTTTGACAAGGCATTCTCCCCGTGTTCGCACATATCCAAGTAGCTATTGCAGCAGCCGGTCAGAGTGGCCGAGCGGTTCTAGGCGCTACAGTCTGGAACCGCGCGACCGCTACGGTCGCAGGTTCGAATCCTGCCTCGGGCATGGATGTGTGTGATGTTAGGTTTAAGTAGTTCTATGTTCTTGAGGACTGATGACCTCAGAAGTTAAGTCCCATAGTGCTCAGAGCCATTTGAACCATTTTTGAGCTATTGCAGCGTTGCTCTTATCTATAACCTGCGAACGAATCTTGCGCCCGTTATCAATTGCAGCCTTTTGTAAATTCTTGAAAAAAGGAATCCTCTGAGTCACTTCCATTGAGAGTTCAATTGGTGTTGACATTAGACAACGTTACCTATATGGAGGCAGCTATACAAAAGTTTTCTCTTTGTGAATAGTACCTTCTAAGTATATTTTTCTTTATTCCTTGGCCTAGAGAGGACATTATACCAAAGGCATCTCCATACCTTATTGCAGTCCTTCTATAAACAGCACTAGTTCAAATAGTTCTCTGGAAGGATTTAGGTAGTAGTTAGTAGTAACAGTTAGTAGTTCCACGCTATATCCATACACGGGTTTAAACAAGAGGACACCCTTACCTGTAGTTGTTTGTTCGTATCATATCTTCAGGATTCATCTTCTCAATTGTAATGGGGCACGGTAGTTGACCACTACCTCGGCAGCGTCGGATTGTGGCAGCGTTGTCAGGATGCTGGCAGTAGGTAGCATATGAGAACAGCATTAAAAGTTTTATTGAGTTTCTAGTTATAATACTCCTAGCGTCAGCCCGCAGTGGTTACACCCCCCCCCCCCCCCCCCCCCTCATGGATGGCATGTGTTGACGGCTCGACGTGAGCGTTGAGTAGCAGTGCGGTACATGCGCGTTGCTCTCCACTTCAGGGCAGGGCGCGTCTGCGAAGACGAAAGCCTGCTGTGGTTGTCGTAGCGGAAGACGGGCCCTAGCAATGGAAATCTCTCCCGCGAGCGGTGGCGTGCAGCGACTGTTCGCCTGCACAGGGACAGGCTGTTGGGTGGCGGTACCGCCCTGGACACGAACGGCTGCCCCCCAAGGCAGAAGTCCAGCTACGGCTGAAGCGAGCACGATATGCTCCCTCAGCTGGAAGGCACCGAGACCCTAGGAGTCGACTTAGCCCCAGTAGTCAGCTCGTAGGTGGTGAAGCTCAATTCTCGTTGTGGCAGCTGACACAGCCATGTCAACCAGTCGCCTGGCATAAACCTCCCATCGCAGAAAGTGCTGCCAGACTGCGTGTACTATGGCTAAACCACGTACACGGAAATAAGGCAGCGGCCAGCAGGTGTGGCAACTAGCCGACCGTTGCTGTGGTCGGCCCACCTTTCTGAACGTAGGTGCTAGTGCCAGCGATGCCCCTGGTCGCCATTATAGAAATCGGCTGGTGGTACTGCTGCGTCTGATGGATCCTTTCTGTGTCTGGCGTGAGGTCTGCGGCCCGTTTGCGATGGTGTGACAGTACCGCTATTACTCAGTAGAACCAAAACATAGCGGTGGCGCTAGACAACGAATGTTATTCCTTTATCACTGAATGTCATGCAACGTTGGGGTCACCAGAGGCGATGTAGCCAGAAGATGTGTGCACCTGACAAAATAATCCGGAATCACTGACACTTTTTAGAAGCTACAGCAGCAAAGAAAGGTGGTTGAAATCAAGGGAAATGAATTAGCAAATAATGTGAAGAAGGATGACCAGACTATACAGCAGTGTGGATTGGTATCACTCCCGCAAAATGCTGCGGCACTAACAGAAAAATGCCAATGCGAAAGCGCGTGGCTTAGCTGCAAGTATCAACGAGCTTTGAGGTGCTAAGCACACAAGCACGTGGCACAAGGGCTATGTCTACATCCATTCATGGGTCAAGAGACCAAATTGCACTTACATCGGTTGGACAAAAATACAGAAACACCAAAAATGCTACAAATTACCATGCCTAAATGGTGTTGGAAAACCGTGTGCATTCAAAAAAGCTTCTGGTCGCCTCGAACTTTCTTTATGTTTTTCAAGGATATCTTATACCATTCTTCGTGCAAAATAGTGGCAAGTTCTGGTAATGTTGATGGATATGGATGACGCACCCTTTTCTCCACAGTAGACCACAAAGACTCAATGATACTGAGATCTGGAGGCTGAGGTGGCCATGGCAGAGGCGAGAGTTTATTCTCGTGGTCACAAACCCAGCTCTGGGCGATGCAAGCTGTTTGAACAGGGGCTCTGTCGTCTTGGAACACAGCATCACCATTGAGGAAAAGACATTGTGCCATGGGATGGATCTAATCAGCCAAGATGCTCACATAATCCTTGGCAGTAATGCAACCTTGCAGATCGCCCACGGGACCCGTGAAATGCCACGATATAGCTGCCCAAGTTATCACTGAACACCTGCCATGTTCCATGTTTTCGTGTTGCGAGCATTTGCATCACTGGTGGGTGGTTTTGGAACTCCAACTCACCCTGCAGTTCTCCACTTACGGAGCTCCCTTCTTGTTGTTTCGACTGACAGGATTCGCGAGAGCCACATTCAATTCTGCAGTGACTTTTGCAGCTGTCGTCCTCTTATTTTTCGTCACAATGACCGTCGTTCGCGGTCACTCGACACACACTTTCGTCCGCGCTCTGACTTGGCGGATGATGTTTTTTACTGCTTTCCCTGTGATACAAATCTTTGATACAGTCCCTCTTGAAACACCAAAACTACACGAGCACTAACAATTTGCCCACAACCGAAGTCATTTAGTTCCGGTATAAAGCACACACAACTACACAGAACACTATTATGACCACGACTGACACTTGCAACGCATTTTTGAGCCCCAGAACAGTATTCCCGCCGGGAGTAGAAAATTTTTAAACTTCTGCCTGGCCGTACCAGCGCCAAGAGCGGAAGCAAAGGCAGGCTAGCACACAATATATTGACTGGAATGCAAACAATGAAGAACAGCCAACAACTCACGTAGCATGGGCACTCCAGTGAGTTAATTGCCACATACCACCTGAGCCTTATGACCAAAGCACCCACGCAGCAAAGTGATATCACAGGGAAGTAAGCATAACGTCATTCTGTTGCCCATGTACAGCGAAGAAACAGCGGTTAAGATTTTCGCAAGAATGGTTTTACGGCACACAGACGTTTCGGAAATGACCAGACTGAAAGACTGAAGAGAAGACCTGGGATACGGCAGCATGGTGCAGTGTGCTTACTGGTCCAGAAAACTAGGCCACATCCAGTCATGCTAGCCTCACGATAACGTCATTGACATAGACTGAATGTACAAGTACTCTGATTTCCAGACCCTAGTTCCCAGTTTGAGCTAACTAGTCCCAAGGCGCGCTTTGTGACAATCCATCCACGGTCTGCCTACTTGAATGCAACAGCCAGCACAACCTGAAAGACTTGGCTGCTGTGGGATGCTGCTGACTTGTCTTCGCCTTCACTGCTGAGAAGGCTTGGGTGCCTCCTACAACCAGGCACCCTGGACGCCTAGCTGATGCTACCTGATAAGCTGCCAGACTACCACCGTCTGGGGGAGCGCGTTAGCTGTCTACCTCGATCTGCTTCTACGAACCTGTGTCTCTGGTCCTTCTCTCGTTGAGAGGCCACGAAGTAACTCTTCACGACCACTTTCGCCTCATGCAGAGACTCTGGGTGCCTTTTCGGGGCGCCGTCTACGACGTCAACTAGAACGCCTTTGTAATGTTCTAGCAGTGCTGTTGATCAATGAGCCCCCATAGTCAACGTCTGCAATTCGTCCTGGTCAGCAACCTTCTGTGACGTGGCTGCCTGCTGTGTGTGTAGTCCTATCGCTGTGGTGGCCCAGACCACGAGGAACGCAGGAATCAGTACATTTTGGCCCAGCACGAGCTTCCTCTGCTCGCCTGGCTACTGGTCGTCTCAAAGGAGAAAACTGTGCATCCATGTCACGAACAATAACTGTGTATACTGTTAACAGTGTGTTACTAGAGCTTTCGCACATCCAACAGATCCTCGTCTCTGCACTCCACACCACACTTTCCTGTCAACCATAGAGACCAAGGCTCTGACCATCCATATTTGGTATCTGAAGTGGGCAACATTTGCAGAGACATCTACATGTGATACGACACCCACACGCTTACATCATCACGACGTTGCCTGACTGGCTCCTCCTCGAGCTCGACTGCTAAAATTTTTAGTTCGCCATTGTGCGGTTCGGTAAGTGGCTGTCTTTTGTTGACCTTTTCTTGTTTCTTTTTTAGTTATGGTCATGTTGGGTCCTATTGGCAGCCACAGAAATATGGAGGTTGATTTGTTAAACCGCAGGAGCCTGTGGATCTCCCCCAGTACTGTGACAAAGGTAGGGAAGTATACCTGTAGCCACTGAGGCGTCAGATTTGTAAGTTGCCTTGACACGAGTTGCTATGTATTACGGCAGTATCAGTTAAGTACGATAACTGTAGAAGGTTTGGTCACGAGGCACAGCAGTGTTCTCAGTCCCATTGAGCCATAATACTGTGTAGGATTCATATAATTTGTTTCCGTTTTGCTTTGTGCGTACATTCTCTCATTTTTTCCAGTATAAGGTTCGATGTAAGCTATACAAATACCAGAAACATGTCGACGACTTTCTGTGGGACTGTTCAAATTCTGAAATGGCAGATAGCTTTGTTAATAACCAATGCTGAACAGAAGGAGTTTACATGTGCATTACAAAGGACTCTGAGGACACAAAGCCTTGTTGAGTATACCTGTTGCTTCCATTGATTCTGTAGCAGCCAGTCTAGTAATTCCTTTTTCGCAGGAAACAACCGAAGATTTGTCGTACTAGTATTAGTACTAGTACTAGTGATGTAAGGGCTGTCTCTCAATTGGGCAACTGATCAGACGAAACTTGTTTAAATATGCCTAAGTTACGGTTAGGGGTGACACAAAGACATACATTATATACCACAAGACTTAGTGCAGCGTAAACGTCTGACCAGCTGTCCTTCGAATTTATCCTACACAACTGCAAACAGAAAAGCGCGAGGATTTTAGGGAGAACCTCCGTGGGTTATGTCAAAACCACAATGAGTTGGTGGAATCATTCTAGCAGTATTAGGGAAGTTAACGCACAGCCGCATGAGATGACGCAAAATGCAGAGACTGACAGCCATCCTGCGTGAGGTGGAAAGAAAGAGCTGTAGATGTGTTTGTGAGGGGTATTTCTGCTCATATGCCAAGAAAAGTCAGAGTAAAAAATTCAGGTGATTTATCCGCTGCCATTAGGATTGCGACACAACTGGAAGAAATCGACATTGCTACCCAGGGATGAAATGACTGTAGTCTCTTCTCCTCTGAGGCGAAGTGTTGTAGAAATGGGCATACGGGCCACGTCAAAAGAAGGTTATAAGTATGGAGAAGTAAAAAATATGGTACGGGACTGCAGAAACAGATACCAAGATAAACAACGTCTGGCTAAGCGTTTGTTAAACAAAAAAAGGGTATGCCTCAACCGTCGGACGGCATTCCAAGTAGAATGAAGTACTGTAAAAACGTATGCAGAGACTGAAAGCTACTTGTTAGGCATAGTGGACGGTAGGGACTATAAAATTTCGGTGGACACTGGGGATCACGTGTTGGTCATTAGTCTGTACTTCCTAGGTAGGAAGAAACTGAAATCCCCAGGAGAGATGTTATGCGGGGTAGGTGACACTGACGTGACATCATTGGGCACAGTACTGTTCAGCTTCAGCGTTGGAACTAAACGTTTTCAGGAACATATGGAAGTGTGACACATATTATTGAAGGATACCGTGCGATCCTAGGATTCGATATTCTTAATGAACATCACGCAAAAACTGACATTTTGCAGTATCCAATTAAGCTCGGTGGGACAGTGTTTCCACTGGGGGGCAACGACCGCAAGTGAGACAAATGTAAGGGTCATCAATCCGCAATTTGAGCAGCAGTTGACATCACAGTGACACAAAAACTATTTCAGATAGGTTATTTCACGGACAGATCCGAGACAAACGCCTTGTAACGTGCATTCCTCCGTCCCCAAACCACCACCTTTTTCGACTTTAGTAGTGTCAAGCGAGAGCTTATTAGAGAGTAGGGTAGAGGTCTGTTATGTTTTTTGATGAAAGCTGGTTCTACTTCGGTGCCAATGGCGGCCGTGTGTTGGTTATAAGCAGGCCAGTTGAGGGCCTGCAATCAATCTGTCTGCATGCTAAACACAGTCGAAGTACACTTGGAGTTGTGGTCCGTGGAGCGATTTCGTATGACAGCAGGAGCAGTCTCGTGGTTACCCCACACCCCCGGACTGCCAATTTATACATTATTCTGGTAATTCGACCTGTTGTAGTGCCATTTATGAACAGCATTCCAGAGGGCATTTTCCAGCAGGGTAAGACTCGCCAACCTACTGCTATCTTAACCCAACATGCTCTACAGAGTGTCGACATGTAGTCTTGGCCAGCTCTGTCATCGGATCTGTCTCCAATCGAGCGCATATTAGACATCATTGAATGACAACTCCAGCGTCATCCATAACCATCATGAAACGGTCCTGTATTGACCGATCACGTGCAACAGGAGAGGAACTGTGTCCCACTAACTGTCACCTGGCACCTGTACATCACAATGCATGAACGTTTGCATACCAACATTCAACATTCTGGCAGTTACACCGGTTATTAATGAACCAGTATTTCACGTTTGGAATCACTTATCTAGCGTGTATATTCATCTGTGATCTTGCATTGATAACCACTTAAATACATTACCTAGACAAATGTATTCCCAACATTTCACTAATTATTTTTTGGTGTTGCGAATTTTTTCCGCCTGCGTAGATGAAAATTTTATGGATCTGATTAGTTTTGATAATTTTGGCACGGACGAGGTGAGTGTGCCAAAGCGTTTACTGATTGCTAATTTAGATGTCCTAGATAAGGTTGATATAGATTGGTCAAGTGAGGACCTTTGCACAAGCAAACTGTTGATGCATTTGCATAACGTGAGAATGTGAGGCACTTATAACGAAACAATAGGAAAGCAATGAAAGCCCTGTTACCGAAATGTACGGGTTTATTTAATCCAAATCGTCTATTGCCAGCACAGAACAACAACAGGCAATAATGCATTGTTATATAGAAAACCATACAGTTTCCCAAGATGTCTGCAACTGCTGACGGAAGAATCTGTTGATTCGCAGCTGGCTGATGGGATTATTGAACATAGTGAAGTCCATGGGGTGCACTTGGGCGATTACTGTCCCAAAAAAGTCATTGAATGACACTAGGAACTATAGATGTCACTGTGACTCTTGTTACGAGACCGTTTTTGTCAAAAATGCCACGTATCATAACCAAACTCCATTAAATTGATAAACCCATCTAATAATTAATTCCCAGGTAGACATGAGTGTGCGAGTTTGATCAGTATTAACGTCAGTGATTACAGTATTTAGCTACTAAAATTCCATATTAATTTCTTATTTTGGAGGAATGTTTAAATATTAGCTGAGAATAGTATTGAATACATTTTGAGCGGAGGCTGGCAGAACTGGGGAAAGAGAGCTACTGATAGGCCATTAGGAGGCCGCTGTTCTTTTCAAAAGACACGTGCTGGCACTGCAGGGAAAGGAGAAGCCAGGTGGAAGCCTCCAGACAAAGTATATTGTTGTGTAACGTGAGTTCCACTGGACGGGAATCTTTTGTGTCTGTGTCCTATACGACAGAAAGCCATCGTGTAATGAAAGCTGCATTGAAAGCTAATACCGCCATGGCATACAATATCGTAACACACTGCACTCCGTACGAAGCCGTTATTCTGGGAACCGTTGGTTGCAGGATGGTCCAAAGATAAGACCTGTAAGGTGGAGTCAGATGAGCCTAGCCTTGTTTGTGCTTCGTGGCACCCATAGCAGTCAGGCTGGCGTCAAGCTCACTGAGTTGTTGTTGACTCTGCTAAAAAACAGTAAAAGCAACTACCACAGTCAACTACAAATTCTGGAGTGAGAGAACAGAACTTCTTTATGCGTAAGGTGGAGAAGGCCTTACTGGCTGAACATGGAATATGACAGGTAGTGGGAGTCAGACGTCGCCGGTTTCTGAGCTCCAGCACTAAAAACCTCCACTACTGGTTAGTTATATTGAAACTGAAAATGGAAAGGAGACTGCTGCATTATTATAGCAGATTTCATTGGTCGGCACTCGAAAGAATCAATGTTATTGGTGAGCAAAATCATGCGCAAGGACCATTCTCAAAAAGGAAGAGTAAAAATTCTAGTTCTTGCTGGGAGCACTCCGAAGAATGTCTTCGATCCGAGACTCTACAGGGCACGCTTCAGCCAAGACAGGAACTTTGGTTCTAGGCTCTGAGGGAGGGCAACCAGGTCAGATGACTTAAAATTTTGCAGCCACCACAGCAGCCATTCAAATGGCTCTGAGCACTATGCGACTTAACTTCTGAGGTCATCAGTCGGCTAGAACTTAGAACTGATTAAACCTAACTAACCTAAGGACATCACACAAATCCATGCCCGAGGCAGGATTCGAACCTGCGACCGTAGCGGTCTCTCGGCTCCAGACTGTAGCGCCCAGAACCGCACGGCCACTCCCGCCGGCCATTCGCATGCACTGGTAACACTAAGCGTGGTGGGCAACAGTAGCATTCGAGAACACTGTTACGGGGTGTAGCCAAGGACTTTAGATTGACACTAGGACTTTTACATTGTTAATTCAAGTACGTTCATTGGCAACTTTAAGCACAATATGTGCTCAGTCCAGATAGTAGGTACATGCCAGTTCCTACTGTAGTTCTTTTTTTCTCTCTGAGAAATATTCGGCAATCACTGTGTGGCTTTTGCAAACTTAGTTGTTTCTTGGAATGATGTGTTGACTTTAATCCATTCACTTAAGACTCATTACCCGATGTTAGCCAATATGTTGATATTTTAATTCCAGTGTAACCTGTGTTAAAACTTTGAACATAATGGTGTCTGTTTTTGTACACTTGTGTTTAATTTGACATGTACAGAGACTTGTAATAAATAGGGTTTTGTAGTGACCAATGCTTCATTCAATAATTTGATGAACCCTGTTTTTATCATCTTTGGAGTTACAGTACTCATGTTTCACATATGATAGGGCCACTCCTGTTTAACAAATTCAATTCATTAAGTTATCTACTGCGCGAGACCTGTAATGAAATGCACGTGAATCTGTTTATCAGTAAGGTCACCAAATACAGGTCTTCCTGACATCCATAGCGGTATGTCGATTGTTCAGCCATAATCTTACACTGTCGGTATCCCAACACGAGAACAGTTACCGATGCTTATCCCCATAACAGGAGCTGTGGTCAGCATAAACATTTTTCGAAAGTGGATTTGAAGAGTGGCAATCACCAACTGGAAGTAGTGACAGAGAGCAGGCCAACAAAAACTGCTTGTACCATTCCATGGAGCCTCTACCAGTACCGTCAAATGCTGTTCCGACTCAAAAATGCATCAGTTACCATTCAGACATTGTTGGATGAAGTACTTATGTGGTTAAAACCAAAATGAATCATGTGTATCTTCATTCAATAATTTGATGAAACCCTGTTTTTATCATCTTTGGAGTTACAGTACTCACGTTTCACATATGATAGGGCCACTCCTGTTTAATAAATTCAATTCATTAAGTTATCTACTGCGCGAGACCTGTAAAGAAATGCACGTGAATCTAGTTATCAGTAAGGTCACAAATACAGGTCTTCCTGAAGGGCATGGAGGACATGGAGGAACATGTACGATGATTGGAGGAGGTGTTGAAGAGACTGAGGGCAGCATGTTTTATGCTGAGTATTGATAAACGTGATTTTGCTACAACAGAAGTAAACTGTTTCAGGCAAATGATCAGTCTGGAAGGTGTAAAAACTGATCTGCAGTTAGTGGCAATGGATCGTAATTTGTTAGCACTGTAAACAGTGAAACAACTGCAGTTTTTTAGGCCTTTGTAATTGTTATAAGAAATTTATAACATAAATTTCTGGAATTGCTGAGCCGTTGAATGGTTTGTTAAAGTAAGAGACAAAATTTGAATGGTCTACTCACTGTCAGACAGAATTTGGCCTCTTAAAACACACACTGACAACAGATCTAGTTTCAATGTTTCCCAACTTCGAAAAGGAAATGATTTTGTCCTACGAGTGTAGATACTGAGGAACACTCAATGGAACGCACATCCAGACAACTCAATTAAGTGGACTGGATTATTCCAATATACAGAAAGAAATGCTGGTTGTTATCTACGGCATTTCTTATACTTCCATCCTTGTTCACACAAATGAGCCAGAACATTATGATCACCGACTTCCTATCGATATAAATCCGTCCACGAGATAGCAGCGTCAACTGACGAGGAATAACTGCTGGTCAGACACACGCACGGTGTATGCAGTATCAGTGAGCGTGCTGTCCGTGTGTAGAATGGGGAAAGCGCGCCATCTACCTGAGTCTGACCGACGGCAGTTTGTGGTGGCCCAGAGGCTAGACACGAGCATTTCGGAAACTGCGCTACATGTCAGGTGTTCGAGGAGTGTTGTCCTCAATACGTGGAGGAACCAAGGTGAAACTACGTCCAGACGTCGTAGAGTGGGCAGACTGGTAGAACAGGCGGCAAACTGTGACAGGGATGCTCTTATTCTCTGTATATATAAATGATCTGACAGACAGGGTGAGCAGCAATCTGCAGCTGTTTGCTGATGATGCTGAGGTATATGGGAAGGTGTTGAAGTTTATTGTCTTCTGTAGGAGGATACAAGATGACTTAGCACAATTTCTACTTGTTGTGATGAATGAGAGCTTGTTCCGAACGTAGAGAAATTTAAGTCAATGCAGATGAGTAGGAAAAACAAACCTGCAATATGTGAATACGGCATTGGTAGTGTACTTCTTGATACAATCACGTCGATTAAATATCTGAGCGTAACATTACAAAACGATATGAAATGGAGCAAGCATGTAAGGACGGCGGTAGGGAAGTCAAATGGTCGACTTTCATTTATTGGGAGAATTTTAGGAAAGCGCCCATAGGACACCAGTGCGACCCATTCTTGAGTATTGCTCGAGTGTCTGAGATCAGGATTAAAGGAACACATCGAAGCAATTCAGAGGCGTGCTGCTAGATTTATTACCCATAAGTTCAACCAAGAAGCGAGCATTACGGAGATGCTCTGTGACCTCAAGTGGGAATCCCTGGAGAGAAGATGATATTGTTTTTGCAGAACATTACTGAGAAAATGTATAGAATCAGCATTGGAAGCTGCAGACCTGGCAATACTTATCAATTGCTAAATATGTATCGGCATTGGTTGTGCGTACTAATGTCCTTCACCCCCTATCTCTGTCCATCTTTCCCCCTCCTGTTTTTGCACATCTCCTTCTTCCCCCTCTCTGTGTCCGTTTCCTCTTCCCCCTCTTTGTCCATGTCCTCTTCCCACCTCTCTCTGACATTAAGCATTATTTATTGTTATTACTAACAAAACCCTGATCGTGGAATGAACTCGCTTAAAATGAGTGGATAAATCGGTTGCGAGCATTGCTATACGAGGTTTGACAGAGAGCTCTCCCTCCAGCTGCAGGATGTGCAAGTATAGCAGCTTCAATGACAGTAGTTCGCATAGTTTTAATCTGCGAACAGCTAGGATAAGAAAGTTTCGGACGATTCAGAATCCGTAGTAGTATTCTAATTATTAGCCAATATACCATAAGTTCAACATTCCTATTTCCTGTTAAAATAGACACACTGTTGTGTGTAAAATGATTATTTAAAATTATATATAAGGAGAAGGAATGTAAATGGCTTTTTGGTTTGGTTTTGTTTTGATATAGGGCGTAAAAACCAACTGGGTTCACATGCGCCCAAGTCAAAACTACAGAACTCAAAGATAGAGAGGAATTAAAAAACGATTATACGTCAGTCCCAATTGACATAAGAGAAGACAACTAAAAACAGGCACGTGGAGAAAGGGCTAAAAAAGACACCATACAGAAACGGAGGTCAAAACTAAAAATTAAATGGCCTTCGCCGTATTGCTTTGACGTATAAAAAGTAAAACGCGGTCGATAGCCCTCGCGTCATTTGCAAAAATAGCTGATAACTCAGATGGCAAACCCAAGCGGGAACGTAAACGGTTAAAAAATGAGCATTACGTCACGAAGTGGCGAACAGTTAAAACTTGATTCAAAAATTGTTCAAATGGCTCTGAGCACTATGCGACTTAACTTCTGAGGTCATTAGTCGCCTAGAACTTATAACTAATTAAACCTAAGTAACCTAAGGACAGCACACATATCCATGCCCGAGGCATGATTCGAATCTGCGACCGTAGCGGTCGCTGGGTCCAGACTGTGGCGCCTTGAACCACACGGCCACTGCGGCCAGCTAAAACTTGGGCGTAATGTGTACAAAGTGATGGGGTAGCGCCACTTATCAAATGACGATGGCTAAGAACGCAGTGCCGAATACGCAGCCGAGTTAATATGACCTCCTCCCGCCGGGAGGGCCGAGAGGAGGTCGTCCAAGCCGCTGGGAGAGGCTTAATAACCCGGAGCTTATTCCCATGAAGGGAGGACCAGTGGCGATGGCAAAGTGACACCACCTCCTGACAGACGGCAACACAGAGATCATCGGAGGGAATACAGCGACTAGCGGGCTGAGGTACGAGGACTCCAGCCTCGGCAACAGCGTTATCAGCGTCGTTTCCTTCCAGACCGACATGACCAGGAAGCCACAGAAACATCACACTGGCTCCACCAAGAGTGAGCAAGTGACAGTTTTCCTGGACCCGCTGCACTATGGTTCAAATGGTTCAAATGGCTCTGAGCACTATGGGACTTAACATCTATGGTCATCAGTCCCCTAGAACTTAGAGCTACTTAAACCTAACTAACCTAAGGACGGCACACAACTCCCAGTCATCACGAGGCAGAGAAAATCCCCGACCCCGCCGGGAATCGAACCCGGGCACCCGGGCGTGGGAAGCGAGAACGCTACCGCACGACCACAGGCTGCGGACGCTGCACTAAGGGATGGGCGGTGTACAGTGCACATAGACTTTGAAGGGCGCTGAGTGAGCCCGAGCAGAGGACATAATTGATAAGGCTGTGTCGCCGGATGTACTCCGTGGCCTGATACAGGGCGAAGAGCTCGGCTGTAAATACTGAGCAGTGTGCTGGAAGCCGATATCGAAAGACACTTGTACCAATGACGAAGGCGCACCCGACCCTGCGGTTAGTCGAGAGTCATCAGTGTATGCAAAGGGACTATCGCGAAGTTCAATGCGAAGGTCGTGAAACTGAAGGCGATAGAGCGAGGCTGGAGTCGTGTCCTTAGGAGCGAATGAAGGCCGAGATTAACATGTGCCGCTTCGCGAAGGCAAGGTGGTGAAGGGTTCACACCCATCGGGAAAATTGCAGGTAATGTAAAGTTAATCTGCTGTAACAAGTGCTGAAAAATGTACATGGGAGAAACAATCTGTATAATTGGCGAAGAGTTCTCGGGCTTCCAGCCGGGTGGCGATGTCTTCAAACTGCGACGTTTCGACGAGTGACATACTCATCATCTTCTGGCGCCAGAAGATGATGAGTATGTCACTCTTCGAAACGTCGCAGTTTGAAGACATCGCCACCCGGCTGGAAGCCCGAGAACTCCTCGGCAGCTGTATACGCCGGGAAAGCATACATTCACAAATCTGTATAATTGTTTAAATGAGTTGCTACCCTTGTTAAAAATGACTGCGGAAAAGAAAACGAACAGCACATTTTCACAGCACCACATATTCTTCCTAGTAGTCGGTTTTAACAGAAAACCTGTACATTCTTGTCTTAAAAAAAAAATCCAGCCTATGTCCGTCTGAAAGTTTATTAGAGCATCCTGAAACAATTTGATGTAAATCAGTCAAGAACGCTTTGAAATATTTGCTACAGCATTTTACCTGCATAATATATACATATATATTTATATAATACGTATTTTTTTAAAATGTAGCTTATGTCCATACGAGTGTTTATTAGAGCATCATGAAAAAAATTCTAGTTAATCGCTCAAGAACTTTTCTAGGGTTTTGGTAACGAAGTTTCCGCTTTATGTAGTACACATTCATTTATGTACCATACATATTTAAAATACGTAGCCTATGTCTATCATAACATTTATTAGACTCTCATGTAAATATTTGTAGTAGATCGGTCGAGAACTTCTCGAGATTTTTGGCAACAACGTTAAAAACGTCTTGTGTTTACACAGCACAAGCGAAACTGGCAATGCTTCGCAGTTGCTAACTATGTATGGGAATTGTATATATGTGCTAATCTTCTTCTCCCCCTTGTCTCTGTTCGTGACCTCCTACCCCCCCCCCCCCCTCTCTCTGTCAATCTCCTCCTCCCCGTATCTCTCTCCAACTCCTCCTCCACTCTCTCTACTGATCTTCTTCTTCCCTGTCTCTATATCCGTTATCACCTCCCTCCCCCCCCCCTTCAACCCATTTAAACATCGCCCCTCTCTCTGACCCCGAGCTTCGTTTATTGCTATTGCCATAGAATCCTTGACTGGGAACTGAAGTCGCTTAAAATGAATGGTTAAATCGTACAGGCCGTATGGGCTATGAGAGATCTACCTTGATGCTGTTTCTGTGGGGACAGTAGCTCCAATGTCAGTATTTCACATAGTTTTTATCTGCGAACGAGTAAGATTACTATGTTTCGGGCGATTCAGATTCCGTAGTAGTGTTCAAACTGTAAGCCAATAAACCATAAATTCAACTTCCCCGTTTTCTGTTAAAACCGACTGCAAGTTAGAAGACAAGACAACACTTAGTTGTGTACACAAATTTGTTTAAAACTGTATATAAGGAGGGAGAAAATCTATGGGAGAAACAATTTGTCTAATGTTTAAATGACGCACTGTTGTAGTTAAAACCAACTGCGGGAAAGAAAATAAAACCACACATTTTCACAGCACGGCATGGCACATTTTCATTCTTACAGTTAATTTTAACAGAAAACCTATACACTCTTGTTTAAACAAATATAAAGCCTAATTTACGTCTAAATATTTGTTAGATTATCGTGTAATAATTCCAAGTACGTCATCCAACAACTTTTCTAAATATTTTGCCTTATATATAAAATACTGTACATATTAAGTGTGTAGCATACGTCCACCCAAACATTTGTCAGAGTGTGGTGTGAGTATGTGAAGTAAATCGGTCAAAAACTTTTCGGGAGTTTCGCTAACAACGTTTGCCTGTTATGTGATATGTACATATTATATATTACATATGTTACAAATTTATGTACATTATATCCGTCCAAATTATTGAGGAATGTGTAAAAATTTGAAGTAAACTGGTCAAGAACATTTCGAATTTTTTGCTAACAACCTTTCCCCTTCATGTTGTCTTCCTTTGTCCCACAGTTTTCGCAGGGTCTGCTTGGCTAAAATCGGTTTTGGTAAGGTTAATTTGAAGGGATGTTCTTCCTGCTGCCAGCCTGTACCCCCCAGTATGGGATCGGTGTACCCAAGCTGCTGTGACTAGTGTAAAAAATGAAATAGTGAGTCGTGTAACTGCGGCGGGATGTGGGGACAAGCTCAATATTCACCTAGTGGGATGTGGAAAAACACCTAAAAACCACATCCACGCTGGCCAGCACACCGGCTCTCGTCGTTAATCCACCGGGCGGATTCGATCTGGGGCCGGCGCGCCTAGCGGAGTCCAGTCAGCAACGCATTAGCGCTCTCGGCTAACCTGGCGGGTCAACCTTTCCTCTTCATGTTGTACATATATATTTATATACCGTATATATTAAAGAAATGTGTAGCCTTTATCTGTCAGAACGTTTATTACAGTATCGTGTAAAAGGTTGAAGTAAATCGGACAAGAACTTTTCGAGATTTTTGGTAACAACATTAAACGACGATTTGTCTTTGTATAGTAGTATAGATAGGGGAAATCAAAAAGTTTCCGTTTGAGGGTGTGGCTGCAGCCCATATGCAAGGTTGAGTGACCCTGATGAGCGTATATAAGCACCGACATGTAGGCAGGGGATCAGTGTGGCATTCTTGTTTTTCCTACGTGCGTGTGGTGAATGCAGAAATTTGAACTGTGGCGACGTTATTACCAAATGCCTCCAAACAGGACCAACGTGTTGTTATTGTTTTACTGGCTGCCGAAGGACAAACACAGGCAGACATCCATCGAAGAATGCTGAATGTGTGTCTGAAATAAAGTGAAATGTCCAGGAAAACTGCATTAAGTGGTGCGGCTGCTGCATACCGCGCATCCCTACATCGCAAATGTAACGCAGAAGTCATGCGAACTCAAGTGGGAGATACTCGATCACCCCCTAGCCCCCAACCCCCATAATCCTTATCTCTCCCCATATGATTATCACGTCTTCGTTCCCTTAAAAAAGTGCTTCAGTGGTCGACGACTCCAGTCGGACGAGGAAGTGCAGCACGCAGTTATGGACATCATCACGCAGCAGGACACGGTTTTTTTTAAACGAGTTTCTTCAACCTGATTTGTCGGTGAGGTGATTGCCTAAATGTTCACGACGATTTTGCCTGAGTGGCGTACCGATTCTGGATTGTGCGGCCTTCGATCGGGAAATTTATGATCCTCCTTACAGTACAGATATTATACATACAATTATACACAATATACACTAAAATACGTAGCCTATATCCGTCCGTACGTTTATTAGAGTATCGCGTAAAAGTATGAAGTAAATCGGCCAAGAAATTTTCGACATTTTTGCTAACAATGTTAAACAACGACTTGTGATTAGATAGTAGTATCGATAACGTTATAGTAGCTAATTTCTATGACCTTCAAGTAGTCTTATCATCTACCTATAGGTATATTATTTCGCATACCATTTCCGTGTATGTGCAGTAAATAAGCTGTTACATTTTAATCATATTCGAGTTTGTGTAAAAGCCTAATGTGTTTTGTTGAAATGTACACTGCCTGACCAAAAAAGTGAAGCCCCAGAAGGAGAGGAGGATACGAAATGAAACTTCATGGGCTGAGAGGGTACGCGATGTTCTTTCAGTAACAACTAAATCGAACCAAATTTACAACGAAGAAGGCAGTATCAGTCCACATATCAGTATTCATTGCCCCAGCCCTTTGGTCTGGATGCATGCACTGATTCTGGTGGGAAGTGTGTCATAACGTCGTTGTATCCTCTCCTGAGGCAAGCTGGCCCACAACTGATGGAAATGGTTCTTGATATCCTGGATGCTGGCTGTGGAGTGGAACTGACGGTTCCACGTATGTTCTATCGGGAGTAGATCTGGATATCTTGCTGACATGCAAGTACGTCAGCATCACGCAGAGAGTTCAGGGAGACACGCGCCATATCACTATGTGGACGAGGATTGTCCTATTGAAAAATGACACTACGAGATGGTTGCATGAGAGGTAAAACGCGAGGACGCAGGATGTCCATGACATACCGTTGTACAATCAGAGGTTTCTCAATTACCATCAACCGTGAGCTTTAAGTCATACCTGATGCCTCCCCACACCATGACACCGGGAGTAATATCGCTGTGCCCCTCCAAAACGATGGGAAAATGGGACCTTAACCCAGATCGCCGTCATACTCACTGATGATGATCATCGGGGGTAGCGCAGAACCGCAATATTCGTCGCTAAACACAATGCGACGCCGTTCATTAGCAGTCCATGCTTCCCTCACAGTTCCACTCCAATTTTTATTTTGTCTTTTATATTTTCAATTTTTATAGTCTTTCATTCAATTTTAATTTAATTTTATTTAACTAACCTAAAATCATACCTAAAAGAAATCGTGAATGAAGAGAAAGAATTAAAAAATAAAATTTTTTTATGGAGAATTTAATAGACGTCCCTCAACTTAAAGTGACCACCTAGATTGGTTAAGTTGGTTTTTCTGGTAATATAAAGAATGCTTGACTGCTTGTGAGCCCTCCCTAGAACTTATCTTTATATGATTGACCGGTAGTGAGAGGGCCGGCTGACCGCTACGGTCGCAGGTTCGAATTCTGCCTTGGGCATGGATGTGTGTGATGTTCTTAGGTTAATTAGATTTAAGTAGTTCTAAGTTGTAGGGGACTGATGACCTCAGATGATGAGTCCCATAGTGCTCAGAGCCATTTGAACCATTTGTAGTGAGAGGGATAATTTATAAATATTCTGAATGATACTGTACTATACTATGTCTACACACATACATTGTTAGCAGTATCTTCCTACCGTTCCTCAAAATGTGCACATTTTGATAAGATGACTACTTCATCATGGAGGATCATTCTTTTGTAAGCCAGGCTACGGAACAGCTGATAATTTTTGGAACCTTTGCATATACCGTTCTCACGATAACACCTTCTATACTATTGCAAATAATAAGCTTTCGATCTAACTTTTACGGATGCAGCTGGACATTTTTCTATATAGCCGTCATCCTGCGAGATTACGGTCTACAAACTGGCTTGCTCACGGTGATGTTTTTAAACTACGTTCTGTTATTGTCTTTGTATAAACGAATGCATGTTATTCCCTGACTACAGCTAATGATGCTTTCCTATGCATATTCATCGCTTTTCACATTTTCAACGATCGGAAGGGGGTTGCAGATCTCAACAGAAATTAGTTATCGTATTTTAATTGCGATAGGAAAGTTGTGGTCTAGGCATTAAAAATTTTTGTACTGAAAAAAATTGCTTAATAAACTAAGCAAAGATGCTGAAGTTCTTTTCCGTAAAACGTTTTACTTGAAGCATAAAAGACAAAACACGAAATTTTGGGATTCGCATGTTTTTCGCCAGGTAGCTGGCCTCAAACGATTACAGGGAAAGTATTGGTTAATAACACTTCATTATTTCAAATTGTAGGTTGGTAAGCTTTGCTTTATTGATCACATTTATCGCTATACTTTAAAGTTGAATAGCTCACTGCCAATTGTTCGAAGAATTTGCAGTGAATTAAGATTTCGTATTACGACGTCTTATTTCCAAATGTGTCCTTCAACCATCTGTAGAAGTACTTCGGAACCTTGAGTATTCATCCGCAAGAAATTTCTGAATTCCATTCAAGAAGATCGGGTCCATACCTTTATGCTCTTTAACAGTTATCAGACCATGGAAAGGGGTGCTATAGTGTAACGTGGAATCCGAGGCACACTTTGTTTCTGGCGATTCTCCACATCACTGAGAGGTGAATGAAGGGTTAAAAGGCAGGATGCAAACAACTGATCCAGTCAAGATTCGATCCTACTACGTCTGCGTTCTCAGCCAAGCGGTCTACCACAAGACTATTACATCAACTACGCAACAATAACGCTTCCTACTAACTCGAGGTGCCGTTGCTCTTTCGAGTAATGGCGGCTGTTCGGAGGTGGCAGTGGCATAGTTTCCAAAATTTTAATTAATTCATCGTAATTCAGACAATTTATATGAAGTATTTGTAAATTACATGCAAAAACCTTACTCGTGAATCAGTGGTTCTGTCAACGAAAACGGCATCAAAATTCCTACATCAGTTTCCGAGATTAGCCTGTACACACGAACGGACGCTAGGATACGACTTCATATGTAGAGATATGTCTTCAACAAAAATTCAGCAGAAAGTGTAGATAGCACATGATTACGGTCAAGAAAGCTGGAAGTGAAAGAAAACAAGAATAACTGTTAATCAACAAAATATTGTTTCATCATATTTACTTTCCTATACAGTAAATTAATAAACAACGTCTTCACAATAACTGATATAGTCCAACATTTTTGTTTGGGCACGGAGCATTAGCAATTGTCGGTAACATTTTTACTGTATCGCAGCGCCAGTTGCTTAAAAATAACTTACTCTCGTTCATCATATTAATTGTTTTGGAAAAGCATGCAACTGTGGCATTCATGATTTAAATAATGAAAACTGCACTAGTTACTTATTATTTGATGCTTAGCACAACGCGTTTCAAGAATTTATTCTAATTTTCAAGTGCATTTGTGCATTTGCTTACATGAATATGTTTGGTGATGTTTGCATGTATGTTTTTCTGCCTCTCGTGTGTCTTTTCAAAGTCAGACTGCAATCAGAAAGTCAGACAAAATGAATTTTAAATGCTAATGTTACAAATGGTAATTTTCTTTGTTTACTTACAACTTCCTCCGTTATACACAATATCACACACATGCAAATCATCACTTACACTGTTTGTTCAAATAACATGCTACAAAGATGTTATGACACTATGGCTTCACAAAGAGTTTGTACAGTCACAATTGTATGTATAAGATCCTAAATAATAAAATGTATTTCTACCACTATTGACTGCTAGATTATCGATTACATTTTTTCTGTAATGAGGAAATACACATACTTATGAAAATTGTCACAATTATCATATGTCAGAGATACATTTAAAACAATTAACTGATTCACTTTCTAGCTTGTAATTGAGAACTTTTTCTCTCGTTGCTTTTTGTGGTACAAAGGAATTTCTAGCACCTTCAGTAAATTCATTGCATGAGATCTTTGGAAGTTGTGGAATATCTGAAGATCTTCTTGTATCTTTTCTAGTGTTTCATATGTGTGTTGCCATTGCTGATTTTGTAAATTGGTTGTGTGTGTAACAGTTGATGTATTAAGTGTACTTATTTTGAAAATTTGCTGACAGTTTTCCCTACACAAGTAAACAGAAATACCATTTCTAACATTATCATTATTTAAATCATACATCAAAATATCTTCAAGAATGGCTATTTTAAGATGTTCATAACTGGATAACAGGAGCCCCTCTATTAATTAGAGTGCACTAGACACATATTTCCAATGAATTAATAAGTTTCTCTGTTTATTAATATTGGCTACAATAAAATTGCAGGCACAGAAAAGTTTTCCAGAAAAGCTGCAAATGAAGTATATAATTGTAGTTCTGAACAGATGGATGTCATTCTTTTGTATACTGTAAATCTAAAAATCATTTTGTCAGTTAATGTTAGTACTAGGAGAATAAATACATTTCATTCACTTTTTAGTGTAATTCCTTTTGTTATACTACATAATCTTTTAACACTCCTTGAGAACTACTTCCTATGCTATAGCTTTGATACATGTTACACATGCTGTTTTCATGTACATTAGTATAGGGATGGGGTGGCAAAACCGAGGTAAAGAGGAGATTATTGTGCATATAGCTTTATTATTTACTGATTCCAGTGTTGTCTAATGTACCCTGCTAACATTATTTGTGGAATTAATTATTTACATGTAATATGTATTGCTTCAAGAACTCATGTAATTTTCTACACTGATGTTTTATGTGTATTTATTTTTAGCATATTGCTTTAGAAAATAATCTTGATCTAATGATTGAAGCATTCTACATCCTGTTACTAAATCTGCGATAACAGCGTTCAGTTTAAGCATATAAAATAAAATTTAGAGTTATAATATTCAGATAGGCAATTGCGATTCAAAAATCCACAATTTTAAGAGCAAAATGTTAGATGAATATTTGCCAACATTTTTCTTCTGACCTACATGGCAGTGAAAAACTGAATAACTTTTAATTCACTAAGTGATTATAATGTATTTAAATTGTCTTGAAACATTACTTTTAGTGTATCCTACAATTAAAATAAAGGGTCAAAGAAAAATCTTTTAAGATTTTACCGCATTTTTAATGTATGTCTATTCTCAATGCAGTTTCTTTTATGGCGCTTATCTATTATTTTCTCAAGAAACAGGACTACTAAAGAAATAGCTACACCTATATAGACAAGTGATACTATGAGCTTCGCTTTTTCAATGCCAAGTTGATGCATACTTTCCTCGTCTTGTTGATATTTTGGAGGCCATTCACTTTTCCTTAGCTTGTTTAAGATTCCAGTATTCTGGAGCAGCAGCAATCTGGAAAAATTAGTGATTCGCATTTACAAAAGCAATATACAGCACATGCAAATACAGTGTTTTGACCTTCACCTCTCTGATAATTGCCCATAAATACCGGCCCATTTTAAACCAAACAGTCGTGAGCAATACATTTCACTGTTCTACCATCACCACTTCCCTGAATTACAGAAACAAATTTTGCTGTGATTCAGAGTTTTACATTCAGTAACATGTTACGGTTGCAGTCGGAAATGTATGCATTTGTCCCGAGTGTTTGTATGCTGAAACAAATGTAAGTTCGGTTCTTTTCCTTATTTCTATAGTATTTTAAGTTTTTTAAACGTACTTTTAGCTGTAAATTTATAGAAATAATGAAGAAAATGTCAAGATAAAAATTTTTCGAAACACGTTGTGTAGAATACAATCCATCTTAGGTAACAATGTTCTGGGTTTATTAAATAAATTATATAAATAAACAGTAAACAAAATTTTAAAGAAAAATCATAAAAGTAGACCTAACATGGGAAAATAAAACACGTGAGACAAATATCCTTTCAGTTGTTACTATAGAATTTCAGCGCCAAACTACCACAGGCCAATCAATAGCACTTTAAATCGCTTGAGCAGAAGATTGCATATTTGGGAATAAGGAGGCTGTGGGTGGTATGACAGTGAGGGGAACCAGCTGCAACAGGCAGCGTCATTGAGTGAATACCGACGAAACTGTGATACCAAGTGATTGGAGGCGGGTAAACTCTGGCAGAGTCCGTCTGATAACAGTTGTTAATAGCCCATGGTAACTATATCCGACCCACGTCAGCATTCAACATGTTTCCCTGATGGCTAAGGTTCTCGCCTATTGTTGATATTTACTTCACTGCACCGGAATAAGTTTCTATATCTTTATTGCAAAAACTACCTCATAATTTGTGTAGTGGAGGTTCCTAGAAGAAATACTGCCGTCATCGTCGTCGTCGTCATCATCATCGTCGCCCCGTCCCATTTGAGAACGTCGTGGTCGAAAAAATATATTGACAGATACTTCTTCGAATATACGCTTTTGGAATTTAACAGTGAAAATCTGCTTGGAGCACAATGCTTCCACAGAAGCGCCGGCCGTTGCAGTTTTGTCTCCATAACACTTCTGTGATTATTGATTGAATCTATAATGAAATGTGCGGATCATCTTTTAATATTTGATATCCTCTACTTCTTCCATTAATTCAAGATGCTGAGAGTCTGGAACTGACCAGTAATCCTCAAGAATCAGTTGAATGAGTGTTTCGTAAGACAGTTCTTTCACAGATTAATTACATTTCTTTAGGATTTTCCCATCGAAACTCATCTTCGCATCTGACATTTCTAAAACTAATCTAATGTGTTCATTCAAGAGTTGGTTGATCCGAATGATTGCTTTCAAGTGATGTATCGCCAGTACCCTTCAATGCATGAACAAAGGACCTTTGCGGACAAACAGATAGCTGTACCATAGGTGTAATCACAGTGGAGGGCTTTCTGTGAAGATTCCAGAGAAACCTGTCGGTCCCGAAAAGCGTTAGCAGCCTTTTAAATAGCTTCACAGACAACAGTCTGATTGACTGATCTTTCCATATAACATTAGCCAACATGACTTTGTTAAGCTGGCAGTGGTGACAGATAAAATCAGTGTAAAATTATAGCTGTTATTTTTTCCGAGGATGTGCAGTTCTGTTGTATGGTTAATGATAATGGCATCCTCTTGGGTAAAATAGCTCCATTCAGATCTCCAGCTGGATTCTATACAGTAGGACGTCGTCATCAGTAAAAAAAACTGCTATTCTACGGGTCAGAGCATGGAATGTTAGACATCTTAAGTGGATAGGCTGGTTACAGAATTTAAAAAGAGAAATGGGAAAGCAGAAGATAAATGTAGTGAAAATTAATTAAGCCTTGTGGCAGGACTGACAGAACTTCTGGGTGGGTAAGTACTCAGTTACAAACACAGAATCAAACAGGGGTATACAGGAGTAGGTCTAATGATAAATATGAAAATAGGAATGTGGGTAAGTCACTATAAACAGTACAGTGAACGCATTATAGTAGCTATATAGACATGAAGCTAACACCCAAAGCAACAGTACATGTTTACATGCCTGTTAGCTTCGAAGATGATGAAAGAAGTTGAAAGAATGTACAACGAGGGAAAAGAAATTATTCAGATACCTGAAGGACTCGAAAATTCAGTTGTGATCAGAGACTGGAAATCGATAGTAGGAAAAGGAAGATGAGGAAAATTGTAGGAGGACATGGACTTCAGGACAGGAATGTCAAGGAAATTTTCCTGGTCGAATTTTGCACAGAGCACAATTTAATCATTTCTAATGCTTGATTCAACGATGATGAAAGAAGGCTGTATATGAGTTACACATCTGATGATACAGAAATATTTTAAGATACATTATACAGGGTGTAATGTACACTACTGGCCATTAAAACTGCTACACCACGAAGATGACGTGCTGCAGACGCGAAATTTAACCAACAGGAAGAAGATGCTATGACATGCAAATGATTAGCTTTTCAGAGCATTCACACAAGGTTGGCGCCGGTGGCGACACCTACAACGTGTTGACATGAGGATGGTTTCCAATCGATTTCTCATACACAAACAGCAGTTGACCGGCGTTGCCTGGTGAAACGTCGTTGTGATGCCTCGTATAAGGAGGAGAAATGCGTACCATCGCGTTTCCGACTTTGATAAAGGTCGGATTGTAGCATATCACGATTGCGGTTTATCGTATCGTGACATTGCTGCTCACGTTGGTCGAGATCGAATGACTGTTAGCAGAATATGGAATCTCTGGGTTCAGGAGGGTACTACGGAACGCTGTGCTGGATCCCACCGGCCTCGTATCACTAGCAGTCGAGATGACAAGTACCTTATCCGCATGGATGTAACGGATCGAGCAGCCACGTCTCGATCCCTGAGTGAACAGATGGGGACGTTTGCAAGACAACAACCATCCGCACGAACAGTTCGACGACGTTTGCAGCAGCATGGACTATCAGCTCGGAGACCGTGGCTGTGGTACCCTTGACGCTGCATTACAGACAGGAGCGCCTGCAATGGTGTACTCAACGACGAACCTGGGTGCACGAATAGCAAAACGTCATTTCTTCGGATGAATCAAGGTTCTGTTTACAGCATCATGATGGTCACATCCGTGTTTGGCAACATCGCGGTGAACGCACATTGGAAGCATGTATTTGTCATCGCTATACTGGCGTATCACCCGGCGTGATGGTATGGGGTGTCATTGGTTACACGTCTCGGTCATCTCTTGTTCGCATTGACGGCACTTTGCACAGTGGACGTTACATTTCAGATGTGTTACGACCCTTGGCTAAACCCTTCATTCGATCCCTGCGAAACCCTACATTTCAGCAGGATAATGCTCGACCGCATGTTGCAGGTGCTGTACCGGCCTTTCTGGATACAGAAAATGCTCGACTGCTGCCCTGGCCAGCACATTCTCCAGAACTCTCACCAATTGAAAACGTCTGCTCAATGGTGGCCGAACAACTGGCTCCTCACAAAACGCCAGTCCCTACTCTTGATGAACTGTGGTATAGTGCTGAAGCTGCATGGGCAGCTGTACCTGTACACGCCAGCCAAGCTCTGTATGACTCAATGCCCAGGTATATCAAGGCCATTATTACGGCCAGAGGTAGTTGTTCCGGGTACTGATTTCTCAGGATATATGCACCTAAATTGTGTGAAAATGTAATCACATGTCAGTTCTAGTATAATATATTTGTCCAATGAATACCCGTTTATCATCTGCATTTCTTCTTGGTGTAGCAATTTTAATGGCCAGTGGTGTATAAGTGCAGATATGTCTATGTGTTAAACATTAATACGCACACACATCAGTTTGTTCATTGTTTTTTCTCAGCAACGAACAATCTTCTCACGAGCGCATCACTAAATTTACAACCTGATGTTTTCCACACAGTCATATTGCGCTACTAAGTGGACTACGCCTGTCGGTATAGACTAACTGGTTTGCATCCACGCATCCACGCTCCAACACCTGACCTGCTCTCCAGGCGAAAATAAGCATTAATGTCTTGCTCTTGCCACATGTACTAGGAGGTACCAACCAACTTAAAACGTATGACTTGTAACGGGCTGTAATTATTAGTCTGAAAAGGATGCAAATACTATTGTAATGTTGTTCAGTACACCGTCTTCAGTCATCAATCTGCACTTATACCCGTTACACCCTGTATAACGGTAAGACCATACTTATGAACTGTAGGTTGAAACTGAAGAAACTGGACAAAGGTAGGAAATACAGAACTGTTGAAGCATGCATGGCTATGGAAAATATAGACGCTGCCTAAAAGAAAATTAATGAGACCTTTGAGGAGAAGAGGAGCAGCTGTATCAACTTCTACAGCTCAGATGGGAAGTCAGTATTCAGCAAAGAGGGGAAAGCTGAATGGTGGAAAGGATATGTAGAAGGGTTATACAAGGGAGATGAACTTGAAGACAGTATTACAAAAACATAAGAGGAAGTAAATGTAGACGAGATGGAGATATGATGCAGCGAGAAGAATTTGACAGAGCACTTAAAGTTCTAATTCCAAACAAAACCCCTGGAGTATATTCCTTCTGAATTATTGAGAACCTTGGTAGAGTCAGCCATTGATGCTGGTTTGTAAGGTATATGAGACAGGCGAAGTACCCTCAGACCTCAAGAAGAGTGTAATAATTGCAGTTATAAGAAAGGATAGATACTGACAAGCGTGAACATTGCATAACTATCACCTTAATAAGTCAAGGTTGTAAATTACTGCCACGAATTATATACAGAAGAATGAAAAAGCTGGTAGAAGCTGATCCTGGCAAGGATCAGTTTGGGTTCCAGAAAAACACGGGACTGTAGTGACCCTATGTCTCAGAAGACAGATTGAACAAAGGCAAACCTACGGTTATATGACTTGTAGGTTTAGGGAAAGCGTTTTTGAAAATTGGCTAGACTACACTCTTCGAAATCCTGAATGTAGCTGGGATAAAATACAGGCAGGAAACGGTTATTCACAACGTGTACACTAACTGGATTGCAGCTATAAAAGTCGAAGGACTTGAAAGGGAGACGGTAGTTGAGGAGGGAGTGAGACAGTGTTGTATCCCCCATATTATTCGATCTCTACATTGAGGAAGCTGTGAAGGAAACCTACGTGGAACTTGGAAAGGTGTGTAAAAATCAGAGATATAAATAGCAACTTTGCGGCTTATTGACGACATTTTAAGTCTGTCAGAGACGACAAAGTACTTGGTAGAGCAGTTGAACGAAACAGATAATGCATTGAGGAGAGGTCATAAGATGAACATCACCAAAATTAAAATGTGGGTAGTGGGATGTAGTTGATTAAGGTCTTGCTGTGGGAACTAGACTAGGAAATGAGGCGCTCAAATCAGCTGACGAGTTTGTCTATATGGGTGAAAAAATAACAGACGTGTATTTTCTGGAGGTGTTTGTGTGGACTGTAGGCTTGTACAAAAGTGGGTAATGGACCATAGGCAGTTGAGACAAGAAGAGAACTGGAGGGAGGTTTTTAAATGTAGTGCTGTAGAAGAATGATGTAGATTAGGTCGTTGGATTGAATAACTTAGGACGAGGTACTGAATCGAATAGGGTAAAAAAGAAACTTATGACACATCCTAATTAAATGAAGGTATCGGATGACAGGACGCTTCCTAAGGCATCAAGAAATCGTCTGTTTGGTAATGGAGGAAAGTGTGTGTGTGTGTGTGTCTGTGTGGGGGGGGGGGGGGGGGGGGTAAAATTTTATAGGGAGACGAAGGCTCGAATAGAGAAAGCAGATAGCAGATTCAATGGGAATTAGGTTGCAATAGGTATGCAGAAATGAGGAGACTTGCGCATAATAGACTAGCATAGAGAGCTGCATCAATCCACTCTTCATACTGAGGACGAGTCGAGCAACAGTGTAATCCAGCAGAAAAGGATCTCTCCTCCAGTTTATGATCAATACCTTACATTCATGCACACCGAGGGGCAACTGCTAGTTCCTGTATCAACTGTCGATCCTATGCAGATCTTCATGCATTTTGCTATAGTCTTTTGGCGTCTGTAAACAGCGTCATGGAGCTTCCGATGTTGTTTACTAGGTCATGTATACACGGCGAGGCAGCTAAGACATACCACCCCAGATATAGCCAGAATGAATAAATACATCGACGTGTGGTTTTTACCAACTTATAACGAACAATAAAGCGAACTTCCTGACTTTCGAAAGTAATTTTTATCGTTTATAGTAGCCGAATTACGACACCAACGTTGTTTTCTTGTAAAAGAACTACATACTTTTTTAAAGTTCATAAGAGGACATCAACGACATAGCATGTATGGGACTTCATTAAATAGTATAAAGATAACAGCGCCGCAAACCACTGTCCAGCCATCAGGAGAAGAAGGTCCACTAACGTCTGTCTTATTGTACCAAATGTAAGCAAATCCCTAACTCAGGTACGGTTTGTGTCTTTATTATCACGACTGTCATAAGAAATGTTCAAACTGTTGAACTTGAGCATTGCTACACCCTATAAAGTGATTCTGTAGAAACAATACTGAACATTGAATCACATTTGGAGGTAACAGCAGCACAGGCTCGTGTTTATAAGGCATTTCATGTCTTCGAGAGTCATCGGTGTTTTGCCAATAGGCCTCTTGTTTTAATTTTCGTCACAGATAAAAGTATAAAAGCATTAAATTTGTTGAGTGTGTAGACTATTTTGTCTTTTCTGAACGATAGTTCCAATGATCTCCAAATGTCCTCTTAAGAGGGTCTGTCATCACACGTGCACAATGGGAGGGAAATCCTTAATGTTGGTACTACACTGATTCCCTTATGTCCAATGGAATGTCCTTCAACAACTGCAGCAGCAGCATATCTGAGGAGCTCGAGAGACCTGAGTGTAACTAGATTCCCATCAATAAAACAGAGACCAGTCATGCGGGTCTTGAGAAACACGCACAGAATGTTGATAGTCCCAAAGCGTTGCTTTTATCCATTTCTTTCAGTCAGCTTGGATTTTCAACTGACCAGTGAGCGCGACAATGGGTGACCAACGTGATCCGATGGGCAGGGATGTGAGGCAAGAATAACATATTAGTTAATGAAATGTTTTAATCAGAGAGTTTAAGTTTCCAGAAAATTTGTGTTGAACTTTTCTAAAACCGAGGAAGGTATCCAAAACGTCCGCTTCACCGACCACCTACAATGCAACTGTTTCGACGGTGCCGCTAGCAGCAGCTGAAAACATGACTTCATAGTCACGAAGACTACCAACATGTGCGGATATGTGTGGGGCAGAACTGGGCTTCAAAGTGACACAGCAAAGGGGACAGACTTGAAGCACTCGCTGTTCGTATTAAATCTTATGGGTTTATCAATTTTAGAAATTAACCACTGGCTAAACTAGTAATTTCATTTGAGTCATCAGTTTCTCTTCTTTTTCTTTGGCATATTTTATTGTCCACACTTCCAGTTTCTAGAACTTTTTTTATAATGTTTACAAAGACAGACCGCGAGTGCTTGGCACGATATGGATACTCTTCAGCATTCAAGTGTACCACTGCTCTAATAGTTTGACGGCATTAGCCATAAACAATATTCACTTTTTCGGCTGTCGTATACACTGTGAATGTCTCAATAGGTTTACAAGCAAGTTATGTTTTAGCTGCAACAGCAGAACACAGACTGATGGGCTTCAAGCACACGGATAAATGCAAGAATCATAACACTGTCATGTGTTTCCTTACATTTGGCTTAATAGGACAGACGTTTGTGAAACTTCATCTCCTGATGACTGGACAGCGGTTGCCTTGACGCTGTTTAATGAAGTCCCATACACATTATGTCACTGAAGCCTTTCAAATGCCACAGAATAGTTCCATTAGAAAAAACCCGAAGTCGTAATTCGGCGACTACATAAGACAAAAATTATTTCCGAACGTCAGGAAATTTGCAATACTATCCGCTACAGCTTGACGACAATCGCCCCTCGATATATTTACTCATTTTGGATATACGCGTACTTGAGCTGACTTGTTTAAGCTGCCTCACCCTGTATACAGGGTGGTCCATTGATAGTGATCGGGCCAAATATCTCACGAAACAAGAATCAAACGAGAAAACTACAAAGAACGAAACTCGTCTAGCATGAAGGAGGAAACCAGATGGCGCTATGGTTGGCCTGCTAGGTAGTGCTGCCATAGGTCAAACGGATATCAACTGCGTTTTTTTAAATAGGAACCCACATTTTTATTACATATTCGTGTAGTACGTAGAGAAATATGAATGTTTTAGTTGGATTGCGGAAAAGGTCGATATCGTGTTGATGTATGGCTATTAGCTATGTATGCAGCTCGGTGTCGTGGACGACATAATCCAAGTGTCCGGACCGTTCGCCGGATAGTTACGTTATTTAAGGAAAGAGGAAGTGTTCAGCCACATGTGAAACGTCAACCACGACCTGCAACAAATGATGATGCCCAAGAAGGTGTTTTAGCTGCTGTAGCGGCTAATAAGCACATCAGTAGCAGGCAAATTGCGCGAGAGTCGGGAATCTCAAAAACGTCGGTGTTGAGAATGCTACATCAACATCGATTGCAGCCGTACCATATTTCTATGCACCAGGAATTGCATGGCGACGACTTTGAGAGTCGTGTACAGTTCTGCCACTGGGCAAAAGAGAAATTACGGGACGATGACAGATTTTTGCAAGTATTCTATTTAGCGACGAAGCGTCATTCACCAACAGCGGAAACGTAAACCGGCATAATATGTACTATTGTGCCACGGAAAATCCACGACGGCTGCGACATATGGAACATCAGTAATCTTGGCTGGTTAATGTATGGTGCGGCATTATGGGAGGAAGGATAATTGGGCCCCATTTTATCGATGGCAATCTAAATGGTGCAATGTATGCTGCTTTCCTACTTAATGTTCTACTGATGTTGCTACAAGATGTTTCACTGCATGACAGAATGGCGATGTACTTCCAACATGATGGATGTCCGGCACATAGCTCGTGTGCGGTTGAAGTGGTATTGAATAGCATATTTCATGACAGGTGGATTGGTCGTCGAAGCACCATACCATGGCCCGCACGTTCACCGGATCTGACGTCCACGGATTTCTTCATGTGGGGAAAGTTGAAGAATATTTGCTATCGTCATCCACCGACAACGCCTGACAACATGCGTCAGCGCGTTGTCAATGCATGTGCAAACATTACGGAAGGGGAACTACTCGCTGTTGAGAGGAATATCGTTACACGTATTGCCAAATGCATTGAGGTTGACGGACATCATTTTGAGAATTTATTGTATTAATGTGGTATTTACAGGTAATCACGCCGTAACAGCATGCGTTCTCAGAAATGATAAGTTCACGAAGGTACATTTATCACATTGGAGCAACTGAAATAAAATGTTCAAACTTACCTACGTTATATATTTTAATTTAAAAAACCTACCTGTTACCAACTGTTCGTCTAAAATTGTGAGCCATATGTTTGTGACTATTACAGCGCCATCTATCACAAAGCGAAAAAAGTGGTCCAACTAAAACATTCATATTTCTTTACGTACTACATGAATATGTAATTAAAAATTGGGGTTCCTATTTAAAAAAACGCAGTTGAAATCCGTTGGACCTATGGCAGCGCCATCTAGCGGGCCAACCATACCGCCATCTGGTTTCCTCCTTGAAGCTAGGCGAGTTTCGTTCTTTGTAGTTTTCTCGTTTGATGTTTATTTCGTGAGATATTTGGCCCGTTCACGATCAATGGACCACCCTGTATATTGTAAACAGTAATGTCCCCATAACAATGCCTTCGGGCACTCCCTAAGCTAGTATTACATCTGTTGTTGTATCTGTTAGGCTGTTATGATTCCAGTAAGAAAGCTCGTATCTTATTCGCTATACGACCATGTGGTACGATATCGAATGCCTTCCAGAAGTCAAGGAACGTGGCATCAACCTGGACGTCGTTGTCTCCCACTCTCTGGATCTCGTGAAATATGAGAAGGCTTCACCATGGTGCAATGCGTGAGAGACTCAACGTTTGTCACGTAAGAGCGCACCTGTAGTAGGTACGGCAACATGTACCCGGGACAGCAGAACATTGTAAGACAGTAGTTTTTACCGTAGTCTTCACGGACAGTGTCAAATAATTTGGGTGAAGGTAAATATAAGAAGTGGGTCAAACAGTACTCGTTTGAATTTTTATATACTACCATTGTTAGGAGCCGTAGTGGCTGAACGCTGGAGGAAATATTGAAAATATTGCGAGAAAATTTCCTGGTCATCCAGTGCTAAGTTTGCTAAATTTCTACATAATGGATAGCGTGTATAGAATACGAGATTTATACGATAAAAACAGGTGTCCGTGACAGGAATTTATTACTGAAAATCAGTTTGATTAGTTAGAGAACCGACTAATGAGCTTTATATAATGGATGTCGTATAAACTAACGGACTTGAACTTTTCGATTCACATACTGTCGAGAAGGTTACTACTGATCACATGACTGTTAGAGACTACATCCGTTCAAAACAATGTCAAGAAAAGTAGGAAAATGTATTTTCAGTTAAATATGACAGAAAAGAGATTGTATATTTACTAGATTATTAACATCAGACATTCATCTCTGGGGAGATATATGTTACGTATCAACGGAAAAGTCAAGAATACTGCATAGTACGTACATTTGGCATGTACCTGTCGAGCATGGTAGTGAAGAAAAAATTTGCCTCTGTTCAGTAGCGGCGTTAGAAAATTTTAATAGAAGCAAACAGAGCTTCGGCACAGATTTAAACCAAGTCAAAGTGTACCTCACAAAGAAAATCTGAACAAAGTCAATGTAAGTCTAAGGAGAGCAACGTGAGAATGGTTCAATGAAGTCGAAAAGTCTTTCGACAGTTTTATACTATCTAAATTTAGTAGACAGATGAACACTAGCTGTACAGTCAGTGGATCACACTGATATGGGAACGGAAGGAGACAGAAAAAAAGATCGAAATTCTGGAATCGTTATGCTACAGGGTGTGATAATACTGTTTCTCCTTCTTCCAATTGCATAAACGTAGACATGGCAGGTATTAATATCAGTAACTACAGAAGAGAAAATAATCTAAAACCACTGAAGAGAGGAAAGGAATCTAAACTGATTGGGTCCTCAACGATAAGAAGCATGTCACAAATGCAGGAGTATTATATGTGAATGCTTCTTCCACAAGTCCTAAGTGAAATGGTCCCAAAGGATGGTGAGCATGTAAAAAAAAAATTCATTTACTTATAAACTAAAAAGTATACCACGAACATATAAATGTGTAATACTAAAGTGAATGAAATAATGCCACAGCTATCGTAGCCAAATATCGTCAGAAACAAATAGTCCTTGTAAGAATTACACAGACCATATCACTGCACCGAAGCTTTGCTGGAGTCTACATAGAATTCATGTGATAATATATGGTTAATAATAAATACATAAGTAAATCAATTAGTTATACTTCAATATTCACCAACGTAATGGAAGTAGTAGACCACCAATAAATTCATAGGTCACCATTCTTGAACAAAATGATTAACCTTAAGTCTTTATGTAGATTGATTTTATTCGTAGTATTTATTATGTGAACTGAACTGCTAGTTTTAAAGAGAAGTACGTAGCTTATAACAAATTTAGCAAGGAATAAATGCCACGAAAAACGATAGTCGGTACACTCAGTCTTTTCAAATGAATTCCGCAAGACACGCTTCTGTTTACACCATAAAAAAAGCTTTACACGATTTTAGACCCAGAAAATTTTGTAGCAAACTTCAGTATCGTACAAAATGTATATAAGTTCAACATCTCCTCCTAAACTACTGGATTGACTACAGCGAAAATTGGTACGCATATCGTTTTCTGTCCCGAAAGGATTAGAAAAATTTAATTTACTGATGCTGAAGTATCAACACAAATATTATGTAATGTAATGTAAAAAACAATAACTTATTAAGCTTTGGGAAAAAATCAAGTATATAAAATACGTTCTGTACACTTATACACATAGAATATATTTATATTCATTTAAAAAAGCTGCGCGGTGTGGTCCCGCGGTCTAAGGCGTCTTGTCACGGTCCGGGCGGCTCTCCCTGTAGGAGGTTAGAGTCCTCCCTCGGGCATGGGTGTGTGTGTTGTCCTTAGAGTAAGTTAGTTTAAGGTAGATTAAGTAGTGTGTAAGCTTAGGGACCGATGACCTCAGCAGTCTGGTCCCATAAGACCTTACCACAAATTTCCAAAATTTAAAAAAACCTAAATTTCTCGAGCACATTGTCTGAAGAACCGGAACGCGAAGTTTGCTCCATTTCGTTCTTGAACTTATTTGTTAACTTCCATTTTAAGTTTATGCTCTTCTTCCATGATTACTCTTTGTCTTCAGTAAACAACAATTTTCATTATATTTCGCTAACGTTAAACGCATTTTGAACGAATGAAGGTCGTCGGCTGTTTCCAGCAGTTCACAGTTTTTCGCTACAACCGCATGTTCCCTGCCCTTTTTCACGGGCGCATCTGCTAAAACTCTCCCAGCAATGAATGCAAGCAAAGGTTCACGACAATGGGAGAAGATTAGATTAGATTCAGTTTTGTTCCATACACCCAAAAATGAGATGATTCTCGTGGGTGTGGAACAATTCAAAAAGCACAACATAAAAACATAAAACATTAGAATAGGGATTAGCCGACCGGTCTCAGGCGCTGCAGTCATGGACTCTGCGGCTGGTCCCGGCGGAGGTTCGAGTCCTCCCTCGGGCATGGGTGTGTGTGTTTGTCCTTAAGATAGTTTAGGTTAAGTAGTGTGTAAGCTTAGGGACTGATGACCTTACAGTAAAGTCCCATAAGATTTAAAATACATTTCACATTTTGACAATATTAGAATATAATACACACTACCCTGATCATTTGTAAAGACGTTGTCATAATAGGTGAATACATTACAGTAAACTGGAACTGCTAATATTTACAGAATTAATACACTGTTAGAATGAAACATAGTTACCCACTTTTTATAAATTTATCATACACAAAATATCTAATCTTGACGGCTCTGACCAAGTGCTGTCAAAAGTGAAATCCAACAGACATTTTTGCTTGAGCTAGTCTAACAGTCCCTGTTGAAATATTCATCAACAGAGTAGAAGGAGCTGCCTATTAAGAAGTCTTTCAAGCTCTATTTAAACTGTGCTTTATCTGAAAATAAGTTATTTATGGTTGATTAGAATTTATTGAATATGTGTGTTCCTGATTAAGGGACACCTTTCTGGACTAAGGTAAGGTATTTCAGATCTTTATGCAGATCGTCTCATTCCTAGTACTGATACAATGTATTAGCTGTTGGTTGGAAATAGAGATACTTGCAACAGCCGGCCGGAGTGACCGAGTGGTTCTAGGCGCTACAGCCTGGAACCGCGCGACCGCTACGGTCGCAGGTTCGAATCCTGCCTCGGGCATGGATGTGTGTGATGTCCTTAGGTTAGTTAGGTTTAAGTAGTTCTAAGTTCTAGGGGACTGATGACGTCAGAAGTTAAGCCCCATAGTGCTCAGAGCCATTTGAACCATTTGAACTTGCAACAAATTTCATTAAGGAATAAATATACTGAGAAGCAGTGGCTAGAATACAAAGTTCCTTGAACAGGTTTCTAATGTTGTTCTTGAACTTACATCACAAATGATTCTTATTATGCATTTTTACACGCTAAAAACTTTTGCTCAGTTTGACGAGCTACCCCAGAACATATTCTCGTATGACATAATTGAACGCACTTACACCACAAATGATTCTTATTACGTATTTTTACTCGCTAAAAACTTTTGCTCAGTTTGACGAGCTACCCCAGAATATAGTTTCATATGAGATGATAGTATGATAGTGAGCAAAATATGTAAGTTTTTTTTCTATTTATCCCCTACATCTGACCTCATTCCCACTGCAAACACAGACTTGTTTAGGCACTTTAGCAATTCTGCGGTATACCCTCCCCAACTGAATTTTTTATTTAGTTGTAATCACAGAAAATTAGCACTATCAGCCTCTTCGATCTGCATGTCTTCAATGTTGTACACGTGCTGAAAGGAAAGGTTATTTACTGCATATGATGGGTCTTTTTAAAGTTTAATGATCGTGAATTAGCTCTAAACCATTTATTAATGTCAGTGAAAATTTGATTAGGAGCCATTCCTAAATCTGTACTTAAATTGCTACTTATTGCAATGTTTGTATAATCTGAAAACATAAAAACTTTGCATCTGTCAATGTAACTGACGACAGGCCATTAATGTACACAAGAACAAGCAATGGACCCAAGATTGAACCTCGAGGAACACCACATGTAATTAATGTGCTTACTGCACACCCTTTGTTTCCAGCTTGTTAGGTAAGACTTAAACCATTTTGCAGCACTGCAGGTGACAATGTAATATTCTAATTAACTTAAAAGAATGCTGCGCTTCACACAGTTTCACCTTCTGGAGTTACACTGACATTTTCGGTGTAGTTATCATCATCGCTGTTGCTTGAAGGACCACATTGTCTTCAGTTATGTCATTGCCATCCACTTGAGATTTCCTCTCGAAAACTTGTGGGATCATAACAACAGTCATTTGGCTGACATCATCTGTCTTAGTCTCAGCCTCTCCACTACCAATTTGGAATGGTTCTCTATAACATTGCAATGTCTCGATGTCATTTCAAATTACTTTCAGTTGCTCTTCTGATCATTGTGTAAGAGCTTCTTCATTCTACTGAACGTGTATTTTTTCCCAAGAATACTTTTTCCTTTTTAGTGAGCTGAGATCGGGCATTTTAGATTCAATAGAAGTCATATACTTTTTCATTCAGAAAACCGCTCTTTTTCAATCTCTGGCCGCTCGGGGTAGCCGTGCGGTCAGGGGCGCATAGACACGGATCGTACGGCTCCCCCCGTCGGAGGTTCGAGTCCTCCCTGGGGCATGGGTGTGTGTGTTGTCCTTAGCGTAGGTTAGTTTAAGGTAGATTAAGTAGTGTGTAAGCTTAGGGACCGATGACCTCAGTTACATTAAGTAGTGCGTAAGCCTAGGGACCGATGACCTTCGCAGCTAGGTCCCATAGGAACTTATTACAAATTCCCAATTTTTTTCACTCTCTGGTACGTTTTTTAACGTTTCTTAACACTTACATTGTCCTTGGCTACTACCACATTGCTGTTAGTTCATATCTCAAGTTGTAAAAATATTGTACATGGTGCCACTTAAATCAACTCTTGTCACCCACCAATAAGGCACGCCGGTAGCTGTAGATAGAGGAGTTTACGACTGAACAATAGATTCGTTAGTTAACAGCACTTTTCTTTTTCATAATACATCGAGCTTAGGGAGATTAGGATCGAGAAATAGACAGCACGTTTCTTTTTCATGATATACCGATCTTATCATTAATTAAATAGTATTTAGCTTCACTGAATTTTAATAATCTTTTCCATCATTAATTACGCTAACACGATGGTATTGTCGAAACGTGATATAGTCTGCCGACAGCCAGTATTTTGTGAGAGTAAATGAAACGTACACGTCAGCAGTGTGCAGAAATGGCTTAGTTCTTTTTTTAAAAAGGCGTTACTATTTTGGTTACAACTAATGAAGCAAATAGAGACTGAGCTGTCCAACAGTTACTAAAAGAGTATGTTACTAAGAAAGTAATTTATTAAAGTAGTCCAGATTAAACAGGTAAGAGTTAGCACAAGAGCAGTTTATACTAGTTTGGTGCTCGCTATCTTTAGAGGCTTGCAGTAGGCTTTAAACATAAGTTCAAAACTTTAAAAAACTTTTTCTCACTAAAACGCTCCACAAAATGATAAAAAGAAACTATATTTTCGCTGTTCATGCAGTAAAACTGGCGCTTGTTACTTCTTTACTACTAACTGTATTCGTAACATATAACGCAGGCAGGATCCATATATACCACTTGGTATATCTGCAAAATTGTACCATTGTACGACACGTAGTTCAGGAGATATGAAGTCAGACACTGAGATGAGTGAGAAACGGTTTTCTTAAAACGGAGGGCAAATTACACACATTATACTCATCCAGTATCTGACAATGAGGTCACTTAGCGCCCTACAACAAACTTCAAACGTAATTTCGAACCTTTTCTCGCCTCTTGCATCCTTAACGACAAATATTGCACACTCTGACTCTCTTGTAATCAGAAGTTTGAAGCTGTTTTATATAGGAGATCTATTCTTTGAAGAAGTGGTAGTTTATTGGTTACCTACTATCTAGAAAGAAGTACTGTGTGTTTAAGAACCATCTAAATCCCATAGGAGTGGCAATGAAAAGAGGGTGATATTGAAGTTTAGCTCAGGAACACCTGGAACAATTCCAGACGAATTTGTTAGGTACGTCACTTATTATTTGTATAAAATTACTGTGGGGTAAGAAATCCCACTACCACTTCGGGTGGGGGTGTGGATAAGAAGGGCTGCCTTAACAGTTCTATTTAAAAATAAAGAAATTTACAACTAAAGAAGAAACTGTGAATGGTGTTTGAAATGTATTCGAGAAGTTAGATGAATTGCTTACAGTGTATTAAGGACAGTGTTAAGAAGAGTTTTCCACATGAACAGTAAGTTACATTGACTTCATGGAAGAACAATGTTCATTACATCTGATTTTGTATAGAATTATGATGAATTTTTAAAAAAGTCTCGATGAAGATCTATTGGATTTAATAGAAAATTGAATACACAGATCTCTTCAGACGCTTCCTAATTATTCCACTGTCATAAAGAGAAAGTAAACCTTTCTTGTATAAGTATATTAAAACACTCTTCAGGATTTACTATTTGAAAACATTTATAATGCACTGACATGCGGTATACTTACAGTTTATAACCAAAATTATGTCCTAAGAAATCTGTTCGATTACTAAGCAATGAATAGAAGAAATATACATATACACAAAGACAAGGAAAGAGTCGAAATACACGAATTAAACCATAATTTCTTAAACAAAACTGATACATTCTTCATACATAGCGAGCTTCGAAGCTTTTCAAAGCATTGACATGTCTTTTAGGAAACACACACATGTGATAAGGACGTAATAGCTGGAATCAAAGCCAGGCAAAACTGAAATACCCAAAAGGTCACTCGAAAGTGGCATGAGTTCGATAAAGTACAGAAACAGTCGTCAAAGGTCATCCTATCCAACAAAATACTATTACGCTCAAAACAGACTGGCAAAAACATTATATTTCAAGAAAATACGGAGAACATCTGGAGATCATATACCAAGTCTCTGTTTTAATATTCCAAATGGGACTTTTGAAACAATTTGAATTCATCCCATCATCGACATATTCAAACTACTTCTATATTGTCTTCCACGTTTTCTTCGCTCAGCTGTTATTTATTCATAAACGTTTTTTGGTCAAGCGTTATCATCCATTCGTTGACGGTGGCCATACCAGATTAATATTTTCTTCTCTTTGCATCGAGAATAGTGTCCGTTTGTCCTATAATTTCCCATACTCTTTCATTTCTGAGTTGATCCAGTCTGGAGATGCGACAACGTCGCCAAAAATCCATCTCAAAGGACGTCAATTTTTTTCTCCTATTTGGTTAGCTCCCACAATTCAATACAATGCGTGGTGATACTCTCTACGATTGAGTTGCACAGCAAAACTTTCGTTTACTCTGTAATTTTGTCACTCCATAGTAAGAAGTTAAGGTGACCAAATACTCTTTTTTGCCAAATTTTATTTGTGATATGTATATACTTCCAGTTTCGAATAGTAATATTTTGTTTAATAACAATAATATGTTAATTAAAAGTATTGAGGTCCCATGTACAGATGGGATAATCGACTAAATATGGAAAATAGATGGGAAAAATTTCACTCAGAAATTTTATACAACTCTTATCATTCAGAGGGAAAGAAATCATAGATGGCAAGCAGTGTAGGGGATAAAACACACATCAATAAATAACGAGGGACTTACCTGCTACGAGATAATTACAAAATTCTGTCAAATGTCTTATTCAAGGGACTCGAAGTTGTAACGACAAACGTAATTTATTTGCTGCCTAAAAATTCATCCTGCGTAAAATACGAATATAGCATGTTCTGCAACAGCTGATATGCATGTGGAAACACGAATTAATTGTGCTGAGTGTGGACCCACGTCAGTCCACATGAGTAAAATTAAATCTTTAAGGCAGGTCTCTCCTAATAAATCTTGATTTCTTAAACTAATTTCAGTATGGGAAAAATATGCTTGTAGTTTCTTTGTCCTAATTGACTTACAGTAACTATTCCGTAACCAGCTATTCTAACAAGGAAAAACCTAACACTCATGGTCATCGCTATTTAATTTATATTATGTTACATGTGAAATTAACTTCGATGAAGCTTTGGCTGGAATCTTTGTCTCTTGTAATGTGGAAATCTGAATAACAACTTCCATCACCAAGAAACATTTCAAAGATTTTATTGCCAAAACAAATGCGTCGCGAGAGAAGTCATACACAGTGCTCATAATTTCCACAGTTGTTCGTAATAAAACAGTGGAAATATTAGTGTAATAGTTATCAGTTCTGAGTTGAAGGTTATAGTTCTTTAATTTCTAGCGGTTCACTTGCTAAAGACATTGTAGCGACCTGAAGATCAACCGGGAATTCACAAGCAACAATTTCAGTTACAGCGAGACATATTTTGTCTTTTGTAAGCTCTGTATATCCCGTATGGTACGTTCTCTTGGCACCTAGCGAAGTTTGACTCTGCAAAGTTGGAGTGTATTATTGTTTATTGACAAGCTGTGTGTGTTTTCATTCTGGATAAGCGCATCAATTGCAAAATCCTACAGTGGTGATCCCAGTAGCAACACGGGAAAAAAAGGGATCAACTTAGAAACGGGAACGTTGAACAGGAGGTAACAGCACACCTCGCTGCATTAGGTGCTTCCACTGTCCAGAAACCACTGATTCGTCTGTTTCCTCAGTAAGGAAGAACTGCACATTAAGTCAAACTGCCGGCATTCTGGATATCTAGATAAGTAATCTGGTTCACAGGAGCTAAAACATTTTCTCCCAACATGGTGTTCGCTACAACGCAGTTCAGTCTCATTGCGTCATTCCACGTTTAAATGAATGGCACACTGTGCGGGTGGAGGTGGTTTTACGTACACGTAGTTATATGACATTGAAAAACTGCTTAATCAAACAGTTCCACCTACTCCGGAGTTTAGGTTGCAAATGTTATTTAGTGGGGGAACGCTTGCGAAGCAAATCACCCAAACAACTCTTGCTACAGTTCCGTTCACTGGCGGGTGCAGATCTGTTGCCTAAGTTTTCAATGAGGATCCATTGATTAAGAAGTCGTCCTCATAACATGAGAATGATACTAGCTGCGTACGCGGAACTGCCTCTCACAGTGCTGGCAGAAAAAGCTGACGCCATTAGCGTTTGTCTATAATTCAGTGTTGGCAGCACTGAAACTATAATCGACAAGGTTGGCAGGCCCGCCACAAGAGTTTCATTGGTAATCATACGAACCAGTCCCGGACCAGGCATTCAATTGAACGCTCTGACGTATTCCACAGAGCAGCGGGCAGTGACCGCTCAGGCACTTAGTGCCCATGTGGCGGTATTACAGTATGGGCAACGTTCGGGGGACAGGAAAACTAAAGGAGGACGTCAGCCCCTGACAAAAAACAATAAGGATGAGGATTATTGGTTTTGTTTCCACCAACATTTTTGAGGCAGGACACTCTCTTTGGCGTACAAAGTTTGCTAAAGGCCGTCGTGCTGTATTTTTCATTCTCCCATCCCGCCTGCCCCGACTACAGCGCCTGAAATGCTGATGACCCCCATAATAGTAAAATTCCGCGGTGTGCACTCGGGCTCACAATGCAAGAAGACTACCGCGGAGGTACCATCGAGGCGTTTTCAAGCAAACAGCGCTAAATGGGTCAATTGGTTTTTTTCCGGAGGGTCTCAGTTTCCTGAAACGGAATAGGTTCTCAGCCCTAGTGAACAGGATAAAAGGACAACAGACTTTCCTTCTCTGCAGCAAAATACAGGTGTGCATCATCATAAATTTGAGCTTGCGCCCGGCACTGAATTAATTAACGCATGGCACTACTGCATCACTTTCGCATCTGGCTGCGAAAACTTCAGCTCCGAAGTGTTTCAGAATCCTCAAAGAATTGGTTTTGCATATCTCAACAGTTCTTCGTGGTGGATACGAATTGAGGAAAAGAATTCTTGGTGGACATAGCTTCAGATCTAAGTGTGCTACCGGTAAGTCATTTCCAACTGAACGCGTCTTACAGTGGCCAAGGATTCAATCATCAAGGCCTATGGCAAGAAGAGCATGAAATTAGGCATCATCTTTAAACCAACAATTCGAGTGGAATTTTTTGGCAGCAGATGTAAGTAATCCTAGTTTCATGGCGGACTTTTAACACCATTTCAAATCAGTTGTGGACCTCAACAGCCCAACACTACAGACAGTTGCGAAGATCGCAGTTGCAGAATACGGAGGCGATGGGAGCTATATCCGTCTCACTCGTTCCGCAGTTGGCATCCAAGTTCCGACGGCTCTCATCATAAAAGTTATCGGAGGCAAAGAACGACACAGACAAGCAAATTCTGGAAGGAGTGATGAGGCATCTGAGAGGCAATGGCCTTCTCCGTTCCATATGGTACAAAAAAGCAACAACCCTTAGTGATTATGCGGTGACTGCCTTGCGCTAAACTCCAGAACGATATCTGACAGGTTTCCGATACCACGCGTCATGAATTTCAACTCCATGGCGACAACTAAAGTTTTCAGCATCACTGACAGCACCCGAGCTTATTCAAAAATTCCTGTGGTGCCGGCTGACGCTGAAAAGATGGCCTTCACCTCTCCATCTGGATTATTCAAGTACCGTTATATTCCATATGGGTTGGAGAATGACGCCCAAACTAGCAGTGTTTCATCCAAAAAGTGAGCAGGGGCCTCGTATTCCCCATTTGTTTCATGGATGGCACCCTCGTCCACGGTGAATATTTGGAAAGAGCCGCGTCAAGTTCCTAGACTTTCAAGTATCGTCGGCGGGAATCACACCCTTGTTGGAATACGTAGACGGTATCGGCAACATATCCCGGCCTAAAACTTACAGAGACTTGAGAAGGTTTCTGGACATGCTAAACTATTACCGTTGGCACCTAGTCCATGCTGCTGTATTGCTACCGCCACTGTGGGTACTCCTAAGAGGAAAATATACGGCCAGGAAAAGAGTGCCGCAACACGACGTGGCATGGACCCGTCTAATGTCTGAAGTAGTGCTGGAGGGCTATGACACCATGAATCCTGCAGGGCTGTCCATAAATCCGTAAGAGTACGAGTGGGTGGAGATCTCTTCTGAACAGCACGTTGCAAGGCATCGTAGATATGCTCAATGAAGTTCATGTCTGGGGAGTCTGGCGACCACCGGAAGTGTTTATACTCAGAAGAATGTTCCTGGAGCCACTCTGTAGCAATTCTGGACGTGTGGGATGTCGCATTGTCCTGCTGGATTTGTTCAAGTCCGTCAGAATGCACGATGGACATAAATGGATACCGGTGATCAGACAGGATGCTTACGTTCCTGTCAGCTGTCAGAGTCGTATCTAGACGTATCAGGGTCCATATTACTCCAACTGCACACGCTCCATACCATTACAGAGCCTCCACCAGCTTTAACAGTCCTCCGCTGACATGCAGAGTCTATGGATTCAAGAGGTTATCTCCATACCTGTACACGTCTATCCGCTCGTTACAATTTGAAACGAGACTCATCCGACCAGGCAACATGTTTCCAGTCATCAAGAGTCCAATGTAGGTGTTGCCGGGCCCAGGTGAGGCGTAAAACTTTGTGTCGTTCAGTCATCAAGAGTACACGAGTGGGCCTTCGCCTCCGAAAGCCCATATCGATGATGTTTCGTTGACTGGTTAGCACGCTGACTCTTGTTGATGGCCTAGCACTGAAATCTGGAGCAATTTGCGGAAGGGTTGCACTTCTATCACGTTGAACGATTCTCTCCAGTCGTTGTTGGTCCCGTTCTTGTAGGATCTTTTTCCGGTCGCAGCGATGTCGGAGATTTGATACTTTACCGGAATCCTGATTTTCGCGGTCACTCGTGAAATGGTCGTATGGGAAAAACCCCACTTCATCGCTACCTCGGAGATACAGTGTCCCATCGCTCGTGCGCCGACTATAGCACCACGTTCAAACTCACTTAAATCTTGATAACCTACCATTGTAGGAGCAGTAATGGATCTAACATCTGCGCCAGACACTTGTCTTGTATAGGCGTTGCCGACCGCAGCGCCGTATTCTGCCTGTTTGCATATCTCTGTATTTGAATACGCATGCCTATACCAGTTTCCTTCCCGCTTCAGTGATAAATGGGAAACGGAGCAACTGACGGCTTTCGACAGAGTCAAGGGCTACACAAAGCGGACTGTACTGCTGGTACATACATGCAATAATGTGCTTACGGTGCTCGTGATAGATGTTAATCAAGTGGCAGCGGGGGCGGTTCTACATCACTTCGCGTGGGAACCATTAGCATTTTTTCTTAGCTGCTCATCGATGCTCAGATGAACTGGAGAGTCATCAACAGAGTTGTACGCCATCTATGCCACCGTTCGTCGTTTTAGAGATTTACTTGAAGCGAAACATTTCTCCATATACGCTGACTACGCTACGCTCCTCTGACGGCTCACTTCGCAAAAGCAACCTCCAACGGGTCTCCTAGACAATGCAGACATGTGTATTTCGTGTCACAGATTACGGCAGACGTGCGTCACTTTAGTGGAAGCAGAAATGTGGTCAAGGACTTCCTGTCTAGATGCTGCGCAAACATAAAGGGTCTACAGTGGAATAGTGTTGCTAAGGTCCGATGACTGAGCCCTGAGCTTTGTTTCCTGCGGTAACAAGGTCAGTCCAGCCTGGAATTAGCGCAGGTGCGTGTGCCAGAATTGAGTATATGCTTGTGGAGTGACAAATCTTGTAGTATTCTTCGAGTTTCGTCCTCAAACACTGTCGGCGTTTGTTCTTCGGTGCGTTTCATAATTTGTCTCGTGTGGGAGTGGGTGCCACATTGCGGTTACTGAAAAAGCAAGTTATTTGGCCCAGGATAAAGAAGGACTGCAGAAGGTGGGCTCAACAGTGTCAACGTTGCGAGCAGTGCAAAGTAGGCAAGCATATGCCGGCGCCTAGAGGCACTATTATTACGCCTGCAGCGCGATTCTCGCATATTCGTGTGAACTTTGTAAGGCAGTTGCTCACCGTTGTTGATCGTTTCACAAGATGGCCTGAGGCGTACCCCATTGTAGACATTACTGCATTTACTGTGGCGAAGACGCTGGATTAATGGGTGGGTTTGACAATTCGGACCAGCGCAAACAATTAGCACCAAAATTTCAAGACTAAGTGGTTGCTCGCGCATTCGCACCATCAGTTACCATCCCGCAAGTAACGCGATGGTGGAACGGCTGCACCGCACCTTGATGGCAGCGTTGATGTGCAGAGATGAAAAGTGGATGGACGCCTTGTCTTGCTTCTGCTGGGATTAACGATGACCCTGAAAGCAGACTTGTGACACACAGCAGCCTAGTTGGTCTGTGGGGAAAACTTGACACTGCTCGCTGGACTTATTACGGACAAAGAAACACAGATTAGACAGGTGACGAGCATCTCTGAGTCTTTGAAGCTTTTCCCCGAGACTATGTCTCTGCTGCAACTGAGCGCACCCAAGCCTCACGGTGACAGCCCAGTGTTCATTCATAGGCTTCTATTCAATTCTAATCACGTTTGGTTGCGATATGTTTCCGTCCTCCAGCCTTTAACGCCACAATACACTGGACCTTAGGCGGTGATACAAAGAAGATGGCACACGTCTAAAATCCTTTGGAATGGGCACGAGGAGACGGTCTCAATCGAGCACAACACCTTCCGGTCGCTGCCCGTAAAGATTAAGGCAGAATGTGATTTCCCTAAAAGTCAGTGCTCGAAGAATCTCCGAGCGCGGCTTTCCTGACGGAGAACTAGGTGGACTTTCCTGCTTCCACAAAATGCTGCATGGCTTGAAAGACATATTTCAGGCATTATCAGCTCCCCCAAATTCGTTATTACAGTGAGCTTGTGCAGTTGTCTTGATCGCAAAGTCCGTTGCAAAATGGGGAACAGTTTGACTGAGGAAGAAATTCTGGGACTACTTGAAAAATATGGTTCCAAAATTAAATGTGATGGTTTTGAAATCAATAACGGTATTTCTGAATATGACGCTAATCTGATTTTTTCCTTCACCTTATAAACAGGGGCCACACAAAGAAGTCGAAAAATTTAACCATTTCTGGGGGACTGCAGCAGTCACTGTGGCTCGACTGGTGTATGTTAAGGCCGGCTCATCTTGCAAAGGAAACGACCGACACGGATGCAACGAGGGCCAGCGTCTACGGGGTGGGACCTCCCACTTCGCAGCGGACAACGAATTCGATCGGCACGGACGTCGAGTAAACAAGCTGTAGTGGCCCCTGCAATAACGTACGCCAAAGCGTCCGCCGACAGTGACGAGGCAGGACGGCAGATCAAACACCACTTCCCCGACGTACACGGCGATTCGGGTTTCACAAAAAAGGGAGGTGGGCTGGTGTAGCGACCTGAAAATCGACTGGGAAATAACAAGACTGCCTGTTACTGTGACATATATTTCGTCTTTGTAAGCTCTTTTTATTCTCTTCGGAGCGTTATTTTGTGACCAAGCGACTTCGTATTGTGTAAACTTTGAGTGTATTGAAAGTCTTTCTTAACAAGCTGTGTGTATTATGATTATGGATCAGCGTATCAATCACAAAATCCTACAACATACCTTGATGTAGGCGCTACTCATTTTCTAGTAAAAAATATTTGCTAAAAGCCACCACTATTCCTTTTCAATTACGCAATCTACCGATACCTTAATGATCCGGTTCGTAGTTCTGCTTATTTATTATTTTGTATCCTGCGTGTGATTTGAGTGACGCATTTTGTGTATATGCTCTAATGTGTTAATGCGACTTTGTCTTGATCCTTCCACCACAGCACAACCTCCATTAAGCGCATATTGGGCTGTTGAATGAAATGATGATTCTATCTGTTCGTGGGAAAGCATGTGAATTCTCTTCATCTTTTATTTATCTGCCTCAAGTAGAGTTCCGCTCTACCAAAACTACGGTTCGGTGGTTTTGGTGCACTACATAAATGACGTAGTAAATTATACGATTACCAGTACTACTGGTAGCATTGGTAGAGAAAGAAACATAAATGTTTGTGTAAGAGAGAAGCTGGAAGCAGACGACTTCTCTTCGTTTTTTTGTTTTGTTGTTTGTTTTGCGCATAGTTAGAAGCACAAATTATTTAATGCTTGTTCATTGTGTATTTTATATCCTTACAGAATATATATTAAATTTTATGAGTAATAAAAATTAGTTGAGAGTGTAACTTTTGCGCTTTTGTGTAACCGAAGAAATTACTTTTGTTGCAAGTACAGTTCACAAGCACAAACATAAAAAATATGTCAGTATTGTTATTTTGTACTGAACAGAACGTTCTTGATCACGATCAAAGAAAAGAGTTTCCTGTTATTACTGATAGATGCGAAAATAGTTTATGAATAACAGAAACGAACTTTATTTTTGTTCGACGAAGTTTTGAAGCGATATTTGATATATCTTTGTTTTCCGTTTCTTTTTTTCTTTTTTTCCTTTTTTTGAGTAAATTTCGTTTTCTAGTGCAATATGATGAATCTGTATTGTTTTCTTTATTTTTACTACAAGATTCCTCTGTTCCACCTTACAAATCAACAATTTTCGAATAAAACCTGAACTAAACATTGACAGTTGCAATTTTGTTGTGAATACTACATACATTCAAGAAGTGGAGATGAGGATAACTATGAAAACAAAAATGTATCGTAGATTACCCATCTCTTTATATATCCTCACTTTGTTTCTAGACGGTTCACCGCTTCTGGTTTTTAGGTAATCTAGTAAGACACTACAGATGTAATGAAAGCGATCGTTATGAGGTAACGCCTGATAGGTACTTAACAGACCTAACGTACAGTTAATTTGTGCCCTGGTAAAGGAAGCCTCTGAATTGTCAAATTATTTAAGTGGTGCTCCAATATACCAATAATTTCAGAGTCAACATCTATAAGCAGTTAACTAACTTTATCTCTAATACCTCTTATATTTTGATGGAATACTCTAATTCCTTCTCTGTTTAGAAGCATGATGTCCTCTGAAGGTGAGTCCTTAGTTAGAGGGGCTTCCTTTAAGCAGGTATACCTATCAGCTGACTTCAGTCTAAAGAAGGTGCAGCTCTTACACCAACTACTACAGGAATTTTTCCATGAATGATCCCACCACCACCCACTATACTGTCACCTATAACCTTTGCTAGCCTCCCCTTCCTATACCTATTGAGGTGCACGTCATGGCCCGCATCTCGTGGTCGTGCGGTAGCGTTCTCGCTTCCCACGCCCGGGTTCCCGGGTTCGATTCCCGGCGGGGTCAGGGATTTTCTCTGCCTCGTGATGGCTGGGTGTTGTGTGCTGTCCTTAGGTTAGTTAGGTTTAAGTAGTTCTAAGTTCTAGGGGACTGATGACCATAGATGTTAAGTCCCATAGTGCTCAGAGCCATTTGAACCATTTTTGCACGTCATGCCTAGTGAAACCCAGTCTACTAATAGACTCATCTGGCACCACTGAAATGTGACCCATGCCCTCTGCCATCAGCGCCTTCTCCAGGCCCGTGTTAACGAGCCTAACAGCCACATTAAGACGAGGCCAAATATGACACTGAAACCGATGCACAAAATGCACATTAATGCCACCAGTTTGAGTAGCTATCTTTACCAGGTCACCACCTCCCCGTCCCTATCAAGACTGTTCCCTGCTGCACCTCTACCGTGCGAACTACCTAGCAACAGAACCTTCTTCTTTCTGTTCAATCTATTGCATATACGCAAAGTATAGCTGTCTGAATACCTCCTCCTCCTAGCCGCCTTCTTGCCAGCTGCCAGTTCCCATTCCCCACCACCCTTCACCCTCTCAACCTATCTAGTTTCTCCTTTGCGCGTTGTGGCTCCCCATGAAGGGCACAGATCTTACACTCCTGCTCCTCTATCAACTTATTTCTGCTATCGCTAGAATATCCACTGGCTTTCCCACTGCATTCCCGCTACTTTGGACAAATCCCACACCGTAACCTACTACTCACAAATCGACGACAGAGCCCACACTTCTCACTCACGGTAAAATTTTACAGTTACTGAAAAAAACTATATGTCTATGTTACCTAAGTTCAGTTACACCAATAGAACTATTTATAGAACTAACAGTAGCGGTCTCGGAATTCTCTCTCTACTAAGAAAGCAACTACTAATATTACTAAACCACAACTAATACCAATACTAACAAAACTTCACAAAATTATTAGCTAAAACCAAAAATTCAAGCGGCCACTGGAGTACTCAACGAAGTGAAAACAGTGAATGAAAATTTTACTGAAATATTTCACTAGGAACAATAAGAAACGTCAGCTGAAAACTTACTAAAGCTTTACTAAACGACTTCAAAGCACAGGAAACTAAAAAACACAGCCAGCTAACGTTTCCAAAAGTTTCTTAAATCATTATTTCGCCAGAAACAGCACGAAACACCACTGAAAACTATAAATTTAATAACCATATAACAGTGCACAAATGACTTTGTCAGTACTTAGCTTTATAACCGCTACAGCTGCAACTGCAAGCCGCAAAATGTAAACACACTACTGAGGCGTGAGGCTTGGACGAACGACGTAAGGGCATTCACGAAAAACAGACCACTCGAGTCAATAACACAGGAAGAAAGACTGAGATTAGTGAAAATCCACAATAAGTTACTTTTACAGAAAATATTAAAGCAAATAAACTTTAGAATAAGTAACTGAAGACTAAAACTTTATAAAATATTGACGAACAATTTCAACAGCAGTCCAGCACACGTGACATTACACCAAAGAATATGAACCAAAATAAGAAAAACTGTCTATTAACATGGTCTCTAAAGTGCATATCTTAAGAGCTATGAGGACTTGTTCATCTTCGCTGCCACGAAATGCATTTCTTCTACTTCTTATACCACTTGTAGTATGTATTTTAGGGCCAATGTTTGCTTGATGTTTCTGTCACGAGGGGTACTTTCTGTCATATCCCTGAACGTTGATCTTTCCTCCTGAAACACATTGCATAGTCGAGTTGGCGTAAGAAGGTCCCAGATAGCTATCTGCGTTGTTGCCAGCCGTCAACTGTGAAGCTCTAACAGCAGTCACCTATAGAGCTGCGATAACACAGAGACGTTACTATAGAGACGTTTACAAAATTGCTTTCCCAGCACCTTGTGTTCCCGAAATATCCTGAAGTTAGTACTTGGTGCAAAGGACGCAATTTTGAGAATTAAATATCACACAAATGTAACTTTTTATGTGAAAAATTGCTAGGTCTTTAAGAGGTGAATTTTGTGACACTTCATTTACATAGGCACACGTAGCCATTCGTCATATATACAAATTTGTAAATAACTAATTAAGATTTTCTTAATCGCTCTGATTTTTTTGAAACAAAGAAGTTTTTCTCAACACTGCACCTCAAGCTGGGCTATTTGATACCCTAATTGTCCACTTCTCACTCTGTAATTGGCTATGAAAATTCTGACAAAATACTGCCCTCAAATCAGTAATTCAAATTTTCTTAATTACATTGACTATTTTCAACAAATTAAACACTTTTTCGCAAAGCTAAACCTCCCTCAAACACCCGATTAAAATTTTCTGATTTACGTTGATCTTTTTCATGCAAATTAATTATGTTTTTAGAAAACTAGTTGTGCTCATCAATTTGATACCCCATTTGTCCACTTCCCACTCTTTGATTTGGTATGAAAATTCGGACAAAAATTTTCCCTCAAATAACTAATTAATTTGTTTTTGTTCGTTACCCTGATAAATTTCAAGCATTTGAAGACTCTTTTAAGAAACTAGACCTCACACTGGTCAGTTTGACACTCCATATGTCCACTTTGTAATTTCGTTTGGCTGTGAAAATTCGGACAAGAATCCCTAGAGCATTTTTCCCTCAAAACACTAATACAATTTTTCTTAATTACCCAGATTACGTCGAAGCAACTAAATAATTTTTTGCAACACTAGACGTCACGCTGCTCAATTTTATACCTCTTTTACCTATCTTCCACCATTTGTTTGGCTATGAAAACTCGGACAATATTCCATTTTGTAATTTAAAGGCAGTCATATTTCCGTTATACTTAACCATTTGACCAAAAACAGCTCATATAAGCACAAAAAGTGTATTTGACTGTTTTCTGGCAATCGTTTTAAATGTTTAATCATGTCATTTTATGGTTATAACATGCTTTTTTCCTCTTGAATTACAGTATTATTAAAAAAAGAAAAAGAACTGAATTTCAAATAATTTGATAGGTCGGTAAACCGCTCCGTTCGATTAATGTGATGCCTGTGACGTCACCCGTTAGTTAGCTGCTCCTGCTGTCGTAAAACTCATTCACAGTGATGTCTTGTTGTAGAATCTAGGTTTAGGAAAATGAGTTACAAATGTGTGTCGTACCACATTGTACAAACACATCTATAGAAACTACTGAAGTATTGTTTTTGATTATTCCAAAAGAATGAGAAGATGCGCAAAACGTGGTTGCACTGTACCGGCAAAATGCCACGACTTCGACGCACAAATTCCCTAACTTAAGGATGTCTTGCACTCTGAAGTTAACACTAATATACCTCCGATATATGCTTTCCCATTGTTGCAAGGACGGACACGTCTTTCAACGAAATTATACTCACGCTGAAAATTGGGACAACTGACTGTCGCTATATCCAATATTACACGCATGCTTCAGTTGCTCTGTTGGTAGAGCGGTAGATTGTAATAAAGATAACAGACATTTTGTGACAACAATGACTGTCAATGCTATTTGAATCTTATAGGCCTAATCAATCAGAATAACAATATCAGTCATCTTTTTAACATACGAAAACAGCCTATTCTCAATTTTAAGATCATCTTATAAATCCGCAAAAGCTAACGGAGTTCAATGTTACAGACTTCAATAAAATGTATGAATAAATAAAGAGACAAACTCTATCTGTCAGTTTAGAAGTACTGATAGTAAGTAGAAAAACAACAGAACTGATGAAACAAACGTTGAATAACCGCATCAAAAGCTAGCCTATTGTTCAGTCTTGCATTGGAAAGAATTTAATCGTACCTGAGTGAAAGAAGTTAAGCGGATAGCCATTGACAGATTACATGAAAATGAAATCCATTTGCATTGTTTGGCTTTCAGGAACAAGTAAACAACTTTCTACAACTATAGAAAAGAAGCGATTTATTTAGTAGAAAAACTTATGAAATTGCAGCTAAAACTGGGTTGTTAATCACATTCATAAAATCTCAGTACATGGAAGTAATTACGCAGTACGTAGACGGAAGGCGTGTGGTAATTATTTAAGAACCACTAAGAGCTGCTGATGAAATAAACATCTATGAACTACCAGACTCAAGCAATCAATCATCATTCCATAAAATTACTTATATCAGCCCGTATGTTATCGTTCTTACTGCGGAATCAACTAAAAATCATTCTAAATTACCATCAGCAGTAAAATTCGTGATGCACTCAATAGTAAAATTATTTATATAGTGATGTACTATTAGATACCATCCTCTTGTGTGGAGTACACTCTGAATACCAACATTGCATCAGCAGCTCTTGGTGGTTCTCAACTATGACTTTTTTTCGAATATTAACGGTCTGAATCAGGGATCACAAATTTAGCATTGGAGGGCAGCGTGGAGGGTAAAAATCGTAGAGAGAGACCAAGAGATGAATACACTAAGCAGATTCAGAAGGATGTAGGTTGCAGTAGGTACTGGGAGATGAAGAAGCTTCCACAGGACAGAGTAGCATGGAGAGCTGCATCAAACCAGTCTCAGGACTGAAGACCACAACAACAACAACAACGATCTGTCGGGCACCACCTGCACAAAATATATGGCACCTCAAGTTGAAAAATGTTTCTGGTGACTAAATTCAGATATTTAGAGGAAATCATATAACCCTCAGGACTGAATCATTAAGCAAACAGAGAGAGAAACTAAAGGAAAAAACTGCCGGCCGTTGTGGCCGAGCGGTTCTAGGCGCTTCAGTCTGGAACCGCGCGACCGCTACGGTCGCAGGTTCGAATCCTGCCTCGGGCATGGATGTGTGTGTTGTCCTTAGGTTAGTTAGGTTTAAGTAGTTCTAAGTGATAGGGGACTGATGACCTCAGATGCTAAGTCCCATAGTGCTCAGAGCCATTTGAACCACTTAAAGAAAAAAAAGAAGCCTATGTAATCGCCTCGAACAGAAAAGCATTATCATGGAATGCAAAACTTAAAATCTACAGAGCAGTAATCAAACTACATGCCTTATACGCGTTATAAAACTTAATAATTGGATGCAGATCGTTCAATGGAAACACTGAAACAGAAGAAATAAAATTCAAAGGAAAAGATTCAGCTCAGTCTGCTTATGTGGAGTCTGGATGAAAGCAATATATCAACAAACCTGGAAGACCTCTGATACTTTAAGAATACGACGAATAAAATTATACAGTTGCACTCTCAGAATGAATGATGACAGACTGATCGGAAATAATTCTTTGTCTGACATGTATGTTAAGATCATTTGGCTGTTTGAAACGGAAAAATATGTTCAGTAAATCAGCAGAGCAAGTGACTTGCTAGAATATAGATTTTTTTTAGAACATCTGCTGAGAATCAAAGTTACGCAGACAGTCCGAGAACTGGTACCAACAGAACCTGGACAGAAGAACAGAAGAGAAACTTCAGAAAGAGGGTGAAGAAATATTGCAAGAAGAAGAAAGAAAAATCATCAGCTACAGAAGTTCAATAAATAATAGAGAGTCAAACTCTATCCGTCAGCTTAGAAGTACTGATAATAGGCAGGAAAGCAACGGAACTGATGAAACCAACGTTGAACACCCTCATAAAAAGCTAACCTATTGTTCAGTCTTGTATTGGAAAGAATGTAGTCAGGACATGAGTGAAAGAAGTTAAATGGATAGCCATTGACAGATTACACGAAAATGAAATCGATTTGCATTGTTTGGGCTTTCAGAAACAACTATAGAAAAGAAGCGATTTATTTAGTAGAAAAACTTCATGAAATTGCAGCTAAAACTGGGTTGCCTCATTTGAGCATGATGATGTAAAAAAACAGACTATCAATCTTACAGTACTGAGGATATTGCTGTTTTCTCTAACAAGATCACTACAAACGTTTCAATGTGAAGTCTGTGAAGATGAAAAAATTATATTTTGAAAGAGGAAGAGATAATAATAGACAGTCACTGAATCTTGATATTGGAAAATAAAATCATTAATTAAACGACAAGTCGTATTCATGACTATCTGATCTGAGACTACCTTATCCACTTTAAAAAAAAATTAGCTGTTATTTCAGTTTTGTTTCACTTGTTAGTAATTTTCTTACGCTTTGGTTCTCTGAAACTTTTAGAAGACGTTTAAATTGTTTAATTTTATACCCATATAACCATCAAGATACTAAAATGAACTTGTCAAGCTGTTTCTCATGATACAGCAAGATAAAAAATTGCATAAATTAATGAATTTATTCATTATTGTCTAGCCTTATGTCTATATTTCTGGCTGCCTTCAGTAAATCTAGTCTTTAGTTTACACCCAGTCTGCAGTCTGATAAAACGATAAATTCGAAGAGTTATTTCCTGTCTTTAATAGTTCTTCCCGTAAGACAGGTTCATGTTGGTTCGATGAATTTTCGATTTGCCATTTCTGGCATTCTTCAGTTGGCGACGATAAGTTTCTGCTAACACAGAAAATGATGTTCCAGAAAAGATTAGCACTTCGACAGGTTCATCGTTGATGCTGACATCGAAATTATTTTTCGAAATCTTGGCAACTGTTGGCGAAGAGTTCTCGGGCTTCCAGCCGGGTGGCGGTGTCTTCAAACTGCGACGTTTCGACGAGTGACATACTCATCATCTTCTGGCGAAGTGCCGAGGCTTTGCGGATGCCGGTCCCTTTATACCTGCGGTGTGCCCCCCACCACCTGGCCGCGGGAGGCTGGGTCCAGAGGAGCCGGCGGGCGGGGTGGAGGGGGAAGCGGGTGCGCCGTTCGTGTCTCCGTCAGAGCATTCTGATCGCGTCTCGTGAGCTGGACGGTTCTTTTTGCGTTCCTGGCGTATTGCGGCTAATGTTGGATTCCAGGCCGCGCTCAGTTGATAGCCTTCGTCCCTGTTCGCAAGATTCTCGTGGACCCGTATTTCTATTGATTCTTTAATGACGCTATCCCAATAGCTCCCGGCTCGGCACAGCACCCTGGTGTTTCGAAATCAAAGGTGTGGTTTTCTTTGATGCTATGTTCAGCTGTAGCAGATTTCTCTATTTGTCCAAGTCGAACATGCCTGATGTGTTCCTCGCACCTTTTAGAGATGCAGCGCTGTGTTTGACCGATGAACTGCACACCACATTCGCAGGCAATGTTGTATATACCAGGTGTGCTGTGCCGAGCCGGGAGCTATTGGGATAGCGTCATTAAAGAATCAATAGAAATACGGGTCCACGAGAATCTTGTGGACAGGGACGAAGGCTACCAACTGAGCGCGGCCTGGAATCCGGCATTAGCCGCAATACGCCAGAAAAGCAACAAGAACCGTTCAGCTCACGAGACGCGATCAGAATGCTCTGACGGAGACACGAACGGCGCACCTGCTTCCCCCTCCACCCAGCCCGACGGCTCCTCTGGACCCAGCCTCCCGAGGCCAGGTGGAGGGGGCACACCGCAGGTATCAAAGGACCGGCATCCGCAAAGACTCAGCACTTCGCCAGAAGATGATGAGTGTGTCACTCGTCGAAACGTCGCAGTTTGAAGACACCGCCACCCGGCTGGAAGCCCGAGAACTCTTCGCCAGCTGTATACGCCGGGAAAGCATACATTCGCATTGGCAACTGTTGTCCACAGAGGATTATCATTTGGGGCGGCATTATCTACGTAGCAGGTTTTTTCGCTTAATTTTTAAGTGTATTTCGGCGGTTAGGAGAGCGACTTAACCCCTACATAGCGACGGGAAACGACTGCGTTGTGTTGGAGAGTGACATCGATCAGGGTACAGAGATGCACGTCGTCCCGCAGCTCGGCTTAATTCCTCTGTGGTTTCCTGGCGTGCGTACAATTTCCGAGTTGTTTCATTTCTAGAGGTGTAGTACTCGCTGAACCCTCTTCTTCATTCTTTACGTTCACGTAAGACGTGCTCAGAGGCCCCCAGAGGAAGTATACCAGCTGGTTGTCCTCTGTTTGCCAAATGTCTGTTTTTCCGGCTATCTGTGTTAGACACTAACATTTGTTATAAACACTCGTACCTCTTGCATTATTACTTGCCGTGTACTGTAAGGACTTTGACATTTCCGGACAGCCACCCACGTTGGCAGGCCGTTTTCGGGTCACGTCAGTTACACGATTCGCAAACATTTCGAAAACGTTCTCACACTTTCGCATAGGATAATACCAGTTGCAGACAGGATTGTGGGGGAGGGGTGGTGACAGCAAGGGGATCCAGCTACCATTTACCTCTAACATTCCCAGACCCAATAATTAAAATGTCGACGCCATGTAGATACGGGATAAAGGCCAGGAAAAAGAAATGATAACGAGTTATGCAACTACTTTGGTATTCTCGAGTGCCGTTGATACGGTATATGGGAGTCTGTCGAACATATTTCGGCATACTTTTTCCTGGTGCATTGTTTCGCTGTGCTAGCACCTCTTGATGAAGTCTTCTGCTGTGGTGCTATCCTCATCATTAGGTGTGAAACGAAGTCGTCTTCCATCATGTTCGGGTTCAATGTGTGATACAACTCCAAAGCACTCTGTATACAGAGTGTGTCATAATTAACTGTCAAAACTGACGTTGGTGAAAATACGCTACAATAGGAGCAAAATATTTCTAGTAAACATCGACCCGCAAGCGATTCATTTGAGAGATAACTGCGAATTATCAGAAACATACACCAGAATAGCTGCTTATAATAATTAATCTTTATTAACGACAGACAGTTTCGGCATTTATCATCACTGCCAAATACGTGGGAATACAATTTAGGTGATATGGTGTATAAATGTGAACATCATTTATATTTAAGTGACCATATTGCACTCGTGTCTGTAATGATGCGACGTCCATATTACGTCTAATCACAAAGAAATTTTAGCGTCATATATAAAAAACACATTAACAACAGCTAGAAAAATCAGTCAAACTTCTTTCTGCACTTGAAAAATCAAAACCACACCTATGATACAATCGATAATACACTCCAAGTTCTGCAGAAAACACGAAATGGTCTTGAAATGAACAATTTTAAGGAACTGAAAATCTATATACACACAAGAAAATATCCACAAGAAATGTTAAACAAGCATGCAGAATTTAGACCCAAATACTATCTCAAGTAATTTATTGAACTTTTAGAACAGGAAAAATAAGGCGGAAACAAAACATGCAGCAAACAAAGACAGTCGTGACAAAATTATAAATAATCGCAGTTCATCTGTGTAATCTTTGTAAAGATATAACGTCGTAAGCGTAGAACCGTTAAACCACAGTTGACATATTTCCAGTATATTTACATCATTACCATTTCATGAAAACATTGACATTTATAAGACAGCCCACTAACTGCGTAATGTGGACGTCACATCATTCTAGACGTGAGGACAATATACTCATTTTAATATAAATTACATTCTCATTTACACACGGTCTCACCAAAATTGTATTCGCAGGTACTTGACAATGGCTATAAATGCCGAAACTGACTGTCGTTAATAAGGATTAGTTCTTATAAGCTGTTATTCTGGTGCATCTCTCTAATAATGATGTCTTTATCTGGCATATATTATGCTGCTGGCCCTAAAGAAAAATAATTGAGGAAGTATGGGTATGAGGCGTCACTGACTTCAGTACGATATATTGTCCTAGTTAGTACAAATGTCTCTGAAATGTAATCTTTTTGATTGACTCTCCATCTCAAGGACTCAAATTTCCTCCATGGAATACCTTACCCAGAAATACAGTACTACTTACACGCTACCATTTACTGTACTCTTGCAGCAATTGAAGGAGATGTTGCACTGTCGTTCTTGCATTTGGAACCAATACCGTGCTCGTTCTGCAGTGAGTTGCGTTTTCTTTCGAACACAGCCAGATCATTTCGTAAAGTTTGACGAGGCTGTATAGTTAGGTGCCCCAGTTCTGGAACATCTTGTGATATGAATTTATGAATTCACTTTTGAGATGGTCCTAAACAGAAAATCCCCAACGTGGCACAAGTGGAGTATCCTCAAGCGGTCCTGGAAGATCCGGGAAGTAACGGAAGGTACTCTCACCAATCAAGTTTTCTTGGACAGTTGTGTGATCCAGTGAGATGATCACCAAATGAATTCAATGAGAAACGTTGCTGGTGTTGTCACTGAAGAACAGCATGTGGCTTTTTGTTAAATTTGAGCAAATTAGTCGGAGGATTAATCGAAAAACTTACATTACCAGTAAATTCGTACTAAGTAGAACGATATTTCACACTGAAATCAGTGACTGTTCGTAACCACGTATTCTCTGTTATCTCGCAAACGGCTTGTTTTAGGATTCATGTTTACTGTAACGTTTTTGCCTCTATTATCATCTGCTTTCACTCGTTTCAGTTTTCACGACTGATTATGGTACTCTCTACATACGACTATCATGTCTCATCACTCTGATTTTGGGCTCCGTCTTTCAATGTTCTTCAACTCTGTGGGTGTGGTGTTGATTCCACCAAATGTCTATTTAGCTTCTGTTAGAAATTTGTTCCGGCTCTTCTGCTTTTCCTTGTTGTTTTGAAAGCACTGCTGTGGTATACCGTCTAAGTAAAAGCAGACGTTGGCTATACACATCAATTCATCACACCTCTTGCATTTGACGACTTGATCCAATCACTCAGCCATTTTGCAGATCATACCCAGCTTCTCCCAAAAACACTGCTGGACGATTTTTTTTTTTTTTTTTTTTTTTACAGCGATGTCTTTTGGTTCACTTTATTGCAGTCACAGCAATGCTGTCTGAGATACCTGACGTCTCCAAGAAACTATGTGTACTATTCGCATCCAAGTACCAGTAATGACAGCAGAGTCGTAGACAGGAACTAACAATTCACACTGTAATCAGGTTTATTAACCACATACAAAAGTACAGGTGTAGTTGAACTGCCCGCTCTAGCTAAGAGGTATCCTGTCTGTATACACACAGAAAGCTCTAATAGAGTCCAATGATCCATAAATGAATCCCAGAACCTTCCAGGACTTACTAAGGTTAAACAGTAACTAACTGCAGAAAGCAGTAATCGAATCAGTGAACCCAAGCGTCATCTGCCAGTGACAGTAACCAGTACACCAAGCAGGCGATGAACAGTATTTGACAATGTAACATTAATGTTTTCTGTATTTTTACAGAAAGGATGGCTTCAATCATGAAAGGTGTTGAAAGATCTTTAAAGGCAAATATGAGTAATTTATTCAAATTGAAGACATTAAAAATGTGTAAATTCAGTTTTAAAACTGGTTGACGGAAACAATTACATATTATGTATGAGAAAGAGGATTACACCTGTAGATTTTAAGAAATCTAGTGAAAAGATAAGTGTCATAGAAGAAAACTTTTACCCACTGAAAAAAAAAAGATATAGCAACACTCAACATAGTGAAAGCAGTTTCTGAAAATAGATGTAGAGCAGATTGATGAAATGGAATATTTAAAATAACTGATATATTTTACTCTAAGTCGGTCACACGTAGACTGAAGAATATAAGCGTAGCAATAGTATGAATGAATTAACGAATTTACACATCAAACTGTGACGATGTTTATTTTATATGGAAAGTTTTAAGAATTAAAGGTGATAAATTTTATCTTAAATAGTTACAGCAATTCCCACAATAGTTGGATGAAAAGTGATAATGTAATTTCTTACCGATAGGTAACTTAATCAGTAAGCTGCTGACTATAAGTGTTATATTAAATAATTTCTGGAAAATGTGATATTATTTGTAGATTATTCTTTCTTTCTTTCTCATAAATTAATTGAAACTGAACTGAGCACTAGTTTTAATTTTTATATATATGTTTGATACCTATTTTCACAGACTTTATATTATTCACTGATTTTATATTATTCACTTCTCATTTAATATTTAACCACATGCCCACTATATCTACAATTTTCATTAGACAATTATACAATAACAAACGTTGAAGTTGATTGTAAGACCAGGGTACCTCAGTAAGAAAAAGATTTTAGTCATTAAGATTAACAGTGAGCGATCACTGGCAAGAAATACGTAACCCTCAAAAGTGGTGAAGAAAGTAAGATACAACCTTATTCCAAGGTACGCATTAACACTTCCTTAAATTGGAAAATACGTTGATCGATTACTTACACGCAGTTAATTCGCTCTAGGTGGCTGTTCCCCCGAGCTACAGCAATTGCAATGCTCGTGGGGAAGAACTCGGAAGTTAGAGGAGAGAGGCTGCAGTTGGCCAAGGATTCCACGAACTCACGCAGCAGAGCGATCGCTGCATGGCTGTCGGAGCATGCTCGCCGCAAGCTTTGCAGAGAGCTGACAGGCGCATAAGTCTCGTAAGGCTGCACCAGAGTCCCATACACACTTTGCATCTTCACGTTCGTGTATTCCTGTTAACATGCCCCACAAAGGTTTTGAAACAAACTAAAAGTCAGTCAACGATATGGAGACTATTTTCATTAGATTAATATATCAAACCGAAAAAGTTTTGAACATTCAAGTAAAATCACATTTATATCTATACTAGCTGAGAAAGCATTTTGGAAGTTTTGACTCCTTTGCTGTGACACAGTTCACACCTGTTTATTTGTTGTTCTTATTTCTGTGAGAGATCTATGCGGCATCTCATCTGCTCTCACTCCATCACATTTACTTACGACGGTAATGTATTCTTACCACATGATTCATGTTCTATAAACAATTCACGGTATGACAATTGCCAAGACTACAGAAGGAGAACAGACACGTCAATGGCCGGGCGGACAGTTCATAAATATGTGAAAGAAAAAGTAAATGGGGTTCAAGGGAGATTTAAACTCGGATCTCCTGCATCGCAGTCTAACACCGTGATCACACAACCACGACACGCTGCTTTTTGCGGTTCCTTCAATGGTGCACATGATAAGTTTGGACCATTCACTGTTTCGATTTTACTTCTTATTTCATAGTTCTGTACAACTTTTTCTTGTTTTCATGCTTGATCTATGTTCAGTTTTTGATGGGCTATCCACTGATCCATCTTACCATTAAATCTGAGGGGTACGATGGGGAGTTTCCTTTGTTAGCTTGCATTTATCGCGAATCCCTCGCCCAGGGCAGTCGCAAGCGACTAGAATAAAGCGCAGGTGACTCGTGTATGTAAGAAGGAAACGGATTCCTAACTTCAGTTTTCTGCAGAATTCTTGAAAATATTCTCAGTTGGAGAAAATTAAATTTCCTTGAAAGGGAAAAGCTCCTATCAACAAATCAGCACTTTTAGAAAGCATCGCTCGTGCGAAACTCAGCTTGACCTTTTCTCACATGATATCCTTTAAACTACGGATGAAAGGCGATAGGCCGATGTCACATTCCTAGATTTCCGTACAGCATTTGACACGGTGTTACACTGCCGACTGTTGATGAAGGTACAAGCATACAAGATAGGGTCCCTGATATCAGAGTAGCTCGAAGACTTCTTAAGGAACAGAATCCAGTATGCTGTCCTCGACGGCGAGTGTTCATCAGAGACAAGGGTATCACGCGGAGTGTCCCAGGGTAGTGTGATAAGACCACTGTTGTTTTCTATATGCGTAAATAATCTGACGGACAGGGTGAGCAGCAGTCTGCGGCTATTTACTGATGATGCTGTGGTGTATGGGAACGTGTCGTCGTTGAGTGACTTTAGGAGGATACAAGACGACTTAGATAAAATTTCTAGTTGGTGTGACGAATGGCAGCGAGCTGTAAATGTAGAAAAATGTAAGTTAAAGCTGATAAGTAGCGAAAATGAATCCGTAATGTTCGAGTATAACATTTGTAGTGAGGTGCTTGACACAGTCACGGCGATTAAATGTCTAGGCGTAACGCTGCAGAGCGATATGGAATGTAATGATTACGTAAGCATTGTTGTAGGGAGACGAATTGTCGACTTCGGGGTATTGAGAGAATTTTAGGGAAGTGTGGTTGCATGGGGGCTTAATTAAATATAATGAATGCAAATAATTTTAAGTTTTTTTTTTGTAGCTGTCTGTCGGATTACGCTGTCTCGTAAACGGTTGGCCCTGACTAGTTTTAGTACGCAATCTGACTGCATAGAATAACAACAAAGAATGAAAGAAAATTTCCGTTAACACAATTAATTAATTAAGTCCCCAGCAACAATAAAACGTACGAAACCAAAGCACAAGTGTAACTGTTCTGTGTGTGGAACTGTGATTCAACGTACACTACTGGCACGGTTCTTCTTCAATAAGGCAAGAAATTTTAAATACCATTTATACTGAAGTAATTAAAAAAAAATAGAAATACTATAATTGCGCAAGAGAACCAGAATTACACTCTAATACAAGAACACGAGCCAGATGCTTTGTTGACTGAACCTGTAACGAGGCATTGTTTAAGACATAATGAAAAAAAAGGAATTTTCTTTACCTTCATATATATTGACGAAAAGCACTCTGATCATTACAATACCTCCATTCGAACATCATCTGCTGTCTAGCCCATCAAACAACTGCATAAAACATGGAACAAGCACTCCCTACTACAACATCTCAACATCGACTTGACTCCTACTACTTCTCAACAAGCACTGACTACTGCCACATCTCGACAAGCACTGCCAGTGGAGGCGGCGGAATAAAACTCTTTGGCGCAATCTCTGGCGCTGTGGCTCAGTGTAGCCACCTTTCATACGCCCTTCCTCCACGGGCCAGAATTTGATGGTATTTTTGCCGGCATTGGTGGTGAAAATACCACCAATTTCGTCCACAAAAATACAGACAAAAATAAAAGATAATATTAATACGTAAATATCACATAATTAGATAAAATTTTGGCTTTGCACTGACCTTTCAATAACCTAATATATAAAATACAGTAAGCAATACAAATTCTTTCATACATGTGACCTTACATAATAGTTTACACAATACACAAAAAATCAGTTTATAAAAATGTTCACATTAAATGCTTTCAATGATTCAAAAAAACAAGTAGTTGATAGTTCCAGCAGTAGCACCCAGCAATGGTCAACAGGTGCAAATACCAACAAGTGACATCATTTTAGTAGAAACAGTTCCATCAGTGGCACCCAGCAATGTTGAACAGGTGCAGACACCAACAAGTGACATTACTTCAGTAGAAACAGTTCCATCAGTGGCACCCAGCAATGTTGAACAAGTGCAGACAGCAACAAGTGACATTATTTCAGGAGAAGCAGTTCCATCAGTGGCACCCAGTAATGTTGAACAGGTGTAGACACCAACAAGCGACATCATTTCAGTAGAAGCAGTTCCATTAGTGGCACCCAGCAATGTTTAACAAGTGCAGACACCAACAAGTGACATTATTTCAGTAGAATCAGTCCATCAGTGGCACCCAGCAATGTTGAGCAAGTGCAGACACCAACAGATGACATCTTTTCAGTAGAAGCTGTCCATCAGTGGCACCCAGCATTGTTGAACAGGTGCAGACACCAACAAGCGACATTATGTCAGTAGAAGCAGTTCATTAGTGGCACCCAGCAATGTTGAACAAGTGCAGACGCCAACAAGTGACATTATCTCAGTAGAAGCTGTCCATCAGTGGCACCGAGCAATGTTGAACAGGTGCAGACACCAACAAGTGACATTATGTCAGTAGAAACAGTTCCATCAGTGGCACCCAGCAATGTTGACAGGTGCAGACAGCAACAAGTGACACCATTTCAGTAGAAGCAGTTCCATCAATTGCACCCAGTAATGTTGAACAGGTGCAGACACCAACAAGTGACATCATTTCAGTAGAAGCAGTCCATCAGTGGCACCCAGTAATGTTGAGCAGGTGCAGACACCAACAAGTGACATTATTTCAGTAGAAGCAGTCCATCAGTAGCACCCAGTAATGTTGAACAGGTGAAGACAGCAATAAGTGACATCTCATCACTGGTTGAGCAGTTCCAACAGTGGCACTCAGCAATGTTGAACTGGTGCAGACACCAACAAGTGACATTATTTCAGTAGAAGCAGTCCATCAGTGGCACCCAGCAATGTTGAGCAGGTGCAGACACCAACAAGTGACATCATTCAGTAGAAGCAGTTCCATCAGTGGCACCCAGTAATGTTGAACAGGTGCAGACAGCAGTCCATAATATTCACTATCACTAATCACACTGTTCATCAGAGTTTATCAGCAGAAATTAAACATGTCCTAGTGGCACCAATCATGTAGAAAAGGTGCAAGTAACAGTCCATAATATTCACTATCACTAATCACACAGTTCATCAGTAGAAATTAAACATTTCTAAGTGTCACACATCAATGTTGAACAGGTGCAGGTGTGAACAGCAGTTTGAATGCACACACAATTGCTTTTACAAATTTATTATCAATGCTCTTACACTAAACATACAAATAATAATAAACACACGAATGATATCAGATAATTGTCATATTAACTATTACAAATACACAAATATCAGTAAACCTATAATATTTATGGGTGTCAGTGCAAGCCACAACAAACAAGTAAAATAATATTTAGGAGATAGGTCGGTACCAATTATTTGGGATTAGGAAAGGAAAACACACAAAACGCACTCACTCATCTTTCATCTACATTAAGTGCTACTGTGTAGTTGAATAGTGTTAACTGTGCAAATGCAATTCTGTCAAAATTTGATGATCAACTTGTGTATCAAGTATTAGTGGCACAGTGTATAACAGTCAATAATAGTTAGTCAACGTCATAGTCATCATGTCAAGACCAATGTTTGCCAAGCCAAATTAAATGTACGGTTGCTGAACAACTGTCAGTGAGCCAAGATATGCAAATGCTTCCACTCTCAAAAAAAGTATATACTTCTTAGTGATTTAACAAAGTGTGTGTGTAGACAATCTCCCTTCTATTTGCGTGTTCTAGTCTGCCATCTTCATCCTCCTTGTTCCATATAAACCAACAAAAAAAAAAAATGCTCCTCACTTACTTTGCCTCTTATCCACCAAAGCTCCAATAATCATTATCATCACATAATCTTAATACTTCAATAATACTTCTTACGTCGATACATATAAACCTTATCATCAATATCATATACCTTACCTCTTGTCCACTAAAACTCCAATAATCATCAGCTTCACACAATCTCAATACCTCAATAATACCTCTTCAATACATCGATACATATAAACCTTAGCACCAATATCATTTTACTTCCATAACAACTCTTTCCTCTAGTCAGTCTCCTCGAACAAGTACAGATAAAATCCTAGTGCAAACTTCAATTCATCATCCCATGCAATCCGAAGACACAGTGTCCACACACAACCTCTGTGTAATCCATCTGACCCAAATCTTCTACTCATTATGAATTATACGATACATTTTGGTTACCTTGTCCATCATTAAACAAAAGAAATGCATACATGACCTCTAACAGCCTTTAGTTTGAATAACTTTCAGTAAGGAAGTACGATGACGGAGTGTGAATAATCGTGATATTTCAGTGTGTACACCACTTCAAGAATTATGGCAAACAGAAGCAAACATGTGGAGTGTTTCTTGTGTCAAGTGTCACTTGCTATTTCAATTGCTCACGAAGAATGCAGTGTAATAACTGTCAATGGTCTAAACCTAGTGTTGGTATGTCATGTCGTTAGCTTCCTTTCTATTAGCACAAATTTATACAGCTTCCATAAAACCTCCAGCTCATGTGACTTCTATGAAGTTTCTTGTACTAATGTCGTTCGTCGAATTATAGCAGTTCATTTTTTTTTCTTAAAATATAAAGCACTGAGTGTAAGCAAAACATGCACTAGCGAGTAAATATACCAGTGGAGAACAGAATGTCAGCCGGCCGAAGTGGCCGTGCGGTTAAAGGCGCTGCAGTCTGGAACCGCAAGACCGCTACGGTCGCAGGTTCGAATCCTGCCTTGGGCATGGATGTTTGTGATGTCCTTAGGTTAGTTAGGTTTAACTAGTTCTAAGTTCTAGGGGACTAATGACCTCAGCAGTTGAGTCCCATAGTCCTCAGAGCCATTTGAACCATTTGAACAGAATGTCAACAAGTGCATGCAGCAAAATTGCTACAACGAGGCTCTGCCAAGCGAACAATCTATAATTAACACCATAGTGCGACTTAAACTCCATGTTTGAACACAGTATATCAGCATTTCCATATACCAAATTAAAGAGTAGTTATGACAACAAAAGAGAAATGTGTAAATATGCAATCCATACGCAAGCAGCAAATATGTATCTTACATGATAAACAGGTCATTAGCATCACATCAGCGTAAGCAAATAAATGTTCGTATGTAATCTTAATAAGTAAACATGAAGGCGCAAGCAGATAAATCACAAAGTATAACTTACATACATAACTGTATCAGCACAATTAATCATGTGACAATTATAATTTAAATAAATAAGCACAGCAGGCACATAATAAAAAAATATGACATCAGTGAAAAAGCAGTGCAGCGAAGCGATGCATAATATACACAAGTAACAACCCTGTTCATTAATCAATCATTGTCAAAATCAGTTAATGTACGCAAGCACGTCGCTTCACAAGTAATTTCATAGAACATGAAATTTAGCACAAAGTATGAATCACGTAATTGCGAGCAGCAAATTACGTCTAAAGTACGTACCTAAGTGGAAATATGTTACCTGAAAAATAAACTCAATTAATAGTTACCTTTTTAGTTTATTAGTTTCTTCTTCAAAATTACATTCTTCCTGAAAATTTCTCGATAGCAAGCCCTCTTAAGGTCGGACACAGACAGAATTTACCTGAAGTTCTTAAACATTTTATACAACCGTATCCTGAAAAATACTGAACGTTAATAACATAATTCATCAAGTCACTATAGCTTTATACTGAATTTAGTAGGAGAAATTAGACTGTGTATTTGTTTACGGCTGTCAGTGCATTCGCACTGAGCGCTCGATCAGCTGTAGGCGCGTGACGTAGGAAGTAATTGTTTGCGGTCAACGACTGCCTTGTGCGGCGCGCAGACTTGACTGTTGCTTTGAGTATGTGCCGCCGCCGGAACACGGCGCGGTATCCTTGGATTCTCCGTGTGTTTACGTATAACTGTTGATGTCTCAAAAGTATGTCATTCCACAAAAATTTTAGCGTTTGATATATGATGTATTCCCTTAGAGCGTCGAGATTTAAGAGTTTCTACTTCAACAGTGTTATCATGAATAATTTTGGGAACTCTATATGGACCGTTATAAAGCAGAAAAAATTTGCGACACAAGGCTTTTCCTTTGTGAGACAAACGATGAGACTTAATTAATACCTTTTGACCAACTGACAAGATTTTTAAACGACCAGGACGTTTAGCTGATTTCTCTCTTCTAGCAGCCGCAGATGCAATATTTTGCAGAGCCAGGTTGACAACTTCAGAATGCCGCAGTTTTCGTGAAGGCGGAAAAAGGAACGATTTCAGAAATGCGATTTGTCGGTGCTTTATTTTTTAATATCAATATAGGCAGTAAAGAAGTTGAATCATTAGGGAGTTCATTCAGAATGTTTTGAAAAATAGGAAGATACTGATCCCACGTTCTGTGATTCTGATGACAATAAAGTCGACACAATGTATTGATATCCTTCATCCATCTCTCTGAAGCATTAGATTGAGGGTGAAAAAGTGAAATGAAAATTGGTTTAATCTTACGACGCCGTAGAGTACGAAGCCAAATTTTAGAACGAACTGTGATCCATTATCTGATATAACCTTATCAACACGACCAACTTCTTTAAGAAAATGTTTGATGAAAGCATTAGATACTGAACGAGCTGTTGCTTTGCGTAAAGGTGTAAAACACACATATTTTGATGTCAATTCCACTGCTACTAAAATGTACGCAAAACCATTAGTAGAACGAACCACTGGACCGAACAAATCGACTGCAGCCATGTCCTTTAATTTCGCTGGAATGATAGGAAACAACGGTGCTCTGTGAGAAATAGTTGGCGGCTTAGCCTTTTGACATAATTTGCATTTGGCAAGAACAGATCGAATACGTTTTTCCATATTACTGAAGTAGCAATTTTCTCGTAATTTGTGAAAGCATTTTCTGGGACCAAAGTGTGCATAACTGAAATGTGTGTACCAAATCAATTTATTAACCCACTCATCAGGAATACAAACTAACCAAACAGAGTTGTCGACCGATTTTCGTTTAAAAAGAATATCGTTGCGAACTAGATAATACTGTCTAATCGCTACGCTTTCCTTTCTCCTCCACCTCTCCTTAATGTCCTTCCAGACTCGATCCTTATTTTGCTCCTTAGCGATGTCCTGGAGCGAAGACGAAATAAAATTCTCAAACGTAACACCTTGAATATACATCAAACAACAATTGTTTTCTTTGCAGTCCTACTCAGCGCTTTGTTTCAAACCCACAGGTGCACGTGATAAAGCATCAGCAATAATATTTGAAGAACCCTGTATGTAAACAATACTAAAATCAAATTCCTGTAGATACAGCGCCCATCGTGACAATCTTCCATGTGTTAATTTTGTTGACATAAGAAATTCCAGAGCTCGATGATCGGTGTAAACTTTAGTATGTCTGCCAAACAAAAATGTCCGAAATTTTGTGAAAGCCCATACAACAGCCAAAGCTTCAAGTTCCGTAATCGAATAATTCTTTTCTGATTTAGAGAGAACACGACTTCCAAATGCAATAGTTTTCTGTACTACAACGCCGTTTTCTTCTATCTCTTGAAATAAATGTGCACCTAGGCCTTTGTATGATGAGTCTTTAGATAAATCCGGATGTGAAAGAAGTGGAGCAGCAACTAAAGCATCACGAAGTTGTTCAAATTCTAACTGAGCTTCCTCATCCCAACACCAATTAGAATTCTTTCCAGATAGTTCACATAAACGAGGTGTGGCCAAATTGTCCAATCTAACAAAGCGTCTAAGAAAATTACTGACACCAAGGAAACTACGAACATCACGTTTTGTGGTAGGAACAGCATAATTACAAATAGCGTCTAGTTTCTCTGGATCAGGAAGAATACCGTCTGTAGAAATAATATGACCAAGAAATTTCACCTGAGAACGACCAAATTCAGATTTTTCCAAGTTCACTGTAATGCCAACTCTTGCAAAGATACGTAATAATGAATCCAAAATTTTGTTTTGCTCACTCCAAGAATGTTTAGAAATAAGAATATCAACATATGAAGTAATATTGTCACGAAGATAAACTGGTAAAATTTCGCTTAAACTACGAATGAATGCTGCTGAAGGTACAGTAAGTCCAAATGGTAATTTCCGAAATAACTTTTGGGTAAAATAGTCATATCCGGTTATTCTTTACCTATTCTCTAGATAGATTGATAGTCGAAGAGTTGTTTTGACAGATGCAAAGAATAGTAAAAGAGTAGGCAGCGGTGCAGAAAACTAAAAGGGAAATAGCACCACTACAGCTCGGGGCCCTATGCACGCTACGGCACATATTCACTTAGTGTAGTGAATCCCCTGAGGACTTTAATAGCAGCACATAATTTCCAGTTTGTGACTAAGTGGCCAGTTTCGTGGAAGTGCGTACATAAATTGATCTAACCATGAACATGGATGTATGTCGTTCTTAGAATTGCGAAAGATCTTAAATTTCCAAACAGTTAAAAAGTGTTTATAGTCAAAGTTTTCGCCTCGTGGCGACAAAGACCTACCGCGTCTGTCCCAGTCCCAATGTCGATTATTGTCAAGTTCGCGCGCCTGGCGCTCTCTTGTTGCATCCCGTAAATGAAACAAATTACTTTCTTCAAACCCCTCTGCTATCTGTGATTCCAAATTTCTTTTGCTGTCTTTTCCTACGATTTCGCCTTCAATTACTTTGACTTGCTTTTGCAATGCTTCAAATTCCCTTTTAACGCGTTCATTAAATTTTCCCTGATATTCAACATGTTTATTTATGTTCTGGTACTCTTCAGTTTCTGCAAATGGTAATGGAGCTGTATCATCCGAATCTCTGTCCCCATTTAAGCTAAGACTTGTCAATTTATCTGAAATCTCCTCCACTCTCTCCGATAAGTCACCTAATTGTTCTTTCTGTTTATTTACGTCTTCCGTAAGTGTTGCGACTCGGGTTTCAGTATTGACACATTTGGTAGTTAACTGTTCATATTGTTGCGTTAAGTTATTTATCCTGTCATTTGGTACGGATTCCTCGATTCTTTCAAGTATTTCTTCCTTACCGTGTGCAAGTTGTAAATTCATCTCTGAAAATTTCTGTACTATCACGCGATCTCTTTCTTCCTGTTCTCTGTCCTGTTCCTCTTGTCTAATTTCTATTGAAATTAAACTATTATTGTGAGCATTCAAAATCGGCTGTACTTCTTCTCTAATTTCTTTCTTTGATTCATCTTTCATGTTTTTGAAACATGTCCCTGTTCGTGAGCCTAACTGTGTTTCCATTGTTTCCATCTCGGTTTTACTTGTTCCTATTTGTGATCCCAGTGAGTCTAACCGTGTTTCCATTGTTCCCATATCAGTTTTAATTTCAGATCGTAACTGTGATCCCACTATCAGTAAACTCTTCCGGGCTAAGTTGCCGTGGTCGATCTGTAGAACTTCTTCTCCCTGACGTTTCGTTCTCAACTGCGGAGAACATCTTCCGAGGTGAGTCGACGACTGGCTGCTAGGAGCTGGGGCCGCCGCTTATATAGAGATCGTAGGGGGCGCCACCACACGTCACATGGCGTCGATGTGCAGCTATCTGGAAGAGTTTACTGATAAAGACGCCGGCCGTGAAAGCCTACATGGAATGATGTGATCCCACTGTTTTTAATTCAGATCTTAACTGTGATCCCAGTGAGTCTAACCGTGTTTTTAATTCAGATCCCACATTTAATATTGCACTCATCAACTGCTCCATATCTTCTGTCGTTAACCACGTATTCTGAAAATTTTTCGATTGTGAAAAATTTTGAACCGGTTCCGGACTATTTTCCCGACTTATTAAATTGTTTTCCACTTCATTATTCATCATCCTGTTCTCCTGTGTTGGCGAGTTCGCCATGTTAACAATTTCGTCATTTTCACTATTCATCATTTTTGCCTTTTTCATCGATCGCGTAATCATTTACAAAACATACAAAATTCGTAACTATACGAAAATTACACACAATGACTCTTTATCTCCAACAATATCATTCACACGAAATGCTTCCCTCAAACACGATTAACAAACAATTGAAATAATTGCACTAAATTGTCAAACCCGTAGACAAGACAACAAAAATTAAATTCTGCAAAAAAAAAAAAAACCATTAGAACAATGACAATTACCAAATCTACACATGCAATATAGACTACAATTACTAAACTACAAATTACTACAACAATCCTACAGTCTGCTATTTTTACAATCAGAATAATTCCAAGGGACAATCCGAAGCAGCGGTCGCCACGTGCATGGGGGCTTAATTAAATATAATGAATGCAAATAATTTTAAGTTTTTTTTTTTTTTGTAGCTGTCTGTCCGATTACGCTGTCTCGTAAACGGTTGGCCCTGACTAGTTTTAGTACGCAATCTGACTGCATAGAATAACAACAAAGAATGAAAGAAAATTTCCGTTAACACAATTAATTAATTAAGTCCCCAGCAACTATAAAACGTACGAAACCAAAGCACAAGTGTAACTGTTCTGTGTGTGGAAGTGTGATTCAACGTACACATCTTGCACGGTTCTTCTTCAATAAGGCAAGAAATTATAAATACCATTTATACTGAAGTAATTAAAAAAATAGAAATACTATAATTGCGCAAGAAAACCAGAATTACACTCTAATACAAGAACACGAGCCAGATGCTTTGTTGACTGAACCTGTAACGAGTCATTGTTTAAGACATAATGAAAAAAAATGAATTTTTTTTACCTTCATATATATTGACGAAAAGCACTCTGATCTTTACAATATCTCCATTCGAACAACATCTGCTGTCTAGCCCATCAAACAACTGCATAAAACATGGAACAAGCACTCCCTCCTACAACATCTCAACACCGACTTGACTCCTACTACTTCTCAACAAGCACTGACTTCTGCCACATCTCGACAAGCACTGCCAGTGGAGGCGGCGGAATAAAACTCTTTGGCGCAATCTCTGGCGCTGTGGCTCAGTGTAGCCACCTTTCATGGTTCATCTTTAAAGGAGATCGCATATAGAACGCTAATGCAACCTATTCTTGAGAACTGTTCGAGTGTTTGGGATCCGTACCAGGGCGGGTTAAAGGGAGACATAGAAGCAGTTCAAAGGTGGGCTGCTAGGTTCTTTACCAGTAGGTTCGAACAACAAGCAAGTATTACGGAGGTGCTTTGGGCACTCAAATGGGAATCACTGGAGGGAAGGCAATTTCTTTTCGTGAAGCACTATTGAGAAAATTTAGAGAATCGGCAGCTGAGGCTGACTGCAGAACGGGATGATTCTACATTTTTAGATTTTCAAAAGGTATTATATACGCTTACGCACAAGCGGCTTATAATCACGTTGCGTGCCTATACGGTATCGTCTCAGATGTGCAACTGGATTCTCGATTTCCTGTATGAAAGATCGTAGTTCGTAGTAACTGACGGAAAGTCATCGATAAAAACAGAAGTGACATCTTTAGTTCCCCAGAGAAGTGTCCTAAGCCATTTGCTGTTTTTAATCTATATAAACGATTTAGGAGACAATCTGAGCAGCTATCGTAGTTTTTTTTGGAGATAATGCTGTCATTTACCGTCTGTTAATATGATCAGAAGATCAAAACCAATTGCAAAATAATTTAGGCAAGATATCTGTATGGTGTGAAAACTGGCAGTTGAGCCTAAATAATGAAAAGTGTGAGGTCATCCATGTGAGTACTAAAAGGAATCCGTCAAATTTCGGTTACACGGAAATCACACAGTCTAAAGCCTGTCAGTTAAACTAAATATCTAGAGATTACAGTTACAAACAACTTAAATTGGGACGATTACACAGAAAATGTTGTGGGGAAGGTGAATCAAATCCTGTGTTTAAGTGGAAAAACACTTAGAAGATGCAACAGATCCATTGAAGAGACTGCCTAACTACGCTTGTCCGTTCTGTGCTAGTGTACTGCTGCGCGATATGGGATCCTTACCAGATATTCACGAGTTGGGGTCACAATCATTAAAACAAAGCCTTTTTTTTGCGGCGAGCTTTTCATGAAATTTCAGTCATCAGACTTCTCCTCCACCGCGAGAATATTTTGTTGATGTCCACATACATAGGGAGAAATGACCATCGTTAAAAAATAAAACATAACTCGCACGGAAATATTTCAGTGTCCGTTTTTCCCGCGCGTTGTTAAAGAGTGGAACGGCAGAGAAATAGTGTGAAAGTGCTTCGATGAATCCTCTGGCAGGCTTGTAAGTTTGAACGGCAAATTAGCCATGTAGATGTAGATGAATACATCAAAACTTCATGTCTGATAAGGCAAATTTTCACATATGTAAATGTTTATGAAGTCATATATCCTGAACTATATGTCGTGCAACGACAGAATTTCGCAAGCATATTTAGTGGTGTACGTGGACAACGCCTGCAACATTTGTTGAGAATAGAGGCAGCAGAAAGGAAGTAATACATTAAATCGTCATGACTGTTGCGGCAGTTCTACTGCACGAACAGTGAAAATATAGAAAGCTATAAATTTTTTTCCTTTCATTATTTTGTGGGAGGCATCAACAAGAAAAAGTTTCGTAAAGATATTATGTGGAAACTTTCTTGCAAGTCACTAAGTTGTCTCATTCTCAAACATTGGATTAAGATAGTCTAGGTATCTGGACGCCGCGTGTTAACTCTTCTTTTACAGCCTCAGCTCCACTCCTTAGAGAGGAAGGTAAATGGAAATATCTTGTGACTAGCGCCTCCCGTCGGGTAGACCGGTCGCCTGGTGCAAGTCTTTTGAGTTGACGCTACTTCGGCGAATTGCGCGTCTATCGGGATGAGATGATGAAGACAACACAACACCTGTTCCCTGAGTGGAGAAAATCTCCGACCCAGCCGGGAATCGAACCCGGGCCCATTGGCATGACAGTCCATCGCACTGACCACTCAGCTATCGGGGTGGGCATTTGGTTACAAATCGCGTAGCAAAAGTTATGTTCATTGCCTCATACTACCTCGGCGTCAAGAAACTCTAAATGTTCATTGCAAGTCACTAAGTTGTCTCATTCTCAAACATTGGATTAAGATAGTCTAGGTATCTGGACGCCGCATGTTAACTCTTCTTTTACAGCCTCAGCTCCACTCCTTAGAGAGGAAGGTAAATGGAAATATCTTGTGACTAGGGCCTCCCGTCGGGTAGACCGGTCGCCTGGTGCAAGTCTTTTGAGTTGACGCTACTTCGGCGAATTGCGCGTCTATCGGGATGAGATGATGAAGACAACACAACACCTGTTCCCTGAGTGGAGAAAATTCCGACCCAGCCGGGAATCGAACCCGGGCCCATTGGCATGACAGTCCATCGCACTGACCACTCAGCTATCGGGGTGGGCATTTGGTTACAAATCGCGTAGCAAAAGTTATGTTTATTGCCTCATACTACCTCGGCGTCAAGAAAATCTAAATGTTCAGAATTACTAAGGAGATATATCTCATAGTAAACCATTTTACTTCTCTGCTTTGGACTGTGTACCCATGCTCAGATAAGTTTCATCAAAATTGATCATTTCAGTGCTAATGGACTAGTAGTTCGCTTCGTATGCGCTCTTGCACTCCATCAAAGGGCAAAAGTGTTAGAGCTTCCTGACAGCTCTAGGGAAAACGAATGGTAAAACTCTTTTTAGCACTGGAATAAACAAGTGTATACATGGGTGGACTGAAATTGCCCAACTATGAAGGTTACCACAGCTAAATGAAATATTTATTAAGAGTGCTATGTATTACACCCTTTACACGACGTGTTTCATCGGAGCGATAGAACATATCTGTAGGAAACTCCCGTCAACTGTCAATGAGCAACTCGATTTCTATGAAACTTGTCTCAAGATAAAAACTCCGTTCAAGGCGGAAAAAATGGCACGCAACAACACGCTGCAAGAAATAATTCCTTAGACAGTCTCAATTAGTTTATGACGAAGTACGATATCTTTCCGTTTCATTCCCATAAAGAGCGACACGAAAAATATTAACTTACATGCATTTCTTCGAGCTGTCTTTGTCCGCAGCTCGTGGCCTAGTGGCTAGGGCTGCTGCTTCTGGATCAGGGGGGTTCCGGGTTAGACTCCCGGCTTGGGCGGGGTTTTTCTCAGAGCGGGGACTGCACGTTTATGTTGTCATCATCATTCGGGAAGTGACGAGACTGGAAACGGGAAGATTGGAAACTTGTAGGGGCGCTGATGACTACGATGTTGAGCGCCCCACAAACTATCGTCATCGAGCTGTCTTTGATGTAATTTGTTCTTCAGAAACTCCACACTGCTATGCATATGAGGTGGACGAATATTCTTATATTTCTTGCTCGAGATGGCTTCTTGGAATTTCTGGAGTAGACGGTATGGATATATTAGGTATCTTCCGTCAAGTGTCTCAAACTTAGATTCTTGATAATTTCTATTGTGGTGTCACCGCCAGACACCACACTTGCTAGGTGGTAGAGTTTAAATTCGCCGCGGTCCGCTAGCATACGTCGGACCCGCGTGTCGCCACTATCAGTGATTGCAGACCGAGCGCCGCCACACGGCAGGTCTAGAGAGACTTCCTAGCACTTGCCCCAGTTGTACAACCGACTTTGCTAGCGATGGTTCACTGACAAAATACGCTCTCATTTGCCGCGACGATAGTTTAACATAGCCTTCAGCTACGTCATTTGCTACGACCTAGCAAGGCGCCATTATCAGTTACTATTGATCTTGTGAATCGTGTACCGTCAGACCCTGGCCGGCCGGTGTGGCCGTGCGCTTAAAGGCGCTTCAGTCTGGAACCGCGTGACCGCTACGGTCGCAGGTTCGAATCCTGCCTCGGGCATGGATGTGTGTGATGTCCTTAGGTTAGTTAGGTTTAATTAGTTCTAAGTTCTAGGCGACTGATGACCTCAGAAGTTAAGTCGCATAGTGCTCAGAGCCATTTGAACCATTTGAACCGTCAGACCGACGTTCACCATTAATGGATTAAAGTTAAGTATTCCACCAGCTACGTCCATTTTTCTAAATTCTAATTTCCTTGTCCTGTTCCAGACCTCACGCCAGCCTGTGTGAGCTAAAACGCGTGCCTTTCGGCCTCCTTTAGTTACCCGGTGTTGGCTCTCCGGCCAACCAAAACATTGGCGACGAGGCAAATCCGCGTTCTTATCGATATTGCCCTGATTTACTTGTGTAATGGCTTCGCCACAATCTCCAGATGTACTGTCCGAGTTTTATCGCTTACAGAATCAGCAGACGCAGGCCTTACTGGATGCCCTTGGACAGCTCGTCCAGGGTCAATGGGCAATGCAAAACGATGCGGCAGCCGCCGCTCCACCGCTAACAGAGCCACAACACGCTGTTGCACCAACTTTTCGATCTTTTGATGCTGCACTGGAAAGCTGGTCGGAGTGGTCACGCCAATTTGGATTCCATCTCGCCGCATACAGAATTCAAGGTAACGAGCGGTAGCCTTTTTTGTTAGCGTCGGTCGGCGTACACACGTACCGTGTGATAGTCAAATTATTTCCCCGACGTGACGTAGCAACTCTGTCCTACGACGAAATTTTGTCTGTATTAGAGGCATATTTCAAAGAATCAGTCAATGTAGTTGCGAAAAGGTATACCTTCTTCCGTACAAAACGTACGGCAGGTCAGACTAATCGGGAGTGGGTTGCAACCTTGCAAGGCCTTACTAGGGATTGTGCTTTTGAGTGTCAATGTGGACTCCCTTGTTCAGATACTATGCTATGTGATGCAATTGCACAGAACGTGTCTGACGTTCGTATAAGGGAACAGATTTTGAAACTAGTCAATCCCTCCCTTCAACAAGTGATGGATATATTGGATCGGCAGGACACACTTGGCTTTGCTCAGGAATCATTTGAAACTTCGCCAGCCGTGTGTCAGGTTAACCGGCCCGCCGGGCGAGCTGCACGGAGCACTAAACAGCTCTCGCGCCCGGCCGCTTTTTGCTTTTTCTGTAATAAAAAAGGACATGTTCAGAGTGTTTAACAATAAAAAGCTCAGATCGGAAACTCACAACCATTCCAGGCCCTATTCGAACCAAGGATACTCAGACTCGTGAAACTTCCCCCATGGAAATTCATGTAGTTCATTCCACTCCGCCCAGTGCCACTCTCTCTAACAGTGACTGTGTCCGTCCCACAAATAGTGTGCGTCGACATTGCCGGAAATCCCGTCAAGTCGAAAACGATTATGTACCAGTGTCAGTTCACGTTGCATGAGACAGTCGCTCTTGTCGTCAGCAGGACAATAAACTTTTTGTAGACTTGGACATTAACAGCAAAGTGATACCATTCCAGCTTGATACCGGAGCTGCAGTTTCACTGATCAATCAAGACACTTACAAACTGCTGGGCACACCTCCGTTGCGTGCCGCAAATGTTAAGCTAACTAGCTATTCAGGTCAAAATATCCCTGTGTTACGACAGTGCAGCCTTCTTGCAACATACAAAGGACAAACAAAACTTGTGTCATTTTACGTCCTTCGTTCTTCTTCTACAGTGAACTTGCTTGGTTTCGATTTATTTCAGTTGTTTAACTTGTCTATAGTAAATCAGGTCCTATTGGTGAACCAGACTGTGCCTTCAGACAGTGTTTCTCGTCTATGTGAAGAATTTGCAGACATTTTTGCATCGGGCCTTGGTTGCGCTACGAGCTATAAAGCACATTTGGAACTGAAAGTAAACGCGCAACCGATATTTTTCAGAGCGCCCAATGTTCCCCACGCATTGCGTGATAAGGTCGCAAAAACATTACACGATTTGGAATCACTAGGTGTAATTGAACGTGTGCAGGCTTCTCTCTGGGCATCACCCTTAGTAATTTTGCCAAAACCTTCCGGAAAATTGAGACTGTGTGTGGACTTCAAGGCAACAGTGAATCCACAACTAGTGATTGCAACTTTTCCTTTACCCCGCCCGGAAGATCTTTTTGACAAACTGTGCCCGGGTAAATATTTTTCGAAGTTGGACCTAGCAGATGCGTACTTGCAAATACCGGTGGACGAAGACTCCCAGTGCGTTTTGGTGGTTAACACGCATCTTGGTTTGTATCGATTCAAACGACTGCCATTCGGGTGTGCATCCGCCCCTGCATTGTTTCAGCAATGTCTCCAAACTGTTTGTGCGTCGGTCCCTACTGCAGCAAACTATCTGGACGATATTGTGATCTGCGGAAAGACGGAAGAAGAACATTTAGCCAATCTCAGAACAATATTTCAGGTCTTGCGACAAAATGGTCTTCGCTTGCAGAAAGACAAATGTGTGTTTTTTGCTCGTGACTTGCCCTACTTGGGACATGTACTCAATGCCCAAGGCATACATCCCAGTCCCGAGCACCTCCGTGCCATACAAGACTTGTTTTCGCCGCAGAATTTGAAGCAGCTACAGAGTGTGCTTGGAAAAATCAACTATTATCATATATATATCCCACACGCCTCTTTCATTTCAGCTCCGCTTCATCGCTTACGCCGTAAAGGTGTTCCGTTCGTCTGGACGACGGATGGCGAACGCGCCTTTCGGCAGTTGAAATCGGCGTTGCTTTCCTATACTTGCCATACGCCATTCGATCCCCAGAAGCCCCTTTTGTTGATGGTGGATGCATCGGATTTCGGGATCGGTGCTGTGCTTGCGCACAAAGATGGATCGCACGATCGCCCTATTGCCTTTGCGTCCAAATTACTCTCGTCTGCGCAAAGAAATTATTCACAGATCGGGAAAGAAGCATTGGCTCTCGTATTTGGTGTTACCAAGTTTCATGATTTCTTGTATGGTCGTCACTTTACCATCATCACAGACCACAAACCTTTGACATCGCTTTTTCATCTGAACAAGCCTGTACCTCCACGTACAGCACAGAAATTCATTCGCTGGTCTATTTTCCTCTCGCAGTACCGCTACGATATCTTGTATCGGTCCACTGCTAAGCACGGAAACGCCGATGCGTTGTCCCGTTTGCCTGTTGCTGAGGATAGAGCATTCGATTCCTCCGAACTTGCTTGCATGTTCAATGATTCGGAAACGGATGACGTGGTCGAATCGTTTCCGATTGATTTTCGTCGTGTAGCTACAGCCACAGCTGCCGACCCTGTCCTTGCTACCGTTTTGCGTTTTGTTGCTACGCAATGGCCCTTGTCGAAGTCACGGATCGCGGATCCGTTGGTTCGCCGATTTTTTGCTCACCAGGAGAGACTTTTTGTACGACGTGGTGTTTTGCTGTGGCGTTCTGATAATGATCAGTCCAGGGTCGTGGTCCCACGTTCGTTACAGTCCTCTGTCTTACAGCTTCTCCACCAGGGACATTGGGGTATAGTGAGAACGAAAGAACTTGCTCGTCAGCACTGTACTTGGTTCGGAATCGATGCCGCGATTACGAATATGTGCTCTTCTTGCATGATGTGTGGCGAACAACAATCAGCCCCACCGCGGAAATTCTTTGCATGGCCAAAAGCCACTTCCCCTTGGCAACGCTTACACATCGATTTTGCTGGTCCATTCTGGAATGCTCGATGGTTGGTTGTGGTAGATGCATTCAGTAATTTTCCTTTTGTTGTCCGGATGTCTTCCACGACGTCATCTGCCACCATCCAAGCGTTATCTACTATCTTTTGCATTGAAGGTCTTCCACAGACTATTGTTTCCGACAATGGCCCACAATTCATGTCCGCAGAATTTCAGTCATTCTGCAAGGCCAATGGTATTCAACATCTGACGTCTGCGCCGTTTTTGCCACAGTCAAACGATGCCGCTGAAAGCTTGGTCAGGACTTTCAAGTCACAGATGTTGAAGTTAAAGGAGTCGCATTCTCGGGAGGACGCGTTATTGCTCTTTTTGTCCTCGTATCGCTCTCAGCCCCGCGATGGTCGCTCGCCGGCTGAGTTGCTCCACGGTCGTCATCATCGAATCTTGATGTCTTTGCTACATCCGCCGCATCAGGTTCCTGTACAGCGGCAGACACCTGCTTTTGCTCCAGGCGACGTTGTCTACTATCGTCACTGCCGAGGTTCACGGCGTTAGCTCGAAGGGCGCATTCTTCGCTACCTCGGACGCGCTATGTATCTGATTTTGGGGGCCTCTGGTGAGGTGCGCCGGCATCTCAATCAGCTGCGCCTCTGTCGTCGCATGGGATCTGCCGCTCGCCGTCTGCTTTCAGCGACGGTGCCGTCCGGTCAGCGCCCTGGGGACCCATCTACTGGCTCGCCTCAGCCCCAGGTGTTACCGACGCTGCCTTCCATTTTCCCCAATGGCGACGCGCCGCCGCCACCGCCGCCGCCGCCTGTTCTCCCGCCGGCGACGCCCGCAGTGCACGCGTCGCTGCAACCGCCGGGCGCCTCCCTGGGTCACGCGCTGCCGATCGCTTCCCGTGACCAGTTGTCCTCTGACATGGAACTCTTGCCCGCTCCTGACCATATGTCGCCTTTGCCCGTCGGGTGCCCCGACCCGATGGAGGTCGACCCTTCGGCCCCTCCCGTCTCTCTGCGGGCGCATACACCGCATGTTGGCGTGCACCCTGGAGCAGGTTTTCAGGCGTTTCCTAGCTCCCCGCGGTCCGAATGGCAGGGTGCGGGTGGCACAGCCTCGCCTATTGTTAGGCTCCCCACCTCGTCGCATACGTCAACATGGGGTCCTCCCCACGGCGGGCGGAAGCCTTATGCCACAACCGTACGCCGATTTGCGGGGAAGGAATGTGGTGTCACCGCCAGACACCACACTTGTTAGGTGGTAGCCTTTAAATCGGCCGCGGTCCGTTAGTATACGTCGGACCCGCGTGTCGCCACTATCAGTGGCTGCAGACCGAGCGCCGCCACACGGCAGGTCTAGAGAGGCTTCCTAGCACTCGCCTCAGTTGTACAACCGACTTTGCTAGCGATGGTTCACTGACAAAATACGCTCTCATTTGCCGCGACGGTAGTTTAACATAGCCTTCAGCTACGTCATTTGCTACGACCCAGCAAGGCGCCATTATCAATTACTATTGATCTTGTGAATCTTGTACCGTCAGACCGACGTTCACCATTATTGGATTAAAGTTAAGTATTCCAGCAGCTACGTCCGTTTTTCTAAATTCTAATTTCCTTGTCCTGTTCCAGACCTCACGCCAGCCTGCGTGAGCTAAAACGCGTGCCTTTCGGCCTCCTCTAGTAACCCGGTGTTGGCTCTCCGGCGAACCAAAACATCTATAATGCTCACCCCTGAGACAAACAAATTTGTAAATATTCATGTCGTTCTTCTTTGTATACCTACAACATACGTTTTGAACAGGGTCAGTTCGAGAACATTTTTCCAGGTTTAGGCGCTCCAGCAGATGATACGTTTACAACAGCTAGCCACCGCTCAAGAAATGCGTGTGGCATAGCTGGCGAAACTTAAAGCGGAAAAGGAAAATGGCCGAGGAAATTTCAAAATACCGCCGTGACCATTCCCAGATATTGATCGAAAAATAGAAACATGGCCTAACTAGATTTCTTGAGTGGAGCAACATTTTCATCACACACCAAGTATCAAATGTTGTACAGCACAGAACGTTTCATATTCCAAATTCTGGTCATGAAGTTTTAAACCTTGTTATCTCTGTCTTGAAACAGTGATGCTTTCATATTCAGAAATTAAAGATAAGTTACAATGAAATGAAAACCCTTAGCTTTTAGAGACGTTGACATACGTCAACGGGTACAGATGAAAATGTGTGCCCCTGCCATGCAAGCAGGAGATCACGGGTTTGAGTCCTGGTCGGGGCACAAATTTTCACCTGGCCCCCGTTGATACAGATCAACGTCTGTTAGCAGCTGAAGGTATTAATATAATTCTAATTTCGTTCTATACGGCTGCAGGTCATCAATGGTATCTGTTGTTTCGGACACATATTATTATTGTATAACATATAAGTAGTACGGCACATGTTTGGTTGGCTCTATGCGGATGTGTCGTACTCCACTGAGAGCCGGGTATTATGTAGTGAACTGAACCCACTTTTCAGCTGTATGACTAATCACCTTTCCATATGGGCGGAATGCAAATACCACTACCCCTGACGGCACCTCGAAAGGGAGTTCAAATACACGTATCGTCCGTAGTCCAAGTCCCGCATGTTCCACAGTTACGTCACCGGTGTGTCCATCAGAGTGACGAAACTTAAGACCACTGCACTGCGAGTTGCACTTAAAATTTTGTGTGGCCGAGGTGTTCTAGGCGCTTCAGTCTGGAACAGCGCGACCGCTTGTCCCATAGTGCTCAGAGCCATTTGAACCATTTAAAATTTTGTCACAAATGTCTTCGTTAACCAATTTCACGTTTACCACACTGCTTACTATACACAGTTGGATGCCAACAAGATAGTTGCATGCAATCTTGACTTCATCTCTGATAAACTGTTCGATTTTCAGTGCTTTTGGTCTGGAATATTCAGGTGCAAAGCTAATCTTCAGTGTCGATTTTCTGTGGGCATAAGCCATTCTCTGTCGAAGGAAATATAGCGCGATAAGACGGCAGAAACACGTAAACAACTCCGCGAGCGAGCTGCGCGGCGAGGACGTAAACAAGGCGTCCGTGCCGCTAGCGTGCCGAGAGGCGATTGCCACTAGACCATGAGCTGCGGACGACAAGCCTAAAAGTCTTATTCTGATTCTCTCATACGAATAATTCTTCTTGATCTGGCGTGATCACAAGCGCCGGAACGAAGACGAAGAATGGAAGACCAGAGAAGGCGGTGAAACGACGTCGGCCAATGGTGCGCTGATTAGGGCCGTACAACGACAGGATTCCCCTGCAGGAAGTGAATATAAGCGCCGCTCCTGCCAGCCTCGGCCGCTCAGATTAGACTGAGTACTGTGGACATTAATTATCAGTGACATGGCATAGGCAATAATATTACTATTTGCATGTCACCCATCGATTGCGACTACTCCTTGTAAACCTTCAAGTTAAGTACTGTTAATCTGCTTAGTAGAAACAAAACTACTAATGTTATTTGCTTGAACTGTTCTATTGCATTCCAAGAACGCAGCATCCTTTAAGGCACCCTATATGAAACGAGTGGGCAAGACCCAACAACTGGCGACGAGGTGTTACAAACAAACCCTGTGCCTGACGACCACGGCATTTTGTGTATATTGTGCTGGCGCCTTAATTCTCTCTTGTCTTTACTTTGCAGTTTCTTGTTGTTTTTACTAATCAGTGTTTTCAGCTGGGCATTGCAGAAACTTTCTTTGTACATATTTTTGTCTATTTGTTACATTTGTGTCTTCCAACATGCCCCCATCTGTCCCGCCTCCTGCTCAGGCGCCACAGCCACAAGCGTTAGATCCCTCACAGCTAATGCAGATGTTTCAATTGCAGTCTCGGCAGATTTTACACTGCTCAACACGGTGCAGCAGCAACTGGCCAACGCTGCGCACCCGACGGAACAAGCAACGACTACTACAGTTGCTATACGACCTTTTCGACAGTTAGTGAACAGACGAGGAATGGCTTGAGTGGCTTCAGCAGTACGACGCACACTTACTGGCTCACAATATACCAGGTGCTGTGAAGCTTACTTATTCACTATCAACGGTAGGAATTGCACTGTTCCACCTAATTCAGAAACTCTTTCCTAACGCCACTCCAAGTGAACTGTTGATCGGCCAAGTAGTACAGTCCCTAACAAACTATTATGGCAAACAAGTGAACGTGGCTGCTACGTATCAATTCTTTAAAGTAGGTAACATATTTGCAATGTATGACAAGGAAATATAAATTCTAATGTGCCTGCGATGCTTTATGTTCAGATATTATGTTGCGTGATGCGATCGTGTACAGTGTGCCTGATCTCAAACTCAGAGAACAGATTTGGAACAGTCCGGTCCTTCATTTCAGCAGGTAGTACAAATACTAGATCAGTACGATTCTGGTGCCGTGTCAGCTCATACATTTGAGCAGCCCACTGTTTGTCGGGTTGAATCCCTTGTTTGTGATCGCCCCATTCCGCACCGGCGGCTTGCGCTAGCCAAGCCGAGTGAACAACGTTGCACGCCGCGCAAGCAGTTAGCTACACAGGGGGCTACACGGGCGAACAGAATTATTAAGTCTTGCCCTCGCTGTTACTCACGGCACAAACGCCAAGACTGCCCCTCCCGACATGCTGAGTGCTACGCTCGTGGTAGGAAAGGACATGTGCAATCCATATATTTGCAACGGAAGAAACATCAGAATTCGGCCCACTCACAAAAATCTACTCACGAGGCCCACGTCATTAATGCAGTATATTCCAAGTTTGTAACAGGCATTAGCAAAACTAGCAAGCGTGCAGTTTCTACAGTGATACGCCAGTCAAACAAACTGTTTGTTCATTTACTTATTTGTGGGAAACATGTGAAATTTCAGTTGGACACGGGTGCCTCTGTCACATTACTAAATCGTCACACACATGAACTGTTAGGCTCCTCACGCCTCTCTAAAGCTAGCACGCAACTGACGGCTTATAGTGGACAAGACTTGCTGATTAAAACTAAGTCTGCCGGCCGATGTGGCCGAGCGGTTCTAGGCGCTTCAGTCTGGAACCGCGTGACCGCTACGGTCGCAGGTTCGAATCCTGCCTCGGGCTTGGATGTGTGTGATGTCCTTAGGTTAGTTAGGTTTAAGTAGTTCTAAGTTCTAGGGGACTGATGACCTCAGATGTTAAGTCCCATAGTGGTCAGAGCCATTTGAACCTTTTTTTTTTACTGCGCAATATAGTAGTAGCAGGTCGTACACCTGAATAACACATTGCAAATTTTCGTACATTGTTTTGGGTATTTTCTGATGCAGGACTGAAGTGTAGACTGGACAAGTGTGATTTTTTAGGGCTGAGTTGCAGTATCTTGCTTAGATCATAGACAGTCAAGGTGTACATCCTCGTCAGTCACATTTCTTAGCCATACGAGACTTGCCAGTTCCTCGCAATGTGACAGAATTGCAGTCACTTTTGAGGAAAATGAACTATTACATTCGGTTCATACCGAATGCTGCGCAAATTGCAGCTCCACTGCATCGCTTGCTTCGCAAGAATTTCCCCTTAAAAAAATGGTTCAAATGGCTTTGAGCACTATGGGACTTAACATCTATGGTCATCAGTCCCCTAGAACTTAGAACTACTTAAACCTAACTAACCTAAGGACAGCACACAACACCCAGTGAATTTCCCCTTAGTTTGGACCGATGAGTGCCAAATAGCTTTTAAAAACTTAAAGATGCACTGCTCAGTGATCGCTGCTTAGTTCACTTTGATCTTGAAACATCACTTGCACTGTAAGTTGAGGCTTCCTCTCACGGAATCGGTGCAGTGCTTTCGCACAGAATTGCTGATTCAGACAGACCTATTTTTTCACATCCAAAGTGTTTCCAAAGCCCAGTGAAACTATTTACAAATTGAAAAAGAGACTTTGGCTATTGTATATGGTGTCATCAAACTCCACCACTATTTGTACGGCACAAAATTCTACTTAGTAACAGATCACAAGCCTTTGCAGTCCTTGTTTCATCCGACGAAACCGGTTCCTGTACGAACTGATCAAAAATTGTAAAGATGTCCTTAGTTGATGTCTCAATACCAGTACGAGATTGTGTATAGTCCGACAGTTAAACATGGTAATGCGGACGCACTTTCACGCCTTCCGATTGGCCCTGACACAGACTTTGACGCTTCTGCTGCATCTTGTTTTCACATCGATGCTCAGGGTCTTAAATCGCTTCAGTCTTTCCCGCTGAACTATGAGAAAATTGCATAGGCCACGGAAACTGGTCCAGATTTGAACATGTTGTTCAACTGCATTCGCACATCTTGGCCTCGTTCTTTGAATAGCATAAGAACTCTGTAGTACACCGATACTTTGCACTTCGGCATAGCCTCGATCTACAGAAAGGTGTTGTTCTTATTCCGAATGACGTACATAATCGCATGTGTTGATCCCTAAAGCTTTGCAAAAAGAAGTGTTACAGTTACTTCACCAACGACACTGGCGGATTGTTCGTACGAAACAGTTAGCGCGTCGACACTGTACTTGGCTCGGTATGGACGCCCAAATAGAACAGATGACGTCACAGTGGCACGCATGTGTGGAAAATCAGTCCGCTCCGCCACAAAAATTCTTTGCTTGGCCTAAGTCGCGATCACCATGGCAACGTGTGCACATAGACTTTGCTGGACCTTTTTGGAACACCCGTTTGTCGATTGTGGTTGACTCTTATAGCAAGTTTCCTTCTGCTATGCCAATGAACTCGACAACGTCACATAGCTCTGTTCAGGTGTTGTCATAGATTTTTTGCCTAGAAGGCTTACCTGAAGTAATAGTGTCAGACCTCTGTTCACGTCAAATGAATTTGAAACAATGGCATACAGCATCTAAATAATGCACCGTTCCATCCATAGTCAAACGGCGAAGCGGAACGTTTTGTCAAGACTTTCAAGCAGCAGATGGCAAAACCTCGCTCCGCACACACCAAGGATCAAGCATTGCAGCTGTTCCTCGCCTTGTATCGTCCGCACCCACGAGATGGGCCATCGCCGGCGGAATTGCTTCACGGCCGCCGCCATCGCACACTGCTCCACCTGCTCCACCCTCCTCAGGATCCGACGCCGAAGGAAAGCAGCAAGTATCGCTTCGCGCCGCATGATATTGTCTTTTACAGGGTTTTTAGCTCTAGCAGACGGTGGGCCCGCGGCGAGATCATCTGTCGACTTGGCGCCTGCATGTATCTTCTTTCGGGTCCAGATGGCTTGCACCACCTCCATTAGAATCAACTTTGTCTCTCTCATGCACACGATGCTCTTTCAGTCACTCTTCTCCCAGATTCACGGGTCCAGAGGACAGCGCGTCAACAGCAACTGCCAGAGGGTGTCATCACGACACCGCGGGACGACCCCATGGAGACCGAGCCTTCGCCTCCTCCGCCTTCTCTCTTCCTACGCATGGAGCTGGACGACACCGCGGGACGACCCATGGAGACCGAGCCTTCGCCTCCTCCGCCTTCTCTCTTCCTACGCATGGAGCTGGGCCCGCCCACACCCTTACAGTCGCCGCCTTCTTCATTTGGTTCATGGCAGCAGGAGGTTCACGCGTACCCTTCTGGTCGTTTTCCGGGAGAGGGTTCCACCAGAGCGCAAGCCGGATGGCGGGGTATGGCCGGAATCTAGACGTCCTTTGCAGCCTCAGCTTCCGACCCAACGTTGCACCCACACTTTTGCATCCCCCGCCGTCGTTGCACTCCATACACGATCGACGATCCGTCGCTTTGGGGGAGGGAGGGGAGGGAGAGGAATATTCTGGTCTAACCACAAGCGCCGGAATGAAGACGAAGAACAGAAGACCAGAGAAGGAGGTGAAACGACGTCGGCCTATGGTGAGCTTATTAGGGCCGCACCCTCCGATCGGACTCAATATCGCGGACATTAGTTATCAGTGACGTGGCATAGCCAAGAATATTACTGTTTGCATGTCGCCCATCATTTGTGGCTACTCTGTGTAAATCTTCAAGTTAAGTATTGTTAATCTGATTAATAGAAATAAAACTATTAATTTTATTTGCTTGAATTGTTGTATAGCATTTCGAGAACGCAGCATCCTTTAAGGCACCCTATACGAGACGAGTGGGTAAGACCCAACACTCGCCTGACATTGAATTAAAGAAAAACCTGCTTAGTTTGTCAACTCTGTCGTTGCGAGACCGTTTGCCTTTAATATTGGTCTGGTATTTGTGAGTATGCTTACGTCGTTCATCGAAGTCTCAGCAGGTTTACATTTCGTGGCGTGCAGTTACAGCTGTAGCGGTTCTAAAGCTAAGTACTGACTAAGTTGTTTGAACACTGTTATTCGGTTATTAAATTTATTAGTTTTCAACGGTGTCTCGTGCTGTTTCTGGTGAAATAACGGTTTAATAAACTTCTGAAAACTTTCACCCATTGTGTATTATAGAGTTGTTTGTGTATTGTTGTAATTTACTAAATTTAGTACGGTTGTTTCCAGCTGACGTTTCTTATTGTTTGTAGCGAAATATTTCAGTGAAACTTTGGTTCATTGTGTTTAATTTCGTTGATCGTTTCAGTGGTGGCTTGAAGTTTTTGTTTTAGATAAGAAACTGTGTGAAGTTTCTGTGACATTTGTTTCGAAATGCATAATGCAGGCACTGTAAAAAGTCAGGGCACAAACCAGAAGTGTTCAACATGAAGCACATAGGGCAACGTAATAAGAGTCAGGCACAGTAATAAAATATTAATGATGTTCACGACACATGGGAGCAGATTAATAAAATTTTACAAACTAGAAGCAAAGTGAATGCTGTTTTTTCAGTGAATGAAAAGCCTTTATCTGTGACACTCGGAGTTAACAAAGGGCACTGAAATTCCAAACTGAAACAGGTTCATCAGTTTCTTCCCTTAATTAGGTCCCCCGAAATTAACTGAATTTCAGAGTTCGCTATTTAACTAAAGCGACCAACAGATTCTGGTCAAAGGTAAATTTATTACCGATGCTTCGTACAAGCAGTTTATCAGGTGGGCCAGATTTATACCGGGTGGTTATAATTAAAGTGCAATTACTCACAGAGGTGCAACGTGGGCTGTGATTATCGTATGACAGCGAAACTTGGTAGATATGGTAATGCGTTAATGCGGAACCGATTTACGCTGAAAGCATTAGTTCGAGTTGTGGCCACAAGATGCAAATCTGTATCTGTGAATTCAATAAATACGTATAGAAATATTTCCAAATGTAATGGATTAGGAACGGGACGTGGGCAGAAAAGATTAAACAAGTGGAAAAGGCATAATGCTGATTTTATTATTAACCACCGCTTACACAATTTGTTCAGTGTGAGCGCCGGAGACGTCGACGAGATGTTGAATTCGTAAAACGACGTGATCAACAGTTGCTCGCAGCAGTTTCGGCGAAATCTAAGCAACGTGTTTCTGTATAGTGGCCTTCAGATAAGCGTCCCCAGCATAACCCGTCCTTTAGATATGCCCAGAGCCAAAACTCACATGGATTCATATCAGGTGATTTTGCAGGTCATGCATCTGGAGCACCTCTGGAGATAACACGTTCGTGGAAGGTAGTATCAAGCAGATCTTTCACTGTGAGAGTTAAATGAGGTGTGCTCACGCAGTTGCGCTCTTCCAAAGCAGGTACCACATGCTGTACAAGGAGTGCTCGATAACGTGCAGCGTGATGATGCACTTGACAGGCCCCCTGGGTGTATCCTATTCAAAGAAGAGCAGACCGAAAATAAAGGTGCTTGTGAATCCACACCACATAGTCACACATAGCGTATGCAATGCGTTTTCGTGCACATCACGCGGTACAGCAGTACCCCCACCCCCCCACCTCCAATTCGACAGTTCTGTGTATTCACTCCATCCTGTAGTGTAAAATGTGCCTCGTCACTCCATAGAATATTGCCTGCTCACATGTCATCAATCCGTGCCAAAAACCGAAGAGCAAAATTAATTTAGAGTGTTGCTGCGGATCATGAGGTTTCAGTTTTGCTCCGTCTGGATCTTGTATAGATACCAGTGTGAAATAGGCCGCAAAACTTTCCGTGGTGTTGACCATGGTATGGACAATTCTCGTGTTACGTCTGCCACAGACGGCCCCTGCCAGGCAGACTACACTCAAGACACCTCTGTGTATCATATAACATACACAAGCACTTGCAGGCGCAACCAAGAGGAAAATAATTCTTCAAAGTAAACAGAACTTGCTAGAGACTAACGCGAACCATTTTCTGCAGAGGTCGCCTCACAGATTCAGGGAAAGTTGGAGTACTCCGCCGACCTCCTCCGGCTTTATAAGGCCAGTGCACCAGCAGTAAAGCCAGTTCCTTGCTGAGCTTGGACCAGCTCCGACAGACCTCACCGACGCTCTTAATGAATAGTCGTCTACACGTTATTTGTTTTCTTCGTGTATATATAGTGTATGTTCGATAAGTTTAGTTCAGTTTCAGTAAACGAAATTATACTGAGTGTTCTACAATACCGGGTATTCTTCATCTCGTGACACTGTACGATAGCTAACACTACCAGAGGCACGTGCTGCATAGTCAGTTACAGCAAAAGCAACCTCGTCAATAATTTCCACGGGTATAGGACGCCTTCCTCCTCAAAGTGTGTCTTTGAATTTCATTGTTATCTGCTTTAAACTATTTAATGATATCGGGCCCGTCCTCAGGCCTTTCAGTCAGCAATATTCTCTCAATGCAGCACTGCAGTTCTCTTCTCTGTAGCCATAGTGTTCACTCACGTTATGGTTTGTCAAAAGATAACGTGAATATTATACCGTCATATAAACAGCGTACAGTCCAAGATTTTAACTTTGTGGCCAAAACTGGAACTTTACGCATAGCTGATGACATTTGGAAGTTTTCGTGTGGCCCTGAGTCATGCTCAGATAGCCTAATGCTAAGACAAACGTTCGCGATAAGTGGGAAATCCGAGTTCGAGTACCGATTCGGCCCATGTTTTCATTGTCGTCATTCCATTATACAGTTGATGGCAATTCATATTTGCAACTGCAAATTCATTTCACGTATTTCATAACGGTCGCCGCAGCGCCTGTTCCTTCGAACATGCATGCATGTTCGAAGGAATATTGCGTCGTGCTTCTGAACAACACAGGCACTCCAATATTGCATTTTCAAAACGTCCGTATGTAATACAGATTTAATCGATTACTTCTATGATAACGATTCAAGATCTAACAGACCAAGCGAGGCGGTTAAGTGGTTAGCACACTGGACTCGCATTCGGGAGGACGACGGTTCATCCCGCGTCCGGCTATCCTGATTTAGGTCTTCCGTGATTTCCCTAAATCACTCCAGGCAAATGCCGGGATGGCTCCTTTGAAAGGGCACGGCCGACTTCCTTCCCGTCCTTCCCTAATCCGATGAGACCGATGACCTTGCTGTCTGGTCTCCTCCCCCACAACAACCCAACCCCAAGATCAAACAAACATTTTCCTTATTGACTGTTGCCAAAATTAATAGTTACAGACAATGGCACTTAATTTTCGTCTCACAAGTTCAAACATTTTTGTGAAAGGAATGGGGGTTTCACATTTAGAATGGTGGTTCAAATGGCTCTGAGCACTATGGGACATAACTGCTGAGGTCATCAGTCCCCTAGAACTTAGAACTACTTAAACCTAACTATCCTAAGGACGTTACACACATCCATGCCCGAGGCAGGATTCGAACTTGCGACCGTAGCGGTCGCGCGGTTCCGGACTGCAGCGCCTAGAACCGCTCGGCCTCACATTTAGAAGCGGCCTTGTTTCATCCTGCAGCCAACTAAATTGCTAAATTATTTGTATGGATGTTCAAGTCCCTCATGACCACGTTCGCTCATCAGTACAGTAATCATAATATAGTGCTAATATTCTATTTCAGTACAGAGCGACTCGAAATGATACAATATCTCCCACTTAATAACTGTATGGGAGACCACACCGAACTCTAAAGCCAATTTTAAAGCTATTCGTGCATCCACAGACCGAGCATCAACAATAGTTGAAACAAAAGTTTTTAAAAGTAAATAAGACATTCATTACCATCCATAAATGTGGAAAGAAACCTTGCATACCATGCAGAGCTGTAAAGCAACTTGACAACGTTATTAATAAAGTATAAATTGCTAATGGTGTCACAACGCACCACAGAAATCAACTGAGACTACTACGGCCTTATACACATACAGGCATAATTCCCAGCCTTCTCTCTCTCTCTCTATCTCTCTGTCTCTGTCTGTCTGTCTCTCTCTCTCTCTCTCTCTCTCTCTCTCTCTCTCTCTCTCTCTCTCTCTTTCTCTCTCTCTCTCTCCCCTCTCTCCCTCTTTGTCTTTCCCTCTCCTTCTCTCTCTTTTTGTTTCACTGCAGCAAGACCTCTCGGGGATCTGTATTTGCAGCTGGCAGCTGCCTCTGCCTTCATCTCCAGCAGCAGGGGCCAGCTGCAGCCGACAGATGATTGACAGCACCCAGATGGAGGTGGATGTCATGCCTCCCCACACAGACAAGCCTATGGAACTAGACTTGGCAAATAACTCAACTGACCACATCCTCTCCAAGGTTTTGGCGATGGTATTCCCTGGTGCCACAATAAAATTCCAGGGGAAGCAACATTTGGGCACCCACCATGTTTGCCCAACAGTAAATAAGGGAGCATGAAGCTAATGAAGCAAGCTGGCTGATGGGGTTATTGAACATAGTGACAGACTATCGGGTGCACCCATCATTCTGGTTCCAAAGAAGCCACCGGATGGCACTAAGAAATATAGATTTTGCTGTGATTAGTGACAGACTATGGGGTGCACCCATCATTCTGTTAGTACTACACACACTGGCAGATGATGTTCACCGGGCATTTGCCATACGCACAATCCGCCATCGGATAGCCACATTGTGTACCGTGATTCGTCACTCCACACAACGTTTTCCACTTTTGAATCGTCCAATGTTTACGCTCCTTACACCAAGCGAGGCGTCGTTTGGCATTTACCGGCATGATGTGTGGCTTATGAGCAGCCTCTCGACCATGAAATCCAAGTTTTCTCACCTCTCGCCTAACTGTCATAGGATCTCTGGTGTGACATCACGTGTACTGGACTGCTGTTGAAACTGCTCGTTAATATTTTATAAAGTTTTAGTCTTTACTTACTTATGTAGCAGCAACTTCTGCCACCAAATGTAACAGCAACACCAAATTTAGCAGGAAGAGGTAGAAGGAACTGTATTAAGACTCGTCCGACCTTTCCAAGTGATTTATTGTTTCCAGCTATAGTGCCCCCATTCCTCTCAATCTGTGTCACTGGGTCCCGCAATGCTGAGGACACCACTTCGCTGTCTGCAAAACGGCTTGGCACAGAATGGCTGCCTCAGCAACCTGTGCATGCACTGCTGTGTGTCGGCCTTGTACGGCAGCGGAGTTGTAGTGTCGTCAGGATGCCAGCAGTTGTCTCAGCGCTGCTCAGTGTGAGCCACAGGCGGCAGCTGAGTGCTTCTCGCTGGCGTGGCTAAAATCGCAGTGACAAGAAGCGCCCACGATCTGGAGCCTGAATCTGCGGCCCTCACCTCGGGATGCCTCCGGCATGTGTTGCAAACCAGGACGACTGCCTGCAGTAGCAAGCCAAAGAGTCGGCCTCAGAGGATCGAACCAGCGACCCGCCATGGACTGGGACGCTGGCGCCCTATCTGCTGCTGCGTGTAGCTGGTGGTGTGACGCTCCCCGCCGTCCAGGAGAGATGCCACACTTGAATGAATCTCGTTAGAATCCCGCACCTATTTATACGTGGCTGTGGGCCTCTGTTTTGCCACATGGGCCGCTTTGCGTCATGTACACACAACACGCTAGGTTGGCCAGTGGGCCACTTCTGCCTGTGATTTGCGACGTGCAAAACCGCTACGTATACTCTTTCAGCAATTTGTCGGCCCTGTGGCCTCTATTCTACTTCGCAACTGTTGGTATGCGTAACTCACTGCAATCCGGCCCGCACCTGGCTTTAACTTGTGCTCAGAATATTGCACAAACCTAACTTTCCCTATCCTAAACGGTGGTGCCACTATATTATTCCCCTCTTTGGAAAGACCTGGTCCTTGGGTTGACCTTTAACTAGCTCTTAACTTGTTTGAGTTGGCACCTATTTACTGTTAGAAAAATTAAATGTGGTCTAGTGCCCCTTAAAACCATGTTATGAAACAAAACGCAAAAATTCCTTACTGGGCGACCACTGCTCATCTCACGCCCTCGGCATCCAACCCACTGGGACTTGGACTACCCTTGGTTCCCTCTGGAAATTAGCTCTCCTCCTGATCAGAAAGAAAACAACACATAACAATGTTAAGGATGCGATGACACTTGGCACAGAGGTTAGTCCTGTTGTGTTATACTTAGTTCTGTTGATTAAAATTCCGCTTCCTTCGAGCTCTATACGTTTCGCTTCTGCAAATACTCCCCACTCAAAACAACTGGCTACTACTACCAAATTCTCGTAGTGGAGAAGATGCACTGCAACCCGACCCGTTGCAAGCTCAATTTTGGCTCCACGATGTCCCTTGGACAGTCTATTCCTTTCCCCCTAGCTAAAAATAACTGCACCGTGCACTTGTCCCATATTTGTAGCTTCACAGATTTTCCTCCAACATTCACTATTTTTTATCCAAACTCAACACCTATTGTGTGACTACTTTCATCCTTAAATTTACATTATATGAACTGGTGCAATAAACACGACTTTCCTGACCCAGCACTGTCGATAACTAAAAATTTAAACAGGAAATCGTACAACTCTGACATCATTCAACACATATTTATTACGGATTTGCTGCAAAATTTACTCGGACGCATTTATTTCTCCAGAACTGCTTTCGATTTCTCCTCCAACAACACTCCACATACGCTACACTTCCCTTTTCAGTGACCTGAGGACAGGGATCACCATCACCCTTCCTCTCTCTTCAAAAATACTGCTGTCCACAGCAGGCTCTATTCGAAAATACATACAACATATGAAAATACAATGCCTAGTTACTCTACGCAAACCCAATGGTACATGACACGAAAAAAAAAACTACAAATACTCTACTACTTTGTGGATCGCAAAGCATATGGTACTTCATGCTGTACTCTATCTTCCTGGTTTTCTCTTTGCTTAGCACATCTCTTCACTCTCTCTTTCTTCTTCTCTCCTTCCCGTGACACACCTGGAATCACATCCAGGCAACTCTTAAATGTCCGTAACCGCCCAATGTGTACCATCGTTGTTCTAGTTGGAAGCTGAAGCTTAACATTAACGGGGGTGTGGTTTCAATAACTTGGTATGGCCCTTGATACCTTGTGAGGAACTTCTTCGTTTTCCCTTTTTGCATATAGGGGCTGGACAGCATTACCCATTGCCCCACTCTATACAGCGGTTAACTTTCTTTCCGGTTCACTGCGTCTTCCCGTCTTTCCAAAGCCTTCGTATTCGCCTTTTGTACCCATTCCCAAACTCCCAAATTGTTCTAGCGAACTGACGTACAGATTCACCTGTCCCTCCTTTCTGTAGCTTCAATAAATCAAACGGTGACGGCATTTTTCGTCCGTACACTACCTCATATGGAGACAAACCGGTGTTTGTATAGACTTTTGCATTGTACACGCACACAATATGCTTCAAATACTGGTCCCACTGACGGTGATTAGAATCCACATAAAAACTCAGCATCTTCCTGATTGTTCTGTGTACCCGTTCTGTCCTTCCGTTGGCCTGTGGATGCAACGCGCTCGTCCTCAACTTCTTTACGTTCAACAATTTACACTGTTCCTTCATTAAATCCGACATGAAGATGGTTCCGTGGTCAAACTTCAAAATCCAGTTGTTTACTAACGCTTGTGCGACCACTGCTGCCTGTTGATTTGGCATAGCCACCATCTCCACATACCTCAAAAAATGGTTTATTATTGTTAGAACGAATCTATTCCCCGATGGTGTTCACCTGAAAGGTCCTAAGACATCGATCCTCAGCATAGAGGTTGCCGGCCGAGGTGGCCGAGCTGTTCTAGGCGCTTCAGTCCGGAACCGCGTGACTGCTACGGTCGCCAGTTCGAATCCTGCCTCGGGCATGGATGTGTGTGATGTCCTTAGGTTAGTTATTTTTAAGAAGTTCTAAGTTCTAGGGGACTGATGACCTCAGATGTTAAGTCCCATAGTGCTCAGAGCCATTTTGAACCGGCACAGAGAATGGACATGTCACTTCCGGCAACCGTTGTAGCTGTATCTGTTTCCGGCTCAAATCTGCTCTCTGTGCACGTGGTATACAATTATTGACATACTGATCCACATCTACTTTTCTACTTCTCCACCAATACCTCTTCCGCCACTCTCCTATTCGTCGCTCTACACCCTCCATGACCAGATAACACGTGATCTTGTACTTCCTTTAAAACCTCATCCCTCAACTTCGCTGCCACCACTACCCTTGGCCCTAACTTCGTTTCCCTGCACAGAAGACAGTCGTACGTATTAAATTGTGACTGTGTCTGATACAATTTACAATCGTTGTTCTCATTCTGTAATTCTTGCCATACTGCTAGGTCATAACCTATGACTTCTACTTTTGCCACCTTCCTACTTAGTGCATTCACATTACTGTACTGCTTCCTAGGCTTGTGAACTCCCCGTTGTCGAATTCACTAAGTCTCACAGCCCAACTAGCGAGTCTAGTGGACGGATTCTTCAACCCCAACAACCACTTCAATGCAGCATGACCTGTCACTACCCGAAATCTTCTCCCATATAAATAACATTTAAAATATGTGATTCCATAGATTACGCTAAGCATCTCCCTCTCAGTTGTTGAGTAATTCCTCCATACTGCATTCAACTGCCTAGACGCATAGGGTACAGGATGTTCTTTCCCATCAATTTCCTGACTAAGAACGCACCCTAATGCTTGATTCGATGCATCGGATGCTAGTATAAACTCCTTTTCAAAATCTGGAAACACAAGAACTGGACTTGATGTTAATAAATCTTTCAGTTTGTCAAACGTTTTCTGACACTCTTCTGTCCACTCAAATTTCACACCCTTCCGAAACAATCGCGTCAACGGCTGTGCTAAATCTGCAAAACCCTTCACGAACTTTCGATAGAAATGGGAAATTTCGATGAAGGACAACACTTCCTTAACTGTTTTCGGTTCCTGAAAATCCCTTACAACCTGTACCAACCTCGCATCTCTTCGTACTCCGTCCTTACTGATAATATGACCCAAATATTTTGCTTCTTCTAATGCAAAATCACACTTCTCCTGGCTCAACGTCAAACGGGCTGCTCTTAACCTCTTAAAGACTTCCCTTAACCGCTGTCTATCTTGCTCCATACTACTTGAAAACACTATAATGTCATCCAAATAGACCAGAGACTGCCGTGGTATCAAACCCCTCAAGACACTGTCTAGCAACCTCTGAAACGTTTCTGGAGCGTTTTTCAAACCGAATGGCATTCTAATGTACTAGCAATGGCCTCCTCTGGAGCCACCTATAACTGATGATAACCACTTGTCAAATCCATCGTAGAAAAATAGTGTCACTGTCCTAAGTGATCCAAAGTCTCCGATATGTTTGGAATGGGGCATGCGTCCGTTACTGTCTTATTATTGAGGTATCTGTAGTCACAACAGAACCTGCATTTCTTAGTTCCATCCATAGATTTTTTAGGCACAACGACAATGACCGCTCCCCAGCAACTATTACTATGCTCTATAATACGGCCCACAAGCTGCTGATCAATGAAATCCTCCACAATCGGTTGTAAATGCCTCGGTATTCTGTATGGTTTAAGGTAACCAGGTACTTCATTGGCTGTTGGTATCCATTGTTGAATTAATGGAGTTGCTGGTAATGACCCTTGTGGAAAAAACAAATCTTTAAATTCCCGCAATAATTCTTTCATCTGCTCTATTTCTCCTCCTTTCAAATGCTTAGTTTTGTCACCCAATGCAGTTCTATCGGCAGTTAGTGGTTGATCGCTTCGCCTACTTCTCTAACACAAGTCTTCGTTATTTGGCACATACAAATTTGCTACTAAAACTCCTTTCCTCAAATCCGCGTCTACAGCGCTAAAATTATCCACGTTCACGGGAACTACTCGCCCGACGTTCCCCTCCTGTACGCGTAAAACACCAAGTTTTACACAAAACAACCCAATGGAGCCAACACTTCATTATCCTCCAATGGTTCAATAACACAATATTAGTCGATTTTCATTAATCTCAGTCTTTCTTCCTGTGTTATTGACTCGAGTAGTCTGTTATTCGTGAGTGTGTGTACGTCGTTCGTCCAAGCCTTACGCCTCAGTAGTGTGTTTACATTTTGCGGCGTGCAGTTGCAGCTGTAGCGGCTATAAACCTAAGTACTGACAAAGTTATTTTTGCACTGTTATACAGTTACGAAATTTCATTGTTTTCAGTGGTGTTTCGTGCTGTTTCTGGAGAAATAACGATTTCATAAACTTTTGGAAACGTTCGATCGCTGTGTTTTTTAGAGTTTTCTGTGGTTAGAAGTACCGTTTAGTAAAGCTTTAGTAAGTTTTCAGCGGACGTTTCTTATTGTTCCTAGTGAAAAATATCAATAAAATTTTCATTCAGTGTTTTCACTTCGTTGAGTGTTCCAGTGGCCGCTTGAATTTATTGTTTTAGCAAATAATTTTGTGAAGTTTTGTTGGTATTGGTATTAGTTGTGGTTTAGTAATGTTAGTAGTTGATTTCTTAGTAGAAAGAGAATTTCGAGACCGCTACTGTTAGTTCTATAAATACGTAGTTGTACTGATGTAACTGAACTTAGGTAATGTAGACATATAGTTTTTTTGAGTAACTGTATAATTTTACCATGAGTGAGAAGAGTGGGCTCTGTCGTAGATCTGTGAGTAGTGGGTTACGGTGTGGGATTTGTCCAAAGTAGCGGGAATGCAGTGGGGAAGCCAGTGGACATTCTAGCGAGATCCTCTCCTGCGACTGCAGAATATACAGTAGAAATAAGTTGATAGAGGAGCAGGAGTGTAAAATCTGTGCCATTCAGGGGAAATTACAACGCGGAAACGAGGAACTAGATGAGTTGAGAGGGTGAAGGGTGGCGGGGACTGGGAACTGGCAGTTGACAAGAAGGCAGGTAGGTGGAGGATGTATTCAGACAGTTATACTTTGGGTACATGCAATAGATTTGACCAACTGTCAGAGTTGAGTGGAGAGGAGCCTCTTGTAGCTGTAGATGTAGGGAATATGCAACAGTCCTCAGCAGTTAGGAGGTCTAGGTCAGTTGCAAAGTCTAACAGAAAGAAGAAGGTTCTGCTGCTAGGTAGTTCGCACGGTAGAGGTGTGGGCCAGCAGTTGCAGGAAGTGTTGGGGAGTGAGTACCAGGTCACCAGCATTGTGAAGCCTAGTGCAGGGTTGGCTCAGGTGACTGACAGAATAGGGGAGTTACGTAGAAATTTTATGAAGGAGAATAAGGTAGTGATAGCGGGTGGAGCAGGGAACAGTCTTGGTAGGGACGGGGAATATGGTGTAGGTGGGGACCTGATAAAGATAGCTACTCAAACTGGTGGCACTAATGTGCATTTCGTGCCACTGTTTCGGAGTCATGATCGGCGTCATCTTAATGTGGCTGTTAGGCGCGTTAACATGGGGCTGGAGAGGGCGCTGATGACAGACGGCATGGGTCACATTTCAGTGGTGCCAGTTGGGTCCATCAGTACGTCGGGTTTCACTAGGAATGGCCTGCACCTCAATGTATATGGGAAAGGGAGGCTAGCAAAGCTTATAGGTGACAGTGTAGTGGGTGGTGGTGGGATCACTCATGGAAAAATTCCTGTAGTAGTTGCTGTAAGAGCTGCACACTTTTTTAGATTGAAGTCAGCTGCTTAAAGGAAGTCCCTCTGACTAAGGGCTCACCTTCAGAGGATGTCATGTTTCCAAGAAGAGAAGGAATTAGCATATTTCATCAAAATATAAGCGATATTAGAAATAAAGTTAGTGAACTGCTTTTAGATATTGAGTCTGAAATTATTGGTATATCGGAGCACCATTTAAATAATTTGACAATTCAGAGGGTTCCTTTACGAGGATACAGATTAGCTGGCTGTTTTTCAAGGAGTGCCTTGCGGGGTGGGGGAGTGGCTATGTACATAAAAAACAGTATTCCATTTGAGTCCATAGGCTCACGACAGTGCACTGAACAGACATTTGAATGTTGTGCAGGGGAAGTTGAATTTAGAGAAACTAAACTTCTAATTGTTATTGTTTATAGGTCCCCTAACTCCGACTTCGAGCATTTTTTCTCAAGCTAGAGAGATTCTTTGTTCACTTTGTAGGAAGTGCCAGAAATTAGTTATATCTGGTGCCTTCAATATAATTTTTCTATATGATGGTGCAAGAAAAAGAATGTTGCTACATCTCCTACATTCATATGATCTGATGTAGACTGTGTTTTCTCCACCTACTGTGCAGGGGAATAGTAGCACAGTCATAGATAATATTCTTATTCATTCTTCATTAATAGATGGGCATTCTGTAAGTAAAAGGGTGAATGGTCTTTCAGATGATGATGCACAAATTTTAACACTAAAAGGCTTTTGTACTCAAAGAAATGTCACATATAATTACAAAACCATGCAGGAAAGCTAATCCAATGGCAATAGAGAGTTTTTAAACCTTGTCATGGAACAAGAGTGGCAGGACGTTTATAGTGCCGATAACATAGATGATAAATATAATGCTTTCCTTAACACATTTCCGATGCTCTTTCCATTAGAACGTTGAATGGGGTACTAGCAGTAATAGGAAGCTCGGATGGCTGACTAGTGGGATAAGGGTATCATGTAGAACAAAGCGGGAATTATACGAAAATGTTAGAAGTAGTCACAATCAAGTCACAGCAGCCCACTATAAACAGCATTGTAAGGAGCTTAAAATCTTATCAGGAAGGCACAGAGTGTGTGGTATGCAAATAGAATAGCTAATTTGCAGGATAAAATTAAAACCATATGGTCAGTTGTGAAGGAAGTGTCTGGTCAGCAGCACAAAGTCGACGATATAAAGTCAGTTCGTAGTAAAAATATTTCTGTTACTGATAAATCAGATATGTGTACAGTATTTAACAATCATTTTCTGAACATTGCTGGTCAATTAAATAAAAATTTAGTTTCTGCAGGGAATCATGTAACTTTCCTGACGAATGCCTTTCCGAGACTGATGCCTGAAATAATCCCGTGTGATACAGACAAGGGGGAGATTGAGTCAATAATTAAGTCACTGAAGACTCTCATGGCTATGGTGGAGTGCCCAGCAGAATATTACAGTACTGTGTTGCACATGTTAGCCCTGTACTTAGCCATATTTGTAATTCTTCCTTTAGGAATGGTCAGTTTCCTGAACGATTAAGGTACTCAGTAGTAAAGCAGCTTTATAAAAAGGGAGAAAGGGATAATGTAGACAATTTTAGACCGATTTCTATGCCTTCAGTGTTTGTTAAAGTTGTTGAAAAGGGTGTAAGCATAATTGATCATTTTATATCACACGATTTGCTATCAAATGTACAGTTCGGCTTTAGAAGTCGTTTAACAACTAAAACTGCTATATTCTCTTTTCTGTGTGAGGTACTGAGTGGGTTAAACAAAAGGTTTCGAACGCTAGGCAAATTTTTTGATTTAACTGATGTGTTTGATTGTGTTGATCACAACATATTGCTCCAGAAGTTGGACCATTACAGAATACGGGGAGTAGGTCACAATTGGTTCACCTCTTACCTTACCAACAGACAGCAAAAGGTCATTATTCACAATGTTGAGAATGGTTGTGATGTGGGGTCTGAGTGGGGTGCAGTCAAGTGGAGGGTGCTACAGTGATCAGTGTTAGCCCCACTCCTGTTCCTTATTTATGTAAATGATATGCCCTCTAGTATTATGGGTTACTCAAAAATGTACCTATTTGCTGATGGCACTAGCTTGGTAGTAAAGGATGTTGTGTGCAGCATTTGCTCGGTTTCAAATAGTGCAGTTTACTTGTAGAAAATAAACTAACGCTAAATTATAGTAAGACTTAGTTTTTACAGTTTTTAACACACAATTCAACAAAACCTGACGTTTTAATTTCACAGAGTGGGCATGTGGTTAGTGAAACTGAACAGTTCAAATTTCTAAATGTTGAGATGGATAGTAAACTGTTGTGGAAAGCTCATGTTCAGGACCTTGTTCAAGAACTTAATGCTGCCATTTTTTCTATTCGAAGTGTATCTGAAGTGAGTGATGGTTCGACACGAAAATTAATCTACTTTGCTTATTTTCATTCGCTTATGTAGTATGATATTATATTTTGGGGTCACTCTTCCCAATCTAAAAGGATATTTTTGGCTTTGAAACGGGCGGTTCGGGCAATAAATGGTGTAAGTTCACGAACCTCTTGTCGACCACTGTTCACGAGTCTGGGTATTTTGACATTGGCCTCTAAATATATATATATTAATTACCGTAATTTCTTTTCAATAATATTAGCTTACTCCCAAGAATAAGTAGTTTTCACTCAGTTAATAGTCGGCAAATATCAAATGTGCATTTGGATCGGACTTCCTTAACTCTTGTGCAGAAAAGTGTGTAGAATATTTCTGCATCAATTTTCAATAAGCTACCACTCGAATTAAAAAATCTTAGCAGTAATCCACCCGCTTTCAAATCGAAACTGAAGAGTTTCCTCATGGGTCACTCCTTCTATTCTGTAGAGGAGTTTCTTGAAAAATTAAGCTGATTCTTGTTGTACTGTTGACTGCGTTTACTTAAGATTATGGGTTGAAATTTTTCTGGTTCATAAACATTTTTTTTATCTGTTATTACTTTTATGTTGTAGTTTCATGTACTGATACGTTCCATGATCTTGGAGATTTGCTCCTCAATTTGGTCCTACAGAACTAGACATGTAAATAAAAAATTAGTATATAATAAACTTGCAGTTGATCCTGATGCAGTTTGGAATTTCTGTGTGCTGTGTGATGGTCTGGATGGATGTCTGGCTATTACGCATTACGACCCTCTTCAACTGTCGGCGGTCTCTGTCAGCCAAGAGAGGCGATCCATCTGTACGCTTCTGCTTGATGATGTTGTTTGGCTTGTAGGGCGCTCAGCTGTACGGTCATCAGCGCCCGTACAAAGTCAAAATTTTTACATAATCCATTTTTTTTTGCACAGTCCAATCTAGCCACTGTCTCGAATGATTATGATGATGAAATGATGAGGACAACACAAACACCCAGTCCGCGGGCAGGGAAAATCCCCAACCCTGCCGGGAATCAGACCCGAGACTCCGTGATCCAGAGGCACCAATGCTAGCCACTGGACCACGAACTACTGACGTATGCTTTTGTGCTGCACGAGTCACTTCACGTTTCCACTTCACTATCGCATCGGAAACAGTGGACCTAGGGATGTTTAGGAGTGTGGAAATCTCTTGTACAGACATATGACTCAAGTGATGCCACATCACCTGACCACGTTCGAAGTCCATGAGCTGCACGGAGCGCCCAATCTGCTCTCTCAAGATGTTTAATGACTACTGAGGTCGCTGAGATGGAGCACTTGGAGGTAGGTGGCAGCACAATGCACCCGATATGAAAAACGTATGTTTTTGGGAGTGTCCGGATACTTTTGATCACATAGTGTAGTTAGACAGAGCCTCTCAAGTGGAAATTATACACGTATTTCTTGTCGAGGGATATTCTTTCAGGCAATTCAACAGGTACTTTGGACTAATAAAACCAAAATTGAAGAAAATGGAGACAATCATAACTGTGTTACTAAATTTTTCAGCTGTGGTAGGGTGTAGAATTAATCCTTCGTCATTTGAAGTTTGTACGGACAGTAGGCGTAGGTCGTCAGGATAATTACGGATGTGCTTCCAATTTGAATAAAAAAACTCCAACGCAGACATGAGCTGTAACAATAAGTTTTATTTAGAACGTCACCGTTCCCTTCCGTTTACAAAACGTCATATACACTCTATTACGTACAACATATGTTACATATTTCACTTCAGATTGAACAACATCATTCTTCGCAGGTTCGTCGCCTGCTATTTCTACACCAATATAAAATGGATTAACACCATGACGATAGGGAGTGTATTCAAGGTAATATCATACAATTTGTGGTACTATACTGTGCTCACTAACTTACTTGGGTACATTTACCTCGTTTCGTCTATGGAAAGAGAAATGTAGTACTCAACACCTAAGGGGTATTGAACTTGAAACTGTGAATCTCACACCAGTAACACCTATGAAAGATGAAGATGTTCGTGGCTTGTTTAAATACAAGGATTGAGAGATATGTGTTTGGCTGGCTAGGATGTTTGATGAAGCAAGGCATGAAATGTAAGAAACTGTAATAAATAAAGAAATATATTATTCTGCACCGCTACATTATTGAATGTAGAGTCTAATATTGTTACTACTGCTTCTAAAGTCTAACATATTACGGCATACTTACTTTTATAAAACTCATTTACGGCTGGTTTATGGAAAAAGGACCCATATGCAAGTTTACTGTTATTCTTATATTTTTAAGACTGTGGCACTTTTAATTCTCAAAATAAAATATTTCTGTTCAGCAAACTCAAATATATCAAAAAGTTGACTAAAATATATATTACATGCAGTTTTTATTAAAATGAACATTCTAAACGTCTTTAGTTGCAAATATCTTAATTTGCCATATCGCCTTATGGGTCCTTCTTCCATAAACGTCCGCAGTTATTATACAACATATGTGCAGAATTTTGCCGAGATTGCCAAACCTTTGAACCGTTTATTACGGAAAGGAGCAAACTTTGAATGATCTACAGACTGGCAGACAGTATATGTCACCTTGAAGAAGGGACAGGTGGTCCCACAGCGGAGAGATGCTGTGTCCACTGTCACACGTGGTATGCAGCTATAACCACAGATGACACCACCAGCTAGGTAGTTTCCAGGGTGACGCCACACACTTCCAAACAGTTGCCGCGTAGGGGTCACACGTAAGAGGAACCTATCGATGCTTTTTTTCCGCTCCATCCATCAGCGCCGAGTGTCAAAGTGTTTTCATTATTAGAGCTAGAACTACACTCCTGGAAATTGAAATAAGAACACCGTGAATTCATTGTCCCAGGAAGGGGAAACTTTATTGACACATTCCTGGGGTCAGATACATCACATGATCACACTGACAGAACCACAGGCACATAGACACAGGCAACAGAGCATGCACAATGTCGGCACTAGTACAGTGTATATCCACCTTTCGCAGGAATGCAGGCTGCTATTCTCCCATGGAGACGATCGTAGAGATGCTGGATGTAGTCCTGTGGAACGGCTTGCCATGCCATTTCCACCTGGCGCCTCAGTTGGACCAGCGTTCGTGCTGGACGTGCAGACCGCATGAGACGACGCTTCATCCAGTCCCAAACATGCTCAATGGGGGACAGATCCGGAGATCTTGCTGGCCAGGGTAGTTGACTTACACCTTCTAGAGCACGTTGGGTGGCACGAGATACATGCGGACGTGCACTGACCTGTTGGAACTGGAGGCGGGCTGCGCGATGTTGGGGCGTGAGCGGAAGACGGCCTAACGGTGTGCGGGACCGTAGCCCAGCTTCATGGAGACGGTTGCGAATGGTCCTCGCCGATACCCCAGGAGCAACAGTGTCCCTAATTTGCTGGGAAGTGGCGGTGCGGTCCCCTACGGCACTGCGTAGGATCCTACGGTCTTGGCGTGCATCCGTGCGTCGCTGCGGTCCGGTCCCAGGTCGACGGGCACGTGCACCTTCCGCCGACCACTGGCGACAACATCGATGTACTGTGGAGACCTCACGCCCCACGTGTTGAGCAATTCGGCGGTACGTCCACCCGGCCCCCCGCATGCCCACTATACGCCCTCGCTCAAAGTCCGTCAACTGCACATACGGTTCACGTCCACGCTGTCGCGGCATGCTACCAGTGATAAAGACTGCGATGGAGCTCCGTATGCCACGGCAAACTGGCTGACACTGACGGCGGCGGTGCACAAATGCTGCGCAGCTAGCGCCATTCGACGGCCAACACCGCGGTTCCTGGTGTGTCCGCTGTGCCGTGCGTGTGATCATTGCTTGTACAGCCCTCTCGCAGTGTCCAGAGCAAGTATGGTGGGTCTGACACACCGGTGTCAATGTGTTCTTTTTTCCATTTCCAGGAGTGTATAAAGTGTCTTGTCCGTCCAGACTAAACAGCTGTTACATTAGTTATCCAACATTCATTGGGTTCAGTGAGACCAGTTTTGAAACTTTTGCCCACTGCGCCACTACTGTTCATAAAACTAAAGTGAAGTACTTACATTGGTCATACTTTTTTTTACTAATGATTGCTATTTGTTATTTGTGGTGTTGCCAACGTTATTTGTGTTTTACTTTACTATAAGCCTGCGATGAGTCTGGCTGCAAACAAGCAGGCACACCACATAAATGCAGCGACTACTTTCCTGAGGTAGGGGGTTCGGTTTCTGCTACTTTTTATGTTGGGCACCAAACTTATTTGGTGAATACAACAAGGGCTATCAAAGTGTGTGCCAGTGATGTACAGAGACAGTGTTCAAACTACCGTACGATGAATATTGTTTTAGGGATGTTGCTCACCTGCCGGCCGTGTGGCCGAGGGGTTCTAGGCGCTTCAGTCCGGAACCGCGCTGCTGCTACGGTCGCAGGTTCGAGTCCTGCCTCGGGCGTGGATGTGTGTGATGTTCTTAGGTTAGTTAGGTTTAAGTAATTCTAAGTCTAGGGGACTGATGACCTCAGATGTTAAGTCCCATAGTGCTCAGAACCATTTGAACCATTTTGTTGCTCACCTCCTATTGGTTTCTTTTTGTGGGGAAGATGAAGCATTTGGTGTACGAGACAACTATAGACTCTCCAGAAGAGATGGTTGCCCTTTTGGCTGAAGCTGCAGCCGTTTTTCACGAAACAATTGGTCATTACCACGCTGGTGCTTTTGTACTTAAAAGTAAACTGACACAGGGTTATTTGGTAACCGTGATAGCGTTACGGAGATGTTTAACAAACTCAAGTGGCAGACTCTGCAAGAGAGGCGCTCTGCATCGCGGTGTAGCTTGCTGTCCAGGTTTCGAGAGGGTGCGTTTCTGGATGAGGTATCGAATATATTGCTTCCCCCTACTTATACCTCCCGAGGAGATCACGAATGTAAAATTAGAGAGATTAGAGCGCGCACGGAGGCTTTCAGACAGTCGTTCTTCCCGCGAACCATACGCGACTGGAACAGGAAAGGGAGGTAATGACAGTGGCACGTAAAGTGCCCTCCGCCACACACCGTTGGGTGGCTTGCGGAGTATAAATGTAGAGTAGATGTAGAACATTTTCAGCAACATCTTTATAACATTAGCGTCAAAATCTTCATTAATTCCAAGGGTGGAAACGATGCACTTGTGACATTTTTGTCACGAATAAAGAGTTTCTTTTTATGTCCTCTAAGCACTCTAAAATTTTGTATACGTACCTTTTTTACACCCTGTATGCCCGAGGCTTACTTACCATTTCTTCCTTGTGTAATAAGAAAATTCTTAAATTTTTCTAGTCTTCCAAAATAGAATCCCAACATGTTAAGTTCAAGGTACCGCTTTCAATGGCTGAAGTTGACTGTCCACACAATCGATATTTTGAAAAATTTTGACCTAAGGTATGTCTTTATAAACTTGAGTTTTGAAAAACTCATTTCATATTAGCTGCAGATATGGACAAAGTCAGGATGAATCGCAGGCTTACAAAAATATTGGAAAAATGACAATAAAATTGTTTGTGATAATATAAGTTTTGGGGAGAACTTACAGCAGGAAGAACTTGCGTAAAGATAAAAACTTGATTATTGAGGTTAGACATAGGCAACCTCTGGTGACCTGTCGGCCTGCTTCACATATTTACTAGTGGGCCACCTCGTGACGCGGCATAACTGCACCGCACTTGGCGCAAGAAGTCAAAACCATAACGCCCTTCTTTAAAGGGTAACGCACCGATATGAATGACACACCTTTCCACCCACGCCACGCCAACGAACTGTGACTCAAAACAAGCGTTTTTGAGAGTAAAATCGTTTTATGTTCAAGCTATATTCAGATGTTTATAGCTATTTACGCGTCACGAACATTGTTTCTTTACTTATGATGTTTTACGATAGCTGTTTAAAAACTTCCGTTGTAAAATTTAGCAGCATCTCGCTCTCTCTCTCTCCCACAAATTTCTTTTACGAGCCGGAATGAAACCAATCGCGGACCGGGTCAAGCCCGGGCCCACCGATTGCCCAACCATGATTTAGATTCTTTCGACTAACGTCACATTCATCACCATCACCTAACACAGTCTTAAGAGTAACATACAGGGCTTTAGTTTAACACCATCCAACGTCTGCAGATCATGAATATCATATATACCCCTAAAGCTGCAGCTCTTGCTATGACTGTCCGTAATCTCAAAGCTATCTTTTAGTGAGCAGAGAAATAAACTTAAAGGAAAGTTCTTCTTGTCCCTCATCAGTAGGTTCTACATCTACATCTAAATGTACATCTGCATACATACTCCGCAATCCACCATACGGTGCGTGGCGGAGGGCACCTCGTACCACAACTAGCATCTTCTCTCCCTGTTTCACTCCCAAACAGAACGAGGGAGAAATGACTGCCTATATGCCTCTGTACGAGCCCTAATCTCTCTTATTTTATCTTTGTGGTCTTTCCGCAAAATGTAAGCTGGCGGCAGTAAAATTGTACTGCAGTCAGCCTCAAATACTGGTTCTGTAAATTTCCTCAGTAGCGATTCACGAAAAGAACGTCTCCTTTCCTCTAGAGACTCCCACCCGAGTTCCTGAAGCATTTCGGTAACACTCGCGTGATGATCAAACCTACCAGTAACAAATCTAGCAGCCCGCCTCTGAATTGCTTCTATGTCCTGCCTCAATCCGACCTGATAGGGATCCCAAACGCTCGAACAGTACTCAAGAATAGGTCGTATTAGTGTTTTATAAGCGGTCTCCTTTACAGACGAACCACATCTTCCCAAAATTCTACCAATGAACCGAAGACGACTATCCGCCTTCCCCACAACTGCCATTACATGCTTGTGCCACTTCATATCGCTCTGCAGTGTTACGCCCAAATATTTAATCGACGTGACTGTGTCAGGCGCTGCACTACTAATGGAGTATTCAAACATTACAGGATTCTTTTTCCTATTCATCCGCATTAATTTACATTTATCTGTATTTAGAGGTAGCTGCCATTCTTTACACCAATCACAAATCCTGTCCAAGTCATCTTGTTTCCTCCTACAATCACTCAACGACGACACCTTCCCGTACACCACAGCATCATCAGCAAACAGCCGCACATTGCTATCCACCCTATCCAAAAGATCATTTATGTAGATAGAAAACAACAGCGGACCTACCACACTTCCCTGGGGCACTCCAGATGATACCCTCACCTCCGATGAACACTCACCATCGAGGACAACGTACTGGGTTCCATTACTTAAGACGTCTTCGAGCCACTCACATACTTGGGAACCAATCCCATATGCTCGTACCTTAGTTAGGAGTCTGCAGTGGGGCACCGAGTCAAACGCTTTCCGGAAGTCAAAGAATATGGCATCCGTCTGATACCCTTCATCCATGGTTCGCAGGATATCGTGTGAAAAAAGGGCGAGTTTCGTTTCGCAGCAGCGATGCTTTCTAACAATTTCTCTGTCTCAAGGAAATTCATTATATTCGAACTGAGAATATGTTCGAGAATCCTGCAACAAACTGATGTTAAGGATATTGGTCTGTAACTTTGAGGATCCGTCCTTCTACCCCTCTTATATACAGGCGTCACCTGCGCTTTTTTCCAGTCGCTCTGGACTTTACCTTAGGCAAGGTTCATCGTTAGACTCATAGGTAAATTGCTTTTTCACTCTCCTGGGACGAATTTTAATTCATTTTGAAAGTTTGAGTTGGATGCAAGTTATTCAGAAAAGCCTTTGCCTCAGTTGTCACACTATTAAAGCACTTTTCTGAGCTCATCTCCTTCAGAAAAGCTGTCAACTCTTTCAACTAGAACGATAACACTATGTAGGTTCACTGCAATTCATCGTTACGCTCCGTTGATCTGGTAGGTTCTAAACATAACAGACCACTGTACAGCAAATGTATCAGAATTTTTGTAGTTTTATTGAAATGGCGGCAGCACTGTTTCTTCCAAAAGCAACTATTTTAGGATCTTCGCAAACTTCATAATCAGCGTCATGAACTGATTCAATGTAGTATCTAAGAGGCTCCAAGGCATCTATTCGACTTCCCTACGGGAACCCGTGCGAGGATTTACTGTCAGATTAGCTACAAGCTTCTTCAAAATACCCCGTAGATAGGCAGATAAAAAAATCAAATGTGTGTGAAATCTTATGGGACTTAACGGCTAAGGTCATCAGTCCCGAAGCTTACACACTACTTAACCTAAATTATCCTAAGGACAAACCCCATGCCCGAGGGAGGACTCGAACCTCCGCCAGGACCAGCCGCACAGTCTATGACTGCAGTGCCTGAGACCGCTCGGCTAATCCCGCGCGGCTAGGCAGATTGAAAGAGAACTGAAAGCTTCTTGAAGTGTACGTAAAAAATTGACATCAACAGGATATGATAGCGCTGCATCGTTCACGATATTGTTTAAAAAATAAACTACATATAAAACAGAAAATGGTCAAGGGTTAAGACCTTTAATCCATTTTTGAAAACCGATAATCTTACATTTCATATTTGAATGGTTATCATATCCATGGCTTCGCATATTTGTCACAGACATCTGACATCTTACTAACTCCTTTAAGACAGCACCGGTTACATATTTACTAGTAGCGCCTGAATTTATTCACCAGTTGTATCAGTAACTGGGATAAAGACAAGGAAATGTTCTTTCATAGTTATTTCTTCACCATGCTCTGCGTGACCAAAACAAATGACCAACATTTTTTTCTGTGTGAATCACGTCAGAAGAAAAGTTTAAGGCACACTGCCTGACAAAAAAAGTGAAGGGCATAAAAGACATGGTCTGATTTACTTTAGCTTCGCATACATACATAGCATCAGCGAGTATATGTAATCAAATTTTGGGAATACATTTCTCTGAGTAACATATGAAGATTTTGACATAGCAAGAACACAAGTTACGTAAACGCGACATAAGTCATTACAAATGTGAAATGCTGGTATACGATGTAGCCTCCAGGATGTTGAATGCAAGCAAGCAGATGTGCGTGTATTGTGTTGGACACGAACCGAATGTCAGTTTGTGGGATGGAGTTCCATGCCTATTGCAGTTGGTCGGTCAATACAGGGACGATTAATGCAGTTGTTGATGACGCTAAAGTTGTCGTCCCATGATGTCCCATATGTGCTCGATTGGAGAAAGTTTTAGTGATCAAGCAGGCCAAAGCAACATATCGACACCCTGTAGAGTACACTGAGTTACAACAGCGGTATGTGGGTGAGCATTATCCTCTTGGGAAACACCCCATTGAATCAGAATGAGATTTTCACTCTGCAGCGGAGTGTGCGCTGATATGAAACTTCCTGGCAGATTAAAACTGTGTGCCCGACCGAGACTCGAACTCGGGACCATTGCCTTTCGCGGGCAAGTGCTCTACCAACTGAGCTACCGAAGCACGACTCACGCCCGGTACTCACAGCTTTACTTCTGCCCGTATCTCGTCTCCTACCTTCCAAACTTTACAGAAGCTCTCCTGCGAACCTTGCAGAACTAGCACTCCTGAAAGAAAGGATATTGCGGAGACATGGCTTAGCCACAGCCTGGGGGATGTTTCCAGAATGAGATTTTCACTCTGCAGCGAAGTGTGCGCTGGTATGAAACTTCCTGGCAGATTAAAACTGTGTGCCCGACCGAGACTCGAACACGGGACCTTTGCCTTTCGCGGGCAAGTGCTCTACCAACTGAGCTACCGAAGTACAGAAGTAAAGCTGTGAGTACCGGCGTGAGTCGTGCTTCGGTAGCTCAGTTGGTAGAGCACTTGCCCGCGAAAGGCAAAGGTCCCGAGTTCGAGTCTCGGTCGGGCACACAGCTTTAATCTGCCGGGAAGTTTCGACCCCATGGAATGTTGTTCATGAATGGCAGCTCAACACTTCGAATCACCAGACTGACGTTCAGTTTTCCAGTCGGGGAGCTCGGGCTAGTCACGAGAGTGCTTCTGGTGTCATACGAAATCGCACCCCAGACCGTAACTCCAATGTAGATCCAGTGTGTCTGACATGCAGGCACGTTGGGTGCAGGTCCTCAGCCGGCCTCCGTTGAACCAACACACGGCCATCATTGGCACCGAGGCAGAACCACTTTTCATCGGAAAACACAACAGACCTCCGCCCTGCTCTCCAATGAGCTCTCGCTTGGCTGCAATGAAGTCGCAAATTGTAGTGGTTTGGAGTCGGTGGAATGGAATCTACAGGTAGTCTGGCTCGGAGCTTTCCTTGAGCGAACTGATTTGTAACTGTTCGATGTGTCACTGTGGTGTCAACTGCTGCTGAAATTGCTGCTGCATATACTGTACGATACGCCAGAGCGGACCGTTGTGGCCGAACGGATCTAGGCGCTTCAGTCCGGAACCACGCGGCTGCTACGGTCGCAGGTTCGAATTCTGCCTCGGGCATGGATGTGTGTGATGTACTTAGGTTAGTTAGGTTTAAGTAGTTCTATGTCTAGATGACTGATGACCTCAGATATTAAGTCCCATAGTGCTTACAGTCATTTGAACCATTTTTGAACGATTTGATACGTCATAGCCATACGCCTCTCGGTAGTGCCACGTGACCGTCCAGAGCGCGGTCTTAAGCAAACAAGATTTTCATCCTCATTGTGGGGCTACTAGTGTCACTATGATGCGTCTGGCGGGAAATCTGAATAGACATCATCTTTGAGATATAGAAACACACCTATCAACCTTCGTTTACGTCATAGAACTGCTTCTGGTTGTTGCAATTTTTTTCCGTCAGTGCACATGACTAGAGTTGCAATTCTGTGTGACAGGTACAACGGACATCAGAGTGCATCAGTGTTGTTCTTGTTTAGCGTTGATGTCAGACCTAGTTGGGTAGACCATATATACGGTGTGAGAGTAGCGTCAGGAGTTGAGCAGTCACTGCGAAGGACACGGAGATGCTGCGTGCTCTAGTGGGACAGCCCTGTCACCACCTGACGAAGTATGAAATTTGCCTCATTGTAGGTCTCTGTTTGGCTCGCTGGGTGAATAGGGCAATATCCAAATTTGTGGGGCATTCGGGTGTAAAATTGGCCCAATGTTGGACTGCAAGAGAACATGACGGAAGGCATACCCGTTGTCAAGTTTCCGGTCGATCACGTCTGATCACCACAAGGGAGGTCGCCGTATTGTGCACCAGAAACATCGTAACCCCTTCACATCTGCGCCTGCCATCCGAGAACAGGTAATGAACTTCCTGCAACATTCTGTGTCATTAAGCACCAATGACGGGAAACTAGCGGCAACCTACTAGGAAATGACTGTCCTACGCATCGGTTGGCGTTAACACCACAACACAAACGGCTGTGACTGAAGTTGTACCGTGACCGCGAAGCAGTGACTGCTAATGAATCGCGTCGCATTGTTTTCAACGATGAATTGCGGTTCTGAACTACCCCGGATGAACATCTTGGCGAGTATGGCGACGACCTGGGGAAAGGTCCCATTCTTACACGTATTGGAGAGGCACATCGATGTTACACCTAGCGTCATGGGATGTGGACGTATAGGTTGTGACTTCAGGTCACGACTGGTAGTGACTCAAGGAACTCTGGTAGCACAACTATGCAAGAACGTCTTGCATCCTCAGGAGTTACAACTCATGCGACACTGTCGCGGTGCTATTTTGCAACAGCCCACTCGCGATACGTCTCTCTATGAAGTACCTGCGTCATGCCAAAGTACTCCAGTCGTCAGCAATATCCATAGATGTGTGCCTCCAATAGAACATGAGTGAAATCAGCTCAGTAGCCAACCCTGCCCCGCAAACAGTATATAGGTTGTCATGGACGAGCTACAGCAGCTGTGGACCAATTTTCCTCGGGAGAGGATACAACAGCTTTCCATGAGAATCAGTGCATGCCTCCAGGCCAGACGGGATGCGACATCATAACGACAAGAGGGTTCGTGGTGCCAAGACCTTTCTAAACTTGAATCTAATTTGTAATACACTACTAGCCATTAAAATTGCTACACGAAGAAGAAATGCAGATTATAAACGGCTATTCATTGGACAAATATATTATACTAGAACTGACATGCGATTACATTTTCACGCAATTTGGGTACATAGATCCTGAGAAATCAGTACCCAGAACAACCACATCTGGCCGTAATAACGGCGTTGATACGCCTGGGCATTGAGTCAAATAGAGCTTGGATGGCGTGTACAGGTACAGCTGCCCATGCAGCTTCAACACGATACCACAGTTAATCAAGAGTGGTGACTGGCGTGTTGTGACGAGCCAGTTGCTCGGCCACCAAATTATCAGACGTTTTCAATTGGTGAGAGATCTGGAGAATGTGCTGGCCAGGGCAGCAGTCGAGCATTTTCTGTATCCAGAAAGGCCCGTACAGGACCTGCAACATGCGGTCGTGCATTATCCTGCTGAAATGTAGGGTTTCGCAGGGATCGAATGAAGGGTAGAGCAACGGGTCTTAACACATCTGAAATGTAGCGTCCACTGTTCAAAGTGCCGTCAATGCGAACAAGAGGTGACCGAGACTTTTAACCAATGGCACCCCTTACCATCATGCCGGGTGATCCGCCAGTATGGCGATGACGAATACACGCTTCCAATGTGCGTTCACCACGATGTCGCCGAACACGGATGCGACCATCATGATGCTGTAAACAGAACCTGGATTCATCCGAAAAATTAAGTTTTGCCATTCGAGCATCCAGGTTCGTCGTTGAGTGGATCATCGCAGGCGCTCCTGTCTGTGATGCAGCGTCTAGGTAACCGCAGCCATGGTCTTCGAGCTGATAGTCCATGCTGCTGCAAACGTCGTCGAACTGTTCGTGCAGATGGTTGTTGTCTTGCAAACGTACCCATCTGTCGACTCAGGGATCGAGACGTGGCTGCACGATCCGTTACAGCCATGCGGATAAGATGCCTGTCATCTCGATTGCTAGTGGTGCGAGGCCGTTGGGATTCAGCACGGCGTTCCGTATTACCCTCCTGACCCCACCGATTCCATATTCTGCTAACAGTCATTGGATCTCGACCAACGCGAGCAGAAATGTCGCGATACGATAAACCGCAATCGCGATAGGCTACAATCCGACCTTTATCAAAGTCGGAAACGTGATGGTACGCATTTCCCCTCCTTACACGGGGCATCACAACAACGTTTCACCAGGCAACGCCGTTCAACTGCTGTTTGTTTATGAGAAATCGGTTGGAAAAGTTCCTCATGTCAGCACGTTGTAGGTGTCAGCATCGGCGCCAACCTTGTGTGAATGCTCTGAAAAGCTAATCATTTGCATATCACAGAATCTTCTTCCTGTCGGTTAAATTTCGCGTCTGTAGCACTTCATCTTAGTGGTGCAGCAATTTTAATGGCCAGTAGTGTAGCTGAAATAACATCACATAACCTCTCAACCGATGAAATTTTAATGTAGTTTCCTCCTCTCCTTCTTGATGCTTCACATTTTTTTTCAGGTAGTGAAACTGAACAGTATGTTGGTTTTTTAAGTGCAATTGCAGGGCCATCTTACATGAGGATAACAGAGTGATTAATCCATTTTGTATTACTTTACTGAGACACTGATACGTCGTTTAATGAGAACTTATTCTTTCAAAACAATGTTTCGATACAACATCAAATGTGGCGATGTGGTCTTTGAATTGCAAGAAATTCCCGTCATATTCTTTCGATAGATATTGTTTCGCGAAACGCCAACCTCTGTGTCCCCAGGCACTGTGTTACTCAAAGTAACCTTTTTAATACCTTATGCTAATGTTCAGATTCACCCTGATTATCTGATTTTCGTCATCAAGCATTTTCCGTTGACGCAAACGTAAGCGTAATTCTCGCCATGATTGGTACGGATTTCCAAAGTTTGGAAATTTTTCGTATTGAGCTAGGAATTCGGACTCATTTTTCCAGAGTGAAAACCATGATAAATTCAGCACTGAACAGTTTTCAACAAAAAATAAAACTGGAAGTCTTTGAAAGAGAATAAATGAGCCACTCTCTGCGGATTTATTCGCCGTTAAACAGTTTTTTGCAGTTTGCTGGAGTAAAGCTTCTACATCAGTTACTTGAAAAGCGCCTCTTTATGCGAAAGTCTGTCATGTGTCATCAGTTATTTCATGTGAATGTTGTCCACAGTCAGACGATAGGTTACCGATACGTTAAGCATTGGCGCAGACTCAAGCAATGGTTAAAATTAATAAATTACTCTTTCTTCTTTTCCCTGGAATACAAAATGCAATTTTTTAAAAGTTAAATAAACAGTTAAACAGCTCACGTCCCTATCAATGTGGTGAAAACTTGACATGGTACACACACCTTAAAAGTGTGAAAAGAAAAATGTCAAGAAATCACTATTTTTTTATTCTTCTGCAGAGCCGCACAGATCTACGCTATTGTATGTAATGGAATAGGAATATATGTCTGAATACCTGTGCCTTTTTACTCAATGCGACTGCAAATTGTTTCCAGTCCATCATTTAAACTTTGTTTGTACTTCCACAGATTGTTAATATTCTGTTAACCATAAATATTTGCATGTCATATTTTCTTGAGCATGTTTTCTTATGTACAATAATCTCTAAAGTTTAGACGTGCTCGTGTAGCGTAACGCGCAGCCAGCTAGCTAGCTATACAAGTTAAATTACCCAGACTCGGATCGAATTCGTGTTGAGCATTAACGGCCGCGGGCCTGCGTGTGGTTTTAGGCGATTTCCCATACTCATTTAGACAAATTCCGTCTCGGGAAACACAAACAATTAAAATACGATAACACACAGAACAAAGATTATACGATTCACATACGGATGTCGCTCAAGACTTCCGTTCCTTAGGTTGCCTTGAAAATTGTGACACCAGGAAGTGCATTTGTCCACAAAGTTAAATAATAAAAATATAATTTACCAAATGCTGAAATAGTGGACTATGTACTACATACACGATTGTATGCTCTCAGTGACAGACAGTAGCAAGGTGCCACGTCTACCAATCCAATTTCTTTCCCATCAACACTGGACCCCGACACAGCCACACTTACAAATTCAGCATTTCTCAGACATTGTTTATAGGAATGTATTTGAAATAAAAGCTCACTGAGCAACTGCAGTTACAGTGATCGAAAAGAATTGTAACACCGGAAAATAATTAATGTGGAGTAATGACATTTTGGGAACACATCTGTCAAGGTAATATTTTTAAGTGAGTAACAATGCAAGGCGCAGATTAATGTAAGCGCGAGATAAGCCATTGCGGATGCGAGATGTTGGTACATCAATAACCGGTGTAGCTGCCAAACCGTTGAATGCAGGCATGTAAACGTGCAAGTGTTGTGTTGTAGATGTGCAGGATGTCAGTTCGTGGGATGGACTTCCACGCCTGTTGCTCTTGGTCGGTCAATACAAGGCCGCTTAATGCAGTTTGTGGAAGACGCTGAAGTTGTCCGATGATATTCCGTATGTGCACGATTGGAGACAGTCCTGGTGATCGAGCAAGCCAAGGCAACATGTCGATGCTCTGTATAACACGTTGAGTTACAACAGCGATGCGTGGGCGAGCACAATCCTCTTGGGATACACCTTCTGGAATGCTGTTCATGAATCACAGCGCAACACGTCGAATCACCAGACTGACGTAGAGTTTTGCAGTCAGAGTGCGTGGGCTAATTACGAGAGTACTGCTGTCATACGTAACTCCAGATGTAGATCCAGTGTGCGTAGCATTTAGGCACGTTGGGTGCAGGTCCTCAGCTGGCCTCCCTTTAACCAACACACGGCCATCACTCGCACCGAGACCGAACCAGCTTTCATCAGAAAACACAACAGACCTCCGCCCTGTCCTTCAATGAACTCCCGCTTGACGTCAACGAAGTCGCAAATGGTAGTGGTTTGGAGTCAGTGGAGTGTACTCTACAGGGCGTCTGACTCGAGGCTGTCTTTCACTAACCGGTTTGTAACGGTGCGATGTGTCACTGTGGTGGCAACTGCTGCTGAAATTGTTGGTGTACATGCAATACTATGAGCCAGAGTCATACGCGAACACGGTGGTCTTCCCTCTCGGTAGTGCCACGTGGCCGTTCGGAGCCCGGTTTTGTTGCGACTGTAAATTATCCTGACAACAGCTGCCAGCACTCATGCACAGTGGCTACATTTCTGCCAGGTATTTCTGCAATGTCGCAGAAGAAACATCCAGCTTCTCGTAGCGACCTCGTTCATACTGTGTAAGGTGTTGACAATGGTGGCTTTGTCGCCTTAGAAGCACTCTTGACTAACATCAACTCACCAGTCCTAGTCTCAAACGTAACTGAAGCTCGCGACCGTTACATCGTACATTTAAAGCAAACCTGATTTTCGTCCTCATTGTGGCGCTACTAGTGCTTCTCTTATGCGACTGGTGCGAGTTTTGAACAGATATCATCTTTGAAATATAGAAACACATCTATCAGTTTTCGTTTATGTCGTACAACTCCTTCTTGGTGCTACGATTTTTTTCCTGTCAGTTCACGTAATAAACTGAAAATAACTCCACTGTATAAACACTAGCCCACTGAAGTGATTTTGTCTAGTTTCATAAGAGAACTGGGAAAGAACAGTCTGTCTGTAAACTGAAAAGCGAGCAGAGCTCCTCGTGAAGGAAGTGGCCTTCCCCAGAAGAACTCTATAACTGCCGCACAGGATGATTAAGAATCAAATTTCCGCTGAAGCAGTATGGGGTAGTGTGCAGAGCGTTACGTAGAATCTGTACATACCCTTTTTTACGTTTGTATTGCTAGCATCTCATTTTTGTGCTCCATGTAGTGCTAACACACTTCGTGGAAAATTAACCTCCCCCTCCCCCTCCCCCCCCGGCCCCCTCCATCCCTCTGTGAATATCTGCGCACCGTGTTGCCAGAGTTATTCATAAGGTGAGCTGTGGAAGGGTCGGTATAACTTTGTAAAACACACTGTAGTTGCTTTTTGTGACGTAGTGCGGAAGAGAGAATGGGAAATTGCACGCTCGCCCTTCATTTTGCAGACTTATGAAGGAGGGAAGTGCATGAGGACAATACGCTGACTACCTTTCTTCACGCTTCTATCCTTCACCCCAGTCTTTCCATCCTCTTAATCTCTGAGAACACAGTTTATCCCTTAATACGGTTCTACTGCAGTTAGATGTGGTGCACACAGTTAATATTTGCTGTTAAACAACTTTATTTAACGTTAAATATTAATTTTATACTATTGAAAAAAGTGTGTGAAATCTTACGAGACTTAACTGCTAAGGTCATCAGTCCATAACCTTACACACTAATTAACCTAAATTATCCTAAGGACAAACACACACACCCATGCTCGAAGGAGGACTCGAACCTCCGCCGGGACCAGCCACACAGTCCATGACTGCAGCGCCTCAGACCGCTCGGCTAATCCCGCGCGGCTATACCATTAAAGCTCTATTTTTAATGATCTACGATTTCTTCATCCCCTGCAACGTTGAAATTATTAGTCCTAGAGAAAAACTGAATAGGACCTATTTCGTAAGAAATATAATGTAATTTAATTTCGTAGTGGGAAACATTATCACTAAATGCTGCGGTTTTGTAGGTATTAAAGAAAAACCCAGAAAAATGACTTTTACACACTCCCTCCATCCCCTAGCTCACACCACACCGGTTAGGATTTTCAGTACGTTGCTCATGACACTCCCTCGTACCACTATACAAAAATTTGGGGCTTCACGAATTTATCCCCTGATTGGTCTCGTTGACTGGGCTGCAGGCCTCGTATCGGTAGAAAGAATGAAGAGGGGCGATTCGTCACGCATATCGACTGAGACAGCAGAGCCAAGAAACACTTTCTACCAATACTGCTGAGTGATGGTAACATAAATGACAGCTCTAAGAAGTTCTTGTCCTTTCCATTGGATGATATTTTGCTTTTTGTGACAAAAGCAGGCGTCTAATGAGCCTCGTAAGTCACAAAATTATACAGAGAATTAATTCATAGGCTAAAGTGCAAGGTGCGGGAGACTTCAACATTGGAGAAGAAAAAGAGGACTACGAATCAAAACGTCGACTATTTTACAGTCATTTAATTTTTTCTCGCTTTTAGATTTTGCTAATATTTACTTGGTTACTCCAGTTCTTTCTTGGTCAATGTTCGTTAATGACGTTTCGTCTCCGTCTGGATTGACTGATATCGGTATACGAAAGACAGTTACTGACGATAGCGACTCTTCAAACAGGAAACCGAAAATAGGATGCCGTGTTGCGTTGCCTCACAACAATCGAGTTGCCAAAGCCCAACGGAAAATTATCGGGAAGAAGTTAATGAACAGTTTGTACAAAATACCAAATTATGTAGAGATAGAATAGAAAATCCATGTCACAATTTTGTAGTGAAAGTGAATGAGGCGAGATATTGCACACATCTCAACAACAGAGAAGTGAATAGGCCTACTGAGACCATAGTATTCAATATTAATTAGGCTCAAATGGCTCTGAGCACTGTGGGACTTAACTTCTGAGGTCATCAGTCCCCTAGAACTTAGAACTACTTAAACCTAACTAACCTAAGGACATCACACACATCCATGCCCGAGGCAGGATTCGAACCTGCGACCGTAGCGGTCACGCGGTTCCAGATTGCATCAGATGATTAGGAACATTCAGCTGAAAACAGCTTGCAGGGGAACAGCATCAAGGCCGAAAGTAACAGTATCGCCACCTACAGTGACGTGACGGAAGTCACAGGATACCTGCTGATATCGTGTCGGTCCTCCTTTTGTCTGACGTAGTGGAGTAACTCGACGTGGCAGGGCCTCAACAAACCGCCGGAAGTCCGCTGAAGAAATATTAAGCCATG